>NC_079149.1:92945713-94145713 GCF_945859685.1 Eupeodes corollae | reverse complement strand
TTTGCCTAGCACGAGAGCGTGATCTCGATCTTGCCAGCCTGCGATTTTGGTCTCCTCGGTTCGTGTACATGGCTTCAACTTGCTTAGCCAGTTGTTCCACTTTCTCTGAGAGACTCAAAAATGAAGGATTTGGGTGGCTAGATGTGCTGGCAACTTGTTGCTGTGGAATGACGTCGTTGATTCTGTCAGCGATGAGACCAAGGTTATCAAGATTTGTTGGATTTTCAGCTGTACCAGGAGGATGTGCAGCAAGTATAGATTGTGTTTGGACAGGCAATCTATCAATCCAAATTGCCTTTAAAGCATCGTCAGTCATTGTACCGCCTGCTAAATCCTTCAATCGTCGAAGAAACTGAGACGGTTTCCTGTCACCTAGCTGTTCTCGATCTAGCATTTGCCTAATCTGTGTGTCTCTAGATGGGGCCAAACGAGAAATAAGTTCTTCTTTTAATCGAACATATGCATTACCTTGTGGTGGATTGATGATGACGTCTTGTACTTCTGTGGCTGTGGTCTGATCCAGATGAGCAATGACGAGGTTAAACTTTCGGGCATCAGATCGCAAATTCACCAATGTAAACTGTGCTTCGAGTTGAGCGAACCAGAGCTTCACATTTTCTCGCCAAAAAGGTGGTGGTCGCACTTGAGCATGGCTAGATTCAACCTCCGTACCTCTCGCTGCTTGTGCCAGTGCCTGCTGGGAAAGTACTTGTTGCTGGAGATCTTGCAATTGCGCTTCCAATGCTTCCATTGAATTGTCTGTCGGAGCATCAGCTTTAGCGTTCACAGGTTGGTCGTTGGTTCCAGGCATTTTCTTTGTTCACCGTGACAAAAAAAAATCGCAACACAATATACATACGTATATATTTATTGAATTTATTAGTTGGCGTACGCGTCGGGGTCACCAATTTAGGAGCGTGTCGACTAAATTAAATTAAAAACGCGACTCAATGTATTAAAAAATATATGTATGTATTTAAGTATTATTTATAAAGTAATCGATTTAATTAATTATTTGATTGAAACATGAACGACGTTATCTGGCTGAAGGCAAATCGACGAATGATGATGATGAAGCAAAAGTAAAAATGGGTAGATGAATTTGTAACGCACTCTTGCGGCCGATCCGAAATGCTCGATAATATTTCTTTGATATTCAAATTTGAATATTTGAAACAACGGGCGTTGGGTATATAGACTCCTACAAACTGAATCCCGCTGTCAGGCAGGATGACCCATTCGATATAGACGACGAAAGCCAACAATCCCGTCCTCCCGACTTAGACGAAGTAAAGATTGCCATATCTAAGTTGAAGTCTAATAAAGCCGCTGGAGAGGCTGGCTTGAATGCCGAGGTCTTTAAAGCAGCTGGAGATAAGTTGGTTTGAACCAACTTATCTGTAAGATATGGTCGGAGGAAAGCATGCCCGATGAATGGAACCTCAGTATTGTTTGCCCGATCTTGAAAAAAGAAGACCCTATAAACTGCACCAACTATAGAGGAATCAGTCTACTTAAAATCGCCTATAAAATCTTCTCTGCCGTAATATGTGAACGTCTAAAGCCCATCGTTAACACCTGATAGGTCCTTATCAGTGTGGTTTTAGACGAGGAAAGTCCACAGTTGATCAAATATTCGCATTACGGCAGATCCTGGAAAAAACCCAAGAACACCAAATTGACACCCACCATCTTTTCATCGATTTCAAGACCGCATATGACAGCATATACAGGGACGAGCTGTATAGAGCCATGTCTAGTTTTGGTATCCCTGCCAAGCTTTCCCGTTTGTGCAGGATGACCATGGAGAATTCACGCTGCTCCATCAAGTTTGGAAACAACTTAACAGAACCTTTCGACATTGACATAATCGGAAGAACTCAGCGTGATGTCAATGGGGCTTTTTTGAGTATTGAGGCAGAAATGGGTTTAACGTTTAATGAGGGTAAAACAAAGAACATGCTGTTGATTAAAGGATATACAACACCGACGTCTTGGTCAAAACGTCACCATCGACAGACGTACCTTTGATGTAGTCAAGGACTTCGTCTACCAAGGCTCCGCTGCAAATGCAGAAAACAACAGCAGCGCTGAAATCAAACTCAGAATAAGTCTTGCTAACCACTGTTTCTTTGGACTAAGAAAGCAATTGAGTGGTAAAGTCCTCTCTTGAGGGGCAAAAGTGTTGATATATTTATAAGACCCTTATCATCCCCGTCCTGCTATACGGTGCAGAAGCATGGACTATGACAAAAGCAGATGAAAGTACCTTGGGTCGCTTCGTGTGATCTACGGTCCCGTATGCATCGAAGGGGAGTGGAGGAGAAGATGGAACTACGAGCTGTAAGGACTGTACAGCGACGGAGACTTAGCCAGAAGCGTAAAAGTCCAACGACTAAGATGGCTGGGTCACGTAGAACTTATGGAAACCAATGCTCCGGCCCGGAAAGTCTTCGAATCCACCGCAGGACAGCGCAGTAGAAGAAGACCGCGGATCAGGTTGCGCGCACAAGTGGAAGGTTACCTCACTCAACTTGGAGCGCGAAACTGGAGACATCAAGCTAGGGACTGAGATCACGTTTGGGGACCCAAGTAAAAGAATTTTATATTTGGAAAATCTCTTAGTTCCGAGGAGATGTCAATATGACTTCATGTCAAGATTTGAGCGGGAAGCAGCGTGAGTGTAAAAACAACGTTTAAATGTGTATGAATAAACCAAATTTTGTCAAATTCGAGATCAAATTTACAAATTTATTATCACTCTTAATTTTTCTGTGAAGATTTTTCATCGTCTCTCTCCTCATGAAATCAAAAACAGCTATGAAACCTTTAATAAAGAAAAACAATTTTCCTCAATCACTTTGGACAAAACACCCAAGTACATAACATATGCATACATTTCCAATCAGACTTTCATTTTACCGGATGTACAATGCTTACATACTTACACGTAGCAATGTATACTCGTTCCTCCTGATAAATTCGTAAATTGACTCAATTTCTAAGAAAGAAAAATTATAGCTTGTAGAAAATCAATCTTATAGTGTGAATTTTTTGTACCGAATTCAATAACATTAAATAGTTTGAGAGTTCACGTTGCAAGACATCAAGTATTCAATAATAACATAATAGTAGAAAGTTGAACAAATCTTTAACTAAATCATGTGTCAACTTTTACCTTAAATAGTAAAAGTTGATAGTTCATTAAGTTGTTGTTGACACCCGCAAAAGAATAACTGAAACTTGTGAAATTGTTACATTTCACAGTAAATCTATTAAAATTCCAACTCACAACATTGCATCCCAAACTATATCCTCCTACGAGTGTTGTGAATCACAATTTTTGTTTAAAAAACTGATTTAGAAACGAAGAAATGAAAAACATTATTAAATGTCTGCCAACTGGCAACTGGCATATCTAATTTACTTGAATTGGTCACGTCAAATTGGATACGTGTGTCACACGTTGAGATGTGAAAAAGTATCTTGGCTCAAGGCCAATTTTATATCAACAATATCTACACTATGTACACTTACGAGTAAACGGTACCTATCCAAAGTAAGTTCACAAGCCAAAATTATTTACGTATGACACCTTTTCTTCAAGTCACATAATTAAGCACCCCTGCCTTAAGGCTATAACTCATTAGAAACGGTACATTTGTTCTATTTAACGTTTTAGTCAAAAAGTTCCCTGCACTGACTGAGTGTAGTGATGAATTTATGTGGAATTCCTGTGGGATGGTTATGGGATGACGAAGTGACGCGATGCGACGCTTCCGTTTCGTCGCCTTTAGATGGACAAAGAAGTAAAACATTTAATGGGATAGTTCGCTTGGGGGATTATTTAACGCAACAGACTTGTGTCACTTTTTTGCGGTCACGGCGCGATGGTGGTGTGCGACGGACATTATTTAGAGTCCGTGTCGTTTGCCTCGGAGCGAGGGTTGAGTTTGAAGGAACAAAACAAAACAAAATGACGGACGAATAGAACTTCATCAGAGCAACTGAGACTGAAACTGAGAGCCGGACGTTTACTTGATTTCTTGCCATTCAGTGTCTACCTCTGTGTATAGCTTGACATTTTGCCCAGGAGCCTCAAGAGTGCATCCTGGTGAGAAGCTATTGCTTTTGTTGGCTCTTGGTGGTTACTTCATTGTGCTGATGCTGTTGCACTCTACCATTTCGCGACGCGGCGTTGGTTTGCATTACAAAAACTAAGAGTAGTCTTTAATTACATTGGTTTTGTATCGTGTCCGTTCTTTTCAAAGTTATGTCGTTGTAAGTTGTTTGTAAGTTGCGGTAAAGGAACGCAGGTTGGTGGATAGCGGCTCAATTTTACTTTTATACACAAAGGACACTTATAGGTTGTATCTCCCTAAACCTTGATGATGATGGTGAATGCGGTATCGTTTTTCTTGTGGATCAATTTTGTCGACAGAGAAAAAAGGTTAGAAAGTAATTAGGAAGTCGTTTTAGCGGGAACTTTAATAAATTCCGTTATACCAGTGAAAATAAAGCAACCATGAAAGTGGCTTTCTTTTTGTTGAACACTTTGTAAAGTAATACAACACTAGGGTTGGAAAGTATAAAGTTCTTCATTATTGAACAAAAAAATGTATTTAAAATTTTAATCAATGTTGGCAAAAGCTAGAAGTTAAAAATCAAAGAAATATAAATTACGTCGTTGGTTATAAGAAATAGGATAACAATTTGAATAACCGGTCTGGTTTCTTCTAATTATTTAATTTTTCATGCCCGGTAATAATTCCTCCAAAACCGGAACATAAGCTGGCTTCCCCAGATTGATAACACATTTTTCATCGTCATCATAGTCGGCTTGGAAACCAGAATCCGTTCCTGCTTTCATTAATCAAGTTTCTTTTATAAAACCGCGAACCGATGCAATCCATTTCCGAAAACCAACCCTAAGGCTTCGGGCGTCCTGGTCTACGACATTTCTCTAGCGTAAGCATTGTTTTCCACACTGTCACCTACCATAAAATGTACTTCAAAAGACTGAATCCTCTTTACTCATGTCAGCTAGGTGCCGAGCCCATCGGAGTCAAAGGAGCTTAATTTTTGTCACAATATCAGCTTCCTGGTAGGTTGCATACAGTTCATGATTGTAGTGTCTCCAGAATTGTTCTTAATCACATAAGGGACTAAGAATTTCAAGACATCCGCACTTAAGAGGTCGGAGTGCTTTTGTTAAGCACACAGGCCTCGGATCCATATCTGAGTATTGGATGAACAATCGTACTATAGAAGTTATGGTAAGGTTTAAGATCCATAGGACGATAGTTCTGCCAATACTCAGGGGAGAACTAACGTCCTATAGAAGT
Source organism: Eupeodes corollae (assembly GCF_945859685.1). NCBI lineage: Eukaryota > Metazoa > Arthropoda > Insecta > Diptera > Syrphidae > Eupeodes > Eupeodes corollae. The sequence continues at coordinate 94,140,368 of NC_079149.1, read as the reverse complement.
AATGGTATAAGGTTTCTGGATTCACAAACCTTTGACTGACTAGAGTTGACTTTAAACAGCAGCTCAAGTATTTCTTCTTGTATATTTTGTAATATTCAAGTGTCAACTTCTCGTGAATTTTGGGCTTTGTCTGGTTCCATTGTTTCATAATATCCTAGAACTGAAATCGTTGTTACGGGCAATTTCAATGTACACAATTCTTCATGGCGTCATTATTCAGGCCAGTCAATATCAGAAGAAGTGTGTGCTGAGATCTTCGCTGAGTTAAACCACCTAACTCAGCTGGTAAACGAGCCCACTTGAAGTACACTGTTAGTGTTCTATCTCCTCTACGCACATCTGACCATTGTGTTTTATCAGCAAATTTCTCGTGTCAAATCTGTTCAGTTAAAGAAAGAGCTCCTAGAAGAACCGTTTGGCAATACGAGAAAGCCAATTGGGACGGTCTCAATAATTACTTCAGGATCTTTAACTGGTCACTATGCTTCCTCGAAAGTGACGTTGACGCCAGCGCTGATATGATCACAAGTTTGATTCGCCTTGGAATGAGAACTTTTATACCGAATAGAGTTAAAAGCATCAGACCTATGGAAAACGCATGGTTCGATGCGAGCTGTAAAGAGGTTATTAGGGTTAAGAAGGTAAGTTTCCGCTGTTTTAAAGCCAATCCAATTGAGGAAAAACGGAATACGTTCAAGCAAGGCAGGAAGGCCTGCAACGCCCATATTCGACGAACCAAATTTTTACATGACCAAAAATTACGGCAAAAAATACTGCAATGTCCCAAAGGCAGTAAAAATTTTTGGTCATTTGTAAAAAATATGAGGAATTCTTCCTCGGTTCCTGTACTAAAAGATCTTAACATACATAAATCTGCTGGTTTGGATGGTAGCCCCGCTATTGTTCCGAAGAGGTGTTCTTCATCGCTGGCAAAACCACTGCGTAAGCTTTTTCATGTGACCTATTCCTCAGGTCTCGTTCCGAACGGATGGAAAACCGCACTTGTCCAGCCTATTCCCAAAAAAGGCTAATCTTCCTCACCGTCTAATTACCGATCGATTGCACTTACGTCCCTTCTTTCCAAGGTCATGGAAACGCTGACTTATTATCAGCTCAAGAAATATCTTGAAGATCGAAAGTTTCTTAATGACCGACAGTATGGCTTTCGTAGCAATAGGTCCACTGGTGATCTCATGGTTCATAGTTTTGGAGAAAGTAAGATTATTGCACTTGTTATTTCAAAAGCATTTGATAGGGTTTGGCATCAGGCTCTCTTATCGAAAATGCTTGCTTTTGGTTTTCATGAATCCCTCCTTCATTGGATTAGTAATTACCTTTCAAATCGTTCAATACAAGTTGTATTAGATGGATTCAAGTCTGAAAACCACAAAAATAAATGCTGGTGTGCCCCAGGGCTCTGTTTTATCTCCAACACTCTTTCTCATTTTTATTAATGATCTCCTGTTTGCAACTTTTAATCCAATAAACTGTTTCACCGACGGCAGTACTCTCAGCTTTTCATATTCGTTTCTAGATTCACATCCTTGTCCTTCGGATGTGGAACTGCAACGACAAAATATGATAAGCTCATTAAATTCCGACCTAAAGAGCATTGTACAATGGGGAATAAGAAACCGCGTGGAATTTAATGCTTCGAAAACGCAATGTTCGTTTGTATCGTTAAAGCGAAATATACCCTCCCTGCCATTATCCATTAATGGAACTTGAATCAAGGAAACTGAACATCTCGATATTCTCGGTATGTGTATCACCAACCACCTTTCGTGGAACGATCACATACGCGATGTCGCCAAAAATGCTGCAAGATGTTTGGGTTTTCTAAGGCGATGCAAGAAGTTTTTCTCCCCCTCTGATCTGGCTGTTATTTACAAGACTTATATACGTCCAAAGCTTGAGTATAACTCCCATATCTGGGCTGGTGCTCCTGCAACTTACTTAAGCCTCTTGGACAGTATTGAACGTAGATCATTTAGACTGATTGCTGATATTACCATCATAAGATCATTTACGTCACTTGAACATCGTCGAAATGTTTCCTGTGTCACCCTCTTTTACCGTTATTTTAATGGTATTTACTCTAGAGAAATAGATAGATGAATTCCTCCCCTTAAACAATTCAATCGTAATACTCGCGCTTCTAGGAACGCTCATTAATATACCCTCGAGACCAACTTCTGTCGTACTGTCAAGTACAGAGATTCGTTCTTTAGCCGTACTATGCGAATGTGGAATGCCTTGCCACACTCTGTCTTTCCCAATTATTGCAATATTCAGGAATTCAAAACTCCTGTGTACCGACATTTACATTCAACCCCTCTCTCCCTTTAGTAGTGCTCACACTGTATCACTCATAGAGTTGACGAAATCCTTGGTTTCATTCTAATTAGACATTCTTTAAAAGCTATTACCCAATTATGCATAAAGAGCCAGGTCTTGGGTCCTTGACAAGAATTACATGGATAATCATCAAAAGTTCAGTGACTTCGGTTTTTGGGGTGGCAAAATGATTGGGCCTTACTTGTTAGACAATGAAGCTGTAGAAACTGTTACGGTGAATGGATTGCAATTTTCATCCATTGATGGTGTCGACTACATTTACTTTCATTAAGATGGCCTACGATTTTTTCTTTTTTCGGAAAATGTGAAACATCTTTTAAATTTCCCATATAAAGTTATTGTAATCGATTTGTTTTTCGAATTGAAGCTTTGACATCTCTCGACTTTTCAAGGTTCCTAGAATCTAAATCATGGGTAATACGAAAGATGTTTGTGTTTGCTTATGTTCATAACTCCAGAACTAGAAAAGCTATTGTCTTCAAATACCGGGTTTTCCATTTTGAGGATTCTAAAGTATAGGGCTGGAATTCGACATCTGTCAAATAAAAGCTTCCAAGTTGCATTTTTTAAATTTACGAGCCTGAGTTGAAACATGATCGTATCTTCGGAGGTTTAAAAACAAACCGAGCAATGGCATTGAATGCTACCTTTAGCTTACGAAGCGAGTTGGAGTCAGGATCTTAAAATATCTCACACCCTTATGTTACTATTGGTATGATAAGTGATTTAACTTGAGCTGGCAGAATTGATCTAATAACAGATAGTCCTCGGAGTGAAGCATACATTTTGGAGATAACAGTGTCCCACGTTAGCCTACTGTTTAAAGTTATAACTAGGTTTTTTGCATTTGTGACATATTCGATTTGGCAGGCGTTCAAGTAAAGGGGTGGAAAATTTTCAAGGTGGGGTTTATTTTTACATATTGGAATAGCTTTTGTTTTTTCTGGATTAAGTACAAGTTCATTCCGAGTTGACCAATAGAATTTTGAGCATAAATCAATGCTAATTTTTCTATCGCATCTTCAATCATACCGATAGGAAATCTGGCAGTAAGATAAAACAGATGGCAAATCATTAATAAACATAGAGAACAGTAAAGGACCAAGGATAGATCCTTGAGGAACACCTATGTTCACACGAAGAAACGAAGACATTTTACCGTTACACGATATGGTTTTCATGCGATGAGTCAAGTACGAATAAATAAGATTTTTGGTTGTGTCAGAAAAATTAAGATAAGTCGTCAGTTTATCACAGAGAAGGCTAGAGTTAAAGCAATCAAATGGTTTGGAAAAGTCAAGTAGGGTTATCACAATTGTATAATTATAGTCTAAATCTTGTCTTATATCTTCAGAAACTTTTAAAAGGGCTGAGATGCAGCTATATCCAGTTCTAAATCCCGATTGGAGAGGGTTAAGAAGACGTGTATCTTCAATATAAGTTTTGATCTGGTTACTTAAGATAGTTTCAACAGCCTTAGATAAAAAAAGGAAGGATAGGTATTGGTCTGTATTCCATTTTCTTTCCTCGTTTAGGGATGGGTATAACTTTAGATTTTTTCCAGGAGGTGGGGTAGATTGAGGTCATTATGATGGTGTTAAAAGTGTGGGTTATGTGATGAAGTATAAAAGGAAGAAGAATTTTTGAAAAGTCTGCGTGTATGTTGTCAAGTCCAGTCGATTTGGATTTAATAGAAAATATTGCTTAACCTACTTGATATTCATCTACTGAATAAACAGAAAAAGCATCGACTCTATCGTTTTCCAAAACACCAGATTGCCCAATTGGGAATTGGGTTGGGGGAGTAGAGAACTTTCTATTCAACTCCTCTAAATCAATGTTGTTATCGGAATCTCCTTTTAAATCAATACTCTTGACTTCTTTCTAAAAATACTTGGAGGAACGATTTGAGTTGAACCTGTTGTTATAAAAATTGTATTTAGATGATTTTATTAATTTAGTTACAAGGTTCTGAGATATTTTGAATTACTGAAGCATTTTTAGGCAACTAAATCGTTTCCAACGTCGGTATGAAACGTTTCTTCTTTTCATAGCATTAATGATCTCAAGAGAGAGCCCGGGACAACTACGCGACTTATTTGACGACTTTTAATAGGAACGTGTTTATTAAAAAGATAAGGAATTGCAACAGTTAGACATTCAATTTGTTAATCAAGGTTTGATGTTGCAAAAATTGAGTACAAGTCAATAGATGAGCAATCACTTAATAAAGATTCGACATTTATGTTAAGAAAATCACGATACTCAAAGTATTGCGAATATTCGTTTTCAAGATATAAATCAAAAGTTACAAAAACCAGATCATGATATGAAAACACTTGGACGGATAACTGAGTGGAACATTTAACAATACTTACATCGTTTACAAGCAATGTTTCGAAGACAATTTTCTTCATTGGTAAAGCTTTTTTATCGCTCGGTGGGTATGTAAATAAACAGAAATGTCGTATTTGGGGTTCTGAGGATCATCCACATCCTCAAGAATTCAATTTTTGGTGCGCTCTTTGGTCCGGAGGTGTGATTGGACCATATTTCGTCAAAAACGATGATGGAAGGACTGTCACCGTCAATACAGAGAGTTATGGTCATATGATAACCGACTTTTTTTTGCCTGCTTTCGAATTTATGTAATTTTAACAAGATGGTGCCACATGTCACACAACTAGAGCGAATATGGCTTTATTGCAAGAGAAATATGCTGGCCCCGTAATTTTCACCAAGATCATGCAATTTGACACCGCTTGACAATTTATTGTAGGGCTACGTAAAGGATCGTGTGTATACAGATAAACTTTCAAGCACTTAAAAATCAATATTCGTCAAGATATGGCGAAATACCGCCCAATATGTGTCAAAAAGGGTTCGAAAATTAATCAAAAGAATCGATGGTTGCAAGAATTCTTGTAAGTGTCATTTAAATGATGTAGTGTTTTACATTTAATGCCAACGTTTAAACTTTATAATTAAAAGAAATATCATAAACAAAAGCATTTTATATATCTTTTCTTTACTTTCACTTTTGAAACCGCAAAATGGATCACTTTGTAAATTTTAAGATAGATAGATAGATAAGATCAAAGCATGCGAAGAATTAAGTAAGCATATAAAAGTTAATAATAAACAAATTTTAAAAGATAGACATTCACTGTCGTGCAACTTTTTTTTAAACTAGTGAAGTGGAAGAATTCTGTCGTGCATTATTTTAGAAAATTATTTTAAAAAATTTTGGCACATTACTTGTAAAAGTTATATAGTATTTATTCACCTTCAATAAAAGTACTATTAAAGACTAAGAGTATTTTTAAAATCGGACTGGTAGTTCTCGAGATTATCGCGTTTAAACAAACAAACAAACAATCAAACAAACAATCAAACAAACTTTTCAATACTATAATTTTGAATATAAATAAAAATATCCATTAATTTTTTAATAAATTTTCTTTTCATCCATACTGTTGGTTAATTATCTTTTAAGCTTTACCTCTAGGTAAACTCTTCAAACTCATAACAATATCAGCTCACAGCAGCTATATTAGATGACGCGGAATCTTTTTCTAATGTTTCTTTGCGAAAACAAAAATTATTGAAATTGCAATCTCATTTTTTAAGGGAATTCTTTTCATATTTATTTTTTCTATTTTGGTTTTCTTCATCCATAGGGAAAAAAATAGAATAATCCCACTGATAGGAAAAGCTTCAAAGCATCAACTTAGGTATATGGGTACCGTCTATACAAATACATATACACTATACAGCAGTGTGTTATTATTATTATTTTTTTCGCATACATTCAAATACATGGAGTGAATACAAAAAAAAAAAAAACGAGCTAGGATATCAAAAGGATTCCGAAACATCCTTTGCCTTAATGAAACCGATATGTTGGTCTCTAGCTGGTTTTCTGTGGAATTAGTGACGGGATGTTTTCCGGGTTCTATAGCTAGCTGCTATATTATCTTCTTTTTTTTGTACTTCGTTTTGTATTCCACGCCATGATTAATTGCCAAAGAGTGTATGGTGTATAGTGTAGGTACAACAAGGATTCTCAGAGGACACTGTGATGCACAATGAGGAATGCACACCAGCCGGGAACTTTACACAGAGCAAAGCTAAATTACAAACTTCCCGACAGTGTTTAGGTTTTTGGAGACTACTTTTTGCTTTTGTTGTGCTTGATGCTTTAGTGTTTGGTGAGGTTTTCAACATTTGTTGTTTATTTAATATTTTTGTTTTTATTGTTTTTGTTTCCCTCATAATGCGTCTGTCGACAATTCTATAGAATAAAGTGAAGGTATAGGTCCTTAGTGTTTCTATACCATCAACAGGCGACAGAAGGCACTGCTTTTGGGTGGATATGGCAATCTACAAAAGAAGAAGAACGGGCTTTAGGTGAATTTCAACATCAATGGAATCCAAATAGAAAATTCGCATCAGCATTTATTTAAAAAAAAATGCGTTTTGTAAGTTCATACGAATATTATAAAACTGAAGAGCTTGTTTGTTTGAACCCGATAATCTTATTAACTACTCATCTGATATAAATAGTTCTGAAGAGCTTGTTTGTTTGTTCGAACCCGATAATCTTAGGAACTATTGGTCCGATAGATAGCCCTTCTATTGGGAAAGCCCAAAGGTTATATAAAACCACCTTGTTTAGACTATAATGTAAGTGGAAGCTGCAGAGCTTGTTTGTTTGTTTGTTTCTTTGAATGCAATAATCTTAGGAACTACTGATTTGATTTAAACAACTTTTTCAGTGTTATATAGACCATTTATTGAAGAAGCTTAAAGGTTATAGAAAATCACGTTTAGACTAATGCAAGCGAAAGCTGATGAGCTTGCTTGTTTGTTTGTTTGTTTGTTTGAACCCGATAGGACTAGAAACCACTGGTCCGATGTGAACAATTCGTTCAGTGTTAGATAGCCCTTCTATTGGGAAAGCCCAAAGGTTATATAAAATCACGCTTAGACTAATGCAAGCAAAAGCTGAAGAGTTTGCTTGTTTGTTTGTTTGTTTGAACGCTATAATCTTAGGAGCTACTAGTTTGATGTGAACAATTCTTTCAGTGTTAGATAGCCCATTTATTGAGGAAGCCTGAAGGTTATAAAAAAAATCACGTTTAGACTAATGCAAGTAAAAGTTCAATAAAGAATGTTCCACAATGTAATTTTACATTGAACCAGAACTACTGTAATAGTAGTTAATTTAAAGGCTCTGAAATTTGATAATCAAAAATTTGAACCTTTTAGGTTCACTTTGACAAAAATTATCAACGTGAAATTTTGTATTCTCACTCGAATTATTTCTATATACAAATACAAAAGCGCGTTAAAAATCTTTCTAATGAATTACGACTATACGAGTATTCAAATTAAAATCGCTTGTTCACAAAATTCTCCTTAAGTATTGCTCCTTCATAATAATAAAGGGTCTTATTGTTTTCTGGGTCGTTTACCCGAATTCTTTTCCTCTCCAGCATAGCAAAGCAGAAAAGCAACTGATGGCATTTGAACTTTAGACGGAACGAACTTTCATTTGTAAAATGGTTTTGTTTTGTGGTATTGTAAAGTATAGTTGTACTATAGTCATATTTGCAGTTGTTTATATTATTTATTTATGTATGTTTGTGTTTATATTTCTGTAAACAGCAACAATTGTCACCGGATGGTGGTGTCTATGTTGGACTGGACCTGTACCAACTGCTTGGCGTTACATGGTGAATGATGATTTGTAGTGTTTTTTCTTTTTTTAATTTATTTATTTTGTTTTGTTTTGTTAGTCACGGAATGTAAATTGTGTACTTGGCATTAAATTGAAATGTGCTCAAGTATTGCACAAAGGCAGTTCCATATAATCAACAGAAAGTCAAGCTCATGGCTTTTAAAAAAGTTGTAATATGAGTCAATGGACGTAGGTTATAATGATTTAAATTGAAAAACATAATAATGGTGCATACACGGCGGCGTCAAAATGTCAAGATATATGACTTGTTAAAAATTTCAAGGTGGACAATTCTTGTTCTTAATCAGTTTGCTCTCATCATTCAAATTCAAATCATTTGCCATTTATTGATTAACAAGTTTAAAATCATCTTCCCGTCTTCAAAAAAAAATTGTATTTAATTTTCTTAAAGATAAAGTATACTTTACAAAATCTAAATAAATATCTTGTTGCTTTTAAAGTTAGATAAGTACTAAAGCGTTAAGTATAATTAAGGAGTCACCCTTCATTCTACCGCTAATTTTTAGACTCAAATTCGAATTTAAAAAGAGGCTTGGATGCGATCCACATAGATAATTTCCCATCTCGTCTATCTTTTTGTCTTGCTTTAAAGTTTGTAGGTTTTCGTGTTGGGTTAAAAAAGTTTTCAGTTAAAATATTCTTAAAAATATTAAAACTACCAACAATATTTTTAATATAAGGAAATAGTTTTTGGAAATCTAGTTTTTTTTTTTTAAATAGATTTTTAGTCGAAAGCAGATTTTTACCAATTTTAGTAGCATTTCTTAAATCTTTACAAATTGGATGAAGGGAATCAGTTTGAGAGATATCAAGAACCGAACATCAATTTTTACCAAATTTGCGTACTAATTTTTATATATTTTATTTTTTTATGACTTCCATAGAACTAACTATGGGAAGTAAACGGTCTCATTTTATTTTTTGTTCTGTAATAGTTAAATGTTAATTTTGTTTTGTATTTTGTGCGTGTGTCAGGCTATAATTGTATTATTTTTTACTAACAATTAACACATGCACTTATGATGAGCCTCTGATCGTAGTTTGAAGCTTGCTATAAGCTTACTACTTTCTGAAATTCTGAAGTGTAAAAAAAATAAAAAAAAGAAATGTTGGATTTTTATAAAAAAAAAACTACTGAATATCGAAAACAATATTTTCTGTGAAATAAAAAGAGTTGCAAGACAATATTTTTAGTTTTTGAAAAGCTGTTTGAATCGAAAGTAAATTTTTACCAAGTTTTAGTATTGCTTTTTTTGTTGGGTTTTTATTTTTTTTGTAAAAAACAATGTCAATTAGATTTTTTTCAAAATTTAACTGGGTGTTGACAACAATGTTTTTTAAAAGATAAAAGTAGTTTAAAGCCCACATCTCAAAGTTTTGAAAATATATTATTAAAAAAACTGTGGATTCGATTTTTCTCAAAATTGTTCCAAATGTTGAAAACAATATTTCTTGTTAGTTGAAATTAGCTGAAAGATATAATATTACATTTTGGAAAAGATATTTGAATCGAAAATCAATTTTTACTAACTTTTAGTAATGTTTTTTTTTAGGTTTTTATTTCTTATAAAAAAACTGTCAATTCGTTTTTTTTCAAAATTTTACCGGATGTTAAAAACGTAATTTTTCGTTGCAAAAAATTGTTTTGAAGATAAAATCATTTTGTATTCGTAAAATTTTCTTTTTAAGTTTTTTTGATTTATAAAAATAACCGTTTATTGGATTTGTCGCAAAAAATATTCTTGTTTGGTATCACGTTACAATATATTATTAAACATTTAATTCAAGTCTCAAGCATTTTTGGTTCATAAGATGATAAGAGATAACCACAATTTCCACCTTTTTTTAAACTGCTATGGTAAAAAAAAACGCCTACGAAATTTTCTTCAGAGCCTTTCTGCATTTTTCTGCCTTTTTATCTTTAAAACAACATTTATTTGAAGTCGATATCTCTTCTGGTTCTTGAACTATGGACAACGAAAAAAACGTCGCGAACATGCGGACATCTTTCTAAAAATCTTTTATATTGACTGTAGGGACCTTGAAACGTCGAGAAATGTCAAAATTTTTAATGTTATAATAACTTGCAATGGGAAGTTAAAAAAGAATTAGAGTAGATAGGTTTTAAATGTTTAAAAATTAGCTATTACCTTTATGTTATGACTTATGTTTTCTATTATGTTAAAAAAATCATCTTGTACAAGTGGCCGCCTGCCGTGACAACTTCGAAGTTTTCTTTGAGTAATCTGGGCTTCATGTCAGCAACGTGCCAAATTTACTTTTACAACGCGTCAATCGTATCGATCTTATCTAAAATCGCACGGTTTTAAAAGCCATGCTAAAGGCCCACGACTCGAGGGATAATGCGGTCACTTAAATCTTCCTTTAATATATTAAATGTTTTGTTGGCTCTATGAAATCATAAAGACGAATTTCAAAAAAGGTACTGCCATATATAAAACTATACGTCAATAACATTTGTTATTAAAAAACCACACCCTGAATATTTTTGAAAATCTTTTCTACACATCTTGCTGCCTCAATCTTTTCTGGTTCTTGAGATATGGCCGACGAAAAGTGGTGTTTTTAATAACTGACGTTTGAACATACGAAGGTACAAACAATATATTTAACAGTTAAAACGAAAGATTTTATTTCAATATAAAAAATAACGTGTACGTCATAGTGTACGTTTTCGATTTTATCATCGCTTTAGCCTTTAAAAATTTGAATATTATTAAATTCCTATTTGATGATTTTTATAAATTTTTGTTTGAAGAATTATTTAAAAAATGGTATTTTCAAACTTTCAAATATAAAACACCTATTTTAACTTGATTTGACCAGTTTACGAAGTACGAACTAAGGAAAATATCACAGCTCCATCGGAAACGGATAGTGATAGAGACGACCGAGAATTATCGATTTGGCGTAGCCCATCGCTCGCAGCAATTGTCCCTCTTTAAATCCACTGTGAGAAAAAAATTAAGGTTTGAAGCCTTTCAAAATGCAATTGGTTCTAGAATTGAAGCCGATCGACTTACCACAACGCCGTTTTTTTGGTGAAGATCCATTTGGATATTGAGGCATAACGATTTTGAATGGATCAATCAAAGCTAGCCTATTTTGTGTAGAGAGCAGCCAGAGCCATTTCAAGATCTACCAATACAATTTCGTTTAGAAAAAGCCATTGTTTGGTGCGGATTATGGGCTCTCGAAATCATTGTTTTGTATTTCTTCAAATATAATGGGTACCGCACCTTTTTTTCACTCAATTTTGAAGTACTTGGCTTGCATAAGATGTTATTTCGACAGGACGGTGCTACATCCATAAAGTACTTGTTAAAATGGATAAATTGATAGGAGATTTCCTTTGAACAGTTTATTTTACGCTTTCAATGGGCCACCTCTTTCGTTCAATTTAATATTTCTAGACTATTGCTTGTGGAACTATGTTAGTTCGCATTCGTACAGAAAAAAATCCGCTTTAATTTAAGAACTGGAAATTAACATTGAAACATTTTTTTTGTGAAATACCTACGGAACTACGGAAATGAACCATTTGAGGGTATATTGACCACATTATTGATTTTATGCACTTTTCTAAATAGTAAGTTTTGCTTTTTTTAAATTTAAGATAGCTTTGAAAAAATCATTATTTTCAAAGTAATAGAAACTATTCATGTCTTATTTCTTGTTAAAACTCTGACAGGCAAATTATTTGATTATTTTTTGATTTTCAAAAGTTCAATTATCAAATGTTTTTGTTAACCTTTCAATTCAGCCAAAACTGACAGAAATATGTCAGGAATAATAAAGAATATAGAATGCCTCCGTTACAGAGAATAGAAATTCCTGTGCACTTTTATTATAGGTAACTCCTATTCAAATTCTCGTCTCCTATTGTCATGCAAATATTACAACAATCATATAAAGTCCTCCTCATTCTCATTTTTATCCTCATATTCTTGTTGTGCTGCACTCAGTGACCCACTTTTGGATCAAATACTGCAACCAAAAGCAATAATAATGAAAAATCACAATTCATGTCCATTGCACTGAAAATGTAATGTTTCTCCCTCCGCCGCACAGTATAGCAGACTCTAGACTGCGATGAATAGAATATGGACAGGACATGGACATGGACTCCCACCATGCCAACATTATCAACATTCATAGCCCAACCGAACCACTCTCCCTTTCGACATTAATTTATTTTCCATATTACAAGAGTGCACCTACTCACATTAAGTCCATTCATTAAACATTCTTTTCATTATTCAAGAAAATGTATATTATGCACATTTCCTCCATCCATCGCACCGCCGGCCGCGCCGCCGCGCCGCTCTGCTACAACGACGTGGCCTGGTGTCCATGATGGTGGGGGATGCATTCCCATTGCTATATTATATACAGACTTTAACGAATAACTGTTGTATATGAGTATAGCCATATCAGCCTATCCTTCTACCATCAGAAGCACCATCACCCAACCCTGCCACTGGCACTACCATCACTGCCGCATATTTTATGGAATACGTTTTGAAAAATTACCTTAATTGCTCCAATTGCTGCTTGTTTCGTTGAAAACGTAACAAAGGCACAGCCCTTGCTTTGTCCATTTTGATCCCGTAACACGGTGCATTCCTCTATTGTTCCGTGTCCAGCAAATAGTTGCCTCACTTCACTCTCATTGTACTTTTTGTTAAGCATTCCAACAAAAAGTTTTCGTTCTGAAAATGAAAATGAGGAAAAATATTATAAAAAATAAAAATAAATAATACAACAAAACAAAAATTAAATATTGTGGATTGTAGAATGAATTTTGTATTTTTTCTTTTATATTTTTTAATATTTTTTTTTATTATTTATAAACATTGGTAAAGAAACAAGCTATGCTATGGTAAAGAGCATAATAGTCATCGTTTTAATTCCTGGATTTTATATATTTTTTTTTGTTAGGTTGGTATTATTTCTGAATGGAGGTTTTGAGGAGTTATAATGTGCATAGGTTCGTATGTCTATGGAAAGTTTATAATACAAAAAACTTGTTGGTATTGAGGATATTAAGGCAATGTTCACAACAGGTGGGCAAACTTTATTATACAAAAACAGTTGGTTGATTATATAAATTTTAATTTATAGAAAAACTGATATCGTATGGAAATTGGACAATGGACATATCCAGGGGATGACCGGGAAATATAAATATTGTGCAAAGAATTTGCTTATTACCGTTCGATAATACCTAGAATAAATAGTATAGATATTACGTTACATAAAAAAATGTTTTAAACTCGTTTTCGAGAAATCAGTGTTCATTTTCACTGGATATGTGATTTATTTTGACCTACTAACTTATTAACTACACGTACGAAGTTATTGTAGTCGTTCCAATTTGTCTAATTGAACATTTTGAATTTTTTCGACGTTTCAAGGTCACTAGAGTCTAAATAAAAGATTTTTAGAGAGATGGCTGTGTAATGTGTGTGCGTTTGCGAAGTAAAGATATCGACTTCAAATCAATGTTGTCATAAAAAATAACGTTTTAAACAACTGGTAAAATTTTGAGAAAAATCGAATAGAAAGTTTTTTTTATAAAAAATAAAAACTAAAACAAACATAACCAAAGTTGGTAAAAATTAATTTTCGACTCAACTTACTTACTTACTTAAGGTGGCGCTACAGTCCTGTGTGAACTAGGGCCTCACCCAACAAACTACTCCATCTAGCTCGGTCCCTAGCTAGATGTCTCCAGTTTCGCGCTCCAAGTTGGGTGAGGTCAGCTTCCACTTGTGCGCGCCACCTGATCCGCGGTCTTCCTCTACTGCGCTGTCCTGTGGGTGCGGATTCGAAGACTTTCCGGGCCGGAGCATTGGTTTCCATGCGCTCTACGTAACCCAGCCATCTTAGTCGTTAGACTTTTACTCTTCTGGCTAAGTCTACGTCGCTGTACAGCCCGTACAGTTCGTCGTTCCATCTTCTCCTCCACTCCCCTTCGATGCATACGGGACCGTAGATCACACGAAGAACTTTTCTCTCGAAGCGACCCAAGGTGCTTTCATCCGCTTTTGTCATGTTCCATGCTTCTGCACCGTATAGCAGGACGGGGATGATAAGGGTCTTATATAGCAATACTTTGGTCCCTCGAGAGAGGACTTTACCACTCAATTGCTGTCTTAGTCCAAACTCTTGCGGTTAGCAAGAGTTATTCTGCGTTTGATCTCAGCGCTGGTGTTGTTTTCTGCGTTTACAGCGGAGCCTAGGTAGACGAAGTCCTTGACTACCTCAAAGTTACGTCTGTCGATTGTGACGTTTTGACCAAAACGTCGGTGTTGTATGTCCTTTCTAGACGACAGCATGTACTTTGTTTTGCCCTCGTTAAACGTTAAACCCATTTTTGCCGCCTTTGCCTCAATATTCACAAAAGCCCCATTGACATCACGGTGAGTTCTTCCGATTATCTAGTGTTGACGTGTGAGCTCTGCACTATTCTTTCAAGCACGATGTTAAAAAAATCACATGATAGCGCATCACCTTGTCTAAAACCTTGTTTGATCTCGAAAGGTTCTTTATGGAGCAGCGTGAATTCTCCATGGTCATCCTGCACAAACGGACGAGTTTCGCAGGGATGCTAAAACTAGACATGGCTCTATACAGCTCGTCCCTGAAGATGCTGTCAAATGCGGCCTTGAAATCTATGAAAAGATGGTGGGTGTCAATTTGGTGTTCTTGGGTTTTTTCCAGGATCTGTCGTAATGTGAATATTTGATCAACTGTGGACTTTCCTGGTCTAAATACACACTGATAAGGACCTATCAGGTTGTTGACGATGGGCTTTAGACGTTCACATATTACGGCAGAGAAGATTTTATAGGCGATGTTAAGTAGACTTATTCCTCTACAGTTGGTGCAGTTTAGAGGGTCTCCTTTTTTCAGGATCGGGCAAACAATACTGAGGTTCCATTCATCGGGCATGTTTTCTTCCGACCATATCTTACAGATAAGTTGGTGCATGCTCCTAACCAGCTTATCCCCAGCTGCTTTAAATAGCTCGGCATTCAATCCATCTGCTCCAGCGGTTTTATGAGACTTCAACTTTGATATGGCAATCTTTACTTCGTCTAAGTCGGGAGGACGGGATTGTTGGCTTTCGTCGTCTATATCGAATGGGTTATCCTGCCTGACAGCGGAATTCAGTTCTTCGTCGCCGTTATACACTCTGCGGAAGTGGTCCTTCCATATCCTCAGCATTGACTGCGGTTCCACTATGATGTTTCCACTTTCGTCTTTGCAGCCTTCGGTTCTAGGTTTATGTACCTGTGAATTTCGTTTCACCTGTTCATAAAACTTTCGAACCTCATTCCTGCTTTTATACCTCTCAACATCTTCGCACGCTTTTCATGCCCTCTCTTTTTCCTTCTGAGAAGTCGGCGTTCCTCTCGCCTCTTCTGCTCATAAAGCTCACGAGCAGCTCTCGTCCTTTTATGCAGCGCCGCTTTGCGTGCCTCTTGTTTGGCTGCATTTGCCTGCCGACATTTCTCATCAAACCAGGGGTTCCTTGTTGGTGGCTGTTTGAAACCTAGAATGTTGCCACTGGTTTTCGATACATTGTGTTGGCGGCAGAGAACTTCGAGAGAGGTTACTTGTAACTCGGTCGGAAAAGGATTTGGCGATCTCTGGCGATTGTAGCCGTTCGACGTTGTATCTTCTCCCAGCACCTCCCTGTCTTGCCTTGGGTCTGGAAATCCGAAGTGCTACCTTGGCTACAACGAGGTAGTGGTCCGAGTCGATGTTAGCTCCTCGGAAAGTTCGTACATCCATGATGCTGGAAGCGTGTCTGGCGTCGATCGCAATAAGGTCAATCTGGTTGACGGTAGATTGATCTGGAGAAGTCCAAGTTCCTTTGTGGATGTTGTGGTGTGGAAAACGCGTATTGGCTACCATGACGTTTCGCCCCGCAGCAAAATCTATGAGCCTGAATCCATTGTCGGAAGTGTTGTCGTGCAGGCTGTTCTTTCCGATTATTCCACCAAAGATGTCTTCCCTTCCTAGCTTGGCATTAAAATCGCCCAGGACTATTTTAATATCGTAGCTAGGGCACTGCTCATATGTTTTGTCTAAGAGCTCGAAGAACATATCTTTGGTGTTGTCGTCTTTCTCTTCTGTGGGGGCGTGCGCGCATATCAGGCTAATGTTGCCGAATTTAGCTTTGATGCGTATGGTCATGAGGCGCTCATTGATGCACCTATAGCTCAAGACTTCTTGCCTAAGTCTGGCTCCGATGACGAATCCGCATCCAAATAAGCGCTGTTTGTTTTCGTGGTAGCAGTCACCATAGTAGATATCGCAGTTTTTCATCCACTTTTTGCCCGGCCCATCCCATCGTAATTCCTGGATGTCGGTGATATCTGCTTTATATCGTTCTAGGGCCTCCGCTAATTCTTCGGCCGCACGTGGTCTGTTAAGGGACCTAACATTCCACGTGCATATCCGAAGTTCGTTGTCCTTTATTCGTTTGCGTTGGTTGTCAACAGTAAATCCGTCCGTATCCGAGGCTTGTTGGTGCTTCGCAACTTTGAAAGCTTTTACGTGGCCAGGAAGTCACCCCGACGCACAACCTCCAACCTGGAGGGCCAGATCCTAAGTATAACTCCAAGGATGGGGAGCCGGATAAAACCGATCCTTACAGGCCTAGGCTTCGAATAAGTCGAAGAAGCCCTATAAGGTGTTCACTAAGTAGTTCAACCTTACTGGAACTGTAGACGCCACCGTTGATTGCATCTCGGGAATTCCTCCGCTGCCGTCTGGATAAGGAGAGGTGCCTTAGTGGAAACACCTCTCCCCAACTCTCTCGTTTGCTTCCCCCAACAACTTTCCACTGGGGTTGGAACCCAATCTCCAGTTGAGGTACTAGGCACCCGATGTTCACCACTTGGAGGTGAGAATAGGAGTTGATAGACAGAGGTTGGTTTTAAGAAAAACCTAAGGACGCTTGTGTCCTCTTGAATGCACATGTCTACCATTTGAACATCATTTTCGACTCAAATATATTTTTAAAACTTGGAGATATTGGCTTTAAACTTATTTTATCTTTTTTTTGAAAATAGTTTTGTCAACATTCATTTAATTTTTTATAAAAATCCAACAGTCCATTTACAAAAATAAAATCTTCAAAAAATAGTTCATAAATTTGGTAAAATTGTTTTAGTGTTCTTGATATCTAGTGAATAACAAAAGATATTGATTTCAAAATTATTTCATTCATCCAATTGTTATTTGTTTATGTAGGAAATAAAAACTTTTAGAAATGGTACTAAAATTGATAAAAATGGGTTCTCGACAAAAAATTTCGTTAGCAAAAATATCAATCAAACTATTTCATTATATGCAAATATTTTTGGTAACTTTTAAGATCTTAAGAATAATTCAATTGACAACTTTTTTTAATAAAACACGAAAACGTTTAAACTATGACCAATCAACAAACTGGATGGGAAGTTATCAGTGTGGGTCGCATTGCAGTCTCTTTCTTAAAAATGAGATGTCAAAAATTGATTGGTTTTTAAAATTATAGTAAAACAAGTTTTAAAGATAGAGCAAGGCTTTCGCGGGCTTTTATACTTACATAAAATAGGAATAGCAACCAATCTTTTTTTATTTTCAACACACTTGATTCGAAAACCATTTTTCATCAGTTTTTAGTTATGTTTGTAGGTTTTGTCAATTAGATTTCTCTAAAAAAAATAATTAAAAGTTAGAAACAATATTTCGCATACGATAAAACAAGTTTGAATTCAATTTTTGTTTCCGAAATTTTTATTTAAAAAAAATCTAAATGCTGATTGAGTTTTTCTTAGAAAAGTACACTACAATTTAAAGTCATTGTCTTCATTAATTCTCTAGATATTATAGATTGAAGCAGTTTTACCAATTTTGTGCGGTATTTTTATTTTATGATAAGAACACAGGGAATTGGATCTTGCAAACATTTATTAAATGTTGAAAACAATGTTGTCTTAGAAGATTATATTGGTTCGAACATATAATCAATATCATTAGTATTTAAATGTTGATATAAGAGTCGAAAATAAATTTTTACCAACTTTTACTAAAATTTTATTAAAGGGTGGTTAAATTTTAAGAGCCCATGTGATTATGAATAAGACAAAAATTATTAAAGAAATTAGTATCTTTTCTTTTTAACTTCCCAAAGGAAGTTATTGTAATGGGTCCGATGCTTACTTAATTTTGAATCAGTAAGTTTTAAACTTATTTTTATTATTATTTGTATTCAAATAACGTACAAGCCCTTTCCGTAAATAAAATTTACATTTTTGCAGTAGAAGTTTATAAAATTTTTGAGACACTGTGAAATTAGCGTCTATCAATTTTACAATCGAGTTAAGATATTTTTCATTGTTATTTATCAAAAATACAAATTTAAATAATTTAACTTTTGACTGGCATAAAACTTAAGAACGTAAATTATTAATGAAAGTTTATATAAAAAATAAACTTGAATTTCTACTGAGTCCTTATCTCAATGTCTGTGTTTCTACTAACTCATTACTCTTAAATAATTTCTACTCGCTTACAGAAGATATTTCCCTCCAAGTTAAAACGAGCTTTTCTGTCAGTCAGAATTTTTAAATATCAAACAAGTATAATATTATGAAAAGAAGCTACGAATGGTTTTCCCTGTTTTACTAATTCATATCGAAATCAAAAAGTCATCACAAACCGTCATTGTTTTTGATGGAAATAGTTACCTACAATTTAAATTATATTTACCTACTTTGTGAATGTTGTAATATTTCTAGTGAATTATTTCCGCTGGATCATACTTGTGTTTCTAACGCTTAAGCGTTAGCGTCACTATTTATTTATATGTGTATATGTACGTACTTAGAAACCTTCATTTCCTTTTGAAAATATTTCTTTGTTTTAGATAGAAATGTTGCTTCTATTCTGAAAGCAAGTATTGCCAGAATACAATTATTTGGTTATGTAAGTTTTAAATATGTAAAACATCATGTCCTTCAAACAATAAACTTGAAACTTATGAAATAATTCATCTAATAGTGTGAGAGAATAAAAAAGACTTATGTTTTTTTTAAATTGTGTGTGTCATTTTGTAAATATGATTATATTCTTTTACACTTAATTACGTCAAATACAATTATTATGAACACAAAAATTGCGATCTAAGCTTTTTCCATAATTCGAGAATGTGGAAAGAAATATTTAGGAACCGGAACAATTTTTTGTAATACACTTATTTTATTTGAAAAAAAACTCCATTTTGATTTCAAGGAATCTATTTTAGAAGAAGAATCGCTAAAATAGTTTTCAATCATGAAACGAATCTTTGTTAGAATATCAAACCCACAACTAAATAAAAATCCAAATAATATTTTAGATTTTTTGTATTTAATATTCAGACAAGACAACAACACTTACAAACATTTTCCAGGTTTCGTTTGTTGTTGTTCTAAAAGAAAGATAATTGTTTCTGCAGATATTTCACGTAAGGTCATTAAGTTTAGAATCTAGTGGTCTAAGAAAATATACATCGTTTTGAATGGCGTGAGTTGTTTAGTGAACCCAAACAGGGATTTAAGATAATTGGGGCTCGAGAAGCAGCCGGTCAGTACTTTTGCTACAAGTACATGTTTAATATTGATGTTAAGTTCTTAAACTATAGTCAGCAAGCATAAATTTGAAATTTGTGAATAAGGGTTTAATATACTAAAAAAAAAAAAGTTTTTGCATTTAAACGAAATATTAGAATGCACAACCTATTTTTTTCCATAACTTAAGTTCGATTTTTTGGGACGAGTTCTATCGTACGTTATGAGTGGTTAATATCCAAAACAATATTTTCTGTGAAATAAAATAAGTTTGAAGCCAATATTTTTAATTTTTGAAAAGCTATTTGAGTCGAAAATTAATTTTTACCAACTTTTATTAATTTTTTTTTTGGTTTTTATTTTTTGTAAGAAAACTGTCAATTCGAATTTTTAAAAATTTTACTAAATGTTGAAAATAATATTTCTTATAAGATAAAATTAGTTTAAAGCCAATATTGAAAATTTTGAAGAAATATTTGAGTCGAAAATTAATTTTTACCAACTTTTATACAATTTTTTTAGGTTTTTATTTTTTGTAAAAAAAACTGTCAATTCGATTTTTCTCAAAATTTGTCCTAATGTTAAAAACAATATTTCTTATAAGTAAAAATTAGTTAAAAGCTATTATCTCAAAGTCTTGGAAAGATATTTGAGTCGAAAATAATTTTTTACCAACTTTTGTTAATTTATTTTTCGGTTTTTATTTTTTGTAAAAAAACTGTCAATTCGATTTTTCTCAAAATTTTTCCTAATGTTTAAAACAATATTTTTTATAAGTAAAAATTAGTTAAAAGCTATTATCTTAAATTTTTGAAAAGATATTTGAGTCGAAAACCAATTTTTACCACCTTTTATTAATTTTTTTCTACGTTTTTATTTTTTGTAAAAAAACTGTCAATTCGATTTTTCTCAGCATTTTTAAAAACGTTGAAAAAAATATTTTTTACAAGATAAAATAAGCTTAAAGCCAAAATTTCAAATTTTTGAAAAGATATTTGAATCGAAATTCAATTTTTACGAACCTTGAGTAATGTTTTTTTTAGATTTTTATTTTTTATAAAAAAAGCTGTCAATTAGATTTTTCTCAAAAATTTATCAGATGTCAAAAACATTATTTTTCGTTGCACAAAATTGTTTTAGAGATGAAATCATATTTCAGTGGTAAAATTTTGGAGGTGACAAATTTTTTTTTTCAGTTTTTTGACTTATAAAAAAACCGTTATGTTGATTTTTTTTCAAAAAATATACCTGTTCGGTATCACGTTACAATATATTATATAAAATTTAATTTAAGTCTCTAGCCTTTTTGGTTCGTAAGATATTTAGGGTTAAATAAAATTTTCACTTTTTTTCAAAATGCTATGGTAAAAAAACCACCCACGCAATTTTCTTGAGAGCCCTTTCTGCATCTTTCTGCCTTATTATCTGTATAAAAAAATTTATTTGAAGTCGATATCTCTTCTGGTTCTTGAGCTATGGAGGACGAAAAAAATTTCTAAAAATCTATTATTTCGACTCTAGGGACCTTGAAACGTCGAGAAATGTCAAAATTTTCAATTTGACAAATCGGACCCATTACAATAACTTTCTATGGGAAGTTAAAAATAGAAGTGAAAATTCAACAAAAACCTATCAGTTCGTTTTTGAAAAAAATATAATTTCCAATGTTTGACCAGTAAAATTTTAACGGGGACTACTGATAATTTTATTTAAAGAAAAAATATTTAAAAACGCCTAGCTTGAATTTACTTAAAACATTACATTACAGGTTTAAACGCAATCGTTTGGGCAGTAGAGGCGAGGGCAAACATACGGACGGGCAGAATCGCAGGACCCACTTTTTAGACTTCTATGTCTATCATCGTAATGTCTTGTTTAATAAAAACTTCGAATTCGAGTTTTTAAGAATGCAAAGCTTCCTATTAAGTTCTTATACGTAATGAGCAAAAAAAACTCCCAATAAAAAGGACAAATATATTTAGTTAGTTTAGTATTTAACCCAAAAAAGGACTTTTCGCCTTTAAAAGAAGATGTATGGCCAGTTTAAAAACCTCCCTTAAGTCTTAATTCTGTTGAAATTCTTGGTTTTGTTTTGAGATTCAAATACGAGTACCGTTATTCTATTTCAATTAGTAAAATTATTTAAGCCAGCTTAAGCTAAGATCTTCCAATGTTGGCCTAACTGTCAAAAGATGTATAAAAACAGTCAATTAAGTGACAATTGCCAATTTTATATGAAGCAAAAAAGATCCGCTTATGCGATTGATTTTTGGTAAAAAATCAGCTGAAAATTTCGAACAATTTTGGTCTTCCTATTCGAAATTATTTGTTGACACGGTTGGGAGAATTTCGAAAAGTGAAAGCAAAAGGTCATGAATAAAATTTAAAAATATATAAAATCTTAAAACAGCATTTTTAGGAAATCGATACATTGTCTTTTGTCCCTTAGCTTGAAGGTTTTAGAGAAGATTTGATCATTTGATCATCTGAAATGCTTTGCCGACGTCTTTGATGGCAAAAATCATATTACTTCCTAAACATGCTAAAGGAAGTGAATATAGACCTATCAAAATTCTACCATATTTGTCAAAAGTCTTTGAGAGAATTAACGCTTATCTCGCAGAAAAACTCTTTGCTAACTTCAAAACAATCTGGCTTCGAAAAAATCACAGCTGTAGAACATCATAAGCTGGATAAGGAAGTCTTGCTTGATTTTTTTAAGGCTTTTGACACTGTCAACGTCATTCTGTGTAACAAACTCCGCTAAACTTGTATATTTTTAGTTGAACAATAGGAAACAAGTAGTTCGTCCAATTTTTACCTACTTCGTCTGGTGTTCCTCAAGGGACAATATTGGGTCCTCTACTATTCTGTATTGATGTCAATGAGCTTCCAAGTTTGATCTAAAACTATTCTTGTAATTTTTATGTCGGCGACTTTCAACTTTTTTTCAGTTGTCCTCTTGGACTCATTGGGAATGGTGCCTATAATATAAATGAAGACTGGTCTTAATTAAATAGTCTTTTCATGAACCCTTTCTTTCTTTCTTACTTTATCTCGATTTTGTTAAGTAATGCCTTTATTGAATATTTAGAAGCTGCTTTAAACCTCAGGGTTGACTTTAACCGCTCTCTAACATAGAACAACCATATTATTATAGGCAAGGGGCCCTACGTACTTTATTTATAAGACATCTTACAGTTATCAAGCATAAACGATGAAATAAAATGAAATTTAAAAATCGTTTACAGTAGGTTTACTTTCAGAGCTGTATTTTTCAATTAATTAATGTATGATATGGTGTTCCTTATGGCTGTCATATTGGTAATCTGCTGTTTTCAGTTTTTATTAATGACATTAACATTAAAAGATATTATAAATAAATAAATTGGGTGGCGCAACAGTCCGTTTGAGAACTAGGGCCTAGATGCTGACAACTCTCAACCATTCCTGTGTGCGAGTTTTAAGCCGAATCCGAACCCCAAATTTGAGAAAGCACTTTTTCATGACAAGAATTACTCTTGGAGAATTTGTCAATTCCTCGCAAGAGGCAGTACCCGTGAATATAACTTTAGTTGGGACAGGCAGGGATCGGACCTAATACCTCTCGCATGATATTCCATCGCACTAACCATCATGCCAAAGGTACTACAACATTAGAAAATTTGCTCTACTTAAAAATGTACAACTTCGCTGATGGTTTTAAGTTTTTCTATAGCTTTTCAAATCTAAGCGGATATCTGTTTTAGCAGGACGATATTTTTTAAATAATTAATGTGTGATGTGGTGTTCCTCAAGGAAGTCATATTGGTCCTCTGCTCTTTTTACTTTTTATTAATGACATTGGTGAAAATCTGCTCTACTCAAAAATTCGTATCTTCGCTGATGATTGCAAGCTTTTCTAAACCTTCTCAAATCTAAGTGGATATCTGTTTTAGAAAGACGATACTGACATAGCCTTTAAATGGTGATCTTCAAATGGAACGGAGCTCGGTATAAAAAGTGTAAGGTTAGGTAATACATTTGGAGTTAAAACGAATTGTCTCGTCGTATTTTATTAATAAGAGACTACTGGATCACGTAGGCATATTTAATGGTTTGGTAGTTTTTTTTTTGGTTTCGGCATTAAAACTCTAGGTCCAATCCGTCACTAAAATGATTCAAACACAGGAATTGTTGAGATTTGTAAGTCACTGGACTCTGGATTTCTATGGACTGTTGTGTCACCTAATAAATTTGTGTTGACGGATAAAATTGGCTGTCCACATAGTTGATAGAAAATTGCTTAAAATTTGTTGTGAAACATCTGCCAATATTGGAAGATCTTCCAATTGTGTATGATTAGCTTTACTTTCCATGATAATATTGTTAACATTTGTTTTAATAATTATGCTTTTTTACCAGTTTGTTAAACATTTTTAAGCTTTTTTCGGGTTTTGATAAACTTTGTTGACATATACGGCAACCCTGGCTTCATTCATAGAAACGAAACTTCTAGCTAGACTCTCAAAGGTTACACTCTCTATAACCTGTCATAAAATTAACATGTAATTTAAACTTAAACTTTAAAGTAGGTGGAAAAATATTTGATAACTTGAATCAGGAAAGCCTACTAGATTATAATATGAATTCAAAAGTATGCAATTTTATATTCAAAAACCTATATTATTCAGTTTTATTCGAACGAAACATGAGCTGAGCATTGAGCGGCAACAGCAGCAGGTAAAGTAATATTCCTGATAATGATTATTCCGCCTGGCAATATTATTTCAGCATACGTGATATGCACACTATAATTTATTTGTGGGCAAAGGTATAAGAAGGGATGCCTGAA
Source organism: Eupeodes corollae (assembly GCF_945859685.1). Lineage (NCBI taxonomy): Eukaryota > Metazoa > Arthropoda > Insecta > Diptera > Syrphidae > Eupeodes > Eupeodes corollae. The sequence goes on along the minus strand of NC_079149.1, from coordinate 94,115,779 downwards.
ATGCATCAACTTTCAGAACAGAACTATTGTAGTATAAAATAGATGACGAAACAACAGCAGCAAGTAACATATTATAGTTGCATCAGCATCCTATGACGGCAACAGCAGCAGCGGTGGCATTGGAGGCGTCAGGTGGCAGCGAATGGATTGAGGGCGGTCTTGATTGTTTGGGTACACACGATGTTGGAATTTCGAATCTGTGAAATCTATGCAAATTCTAAGTTTGCAAACAGGTGATTATTGTAAAATTTGTTTTCTCTTTATATAGGAACCTGCCTGCAAACAAGGATATACTTATACATCCTTTTGTCTGTCCTATAGAGAAAGCTCTATGTGTGTGCAAGGACGAATGGTTGTTTGGTTCTATTGCCATACATATATGTAAAGGTATTCCCATCTAGAATATCATACCCTTCTATTATCTGTTACTTGTAGAAAGACAGGGAGAGGTTTTACAGATTTTCAAGTTATTTGCTCATTAATCTTGTTCAGCGAAATGCAGAGTGTAACATTATCGCACATTTTCGTATATCTATGCAACACACACAGACTATAGACCTTAGGTATAAGGTATATGCTCTTATTTCCTCAAACCTTTAGTTATATCTTCGAGGAAGTGACGTGTCTTTGTTCGCTTTTACTGGCTGTGTATACTTGTTCTGAATTCTGATCCAGATTAGGCAAATTCCAGGAATTGTTTATGCAGATGCAAGTTAATGTTCCCAGAATACGAGACAGTTAAATCTGTTTAAAGTGTTTATTTTGTTTGTTTTTTAATTTTGAAAACACAGAGATTTGGATACTGGATATGAAGGAAGGGCGGTGAATGAATCTTTAAATTGAAAATGTAGATACATTTTCTTTGGATGATATGATGATGGTGGGAAAAAATCAATGGACATTTTAAAAATTGATATATTCTTTTGTATTTGACAGATTTCGTCTCAGAATCAGACAGATACTTATAAAATTTTAAACACTTTTTTGATTGACATCTATGCTAGGAGAAAATCTTGACACACGTGCCATGTGTCGCCTTGCCAAAGGAAACGGAAATAGAAGAAGGTTTTTGATGTGAATCGTGTTCATATTTGTAGTTGGAGTATTGTCTACGAATTATTAGTACGTAAGCAAATAAGGAATGTCCCATAATTTTAAGTATCACAATGCTGCTTTTCCAGTGACAAAAGTAGAAATAAAACTAACATTTTGAAACTTGACACTTTGATTTCAGCAGTGTTTTCAATCAATTTTGGAAAACGAAATCACAGGTGAATCCTCTTCAAACATAGAAATGATTTTCATCTTGATACATGTAATTCAGAAACAGATGCTGGTGAATGTGTCTGTACATTCCACATTCGCGTAGTACGGCAAAAGAACAAATTTCTGTACTTGACAGGACAAAAGCGCATTTGGGCTTTAAGGTATACTGAAGTGCAGTCTTGAAGGCTAGTATTACGTTTAAAAAGCTTGAGTTGAAGAACGCAAATGGCTATTTTTTTAGAGCATAATCTTTTTTTAAATTATTTTACGATTGTGTTAAAACGACGTAAATGATTTGACGATGATATTCTCACTAATCAATTTCAATGCTCTACGTTCAATACTGTCCAAGTGACTTAAGTAAGTTGCAATAGCAAAAGCAGAGAGATTGGATCTTAAGAAAACAACCAGATCAGAAAAATCTTGCATCATATCGATACCTTCCCGTAAGAATGTATTAAGCGACATTTTTAAAATTGTTCAGGAAACAAAAAAAACGTCTCATTTAGTCATTTTTTTGTGTATTGTAATGGAAGGAACAGATTTGGAGAGGGATTTTCAGAATACAAAACTTGACATCATTGCAAAACCGAAATTTTAATCAGATAAGAAGTTTTTGTCGCTTAGTACATTTTCGTGGTCAAGACATTGGCGCTTGATACAATGGTAAATGGCGCTTAAGACACTGTGATGGTCACAAAAATTAAAGGTTTGAAATAAATTGTGGCGTTTAATTCATACTGCATTCAAATATTTGAAATAAAATCAACAGCTATCTATGCAACGGAATTTACATACATACAAAAATACGCTTACAACCGACCAGACAAAAAAAAAACACAAAATAAATGGGAAAAAAGCAGAAGCCTACTTCATAGCAAATTATTCAAAATTAAAGAAAACCATATCTGGATGGTTATAACCGACAAAAATGGACCAAGTTCTATTTGGAAGAGTGTGCTAAGCGACAATTTCGGTTAAACTATGCGACATCTAACAAAATGTTTGTTTGGACGTTTGGTTGCTTAAGACAAAAAACTTTTTAAAAATGTCGCTTAGCATAATTTCAATGGCGGATAATACAAATTTTAGGGAGCAACATTATTCCAGTGAGAAAACTTGGCGGTTATTACAATTTTATTTCCTCTTTAGTTTCTTTTGTATGCATGATAGAGCAGCGAAACCCAGGCCAAAATGTGGCGCTTAACTTTTAGTATAGTTCCACATTAAAAAGTCATTTTCGAAAAAAGTGTCGCTTAATACATTCTTACGGGAAGGTATATTATTATCCACATTGAAAGAGCAGGGTTTTAAATCTAAAAAGTAAAGCCGAGGATACTATCGTCAGCAAAGCAGGTACGTGGATAAGAAAGTGGAGACCAAAGATTATTAAAAAAAAACGTAGTGTTGGAGTCAGATAAGAGCCCTGCGGTATACAGTATTAATTTTATGTTTTTCAGACTTGAACCCATCCTACACCAGTTCTTTTAAACGGTGAATAGGTAAATTCTAAAGCAACCAAAGGAAGGATTCGTCAAAATTGAACGAATTTTCGATAAGAGGGCCTGATGTCAAACTGATCCAATTCATTCGAAATATTAAGTGCAGTATTTGATTTCTTTAAAACGATGCATACAAATTTGTTCCACTGTTCGATGAGATAAACCGTCACACCACCAGTGGGCCAGCCGTAGTGCTGGTCATTAAGAATTCTTCGGTCTTCAAGATATTTCTTAAGCTGAAAAGTTAAAGTTTATCACCTTTTCGAAAGAAGGGACATAAGCGATCATTGGATCGATTTTGCTTTCTTTCCTTTCATTCTTAATCTATTAAGACTTCCACAAAAATCTGTTTCTCTTTCCAATTAAAAGCTAGAAAAGTTTTATGTAGTTTTTCGCAAAGAAAAACTTGAGTAATTTTGAAGATTTTTTTTTGTCAAGCTTAAAGTTTTAAAATTCTGTTAGCACTGTTTTTATTTTTGGAAATAACGTTAGCTAACATTCTCAGTATCAACTTACTTCTTATATCTATGCCTCATCATAATTGGGCTGAAATTTGTTTCCTTTTTTAACTTCCCATAGGAAGTTATTGTAATGGGTCCGATTTGTCAAATTGAAAATATTGACATTTCTCGACGTTTCAAGGTCGCTAGAGTCGAAATAAAAGATTTTTAGAAAGATGTGTGTGCGTGCGTGTGTACGTACGTTCGTACGTCCGTACGTTCGCGACTTTTTTTTCGTAGTCCATAGCTCAAGAACCAGAAGAGATATCGACTTGGAAAAATTTTGTTATACAGATAATAAGGCAGAAAGATGCAGAAAGGGCTCTTAAGAAAATTGCATTGACGGTTTTTTACCATAGCAGTTTGAAAAAAGGTGAACATGTTGGTTAACCCTAAATATCGTACGAACCAAAAACGCTAGAGACTTGAATTAAATTTTATATGATATATTGTAACGTGATATGAAAGAAGTATACAAAAAAAAATATGATTTCATCTCCAAAACAATTTTGTGCAACGAAGGATACTGTTTTTGACATCTGATAAAATTTTGAGAAAAATCGAATTGACAGTTTTTTTTTATAAAAAATAAAAATCTAAAAAAATATTACTCAAAGTTGGTAAAAATTGAATATCGATTCAAAAATCTTTCCAAAAACTTAAAATTTAGGCTTCAAATTTATTTTATCTTATAAGAAATATTATTTTCAACATTAGGACAAATTTTGAGAAAAATCGAATAGACAGTTTTTTTTACAAAAAATAAAACTCTAAAAAAACAATACTAAAATTTGGTAAACATTTACTTTCGACTCAAATAGCTTTTCAAAAATTAAAAATATTGGCTTCAAACTTATTTTATTTCACAGAAAATATTGTGTTCGATATTCAGTAATTTTTATATAAAAATCCAACAGTCCGTTTTTTCATAAATAATAAAATCTACAAAAAATGGTACGCAAATTTGGTAAAAATTGATACGAGTGCATATAGACAAACTTTTAAGCAAGACAAATTGACAGACGGGATGGGAAGTTATCAGTTTGGGTCGCATCCTAGTCTCTTTTTTTTTTAATAATTTTTAAATTTATTAAAGCATTGAGACCGTAGGTGCAAGAAAGCATAGAACGGAGCTCAAGAAGATTAATTTTTGTTGACATTGACATAGAATATGTTGACGCTAAGGCCTAATGTTTGGCCAATGAGTATGGATCTTGGAAAGCCCAAAACAAAAACTTGATTCATTTAAAATCAGTTCAAGTTGTTTTCAATTAAAATATTGAAACTTGAAACAGCACAATCGAATTTTGAAATTCTAATTAAGTAAAAATTTATGTATCTTTTCGTGCTGATGAGGCACTCTAATCCCGGCTTAGTTCAAAAGCACCTCCTACTTTCAACGTTTGGTGGTCCCAGTTTAACGTCAAGCTAATAGTAAGAACCATGATATAAATCAAAGTGAAATAAGGCCAAATTTCAAGATTTGGCCTTAATTTACTTTTGTTAAGTTGGTCTTAGTTGGTCTTATAACACTTAAACAAAGTGAAATAAGGCCAAATTGGTTTCCTTTGTCATTATTGCAAAGAAACCTATTCCAAATCCTATAGTGTGCTCAAGAAAGGGGTTGCATGGGGAACGCTTACTCTCTCCTTTCAATGAGCTTTTTTACTTTGAAGACAGACCGTGTAGTTGACATCATCGTAGCCAAAGCCACAAATTTCACCTTTAATATCCAATATTTCTTATAAGGATAGCTAAGCTATCACAAGTAGGTAAAGAAAGTTGAGAGATATTTTTTAATGATTATGAGACCCAACGTCTTCGAATTTTTTATCATTTTACACCTATTTTCCAAATTTCTTTTCATTACGAGTGTGTTTCTTATACTGTTGTGTCTGATTTTAATGTGTGTAAACATATTTATCTAAGGCATTTTAATAATAATGTCCTCTTGCTGTCATACGCTTAACGAACTGCAAAAGTTCCAACCTTATAAGTGAGAGTAGTATTTGACTTTTCCACAAAACACTCCTCCTAATAACTTCAAAAAATATGAAACTAAAAAGGAAACTTATTTTGAACAAAAATATAATATAGACACTAACATTTATTTATTTTTATACATTTTCTTTTTTTTTGAAGAAAAACTTTTATCTGAAAGTTTATCTTGGAAAAATGTTCATCGACGCCTGCTGAAGTTTACCTAGAGAACCTCTCAACATTTCAAAATCATAAAGAAGAAGTCGGAGGGAAGAAACAAAATTTATAAATTTTTATTTATATGAAAAGAAGGTAAGAGGAAGTAAAAAAACACGTCATAAGGATTCGTTTATTACTTCCTCCATATACTCGCACAAATGAGCCCATCGAGAGGATGAACAAAAATAATAATAAAAAGAAAAATTCAAGACACAATATAATCATCATTTTCTTCAATTTGAAACAGCAAAAGCCAAGATTTCCTTTTTACGTTGTCGCTATCGTCCTTGCCGTTGCCGTAGTCGAAGTCATATTTGCTGTCGTTGTCAACGGAAACGGAACCTTAGGTCTTCTCGTTTCCAGCTTCGTTAGCGGGACACGACACGAGTCATGTGTTGGTTATGATGTGTGATTCCCTGATTTTGGTACATGAGAAGCTTCTTCCAGTTCCAATTCACCTTTTCTGTTGATATTACTATGCGAATAAGTTGTGTGTCAATTTGCGGTAATTGGATCTCCGATTCTTTCTAACTAAAGTAATGAGGCATCAGGACGAGGAAAAGAAAATAACATGAGATTGGATAGATGAAGATAAGATATAAATATGACTTCGACTTTCAAGTTCTTCAAAAAGTAAAAATAAAAATCATTGAGATAGAAGTTGATCATGTATAACAAGGCATTTTAAATTGGGTTCTTAGAATATTTTATTTTCTTGAGGATTTCAAGATAATTAAAGTCAGTTTTTAGGTTTACTTATTTTTTTAAATTTTATTTTTGATTTTACAAAGCTTTTTATACTGATACAAAATTCATAGTTCTAGAAATTTAAATTCTTTCTCTAGCGTAATCTAAAATTAATGTTAAAAAGTGTATACTTAATTTTGTATTTCTAACTCTAAAAGTTTTGATAAAACGATGTTACGATTAAGAAAATCATGCTATTTTAAAACACTTGTTGAATCAAAACTGCAAGACTACTGAAAATGGAACGTTATTCGCTTCGATATTGCATTCACTATAATGTTAAAATTCACTGTAAAAATAGAGAAAATATTGTAATAGAAGTTCGCAAAACTAAAACGTTTTTGTGTCGTCGCGAATAGCCTTTTCAACCGGTATATGGTGCTGTACCAATAAGTTGGTGATGTGAATATTTGAAATAGTGTAAATAGCTCAACAAAAATTGAAAAGATATGTTGCTGTCACTCATGTTGGTGAAAACTAAAACAAGTCATTGTATCAAGGTTTTAAAAGTTCACTGTACACAATAACTTAAGTAACTTCATCACCAGTAGCTTCGTATCATTGCTGATTGGTTATTTTAAATAAATCAAAATGATCCTTAATTTTATTGTAAAATGTTTTCAATTTCACTCCGATGGGTTAGAGAACAAGCGGAAGAAGTTTTTAAAGTTTATTTTCACCAATACGCCAACATACTATGAGACGAAACGAGCTTGGAAACCCCAAATATAAGTTTGAGAAATTTCATAAACTGGAACATAAAAGGGAGCGTTCTTATTTTTTTCTAAACAGTAATTTTTGTTCCTTGTTTTTTGTTGTTCAAACTAAAATTGTTTATTAAAAACAAAACTTTCATAATTTTATTTACAATTTAGGTCTCGGTGTCTGGAGAGTGCATGCGAGGGATTGTTCACGATGGAAGACTGTAGTATCTTAGGCTGAAACCCTTCATGGATTGTGAGTAAATTGTGTGTACAAATTTGTCGAAAAATTCCTTACAATTATTAAATAATAATTACAAATTTCTCTATGCAACAAAAAAATGACAATTGTTAGATATTTTTCTTCAATTCCACAAAATTGTCAAATTGTTTATGAAAAAATTTTGACAATTGTAAATTTAAATATTATCACAACTCTCGATATTTAAGAAATTGGCCCCAGTCGAGCTCAACTTTGGTTGAGTCAAGGACAGAGATTCATTTATTAGGTGTACTACACGAATGTGAAATATACATACAATATGTCGTTCCTAGGTTTTTGAAATATTCAGGTAGGTAGGTAGAAATTGCGATCTCAAGGCAACCTAGCCTGAGATCCAATTAGCGCTGTAGTGCGCCGTTTTGATACCAAAAACTCGTTTCACCTTTGATTGAAAGGGATAGATTGATAGAGAAGCTTCATAGCGATTATGTTAGAGCCATTTTGTCGCATTGAGAAAGCAGATTAGGTCTCTAATCTTTGTCTCAGATAGCTCATCAAGTTCGTGAAAGAATGCTTTTCCAAAGTATTTCATTCTAGTGTTTGCCAAAGCAGGACATTTGCAGAGGAAATGGATTATCGTTTCACTATCTCTTTGGTCACTAAAACTACGGCAAAAGGTGTTGTAGGAGATACCCAACTTCTCCGCCTGAACTCCTATAGGCCAATGTCCGGTACAAACCGCAACAATCCTGGCTATGTCTTGCCTTGGCCTGCATAGAAGATCGTTTGTACGGGTTTTTTTTTTTATAGGTGGGCCATATCTTCCTAGATATAATGCAGATGGGTAAATTGCTCCACCTTCGGTTTGATTCAGTTTGGTAAATAGAAAAGATTTTACCCTTCATAGCACCAAGAGGAATGTTAACCATTTCCACAAGTGAGCTATGAAGGGCCGATCCTTGACTGGCTAGCTCGTCAGCCCGTTCACTTCCCAAGATATCACTATGGCCCGGAACCCAGATCAAGGTGACACCGAGGTTAATATTCAGGCTCGCAAGCTCATCGCGACATTGCTGGACCAATTTAGATGAGGATGTGGCCGAGTCAATGGCTTTGACAGCTGTCTGACTGTCTGTAAGGATAGCCACATTTCGGTTTTGGTTTGGGCTTTGTTTAAGTATCTTACATGCCTCCCTTTTTGCCAGCAGTTCAGCCTGAAAAACTCTAACAAAGTCAGTAAGCCTAAAAGATTTGGCTACATTTAGGGACTCAGAAAAGATCGCAGAACCAACTCTGCACTCCATCTTTGAGCCGTCAGTAAAGATGGTTGTGTCGATACCTATCGACACGATGTCATCCTCCCAATCTTCTCTCGATAAGAAAATAGCCTTAAAACCCTCACTAAGGTTCAAAGGAGGAGTGCAGTAGTCAGTGTCGACCGAGATAAAATCTGAGGGAATCAATTTCGTAGTGTTGCTGTGACCATAAGGTTTTGACAACCAGCTGTTTGATTCATTCATTTAATAAAAAGGTCGATTGGTAGAAGATCCAGAATAACGTTTAAGGCGTCCATTGGGCAAGTACGCATGGCCCCTGTGGTGCCCATGCAAGCTGTTCTCTGAACCTTCTTTAGCTTACCAACATTATAGGCTTTGCTAAGAGCAGGCCAATACACAATCGCCCCATATGCTAAGATTGGGCGTACTACGGCTGTGTACGTCCATAAAATCATCTTCGACTGAAGTCCCCACTTTTTGCCGAAAGTTTTGCTGCAGGCGTAGAAGGCAACACAGGCCTTCTTAACACGTACTTCAATATTTAGTTTCCAGTTTAGTTTAGGGTCGAGTATAACATCCAAATATTTTGCACTGGAAGACAATGATAGGATTTGACCGTCGAGTCGATGTAGCGTGAAGGGCGGTACTTCAGTTTTGGTGGTAAAGAGCAACAGTTCAGTTTTACTTTGGTTAACTCCTAGTCCACAACTCGTGGCCCAGCTGCTAACTTTCTTCAAAGCTGACTCCATGATTTCACTAATCACAGAGGTGTACTTTCCTGACACCAATAGCACCAAATCATCCGCATAAGCTACCGCCTTCACTTCACATCTCTCTAATTTAACGAGAATTGTATCCATGACCAGAAGCCATAGAAGAAGCGAAAGGAAACCACCCTGGGGTGTTGCTCTACTCACATGTTTTGTTGCGATTGTATTGCCTAGAGTGGCTCGAATCTTCCTACCACTGAGCATGGAAATAATCCATTCTCGAATGAAGTCTTTTACATCGAACTTAACGAGCGATTCTTCTATGGATTCGGTAAGGACGTTGTTCAAAGCACTTTCTATGTCTAGGAAGGTGGCAAGAGTAAATTCTTTATAATGGATTGTTTGTTCTACAGTACGCATTACCTCATGGAGGGCAGTCTCCGTAGATTTGCCCTTTAGATAAGCATGCTGAGAGCTTTCGAGAGGTCGTCCAATTAGGATTTCTCTAATATGGTAATCAAGAATGCGCTCCAAATTTTTAAGCACAAAAGATGTTAAGCTTATTGGTCTGAAATCCTTCGCGGATTCATGACCTCGCCTACCCACTTTCGGGATAAGAACTACTTTCACCTGTCTCCATGACATGGGCACATGTTTGAGAAGGACACATCCTTTGAAAATTTGTTCCAGCCATGGAGCTGCCACACCATGCAACTTTTGAAGCATAACTGGCAGTATGCCATCCCTTCCTGGGGATATATATGGAGAAAAAGTATCGATGGCCCACAGAATATTTTCTCTGGTTATAACGGAATTGACTTGCTCCACATGAGCTACGTTTAGCTCTGTGTTTTCAAGCGATTCGCGGTTATCACTCTCTCAACCCGGAAAGTACGTCTTCATCAGTAGCTCAAGAGATTCGGCTGCAGAGGCTGTCCAGATTCCATCAGGCTTTTTTAGAAATGAAGGATTACAATGTTCCTTCGATAAAACTTTGCTGAGCCTTGCGGAGTCGTTTATGTCTTCGATTGATTGACAGTATTCTCTCCAGCCTTGTCTTTTGGCTGATGAGAGGGCTTGCTTGTAAATTTTAAGAGAGTCTTTATACGGTTGGTAAAACTTATGTTTTTTGTAGTACCCGTGGCATGATGGTTAGTGCGTTGGACTGTCATGCAAGGGGTCTTGGGTTCAATCCCTGCCTGTGCCACCTTAATTAAAAAAAAAAAAAAAATAATTTTCGCGGGTACTGCCTCTTGCGATTAATTGACAAATCCTTCAAGAGTAATTCTTGTCATGAAAAAGTGCTTTCTCAAACTAGCCGTTCGGATTCGGCCTAAAATTGTAGGTCCCTTCCATTCCTGACAACAGTACTCGCACACAGGAATGGTTGAGAGTTGTAAGTCACTAGGCCCTGGTTCACAATGGACTGTTGCGCCACCCCATTTGATTTTGAAAACTTATGTTTGTGGCAGATATTGAAAATTGTCCTCGTCATTTTCCTAAGACTGGACAGTTCTTCATTCCACCAAGAAGGAAGGGTTTTACGGCTATATTTACCTTGCAAGAGACACTTAAAACTTTACTTATAGAAGTATCAAAGGTTTTCAACTTTATTCAAGGTCTTCTATCGATTCAGTGAGATTCGGTAAATTGCTTAGTTTGGAATTCGCAATTTGACTGAATTTCGTCCAGTCAGTTCTTTTGGGATTTCTGTTAGTCGGAGGGTTTCAAAACCATTTGCATCCATACCTCTTTTCAAACCCTCCTCCCTGCTTCCAATTGTATTTCTCCAAATAAAGCTTAAAGTACATTTTGTTAACAAAACTTCTTTTCTCTTCTGTACAAAGACCTAATGTCTGAGTTTTAAAACCTTAGCTGTTGCTGTTTTCTTGTGTTTTGTAATGACAAACGCCAAACAAATCTTTTTTAATTTTGAATTTCTTTAGTTTTTCTTTTCCTCTTGAAAGTTATTCTTTGAATTCAAACAAAAAGCAACTTCAAAGAAAGAGAGGCCACCACCGCCACTTCCTTTGACATAAAATTAATTCAATAAACATGAATTTACTTAACAAATATACCTACGAAGTTATCCTACCTTACCTAACCTATGTACGTCTGTGTGAAGAGATGGGACCACTCATAAACAAACTTTGTTGATGTCAATATACTACTTCATTCTACCAATTCAGTTTTAGTTACCATAAGGATTCTTCATTGTGCAAATAAACAGAAGCTCTATAGCATACAAAATGGAGGGTGGTGCGGTGGCGCAGCGTTTGTAGAGCTTTATCCTCTTCAAATAACTTTATTAATGAGTATAAACATTTTTGCAGCATTCCAAACCTATATTCACTTCACTTTATTAACATTTATTATTTTTTAAATACATTTTGTTTTGAACTTGGTTTCGGGGCAAAATGGGAAAAAAAATAAAAATATATTTTCCGTCGTCGTATAAAATCGTGAGATACGCAGACTTTGCATTTCGAACGTGATTTTAAGTTGAATGTGTATAGGGTATGTATGTCCTGTAGATATCTTTGTATCTCAGCGAAATAGTTAGTTTTAGGATAAAATGAAAATTCTTCTAATTGCCCTCAGGATATTTTATTTGAATTTGGTTGTTCAGTGCCTCATCCTCCACGCTTATCCGTGACTATATAGTTGAACATGAACACGTACATACAACATAACGGTATAGTGGAGGTACTTATATTATTTAGAAAAGGATATTTTTGCAATAAAAGGTTGTAACTATGGGAATTGGAAATGGGGTGTGTATTTTTAGCTAGAAGGGGCATTTTTGAAGTTAATTGTTCCATTTAAAATGTTCGCTCTCTGTTTCGGTATTTTGGCGGAATGAAAACTACGATAGTTTTTATTTTTTAATTTTGTTTTAATTTGATGTAAATTTGCCACAGGCCAAATTGGTTGTTTTTGGTATTTGAGTAAGGTTTATCAGAAATTTTAATTTAATTGCCATGAAACTATGAAAAGTGGTTCTTGAAAAATAACAATGAAAGTTGGAAATTGAAATGATGGGCCGATGTAAATTTTGTAAACATATAAATTTAAATGTTTTTGAAGTTATTCAATTAATTCATTGATTTGGTTTTTATAATTATTAAAAATAAATAAAACATTAAACGTGAATATTGAAGGGAGTACAGTCCAATGATGTAAGGTAATATAACATTTCAGGGAGTAAGGAAAAATGCAGCCAAGGAGAAAAGTTTATAATTTTAAATCTTTGCAAAATCAAATAAAAAATTCTTTTTTTTATGACTAACGCACACTTAAATTATTGCTATAGTATGGCTAAGAGCGAATTTAAGCAGTAGGAAAAGAGAGTACCCCTCTCTTTTTTCCTAATATTATAATATTTCCATATGAAAATTGGTGAATTCTGAAAAGCTAGGTCGAAAATTCCACATTCGCGTTGTACGGCTAAGAAATAAATCTTTATATTAAGAAGAACGGTTGAAATTGGCCTAAAAGGTCAACTGAGGGACTTTCCTTAAAACACTAGTTTTATAGTTAAACAGCTTGGATCATAGCATTTTGAACTTTTGAAGTAACAATTAAAAGTATGGGCCAAGAAACATTAAGAAAATGTTCTCTTAAAGTAATTAAGTTAGTAATGTTATTTGCACTAATTACTTTAAAAGCTTTAAATACTGTCTTAGAGGTTAAGGTAAGAGCATTGGCTAGTGGTGGGAGTTATACTCAAGCTTTGGACATATGTAAATTTCTTGTATCTCGCGTATGTTGAAGTTCGAAAATAATTAGTTTTTGATGCCTATACCGAGAATTGTGGGATGTCCAATTTTCATTGATGCTATTAATACTATAGAGATAGTTTAAAGGATAATACCTCGCGTTGATACTGACAGAAAGAGGAAGATGTCTGATAACAAGACGAAATATTAGGGTACACCTGCATTTTGAATGTGGGTTTTAGACTTGAAAAACGATTTTTCGGACAGTTCGAAAAATATTTTAATCTAACAAATCAAAGATTCGTCTACACCCAAAGGAATAATTTTCGATAAGATACATTTTCAAGATGACAGACGTTATCAATAACTTTTGAAATATCATGTGCAATAATTCATATTCCTATAAGTAGGTAAGAAATTGTGATCACCAGTATACATAATAGCTTCAGAATTTATAAGTTAGTCAATCGATAAGAAGATTTCGGTCAAGATATTTTGTAGGCTGTTTATTGATCAGGATTATCATGAACTTAGAAAAAAGAAGTAAGTGCAATAATTAGTAGTCAATAATTTGAGAGAGTAGAGGATTTTTGCTTTCAGGCAATGATTAATTTGCAAAAGTAAGGTTCTTAATATAACAGAGTGCCATTGATAATAACTAGAGACAAAAAAAGAGAATAGAAATTTTTAGGTGAAGCTTATTAAGTTGATAGTCCCTTCAAGAAAAGCGTTATGTTTTTTCTTACAGAAAGAATCATCGACAACATAAGAATTTTGAGATAATATCTTACCAAATTGTATGTTTGTTTTATTAAAAAAATGTATTCTAAAAAGAAAATTTCAAAACGTTCGATTTACTAACTTTTAAAACAACAATACTATAAAATGCATTGTTAAATATTTTGAAGACACTTTAACTGCTAAAGGAAAATGATATGTAGTAAAGATTGAAGATCTAAACAATAACATAACAAAATGTGTGTTTAAAGTCTCTAAAACAGTTGTCGTACAAAACCCTGTATGTTTGGAGCAGACTTCATAGTCAGCAATAAAGTGAAGTATTTGATTATCGGCTTAGTGCTATAAACAAAAGGCTTTGCACAGCTGTTGGTCTCTTTTTACTCTGCCCATAATGCACCATAACCATCGGAGGAGGTGTGCAAAATCATAACCGAAGCTAACATCAAAAAGGCAAACCTTCTGATCGGAGGCGACGCAAATGCTCGGCATACTTTGGGGAAGCTCTGTGATCAATGAACGAGGTGAGTCAATTTTTGATTTTATTATTGAAAATAATATGACCATTTGTAAAAGAGGCAATACTCCCACTTTCGTATTTTCGAGCTCGGAAAATTATGATGGATGGGAGGATGTGCTTGATGTTACTTCAGTAAACAACCGTAATTTATTAGTGGAGAATTGGAGAGTTTCCCTTTTGAATTCGTTTTCGGATCACAAGTGGATTCTTTTTCAAATTAATTTCGAGTCGAAAAACCCTCCGCCCTACAAAAATCCCAAAAGAACTGACTGGACGAAATTTAGTCAAATTGCAAATTCCAAACTAAGCAACTTACCGAATCTCACTTAATCGATAAGAGACCTTGAATCAAAGGTGAAAACCGATGAAACTTCTGTAAGTAAAGCTTTTAGAGTCTCTTGCCGCAAAACCCTTCCTTCTTGATGGAATGCAGAACTGTCCAGTCTTAGGAAAATGACGAGGACAATTTTCAATATCTGCCACAAACATAAGTTTTACCAACCGTATAAAGACTCTCTTAAAATTTACAAGCAAGCCCTGTGATAAGCCAAAAGACAAGGCTGGAGAGAATACTGTCAATCAATCGAAGACATAAAGGACTCCGCAAGGCTGGCTTGAAAACACAGAGCTAAACGTACTTCATGTGGAGCAAGTCAATTCCGTTATAACCAGAGAAAATATTTTGTGGGCCATCGATACTTTTTCTCCATATAAATATCCAGGCAGGGATGGCATACTGCCAGTTATGCTTTAAAAGTTGCATGATATGGCAGCTCCATGGCTGGAACAAATTTTCAAAGGATGTCTCCTTCTCAAACATGTGCCCATGTAGTGGAGACAGGTCAAAGTAGTTTTATCCCGGAAGTGGGTAGGCGAGGTCTCAAATCCGTGAAGGATTTCAGACCAATAAGCTTAACATCTTTTGTGCTTAAAACCTTGGAGCGCATTCTTGATTACCATATTAGAGAAATTCTAGTTGGACGACCTATCGAAAGCTCTCAGCATGCTTATCTTAAGGGCAAATCTACGGAGACTGCCCTTCATGAGGTAGTGCGTACTGTAGGACAAACAATCCATTATAAAGAATTTACTCTTGCCACCTTCCCAGACATAGAAGGTGCTTTTAACAACGTCCTTACCGAATACATAGAAGAATAGCTAGTTAAGTTCGATGTAGAAGACTTCATTCGAGAATGGATTATTTCCATGCTCAGTGGTAGGAAGATTCGAGCCACTCTAGGCAATACAATCGCAACAAACACGTGAGTAGGGGAACACCCCAGGGTGGTGTCCTTTCGCCTCTTCTATGGCTTCTGGTCATGAATACAATTCTCGTTAAATTAGAGAGATGTGGAGTGAAGGCGGTAGCTTATGCGGATGATTTGGTGCTATTGGTATCAGAAAAGTGAAATCACGGAGTCAGCTTTGAAGAAAGTTAGGAGCTGGGCCACGAGTTGTGGACTAGGAGTTAACTAAAGTAAAACTGAACTGTTGCTCTTTACCACCCAAAACTAAAGTACCGCCCTTCACGCTACCTCGACTCAACGGTCAAGTCCTATCATTGTCTTTCAGTGCAAAATATTTGGGAGTTATACTCGACCCTCAACTAAACTGAAAACTTAATATTGAAGTACGGGTTAAGAAGGCCAGTGTTGCCTTCTACGCCTGCAGCAAAACTTTCAGCAAAAAGTGGGGACTTCAGTCAAAGATGATTTATGGACGTACACAGCCGTCCAATCTTAACATATGGTTCGATTGTGTGGTGGCCTGCTCTTAGCAAAGCCTATAATATTGACAAGCTTAAGAAGGTTCAGAGAACAGCTTGCGTGTGCACCACAGGGGCCATGCGTACTTGCCCAACGGACGCCTTAAACGTTTTTTTAGATCTTCTACCAATCAACCTATTTATTAAATACAATGCAGCGCTATTAGGCTGAAGGAATCAAATATCAGGTTGTAGTAACCTTACGGTCACAGCAACACTACGAAATTGATTCCCTCAGATATTATCTCAGTAGAAACTGACTACTGCACTCCTACTTTGAACCTTAGTAAAGGTTTAAAGGTTAAATTCCCATCGAAAGAAGATTGGGAGGAGAAGATGACATCGTGTCTATAGGTTTCGACACAACCATCTTTACTGACGGCTCAAAGATGGAGTGCGAAGTTAGTTCTGGGATCTTTTCTAAGTCCCTAAATGTAGCCAAATCCTTTAGGCTTCCTGACTTTGCTAATGTTTTTTAGGCTGAACTGCTGGCAATAAGGGAGGCATGTAAGATACTTAAACAAAACCCAAACCAAAACCGAAATGTGGCTATCTTTACAGGCAGTCAGGCAGCTGTCAAAGCTATTAACTCACCTTTACCTTCACAAATAGATGCATTTCATAATAAATAAAAAAAAATCAGTTTAAGAAAAAAGGTTAAAAACTTGGTTTGTTATCTTTCCCGCAGAGTGTTTAGATATGACTTACTAGTAATCGGCTGTCATGCCGTCAAAAAACTTTTTCTTCTTCTTTCTATCAACTCGAATTTAACCAACCAAATTGAATAACATATCCGGCCACCATAAACCATATTAAGAACAAGAAAATTGTTTTACATATTGAGATAATGGAACAAGAGTAATTCTACAAGCCGACAGTGGTGTCCGAAAAAAATGTATCATATATCAAAATAAAGGTAATGAATAGGCCGAACTTTTCCTAGAACATACCCCACCCCTATCTTCAACCCTTAACCTAATTACATGCTGTAGAACGAAAGTTGTACTACTAAAATCGTTCTACAAGCCGACAGTGGTGACCGAAAAAAATGTATCATATATCAAAATAAAGGTAATGAATAGGCCCAACTTTTCCTAGAACATACCCCACCCCTATCTTCAACCCTTAACCTAATTACATGCTGTAGAACGAAAGTTGTACTACTAAAATCGTTCTACAAGCCGACAGTGGTGTCCGAAAAAAATGTATCATATATCAAAATAAAGGTAATGAATAGGCCGAACTTTTCCTAGAACATACCCCACCCCTATCTTCAACCCTTAACCTAATTACATGCTGTAGAACGAAAGTTGTACTACTAAAATCGTTCTACAAGCCGACAGTGATATTATCTAAAAGTTGAAAATAAATGGTCTCCAAAAACATGTACACTCTGACGGAACATAATCCCACATACACCTTCGAACAGGCTTTTAAAGCAAAGAACAGCGATTCTGAAATGCAAAAAGTTTAAAAAAATTGTAATAAGTCTTAACAGACCCATAGTAATCGTTATCTTCATTCATCCTCTTGTTCAAACTGCCTGAATATTCTTTTTTTTTTTTAATTCACAAGCACTAAAGGGGTTATTAGTACCCTTTATATGTTTATATTTAAACACAGTAGGAGGAAAATAGGGAAGGATTTAAAAGGAGGTACCGGTGCACATTGATCTTAAAGTTCTGAACATCAAAATGGGAGGGAAAAACAGAGTTGGCCAAAGCATTCCTCATTCTCGATGTGCGATTTAAGAAAGAATCTCTATACTTGACAGTACGCCCGAAATTAAGCTCAAGGGCGAACTGATGAGCATTTTTAGAAGTGCAAGTATTACGGCTGAATTGTTTAAGAGGTGGAATGCAACTGGCTAATTCCACAGAATATTGTTTGTAAAAATATCTATAAAACAACGAAAGGCATGAAACATTGCGACGGTGTTCTAGCGATGTAAATGTTTCGATTATAGTTCTGTCGCCTATCATTTTTAAAGCCCTTTTTTGAATTCTATCCAAGATATTTAAATTTGTTTGGGGGCACCTGCCCAGATATGCGAATTATATTCAAGCTTTGGACGGATAAAAGTTTTGTAGATTATAGCCAGATCGGAAGGCGTGAAAAATTTCTTGAGAAATCCTAAGCACCTGGCAGCATTTTTGGCGATATCGAACATGTGATCATTCTATAAGAGGTGATCTGTGATATTCATACCGAGTACTGAAAGTTGATTAGTTTCTTGGATGCAACTGCCGCTCATGGATAGCGGCATCGGGGGTCTGTTACGCTTCAAAGACAGGAGACAGCATTGAGTTTTCGAAGCATTAAATTCTACGGTTTTGGATTCCCCTTTGGACAATGCTTATCATATGCTGCCGTTGAAATTCCTCATTCGAAGGACAAGGATGTGTATCTAGAAACGAATATGAAAAGCCGAGGGTACTGTCGTCGGCAAAACAGTTTAATGGATTAGAAGTGACAGACAAAAGATCGTTAACATAAGGAAGAGAGTCGGAGACAAAACGGAGCCCTGGGGGACACCAGCATTTATTTTATGAATTTCAGACTTGAAACCATCCAATACAACTTCTATTGAACGGTTAGAAAGGTATTTTCTAATCCAGCTAAGAAAAGATTCATCCAATTTTCGATAAGAGAGCTTGATGCCAAACTCTATCAAATGCTTTTTTGCTTTCCAAAATGCTTCGAATTTAAAGCTTAAACTTTAAACACAAAATCTTGAATAGTTGCCTAATCGATTAACCAAAAGGATTATTTTTTAGGCTGTTTGAGGGAACTTTCCCCTTAAAAGGTTTATAGTCATACCTTCTATCATTTATTTGAACATTTAACTGCTGGACAGGTTTGCTTGTCATTCGGTTCAAACATTTATGCTGTGATCTCGAAGATTGGAAATTTAAACGTTCCTTTAGCCTTGAGACTTGGAAAAACCGAAGTGGTGGTCTCCATTGCACCTCTAGTTTTGTACTTATATATGTGGTTATTGTGCAAGGATATAAGATGGATCAATTAAGTGCCGTTAAGTAAGGCCAATTTTGAACAGTTGGTCATATAGCACTCTGACAAAGTGAAATAAGGCAAATTATTTTGAGAAATAAGACCAACTTATTTTTACACTGAGATGTGTAGTGTGTGTATGCACACTTTAAAATTTGGAGTAGGTGTGAGGTTGAGTGCATGCAAAGAATCTTTGCATTTATAGCAACCTATACTGTTAAAAGTAAAATAAACCTAATGTGACCTTATTTCACTTTGCTTGAGTGTAATAAGACCAAATGATGGAACTTGGCAGTAACACGATTTACAAAAGTAAAATAAGCCCAATTCTTGAAATTTGTTATTATTTAACTTGTCTTTATTTTATGACATCCAATAAGAGGTGTGGAGTAAAGTGATTGTATTTCTTAAGTCAAAGTTGTAATAATATCTTTTTTGAAGTCTCAATGGTAATGCTTTTTCATATAATTTTTAAAAATTTAACAATTGTAGAATACATAAGAATTTTTGTATAAGTTTAAAACCAGAAACAATAACAATCAAAGCTAGCACTTGGCACTTGCTTATAATGTTTGAATTTATGATTGAAAAATTTCACAATTGGTACTTAGAAAATGCCTTAAATTGCTAAGAAGGCTATGATATAATTTGTGTCCTTTTAACTTACTATATTGGCATTGCCCAAGTTTATCTAAAACTTCTATCTGGGCAATTATTCTTTTAGGTAAATCATTTATAATAATGATTGGACGAGAAAAAGACAAAATAAGAATGTGTGTCTGTTCAACAACCCTAAATCTCCAAAACGTTTAATACGACTTTGAACTTAGTTAACCTTAAATTTGAGTTCTCTTACCAGCAGCTCAGTTATAATAATTGGAAAAATCCATAAGAATCATCCTAATTAAATGCATCTATCCATTTACCGAGTGCACATATTATAATATTCATCTCTTGCATTTCGAAAAAAAATATAATATAAGAAGTATCAACAATCTGAAGGATATTCCTATCATCAAATTCAGACTTTTTCTCCTCGTAAAAAATTCTATCGAAGACAACAAGGACTAGATTTATCCTGCTGATGTATAAATATAGATATTTACAAGAATCTAGAACTATAGAAGCGGATACGTGTGCAACAGCAACTCACTGCGCTGCGCATAAGTAGGTATGGAAAGGGATTGGATTGGGTAGGGTTGGGGTTTAGGTTTGGGTTTGGGTGTGGGAATGGGAACAGAAAAGATCTTAAACTTATAAATTTCACTGTATCAAGTACGAAATCGAAATCTTTATCTGCTTAGCGGTAAGCTGCTACCGATTGTATACACTACGAGCACTGAGCAGCGAGCAGCACGGAGAGATTTCAAAAGTAATAGGATTTACTACTTGCTTTTTCAGACATTTCGAGGACGACTTTCTGCACCAACTTATAAACGAACATAGAACAGATGAAGGCATAAGTATAAGTAGATATATAGTTAAGTTACCCTCGCTCAAACTCAATACTACGGCAACCGGCAACAGATTCCTATCTTTATTCTCGAATTTATGCAGTCTACAGATATGCACCGGCCGCGTCGACGTCGGCGGAACGGTGGCGCGGTGATGGTGATGAAGGAGGTAAGCATGGGGGCAGATTATCAATTTTCATTTGGAGAACTTTTTATTTTCCTAAGAGTTTTTTTTTGTCTTTGTATTTACTATACTTACTTCTCGAACCATGCAACTTCATCGTTCAAGAAGAACAAGAAGAAAGATGCTGTTTTTCAAACATCCTTAATGCTACATATTAAGTGGAGGACGTCTGGGAAAAACTTGAAAGCAAACGCACTGTTGGCATTCTTTTCAAAATAAAATTAAAAAATAAAAACACACTACATAAGGCAGTGAACTTCTATAGTTTAGAAGGGAAGGGTGTCTTTCCCATGATCTAGGAACGTAGCGAAAAAATCTGGTGAACCACGACAAATAAGAAAAAAAAAAAGAATTTGGTCACAACACAGTCGTAGGAAGTTGATTTGATGGCTAAATGGAGTTTGAAACTAAGTTTTTAACATGTTTCTAAAAATATTGAAATATAAAAATATCTTATGTCATTGAAAATGTTGGCAACCCTAAAATTTTAAGGCTGACAAATTGGAGGCTTGGTGATATTGATGTTTTAGAAAGTTTTAGTTGATTAACAATTTTTCAAAACAATGAGACACAATTAAGATTTTTGGGACAGATTTAAAAATGTTTTTTGTTTGTTACTCAATTTTTCGGTAAGTTTCTCAATTCAGTTTGAAGAAAAAAACTATTATACTTGAAATTATTACATTGTTTCGATTGCTTTAAAATATGATTGAAACATTATTGATAATTACGGTGGTCGTAATTACAAGTGGTCCTATTTCTCTTCCGCATAAATCCGGCTGAATTTGAGCGATTGCCTCTGTTATGTTCACCTTTAGAGCATCGGTCGATTGTGGTTTATTTGCATACGGCTTTAAGAAAACACAAAAGAAAAAGTCTAGCGGTGTGAAATCGCATGACCTTGGTGGCCAATTCACATCACCATTGGTCGACAAGGTTGGCTTATGAATTGCATTCAAATTGCACTTTTCCAATGGGTTTTGGTGGCTTTAATTCAAATCCAACTTCAAAATTAATATATCAAATCATGTTTTGAGATATCACATTTAAAAATTCGAAAAACACGTATAAAACGCTCTTTGAGGCTTTATAAATTTGTCGTAAAAAAAGCTTTTTTCAGTATAAGCCGTGATGGTTTTTCAAATCTATAACCGTTTTTCTCAATATTCATTTAACTTATTTAAATAATTTCATATAATGTTCGAAAAATTTTAAGTTGTTAGATTCCACTCGTCTTACGAAATCTTAAAAAAGAACTCTAAACCATTTTTGCTAAAATAGTTTTAAACAGAAAAACGAACAAATATAAGTTTTGTTGAATCTGCTGTCTAAACAATTCTTTTATATGAAGTTTTCGAAACATATTGAAAATATTTTTGAAAACGGGTATTTTTAAAATTTGAGCAAATAGTTTAATTTAGAGTTTTGATTCGAAATCAAACTAAAAATTAAGTCCAAAACGTCCAAAAAAATGTAAGTATTAAATTTAAAGTTTTCTTGAAACTTCATATAGATTCGAATAAAGAAGAACAACTATAAATTTTATATATAAAAAATTAATTTAAAAAAAACGCTCTAACGATATTCAAAAAAATAATTAAAAAATCAAGAGTTTTTTGATTTATAAAATGGCATTTATATTTTTGAAGACAAACTTATTTTTCATGTAAAATTTTGAATCTTAAAATATTTTTTTTCTTTTAAATTATTTTAACTGTGCGCATTATTATTTTAAGAGCGCATTAATTTGACAAAATTGTAATTACATTCCTTTCTTTTATCCCAATTAATGTCTGTCTAATACACAACCAATAGGCGATGGCTTTACAATTTAAACATACAATATGTTCTTCCTCTTTCTTATCTTCAGATAATTTATTTTCCATCCTTGTTCTTCTAATATTAAATTAAAATAAAGCTATCCAAAGGAACAAACTTTTAACGAACCAGTTGAATACACAAACAATTGTTTCCGTAAGTATGCTTACAAGTTTTTTTCTAGCTGTTTTCGAGCTGTCCTACGATGAGTAGTGTCGCTCGGTTTTGTTGACAAGTCAAATGGCATTTATATCTTTGAAGACACAATTATTTTGCAGGTATATTTTTAAATCTTATATATATAGGTACTTTAAACAGACTCTTTACATACAGGAGTAAGTTCGTGCGAACAAGTTGTGCATTTTGTTTTATTTGCAACATAAATCATTTGTTAAACAATTCGATCTCGAGATTTAAATCAAACAAAATATTATGAAGGTAGAGAAGTCAAAAAAAAGTGTTTTCCCTATTCCGTACGTTGGTCTCTCTGTCTATTCTCAACACTATAGCTCAAGCTATTAGGTCCATTATTAAGATCAGAATTGAAACTTAAGACTAAATTAACAGTAGTCCAATTTTTGTACACCAATTTTTTGGTCAAAATCAAAAATTTAAATTTTCTCAAAAATGAATCCACGGATTTTTATAATTAGTTTGCTTGTCGTTTTTCCTAACTTCAATTCTTTAAGTAAGAAAGAAAAAGTGTTTTTCGTTAGGGTTCCTCGTTATTTTGTTCTTAATTTTTTTTCAAGAACGAATAAACCGATTTCAATCTTTTTCTTTTCTTATGATTAAAAAGAAAACATTATCAATTTTTTTCAAAATTAATTCCAAAAAATATTTTTAAACTAAGATTAAGATATACCTGAAAAAATAATTTTAAAAACACTAACGATTTAAAAACAATTTTTTTAAATCATTGTTAAAACAAAAATTTAATATATATCAATGTTTTTATGTTATTTAAATTTTTTCAAGAAACTTATTTAAAAGGTACATTTTTAAATTATAAAATATGAGTACTAAAGGGTGATTTTTTTGAGGTTAGGATTTTCATGCATTAGTATTTGACAGATCACGCGGGATTTCAGACATGGTGTCAAAGAGAAAGATGCTCAGTATGCTTTGACATTTCATCATGAATAGACTTACTAACGAGCAACGCTTGCAAATCATTGAATTTTATTACCAAAATCAGTTGGCAGAAAATCCGCTTTTTTATCGACAAATTTTGTTCAGCGATGAGGCT
Source organism: Eupeodes corollae (assembly GCF_945859685.1). NCBI lineage: Eukaryota > Metazoa > Arthropoda > Insecta > Diptera > Syrphidae > Eupeodes > Eupeodes corollae. The sequence continues at coordinate 94,092,195 of NC_079149.1, read as the reverse complement.
CATTTCTGGTTGAATGGCTACGTAAATAAGCAAAATTGCCGCATTTGGAGTGAAGAGCAACCAGAAGCCGTTCAAGAACTGCCCATGCATCCCGAAAAATGCACTGTTTGGTGTGGTTTGTACGCTGGTGGAATCATTGGACCGTATTTTTTCAAAGATGCTGTTGGACGCAACGTTACGGTGTATGGCGATTGCTATCGTTCAATGCTAACAAACTTTTTGTTGCCAAAAATGGAAGAACTGAACTTGGTTGACATGTGGTTTGAACAAGATGGCGCTACATGCCACACAGCTCGCGATTCTATGGCCATTTTGAGGGAAAACTTCGGAGAACAATTCATCTCAAGGAATGGACCGGTAAGTTGGCCACCAAGATCATGCGATTTGACGCCTTTAGACTATTTTTTGTGGAGCTACGTCAAGTCTTAAGTTTACACAAATAAGCCAGCAACTATTCCAGCTTTGGAAGACAACATTTCCGAAGAAATTCGGGCTATTCCGGCCGAAATGCTCGAAAAAGTTACCCAAAAGTGGACTTTCCGAATGGACCACCTAAGACGCAGCCGCGGTCAACATTTAAATGAAATAATCTTTAAAAAGTAAATGTCATGGACCAATCTAACGTTTCAAATAAAGAATCGATGAGATTTTGCAAATTTTATGCGTTTTTTTTTTTAAAGTTCTCAAGCTCTTAAAAAATCACCGTTTATATGTACATAGGATCAAGTTCGAGCGATTCATCGGTAAGCTTTATTTACTATAGCAATTTAAAAAAATGAGATTTCGGTTGACCCCATATATATTACAAACGTGACGTTTTACCAAATTAGGTTAGTTTTGAAAAAAAATCAAGAAAACTGAACAAAAATATTTGTAAATTCGAATATTTTTACAAAAAAAAAAAATATTATTTCCAGAATAATTTTATGCAACGAAGAATAACGTTTTTGACATCTGGTAAACTTCTAAAAAAATCTAATTAACAATTTGTTAGTTGTTGGTCAAAATTGATTTTCAACTCAAATATCTTTTCAAAAATTAAAAATATTAGCGTTAAACTGATATCATCTTTAGGAGACATTGTTTTCGACATTAAGTAAAATTTTTATAAAAATACTACAATCAGTTTTTTCATAACAATTAAAATCAATACAACAATAATACATAAAATTGGTAACAATTGATTTAAAATTTTCGATATCTCGTGCATTAATGGCTTTTGATTTGCTAAATTTTGTTGTTTACGAAAGGTATTGTTCTTAAAAAATCCAATATGTATTTTTTTTATAAAAGATTTTAACATTTTCAAGAAATTCTACTTAAATTGGTATAATTTGGTTTTCGACTAAAGATCTCGTAAATAGATTTGTTGGTATCTTTCGAAAAATTCAACTGAAATTTTTTTTTAACAAAACACGAAAATCTACAAAAACAACTAAATCTGTTAAGAAATGCTTCTTGACTGAAGTTTGAGGCGAACAAAGAGAGATATTGACTTCAAATTATTTATCGCATACAAAATAATACAAATATTTTGTTAAAGATTTAAGACAAATCGCCAAACTGGAAACTGGAAAGTTCTCAGTGTGGGTGGCATTCCGCCCTTTTTTTTAATTACATCTACAAGTAGTTAAAATGCATTTTTCTTAAATTACAATTACGTTTAGTTACTTAACACTAACATATATGTATGTATGGATCAATTTTGAGGGAAAAAATTGTACATAAGTTACGTAATGTATGTAAATTGTCATAGAACTTTATACTATCGTTCATATTTTCAACATTTTAACTCAATATTTTTGTGTGCAAATTCGTTGTTTTTATTTCTCCTTAAATGTAAGTCATTTCTTATTCGACGTTTTATTTTAAATATGAAAATGAATTGTTTTTTTAATATTTTTTTTTCATTAAAAAATCGTATGAACTAACTTTAACATTTTTTGCAACTTTATGTAATTTTTAAAGGCTACCAGAAAAAGTAAAGAATTTTAAGATTTCAGTCCCTAATAACATTTGATCTCTTTAATTTGAACATTTTATGAAAAATATATATAATTTTATTTCTTTTTTTTATGAATCTGCAATCCTCCTTAAATGAACTTATCCGTCATCACATTATAAAATGGTAAGTTAAAGACGAAAAAAAAAGTATTTTACGTAAATCGAAGTAAAGGTCCTTTTTTTCTATTCCTACATAGTTTTGAAGGATTTTTCAATCAGATGAATTTGAACAAATGTTCTTGAGTTTTTTCTTTCTTCAATAATTTTTTTCTCAGCAGACCAGGATCTAGATATTATGGGAGTTAGTAGGAGTAGGAAAATGAAGCGATATGCACTCTGATAAACAATAGTTAAGAGAAGAGACGAAAAGTTTTGAGTTCATTGTGAAAATAGAAGTCTGTAAAGATATATTTGGTTTAAGGAATTTATAGGTATCATCACAATATATTTTTCTTTTCTTGTTTTATGTGATTCTTAGGTAGGGAGATGATATCATCTTTTTCTTTAATCAGATGGATTTAAAAATAACAGTGACACAATTAGGTTATCATTATTTATGAGTAAGGTTAGAAAATGTTTTCAATGAAATGGTTTAAAACTCTTCTTAGGACTTGCTTGTGTCAACTCTATAATATAAACCGTTTGAACTGGCATAAGAGTTCAGGTTTCCTCCATTTCTGTAATAATACAACATTGTAGTCCATCAAGTGGGTAGTTTTGTTGATATTTTCTTTTTACCATCGTTGGTTTTGATAGCTCACGAACGTTTTACCATGAATCGTCTTACAATCGAATAACGATTTTCAATTATTGTAATCAAAAGCGTGCTCTATTAAGAAAGTTAATAGCGTCCTCCTTGAATTTTATGGTCAGTTTAATCGGCTTACTGATGTGGCTATTCGGGCTATTGGGACTTAATTTCGTAACAAATGTACATTGTTGGACATAAAACCACCAATACGTAGAGTGAGGAAAATTTCGGAGCTATATCTTTGAAAATATAGTTGGTGCAAGAAATGAAGCCAAACGAACTATCAGACTATGAATTTTTGGTGATTGGGCTCCTGAAAAGTTGGAGGATGATCCGTTTTTTTTGTTATTTAAAATTTTGTTCGATGATGAAGCTCATTTTTGGTTTACTTACTTACTTAAGGTGGCGCTACAGCCCTGTGTGAACTAGGGCCTCACCCAACAAACTTCTCCATCTAGCTCGGTCCCTAGCTAGATGCCTCCAGTTTCTTAGTCGTTGGACTTTTACTCTTCTTGCTAAGTCTACGTCGCTGTACAGCCCGTACAGTTCGTCGTTCCATATTCTCCTCCACTCCCCTTCGATGCATACGGGACCGTAGATCACACGAAGAACTTTTATCTCGAAGCGACCCAAGGTGCTTTCATCCGCTTTTGTCATGGTCCATGCTTCTGCACCATATAGCAGGACGGGGATGATAAGGGTCTTATATAGCAACACTTTGGTCCCTCGAGAGAGGACATTACCACTCAATTGCTTTCTTAGTCCAAAGAAACAGCGGTTAGCAAGAGTTATTCTGCGTTTGATCTCAGCGCTGGTGTTGTTTTCTGCGTTTACAGCGAAGCCTAGGTAGACGAAGTCCTTGACTACCTCAAAGTTACGTCTGTCGATTGTGACGTTTTGACCGAAACGTCGGTGTTGTATGTCCTTTCTAGACGACAGCATGTACTTTGTTTTGCCCTCATTAACCGTTAAACCCATTTTTGCCGCCTCTGCCTCAATACTCACAAAAGCCCCATTGACATCACGCTGAGTTCTTCCGATTATGTCAATGTCATCAGCATATGCCAGTAATTGGACAGAATTTTGAAAGATAGTGCCTCTAGTGTTGACGTGTGAGCTCTGCACTATTCTTTCAAGCACGATGTTAAAAAAATCGCATAACAGCGCATCACCTTGTCTAAAACCTTTTTTGACATCAAAAGGTTCTGTTAAGTTGTTTCCAACCTTTATGGAGCAGCGTGAATTCTCCATGGTCATCCTGCACAAACCAACGAGTTTGGCAGGGATGCCAAAACTAGACATGGCTATATACAGCTCGTCCCTGTAGATGCTGTCATATGCGGCCTTGAAATCGATGAAAAGATGGTGGGTGTCGATTTGGTGCTTTTGAGTTTTTTCCAGGATCCGTAATGTGAATATTTGATCAACTGTGGACTTTCCTGGTCTAAAACCACACTGATAAGGACCTATCAGGTTGTTGACGATGGGCTTTAGACGTTCACATATTATGGCAGAGAAGATTTTATAGGCGATGTTAAGTAGACTTATTCCTCTATAGTTGGTGCAGTTTAGAGGGTCTTCTTTTTTCAGGATCGGGCAAACAATACTGAGGTTCCATTCATCGGGCATGTTTTCTTCCGACCATATCTTACAGATAAGTTGGTGCATGCTCCTAACTAACTTTAAAGCAGCTGGAGATAAGTTAGTTAGGAGCATGCACCAACTTATCTGTAAGATATGGTCGGAAGAAAACATGCTCGACATTCAAGCCATCTGCTCCAGCGGCTTTATTAGACTTCAACTTAGATATGGCAATCTTTACTTCGTCTAAGTCGGCAGGACGGGATTGTTGGCTTTCGTCGTCTATATTGAATGGATCATCCTGCCTGACAGCGGAATTCGTCGCCGTTATACAGTCTGCAGAAGTGGTGCTTCCATATCCTCAGGATTGACTGCGGTTCCACTATGATGTTTCCACTTTCGTCTTTGCAGCCTTCGGTTCTAGGGTTATGTACCTGTGAATTTCGTTTCACCTGTTCATAAAACTTTCGAACCTCATTCCTGCTTTTATACCTCTCAAAATCTTAGACCGCACGCTTCTCATGCCCTCTCTTTTTCCTTCTGAAAAGTCGGCGTTCCTCTCGCCTCTTCTGCTCATAGAGCCGCTTTGCGTGCCTGTTGTTTGGCTGCATTTGCCTGCCGACATTCCCCATCAAACCAGGGGTTCCTTGTTGGTGGCTGTTTGAAACCCAGCACATCAGAGGCGGCTTCTCTGATTGCATCTTGGCAATGTTGCCACTGGTTTTCGATACATTGTGTTGGCGGCAGAGAATTTCGAGAGAGGTTACTTGTCACTCGGTCGGAAAAGGATTTGACGATCTCTGGCGATTGAAGCCGTTCGACGTTGTATCTTCTCCCAGCACCTCCCTGTTTTGCCTTGGGTCTGGAAATCCGAAGTGCTACCTTGGCTACAACGAGGTAGTGGTCCGAGTCGATGTTAGCTCCTCGGAAAGTTCGTACATCCATAATGCTGAAAGCGTGTTGGCGTCGATCGCAATATTGTCAATTTGGTTGACGGTAGATTAATCTGGAGAAGTCCAAGTTCCTTTGTGGATGTTGAGGTGCGGAAAACGCTTACTGGCTAATATGACGTTTCACCCGCAGCAAAATCTATAAGCCTGAACCCGTTGTCGGAAGTGTTGTCGTGCAGGCTGTTCTTCCCCATAATTCCACCAAAGGTGTCTTCCCTTCCTAGCTTGGCATTAAAATCGCCCAGGACTATTTTAATATCGTAGCTAGGGCACTTCTCATATGTTTTGTGTAAGAGCTCGAAGAACATATCTTTGGGGTTGTCGTCTTTCTCTTCTGTGGGGGCGTGCGCGCATATCAGGCAAATGTTGCCGAATTTAGCCTTGATGCGTATGGTCATGAGGAGCTCATTGATGCACCTATAGCTCAAGACTTCTTGCCTAAGTCTGGCTCCAATGACGAATCCGCATCCAAATAAGCGCAGTTTTTCATCCTCTTTTTGCCCGGCCCATCCCATCGTATTTCCGGGATGGCGGTGATATCTGCTTTATATCGTTCTAGGGCCTCCGCTAATTCTTCGGCCGCACGTGGTCTGTTAAGGGACCTAACATTCCACGTGCATATACGAAGTTCGTTGTCCTTTATTCGTTTGCGTTGGTTGTCAACAGTAAATCCGTCCGTATCCGAGGCTTGTTGGTGCTTCGCAACTTTGAAAGCTTTTACGTGGCCAGGAAGTCACCCCCACGCACAAACCCCAACCTGGAGGGCCAGATCCTAAGTATATTTCCAAGGATGGGGAGCCGGATAAAACCGCTACTTACAGGCCTGGGCTCCGAATAAGTCGAAGAAGCCCTATAAGGTGTTCACTAAGTAGTTCAATCTTACTGGAGGTGAGAGTAGGAGTTGATAGACAGAGGTTGCTTTTAAGAAAAACCTGTGGTTTAATGGATTTATTCTGAGCTCAAAGGAACCAATTGGAGTCCTTTACGAAACGTGAGGGAGTGATTTTGTTAGCGTTTTTAAGATCGTTTAAATCCTTATAGAAGAATTCTTCTAGGTAGGTCTTTCCTTTTTTTGCAAGTTCAGAAAAGTCAAAGAACTGTTTCTTCTTCGTCCATACAGCTTCTGTAAAAATGGTTTGAGAACATGCCTAGCCGCATGGCGTGCTTTTTAGGTAAAGTTAAGTTATGAAACCAATTATCGAGCTTATATGCGATCTGCTTGAAGGCATTAAGTATCTTGAGTGCTTCACACCTAGGGTAGGCTACCACCTGCTGTTGGTTTTCTTTATAAAAGATTTTTCAATCGGCGTGGGTAGATTTTGGAGGCGACATTTTGGTTTGGTGACATCTGTCAAATTTTTTTTTTACAATTCAGTTGCTTATGCCAAATCATTATTAAAGTTACACAGTTGAACATTACGTTTAAATGATAAAACTTTATTATCAAAATGAGTGTTCTTTATCGCAAACGTTGCGCGCATTACGCCCATTTAACGGAAAACATGGTGACCCTTCACAGTCGACTTTTCAATCTTTGGTGGAAAACTTTGATAAGAGACGATCGGTTTAGTAAGCAATCAGCCAACACGACCTTTACGTTCAAGGAACGAAAGAACGACCGAGAACATTGCGCGGTCCGTGAAAGTGGACAGCAGAACTGGAGGTAGTCTATTCCTCGCCGTGCACAAAAACTCCACCTTTCGCAGACTTAAACTTGGCGATAGGGACTTTGGCCTGCACTTGTGCACTATCCAATTGACCGATAAGCTCAAAGATCTTGACCATAAACAACGCCGTTTTTTCGCTGACTGGACTTCGAATCGTTTGGGAAAGGACCCCATTTTTGGCCGAAAAATCATCTTTAGTGACAATGCGCATTTTTGGATGAATGACTGTGTTAAGAAGCAAAATTATCGTATGTGGAAGAACACCAACCAACGCGAGGTTCACTAGGTCATAATTCGTCCTTAAAAACTTACTATTTGATGTAGATTTTAGGCCGGCGCTGTAATTGATCCGTGATTTTTTGAAAACGACGGTAGTAAAGCAGTGACTGTCATAGCTATGATAAGTCATTTTTTACGGCCCAAATTGAATCATATGGACCTAGATGACATGTGGTTCCAGCCAGATGATGGCGCCATGTGCCACACAGCAAAACGCTGCAATTGATATTTTGCATGAAAGGTTAACTGTTGATATGAATTGGCCACAAAGATCATCCGATTTGACCCCACTAGACTTTTCCCTGTGGGTTTTCTTGAAGTCGAAGGCCTATGTAAAAAAGAAGCTGGGATGCGACCCTCACTGATAACTTCCCATCCCGTCCGTCTATTTGTCTTGCTTAAAAGTTTGTCTATATGTACTCGTATCAATTTTTACCAAATTTGCGTACTATTTTTTGTAGATTTTATTTTTTCTGAAAAAACGGACTGTTGGATTTTTATATAAAAATTATTGAATATTGAAAACAATATTTACTGTGAAATAAAATAAGTTTGAAGCCAATAGTTTTAATTTTGGAAAAGCTATTTAAGGCGAAAGTAAATGTTTAATAAGTTTTAGTATTGTTTTTTTTAGAGTTTTATATTTTGTAAGAAAAATGGCTATTTGAATTTTTTAAAAATCTTACCCAATGTTGAAAATAATATTTCTTATAAGATAAAATTAGTTTGAAGCCAATATTTAAAATTTTTGAAGAGATATTTGAGTAGAAAAACATTTTTTATCAATTTTTTACATTTTTTTATGGCTTTTCATTTTTTGTAAAAAAGCTGTCAATTCGATTTTTCTCAAAATTTGTCCTAATGTTTAAAACAATATTTTTTATAAGAAAAAATTAATTACAAGCTATTCATGCTTATTTTGAGATTCGAACGAAACGTTGATTCGAGTGACTAGATTTATTCGTTCGAATGAATTTTGTTTATTTTGAGATTCGAATGAAAAATATTCATTGCAGAAAATGAACCGAAATGAACAGTAAATGATTTGACATTTTGATTTGATTTAGTGTGACCACACTAAATTTTTATTTTCGAAGCCTTATTTTTAATTCAGAGTTTGTCACAGATTAACAGTTTCTGAATTGAAAAATAAAGTAAAGTGATAAAGAAAAACATTCAAGACATGAAATTAAACATTTTTTCAACTAACGTAACCATTTTGGTTTGAATTTTCATGTTGTGTTTATACCGTTTAATATGTTATGTATATTCATCACACATGGTCACACTTTCAATTGAAATGAAAACAATCAAAGTTTATAAACTTCAAATCGATGTAGTTTTTCTTATTTTGGAGAAAGTAAACAATGGCAATAGTTTTGTTTCTTAATTCTAATGGCGAAGAACGAGAACATGTTCTTAGAAGAAGGATTATGAAAGCATCAAATCCGTTTGAGTTTGACGAAACATTTTTCCATGTAGCACCGTCTTTAGATGGAGGCCCATGGCTATTGAGCATCTCTCCAAAACCGGTCAACATCTATACAATTTACAGAAAAACCCTTCGCTACCTCCGGATTCTCCTCCATCAACCTTATAAGGATTTCTTTTTGTTCCCTATTTGTCCAATTTGAATGTGACTGTGCCCTTTATGAAATAACAAAAAAAAACTCGTCAATATAACCAATTTCGTTTAATTATCGTATAAAAATTGTTAAAACTTACATCTTTCTTCAGCTATTCACCAGAAAATATCTGAACGACACAAAAATGACATTTGGTTCGAATCACTCGAAAGTCAAAATTTACTTAGTTTTTTTTTTTAATGAACTTTCGATTGAATCAGCAAACTTTCGAATCGATCGAATCTCAAAATAAAATCTTCTCGAATTCGAATAACTTTCGATCGAAAACGAATCTCAAAATAAGGGTGATTATCTCAAAGTTTTTCAAAGACATTTGAGTCGAAAATCATTTTTTAACAACTTTTGTTAATTTATTTTTCGGTTTTTATTTTTTTATAAAAAAACTGTCAGTTCGATTTTTTTCAAACTTTAACTAAATGTTGGCAGCAATATTTTTTGAAAGATAATAGTAAATTAAAGCCAATATCTCAAAGTTTTAAAAAGATATTTGAATCGATATTCAATTTTTACGAACTTTAAGTAATGTTTTTTTAGATTTTTATTTTTTATAAAAAAACTGTCAATTAGATTTTTCTTAAAATTTTATCAGATGTCAAAAACATTATTCTTCGTTGCACAAAATTTTTTTTAGAGATGAAATCGTATTTCAGTCGTAAAATTTTAGAGGTGACAATTTTTTTTTCAGTTTTATTGATTTATAAAAAAGCCGTCATATTGATTTTTTTCAAAAAATATACCTGTTTGGTATTAGGTTACAATATATTATATAAAGTTTAATTCAAGTCTCTAGCGTTTCTGGTTCGTAAGATATTTAGGGTTAACCAAAATTGTCATCTTTTTTTCAAACTGCTATGATAAAAAAACCTTTACCTTAACCTTAAACCTTTCTGCCTTATTATCTGTATAACAAAATTTATTTGAAGTCCTTACTTTACCTTCTGGTTCTTGAACTATGGACGACGAAAAAAACGTCGCGAACGTACGGACGTACGGACGACCGGACGTACAAACGTACGTACACACGTTTGCACAGACATCTTTCTAAAAATCTTTTATTTCGACTCTAGGGACCTTGAAACGTCGAGAAATGTCAAAATTTTCAATTTGACAAATCGGACCCATTACAATAACTTCCTATGGAAAGTTAATAAACCACAATCAGCCGATGCCCTAAAGGTGAACATAACATAGGCTATCGCTCAAATTCAGCCAGATCTATGCGGAAGAGTAATTGAAGATTGGGCCATTCGGATCCATGCCACCGTAAGAAGCTGAGATGGGCATTTGAATGATGTCATATTCCACACTTATTGACATACATTCGCCTTTCAAATAAGAACAAATTGTTAAAACCTCACACACAGCTTGTTTTGTTCCATTTCAAAATCTACCCGCCCATGCCAGCATTATCCAAACGTGGTTAAGAAGTTATTACAAAACCATATTTGGCAAGTTTGTCTGATTTGTAATTTCCTGGAATGTCTTTATGGCCCGGTACCCAGCAAAGCTGAATGTTTAACTGTTGAGCCATCTCCATTACAAATGATCGACAGTAATGGACTGCTGTAGTTTGTAGGGACAGAGTCCAATCGATTAAAATTAAAATCGATTAAGATTTCATTTTTTTTTTTGACAGTTCTAAAAAAAATCACCAGCCGTGAAAGTTAGTTTTTACGTGTGTTCTCAAAAGAACTCTTTCAATTTTAATTAGGTTCAAAAGAAAAATTATATTTAAGTCGAAAAACTAAAAGAAAGACTTATTTTCTGAATACTGTAAAGAACGATGTTATCAGACATTTTGTGAAAAAAAGATTCATCTCTTGCGACCTTTTTATCTTTGGCTGAAGATATCATACTTAAGATTAACCTATGTGTACTTCAACTTGATGGACATCAGCATAGCAACCTCATTAAAGTCAACTTAATTAATAGCTATGTTCTGTTTATTATTTTATTTGTCGCATCTTTTCTAAGTGTCATACTTTTATTGTTTATGTGATGAATTGGAATTCTCACCAAACCACATTGACATTAAAATCTTTATGAACAAAATGAAAGACAGCAACAATATACCTATGTAAATTTCTAAGAACTGATCCATGAGTCTAGACAGCATGACATAGAAGTGCCTCGTGTAATAAGACTTTTCTCTTCTTTATTGTTTTCGAACAAAAACATCTCATTCTAACCTCTGTAGATGAATTGAATTGAAGACCCTTGAAAGCCTAGCAGCTATATAAGCGATAAAATAAATGTTCAACTATGCTCGTATTGGGGTTACAGCATCAGTATTCAGTGTGGTGTCAGTGAGAGGTGGAAGCTGATGTGAGATATGGATAAAACATAGAATATTATAAAAATGTAAACAAAAAGAGCATAAGCCAAGGACTGTAAGTAGGTCAGTAAGATGCCATATGCTGTTATTCTATAGTGTAACAATATTTTAACCTTGGGTTTCTTCTCTTTGTATAGTTTTTCTTATCTCAATCTATTTAAATGTGATGCAGATATAAAAGAGTGTGCTAAATACGCTTCATCATGATTAGAAGTTAGTTTTGAACTCGCAGATAAAATAAGTTAGCAAGCTGGCTATTATTTCAAACACACAAAAGACTGACGCTGTTTGAAATTTGAAAAAGGAAAGATCATAATGGCGGGGTCAGATTATATTTTGTACTTGTATAACCAAGAGTTTTATTTTAATTTATTTTGAATCATGGTATGTTTTCAGATAAGTTGAATTTGAAATAGAATAGGAAATGGTGTCGTCTCTCAAATAATGATAGTAGGGCAAAGGTACCTCAGTGTTTAAGTTTCTTAATGATATGCTTTTGTTTGTAAAGAAACATTTAGCTTTGACCTTTATTTCCGTCAAAAACTCAATTCATTTTGACAAAAATGTATACTGACATTTTTTTTGAATTAAAATACGGGGTTTTAAAAAACTCAATAATTTGGTCAGCTGTTAATTTAAAAGATGTTGTTTTTGTTATTTAATAAGCTAAGACTACGCCAATTTAAAAAATGAACGGCTCAAGCTTCAAACACGTATTTTAAATTATTAAAATTCACACTACAAAATGGAAAGCATTTTTCTGTAAAAAATCAAAACAAAATGTAATACCCGTGGCTTGGTTTTTAGTGCCTACACTGAAAAAAAAGACGTCAACATATTGAAGAATGGAGTTCATCAACTGAAAATCATCAATAAGATGAACTATTTTTATTTTATTTTATTTAGCTTAATACAAGCTATCATAACTTAACTTAACTTAAAACTAGCTTAACATTTTTTTTTTTTTTTTTTTTTTTTTTTTTTTTTTTTTTTTTTTGCAATTCTTGTTATCAGTTTTCAACATTAATTCATGTGGGCCCTAAGGCCCACATCAAAGCTCTTTAATGTACAAGAACTAACAATTTTGATTTTACTTAACTTAAAATTACAGGGGACAGGGGATTCGGACTCAAAAAGGGAAAAAGTAAAGGGTATCTTTCAGATGGGATTTGGAAATGTTGAAATCGAAAACTACCATAGCAGCGTTGCAGTGACGAAGAATTCTGGACATTGGTTCAAAGTGCCCGTAATTAGTGCGGTGATGAGGGATATAGAAAAGGGAAACATATCGCAGATTTCGAGGGTTAGTGTTAAGATGAATATCACTCAGGAGTGCCGGGGAATCTATATTGCCCATTAACAATTGGTGAGCAAACAATATATCAGCGTTTTTGCGTCTAATATATAACGGCTGCAAGCCTATCAGTTTTAGTCGATCAGCATAAGGAGGCAAGTTGGATGTATCATCCCAGGGGAGGCCACGTAAGGCAAATCGAACGAAACGTCTTTGAACATTTTCAATTCTGAGTGAATGGTTTTCATAAAAGGGAGACCATACTTGGCATGCATATTCAAGATGAGGACGGACTAGGGAAATGTAGAGCGCTTTAGTAACATAGGGGTTGGAAAATTCTTTTGACCATCTCTTAATAAAACCGAGAGATCTATTAGCTTTATTAATAATTTGGTCAAAATGGGAATGGAAATTCAGGTGTTTGTCACACATAATACCAAGATCTCTAATAGAATCGACTACGTTGACGGCGTCATTAAGGAAGTAGTATACTCTATGAGATGGAATTTGTTTGCGCGAAAAGGTCATTTGTTTACATTTACCTACATTTAACTCTAGGAAATTATGCATGCACCAAACAAAAAAGATATTAAGATCATTTTGTAAAAGTAAGGAATCAGATGGAGTAGAGATAATCTTAAAAATTTTCTTATCATCCGCAAACATTAGGATATCTGAGTTTTTTAATTTAAGACAGACATCGTTAACAGATAAGACGAAGAGAAGGGGGCCAAGGTGACTACCTTGTGGGACTCCAGAAGTTGCATGTATAGGACTGGAGACTGAGTTACGGAAAAGGACTCTATAAGTTCTATTCGCAAGATAGGAGCTTATCCAGTTTATAAATATAGATGGAAAGCCTAGAGCTCTTAGTTTGAGATAAATTATGTTATGGGATATTTTATCAAAGGCTTTACTATTCATGCATATGATGCACGATTTCATGAAAACTTTTCGATGACGAATGAACGCATCATTAATAAGATGAAAGTGCATTCATCAACTTTTTTGGGAATATTTTAGCATAATTTGGTATGAATTAAGTTCATCACTTCATCAAAACTTTTCATCAATATGATGAAAGCATCTTTTTGATGAATTAAGTTACTTTTTCATCTTATTGATGATTTATTCTTCATATGGATGAATGAATTTCATTTTGATGAATGGATTAAAGGTATTTGTTTTCATCATATTGATGAAGACTATCATCAAAAATGGACTTCAATTTTATTCATGGAAAGTGGAAAGATGTTAATGATCATCATATTGATTAACTTATTCATCATATTGAAGAACAAAACAGATTTATTTTTTATCGTGTGGAGAAGATGAATCGATATGCGTGATCAACTTACTGAATATGAATATGAATATGATCATGAAATACTATCATATTGATGATTCTTTTCATTATATGATGTAAAAGGTCAACAATATGATGAAAATGTGAATCTTATTGATGAATATGTTCACTGAATTGATGAATAAAATTCATCATATTCATGAATGCGATCAACAGCATGATGAACTAATTCATCATATAGATATACACACATTAAAACGGCGTAGAAGATGTCGTTCTCATCCAAGAACCTTGGATTGTGAAATCCTTGGTTCGAGTATTGATCATAGATACATCCAATTCACACTTATTGAAGGGACTCAAAACAGATTAGTCAAAATATAGGGCGACTCTGAAAAATCTGATTAAACCAGAACTTTCTGATCCGCCCTTGTGCGCTCTTGATCTCGATCAAAATGTCGATGAGCTTACAGCAACCCGCAATAAAGCCATGGAAACTGCCTGCCCCCTAACAACAGTGCGGGGAAAGAAGAAACCATATTGGTGGGCTGCTGAACTAGATTTACTCAGGAAAGGTTGTAGAAGGCTTTTTAATCGAGCAAAAAAGACTAGACATCCCCAAGATTGGGACTCCTATAAAGAATCCCTCAAAAAGTTTAAACTAGAATTGAGAATAGCCAAAAGATCCTCATGGAAATCTTTCTGTAACTCCATAGAAGAATCTTCGGAGGCATCAAGGATAAGGAAGATTCAATCGACAAATCCAAACATGCCTAGTTGTCTTAAAAACTCACATGGTACATGGACTAACTCTTGCGAAGAAACGCTAAACCTGCTATTAGACACCCACTTCCCGGATAGCTCCCAATCCGTTAATACAACAAACAGTACTGGGTCGGGTATTAGCTTAATTTTTCATCAAGGTCTGGTTACAAAAGAAAAATTGACATGGGCTCTGTATAGTTTCAAACCTTACAAATCTCCAGGTCCAGATCAAATCGTACCAGCTGAGCTACAATATACCATTGATATAACTTCGCCCATCATTGATATGATCTTCAAAAGTTGTATAAATCTGGTCTATATACCAGAAGAAGTTTTCATTCCCAAAGCGGGCAAATGTTCGCATGTAAACCCTAAGGACCTAAGACCTATTAGCCTATCATCTTTCATTCTCAAAACTCTGGAACGATTGATCGATATCCATATAAGTAACAACATTGAGAAGAGACTATCAATGTCTCAGCATGCTTACTGCAAAGGGAAATCGGTAGAAACAGCCTTGCACACTCTGGTAAAAACTATCGACTACTCCCTAGAGAAAAAAGAATATACTATGGTGGCTTTCTTGGATATTGAAAGGGCTTTCAACAAAGTTGACTCATCCGCTATCACTTCTGCTATGACGACCTTAAACGTCGAATACTCTATCTGTGAGTTGATTAATCTAATGGTAAAAAGCAGGATCATCAACTCTAATTTGGGAGATTTTTACACAAAAAGGTCTGTCCGTAGAGGCACTCCGCAAGGTGGTGTTCTGTCCCCTCTCCTGTGGAACATAGTGGTTAAAGTGGAGGAAAGGCTACAGAGTGGTTGCGTATGCCGACGATGTTGCTATCGCCGCCGTCACAGGGGAACATCCTAATACACTGAGAGACCTCCTCCAAAACGCACTCAATATGCTCACTAGATGGGCTGATCACTGCGGACTTAGTATTAATCCTCAAAAAAACAGACCTCGTAATTTTCACACGGAAATACAAGATCCCAGTAATTGTTCCTCCTTCAATAAAAGGTATACCACTATTTTTTTCAAATGAAGCCAAATACCTTGGTCTGATAATGGACAAAAAATTAAGTTGGAAATCCAATATACAGGAAAGAGTTTAAAAAGCCACAGCAGCTCTTTTCTTTTGTAAGAAAGCTATAGGAAGCAAATGGGGTTTTCAACCTCGCATAACCTACTGGCTATACACCATCGGTCATCCGACCAATGCTTATGTACGGGTTTGCAGTATGGTGGACTGCACTGGAGAAAGTCACATACTACGACAAACTCAGCAGAGTCCAACGCACTGCATGTCTCTGCATAAGCGGGCATTGAGAACCACACCCTCAGCAGCGTTAGACACTCTCCTCCATCTGACACCCCTCGACATCTTCAGTAAACAAAGGGCAGCGAGTACAGCGATAAGACTCGACGCCTCATCTCGATGGACCAACAACAATGTGGGGCACTCCATCATTTTGAACCTCTTTGGTTCTATACCAAAGTACATAGACTACACTATTCCTAAACCCCTATTTGGAAAAAACTTCCAGGTATCCATTCCATCCAGAGATGAATGGGAAGACAAAAACCTCCTGGATAACAAAGGTATTCAAAGCTTAATCTAAGCATCTGATTCCGCCTCCTTAATCATTGTAGCGTCTTCCAAGCGGAAATTTTAGCGATCAAAGAGGTCCTCTCCTAGCTAAGAGAAAGCGTGATATCAACTTCTGATATCCGCATCTTCTCTGACACAACTTCTGATATTCGCATCTTCTCTGACAGTCAGGCTGCTATCAAATCCCTTGACGGTGTCTCAACCAAATCTTTAACGACCCTCGATTGTCGATCGTCTCTTGTGGAGATGGCGCAGCAATTTAACATTCACCTCTGTTGGGTGCTGGGCCACAGAGACATCACAGGTAATTTTAGAGCCGATGAACTCCCTAAAAATGGAACCATCATACCTATTTCGCCTGAAAGGGAGACGATAGGTATACCATAGCCCTAAAGACTTGTTATCTCAAAGCAGACTTCATATTAGTTCCCTAATAGGTGTCCTTACGGGGCACTGTCTTATAGGCAGACACACAATACGACTTTGTGTAGCTTCAAATGACTTCTGTAGGAGCTCTATGGACGAAGAAGAAGAGGAAACAATCTCTAATCTCCTATGCACTTACCCTGCTCTTTCACTCAGACACAAACTTCATCTGGGGGACTACTTTTTTGATAATCCCAGTGAACTAGCTAAAAAGGATATCAAATATCTTCTTCGCTTTATAAAAAGCTCAAAATGGTTCGACTAGTAGGAAGTAATTCTCTAGATTCATGTGGTATCACAATGGGCCTTTCTCTTGGCCTAAGTGTGGGGATTTTTAATCCGCAGCAACATTAACCTAAGCTAATCTAACCTAATGACTGACATGAAAGAGGTCTAGGGCTTATCCTCGTCTATGTACATTTAAGGTTTGTTTCACGAGTACTGCGTCTTAGGGATTAACACATTTTCCAAAAGTAATAGTTGGGCTTTAAGTAAAAAAAGTGTAGGTCCCTTCCATCCTAAACATTATTCCCATACAGGACTGGTTGAGAGCTGTTTCGTCAACTAATTTCCCAAAATGAATCTTTGTAAACTGCCTCTTCAAAACCGTCTGTTATTATATACAAATATTGCTGCTAAAAACCTTAGTGTTGATTAAAACCCTCGTTTATTAATTCCTCATCGATCCTTGGAATAAGGATGTAAAAGCGTTTAAAGTTCAGTTAACACAAAAAATTTAAGCAGGTCCATCAAAAGGAATCAACTTGAAATGCCACAAAATGAACCAGTTCTCGGGCTAGCAGTGTAATTGGATATTACCTACTTATTCAAAAATTAGGCTGCTACAACTGTTTCACTAGATTGTGCTACTGATCAAAAATGTATTATTTGTTTTGGCCGGAATTAGAAAATCTTGATGTGGACAACGTATAAAGCCAGTGGCGCAAAGTGTTAGACAAGAAATAAAACAATTGTAGTTTTGTGGTAATATTTTTCGAAGAATTGATCGTAATTGTCCATCAAGATCTTCTGATCTAACTGTTTCGGACTTTTTTTTTCTTGTCATGTTGAACAAAAAAAAGGTTAAATAGCCCATAAAAGCTGAAATTCTCTACTTTTCGAGAAAATACAGCCGCAAAATTTGGGAATTGGTCATGACAAATATCATAAAAAGGATATGAGGCGACCGTCTGAATGGTATCATCTTCCATTGATAATGAATCTTGAACAGCTTTTTTTACATAAGCCTTACTCCAAATTAAAAATAAGCTCTCCACCAAAATTAAGCGTTGTCGGAAATCATTTAGAAAAATGGAGAACCTCTAAACTGCACCAACTACAGTCGATCAAATATTCACATTACGGAATATCGTGGACAAAACCCAAGATCATCCAAGAAGTCCGTTCAATTACTCGAATATGCTGATAACATTAACATAATCGGAAAAACTTAGCGTGATGTCAAATATGTTTAGAGCTTAATAAGGGCAAAACAACGTGAATGTTGTCATCAAGCAAGTCTAAAATCTTCATCAATAGAGGTACTTCAACGTAGTTAAGGATTTTGTCTACTTTGGCCAAACGTAGAATTATTTTTCTTAACCGCTGTTTCCTTGAGCTAAGAAAGCAATTGAGTATAAAACCCTTTGTTGAGCAACTAAAGTGTCTCTGTATAAGACCCTCATCATCCCCGTCTTGCTTTACATTGTAGAAGAATGGACTATGACAAAAGCAGCTTGGGTCGTTATGAGAGAAAAGTTCTTCGTGTGAGTTACTTACGGGCTGTACAGCGACGTAGACTTAGCCAGAAGGGTCTAAAGTCTAACGACTAAGATGGGGCCATAGTTCACACAGGACTGTAGCGCCACCTTAAGTAAGTAAGTAAGAAGGTGGACGATAAGCTCTTCGGGCTGCACAGGGAAATAAACTAAGCAAAAAGGATAAAATAGACCGCCTGAGTTGGCTGGGTCACCTACAGCGCATGAAAAGCAATGTTTCGGCCTAGAGTGTCTTCGAATCCACGGCCACAGGACAATATAGTACAGGAAGGTCGGAGAATAGATGACGAGCACGAGTGGAAAATAGTCTCACCCAACTTGGAGTGCGATACTGTTTATATTTACAGAATTGCCCTTTTTCCATTTGACTTTCAACATTTTTGTCTATTTTCAATTAAAAAGATCTGGATTTCTCAAAATTCATATTTCAAGCCGTTTTTTAAAAACATTTTTAATTTTTGGTATACGTTTTTGCTTCCTATATTAACTTTTTTTATACCTAGTTAAATGTTTTTCAAT
Organism: Eupeodes corollae; assembly: GCF_945859685.1. Lineage (NCBI taxonomy): Eukaryota > Metazoa > Arthropoda > Insecta > Diptera > Syrphidae > Eupeodes > Eupeodes corollae. Next base: position 94,073,272 of record NC_079149.1, on the reverse strand, counting down.
ATTTGTAAAAAATTATGTTTAAATAATCAATTTAATTTGGTAGAATAATCAATATCCTGTTTCACTTTTTCGCTTATGTTTTTAGGTTAAGGGAAGAGAATATTAAATTTAAAATTCCACGAACCTATGTTTTTTTTTTTTGATGAAAAAAGTTGTTTTAAAGCTTTGGAATAAAAACATGGATAAACATACATACCCCCATATAAGAAAATAAAAATGTTTTATTTGGGTTTAACTGCATACCTAGATCCAAAGTAAACATAAAATGAAAACAATTCGCATGTGTATACAATTTCAATGGAAATTCAATCAAAAAATCAATCAAAATCGTAAACAATCAAAGAGTTATATAAATACAACATAATATTAACGTATTGGATCATAAAGAAAGTTAGGGTATTTTGTAAGTTAGAAAAAAAGAACGACTTGATTTTTATGAAGAACATAAAATTCTGCACATGATGTCATCAAAAACGAGAGAAAAAGAAAAAAATTATAAAGTTTAATGCAACAAAAGCTAAATTGTTATAGTTTCTTCTTAAAATTAAATTCACTTAACTGCCAAATAATACAAAAGGTTAAGATGGTGAATAATGATAACAAATACTAAGCAAATTGAAAGGTCAGAAAGTGCTATTTTTATGGAATATTGTTATTCTTTAATAGATGAAGTTATTAAGAAGCTCAAAATTGGCATATTTTAGACCAAATTGATTCAATGCAGTTAAATCTTAAGTGTTTTCCCCTGAAAATTTAACAAAAAGTTCAATTGTAACAATAAAAGTTAAATCTTAAAATATTAATACCTTTTTTGAAATTAAAATGCTTCAATTTAAATACAGATAAGGTTTGTTTAAGTTTAATGTTAAGGTAATACATACTCTCTTTGAAACAAAAATGAAACATTTACATACCTGAAAAAAAGAAAAAAAGTATGATTAGGAAACATAAAACTAAGAAAATTATTTAAATATGAAAAACAATTGTATTTTGGTTTTCTTCTTTAAAATATACATATTTTTTTATGAACCAACCGAGCAAATAAATTTTTCGGACCAAAGGTTCAAAAATATTGTATGTTTAGTTGTTTTTTGAATACGATATAGTTAGTTTAAAATAAATCATTAATTTTTCATACATATCTATAATAATGTTTATGTATAACGTCACGAGACTGTTTTTTTGCTTTAAAATTTGACAAAATATATTAATAACAATATGTTATGTGAGATAAATAAGTCAGGATCTTTCTTTGTTATGCTAATACTTGAGTCAAGACTATTTCTTATTATTTTTTGTTGCTTTTATAGATTTTCGTGTTTTTTTTTTTTAAGTTGTCAGATTAATTTTTGTTAAAAAGAGGTTGGGATATCTTCATATCCTTTCTGTAGAATTGTCTTGCTTAAAAAAAGTTTGTGGGTTTTTGGTGTTTTGTTCAAAAAGTTTTCAGATATTTCATTCCTAAAATCGCAAAATTACGAACAACATTTTGCATATAATGAAATAGTTTGATTTCGAAATATTCTTTTGTTAACGAGATATTTAGTCGAAAGAGAATTTTTATCAATTTTAGGAGAATTTATTAAAAGATTTCATTTTTTTACAAACAAATATAAATTGGAAGATTAAAATTTAATTGAAGTCAATATCTTCTATTGTTTACGAGATATCGAGAACCGAACATCATTTTTACCAAATTTGCGTACTATTTTTTGTAGATTTTATTTTTTTATGAAAAAACTGACAGTTTAATTTTTATAAAAACTTAGCTGAATGCCGAAAGCTTTATTTTCTATGAAATAATATTTTTAATTTTTTAAAAAATATTTGAGTCGAAAGTAAATTTTTACCAAGTTTTAGTAATGTGTTTTTAGGTTTTTATTTTTTGTAAAAAAACGTCAAATAGATTTTGCTCAAAGTTTTACTGAATATTGAAAACAATATTTTTCATAAAAAAAATAATCTGAAGCGAATATCTCAAATTTTTAAAGGATATTTAAGTTGAAAATCAATTTTCACCATCTTTTAGTTGTTCTTTTTTCAGGTTTCTATTTTCATAAAAAAAAAAACAATTTGTCTCAAAATTTTAACAGATATTTAAAACGTCATTTTTCGTTGCACGAAATTGTTTTGGAGATAAAATCATTTTTTTGTTCGTAAGATTTTCGAGGTGGCAAATTTTATTTGTTTAATTTTTGTATTTATTAAATTGTTTGGAATCACGTTACAACACAAAACTTGAAATTTAATTCAAGTTCCTAGTGTTATAAGTTCGTAAAATATTAGGGGTTAACCAAAGTTTTCACCTTTTTTTTAAATTGCTATGGTAAAAAGACTGACCACTCAATTTTTTGAGAGTCCTTTCTGCATCTTTCTGTGTTATTATCTATTTATAAGTTACAATAAAAAAGCTTCGGGACCGTACCTGAAATTTGAATTTCACAAATCAGACCGATTACAATAACTTTTAATGGTAAGTTAACACATTTTAAAAAATCGAGACAAAAAATCCACGAAATTTCCAAATGAGCAATAAAAAGTTAGTAAGTTTTTTTTTGTCAAAAATATCAGTAAGGCAGGTAACTTTTGAAAAATAAATTTTACACGTTATACTTTTTTCTACGAGCAAGTGTAAATACAGCAGATGTTTCAAAAAATGTCAAATGACGAAAGTATCCATTTTTTTGGAATTTTACCTTAACAGTACTTTGTATTTCTAAGCGATTCGGGTAATAACAGTGGTTTGTATTTTTTTCTTTTTGAAAACATGTCATTTTTGTTTTAATTGTTTTTTAAGTGATAATCCATTTTTTATTTTAACTATTGTTTAGCAATACTGTTGAAAATAATATAAAACTTATTTATTAGCTACGTAACTATGTTTTGAAACAATAGTTGAACTTTTTTCGAACCAAGAGACACCATATAAAATGTTATGATTAGAAATTTCTAAAACTTCGCTTTTTTAACTACAACTTCTTAATAATTGTTTTCTTCATTGATATTTTGTCTAACCAGTTATTTTCACAAATATTTGTTTCTACAAATCCAAGTCCTTTGTTTCTATTACGGTTTTGCATTAAAATAACTTTGTAACAGTATGGAATGTATCTAACCTCAGCGAGTTGTTTCCTATCGATCAAGGTATAAAAGACGGATGCATTTTCAGTGACTTACAGTAATCTTTTTTCGAATTATCTTTACTCCGATTTGTGGGTGAAGTAGCTATCAAAGGCATATCAGTAAAAGTTTTTTATGGCGATGACATTGTTCATCTCTTCGATAATCCCAATTTCTTACAAGCAATGATAAATAGCTTCACACATTATTAACTTCCGATTTGTCAAATTTAAAATTTTGAAACCAGAAGAGATATCGACTTCAAATAAATTTTGTTATACAGATAATAGGGCAGAAAGATGCAGAAAGGGCTCTAAAGAAAATTGCGTGGCTGGTTTTTTTTACCATAGCAGATTGAAAAAAGGTGAACATTTTGGTTAGCAGTAAATATCTTACGAACCAAAAACGCTAGAGACTTGAATTAAATTTTATATAATATATTGTAACGTGATACCAAACAGGTATATTTTTTGAAAAAAATCAATATAACTGTTTTATTATAAATCAATAAAACTGAAAACAAAAATTTGTCACCTCTAAAATTTTACTACTGAAACAATTTGTGCAACTAAGAATAATGTTTTTGACATCTGATAAAATTTTGAGAAAAATCGAATTGACAGTTTTTTTTATAAAAAATAAAAATCTAAAAAAAACATTCGTAAAAATTCAATATCGATTCAAATATCTTTTCAAAACCATGAATTTCAACATTTTGAAAAATGTTGAGAAAAATCGAATTGGCAGTTTTTTTTTTATAAATCAAAAATTGACAGTTTTTTTTACAAAAAATTGAAAACCGAAAATAAATTCACAAAATTTGGAAAAAATTGATTTTCGACTCTAATATCTTTTCAAAACTTTGGGATATTGGCTTTAATTTACTTTTATCTTTCAAAAAATATTGTTGTCAACATTCGGTAAAATTTTGAAAAAATCGAATGAACAGTTTTTTGCACAAAAAATAAAAACCTAAAAAGAAATGTATAAAAGTTTGTAAAAATTGATTTTCGACTCAAAAATCTTTTTAAAAATGTGAAATATTGGCTTCAAACTTATTTTATTTTACAGAAAATATTGTTTTCGATATTCAGTAATTTTTATATAAAAATCCAACAGTCCGTTTTTTCATAAAAAAAAATAAAATCTACAAAAAATAGTACGCAAATTTGGTAAAAGTTGATACGAGTGCATATAGACAAATTTTTAAGCAAGACAAATCGACAGACGGGATGGGAAGTTATCAGTGTGGGTCGCATTCCAGCCTCTTTTTAGTTTTTAAAATAGAATCTGCTTTTGAACTTTAGAAAATCAGACATTGTGATGTTTCAAAACGCTGATACAGAATTAAACATTTTCAACAACGATGAAATTAAGATACAGTACAATTACAATTTGTCGTAGATCAACGTATAAAAACTCAATAAATGTTACTTGGTAAAATTAAATCAGAAACATAAAGCACTTCGCTAATTAAAAAATACATAAAACTCCTTCAAAATCAGTAATGAACTACTGTGGGCAAGTTTTGAGTTATTCCAAACATAATTAAGTTGAAAAATTGTTTAGGTTCTTTATCAAGATATGCTTTTTCTTACCCAGCAACACACCAAATTACGTGCTCCACCTAGAAACAGGATTTTCAAAAGCCTTACTTTCAACAATCGTATTTCATTTTATGTATGTAAATCAAAAGAGTTAGCACCCTTCACGGAATCAGATTGTCGAGAAAACTTGTGTGCCCTTGTTTTCGGACATGCAGAAGACCATTTTAGGAAGCAAAAAAATTAACCGCTACCAGTTCCTCGAAATTCTCAACTGATAAAACTATAAAAAACTTTACTATTTCTGACAAAACGCTATTAATTGTTAAAACATAATTATAAATAAATATGACTATATCAAAATATGAGTTTTAGTCCGAGGCGCAAGTTTTGATATTTAAGGGTTTAAATTTAGTGCTAAATGATTTAGTATGAAGATTTTCAGTAGCTCAATTGTAAAGAACTTAAAATTCAGAATCACTATAATGATAACGATTGAGTATAACACTCTCAAATTAAACGAAATAAATAAGTCGTCATTTAAAAACAATAACAAGGATAAGTTTATATTTCTAAAACTAATTAATCCATATACTAAAATTTACTCTAATTAAAAACTTTCAATTCTAAATTAAAATATAATCAAAGTACGTCTACGCTTTTGGTAAGAACATTAACAATTTAAAAAGGTCCTTACAAAAATATTGGTATGTTTTTTTTTTATAATTAATCAATATTAATATTTATAGTTAATAGTTTTTTTTTTAAATGTATTTTTGGCTAAAATTATATATACAAAAATATGTAATTATGAAAATAACCTTCGAAAAAATGTATTATATTTGAAAAATAATGAAATTACATTTTTTACCTAAAATGCTTAAAGAAACAAAGTACTGTTTAGGCACAATATGCGAAAATTGATATTTTCAATCTCTTGCATGTTTTGAAACTGCTCTACCTTACAACTTTATACATCTCATTATCTTATAAGTCAAGACTACAAATATTTACAGTTTAAAACATAGTGCCTTCTATGAACAGACATTTTTGACAAAAAAACATTAATAACTTTTCATGCGCACTTCAGAATTTTGGGACTTATTGTCACTTCTAGTATTCTTTGGTTTGATAAATTTCATGTCTTATTAGTCTGGAATTACTTTTATATATTTTAAAGACTTTATAAATCTTAAGTTTGCTTTCAAAATTTCTATTTATATTAATATTTAAAATGAAAATCTAATTTTTGAATAAACATCAAAGTGTATTCAATTCAAATGAAAACATCACAAGACTCACGATTTGGTCACTTTAATTCCTCTATTCATTTATATCGGATCAACAATTTCCTGTTCCATTACACTACAATCTTATATACAAAAGGAATGTTAAATTGATAGCTTCTCTCTATACATATAGCTACCTAAACAAATGTATAAATGTAAGACTTTCGTCGTTTATTCAAAAATTTCATTAAACTAACAAACCTTATCAATGACATGACATGCAAGTCACGTATATCCAAAGATAACAAAAGGAATCTATTTATGTATATAATAAGATTAATCCCATAAAGCATTCCTTTACATCGTTTCATCTATTTCTATAGACATGTAGAACATATATAGAAACAAAATGCTCATTGAAGTGTTAAACTCAGCACTTTTCATTCACAAACAATATAATTAATCTGTTCAAATCCCAATTCCAATTCCAATCCCAACCCTAAAACAAATACAAAACACAAGAATTTAAGTTTAATTTGCAAATTATGTAATTACAATATCATTGCGCTTGAATGGTTTAGATAATAATAATTAGCATCAACATCGGTGTGTCTTTTTGTCGTCATCATCATCATCATCACCTTAACATTAAGGCCCCCATTTTATTGCATCAGAATGACTCAATTTCTTCGTCTTTGCATATTGATATACTCGTAGCTAATCATTGGAGTAAATTCTATTAGTGCAATCGCCAATCCCATAAATGTCACATCCTTCGACAGATCCGACACCTTATGCCTTACATTAGCTTAACCTTTAGCCATGCACGAAACCCAAAGCGACCGACGAGACTGGCCGACCCGTGTCCGTTTAAGCAATTTGACCATTTCATTATTTTTTTTTTAATGGCTTATGGCTTTCGATGTATTGAAAAATGTTCAAGTGCCCACCAATGACGACGATGACGTTATGCCTGACACCATTACCGCCACCGTACGATCGCCATCATTTCCCGTCTATAGAATTAAAAGACTATAAAAGCAAACAGGCATAATGCCAAAAGCAGAAGTCTATACAATATGTTCTCCAACTGCAGAAGGAGTTGGTAGATGTATCTATAGGAACCTATATGCATAGACGTCTTCATCATACTCCTTCTGCAGGTCTAACTATGCATTACCCATTTGTTAAGTGGATATAGACTCAATTACCGGAAACAATTTATGGAAAAATTCATCTTAGACTTATCGCCATTCGTCTGGCTAACACTTTGTCGATTTTTGTTAAGCTTGATTTAGGGGTTTTATGCTTTGCGTCCATAGTAAAAAATTATCATTCAAATGACGGAAAGATGTTAAGATACACTGAAAAAAAAAGTATTTAAAATTTTAGAAAAAATGGTTCAGCAGCATTCGAACCTAAGAGTGTATGTGTGAAAAAAGGGATGAAGAGTTATCAGGTAAGTTAGAAGGCACAATATAAGGCTTCCAAACTTTAAATAAAAAGAGGATGGGATGCGTCCCACACTGATAACTTCCCAATTATTTTTAAAACAGGAGTCGAAGACGAATTTTTATTAGTTTTTAAAAGTTTTTGTAGGTTTTCAGGTTTTTTAATATGAAATTGTCGATTGGATTTATTTTTTAAAAAAATGTACTTGAAGTTAAAAAAAAATTGAAAATTATAAAACAAGTTTGATTTCAATATCTGTTTTTGTCACCGAGACATTTTTCTGTTCAGAAGTTTTTTATTATGTACAAAATAAAATAATTTTGAAGTCAATACCTTCATTTTGTGTGGTATTTTGTACAAGATAAAATTAGATTGAATCCAATGTCCTTAGCTCTTGAGAAAATACGTTTGATATTCGTACGAAGATCGTCAATCTTTGCTGGCTTGTAGGCATATATTTGACATAGCCACGAAATAGTCAAACGGCGCGACTTAAAATTGCACGCCCGAGGCGGCCAAACGACTTAACCATTTCGTGAGATTACACGTTCTCTAAACTTGGTTTAGCTTGTGGCGCTGCCGTCCTGTTGGCACCAAATGTCCTCCGAGTCCATATCATCCAATTGAGGCCAAAAATATTGGGTTATGATTGAACGGTAATGATATCTATACACGGTAAAGTGGCGGTCTTGATCATCACGGAAGAAGTACGGCCCAATGACACCGTCGCCGCCGGCACATAAACCACACCAAACTGTAATTTATTCGGTATGCAATTAGGACGAGAGCTGCTCATGAGCTCTATGAGCAGAAGAGGCGAGAGGAAGGCCAACTTCTCAGAAGGAAAAAGAGAGGGCATAAGAAGCTTGCAATCGAAGATGTTGAGAGGTTTAAAAGCAGGAATGAAGTTCGAGAGTTTTATGAACAGGTGAAACGAAATTCACAGGTAAATAAACCTAGAACCGAAAGCTGCAAAGATGAAAGTGGAAACATTATAGTGGAACTGCAGTCAATGCTGAGGATATGGAAGGACCACTTCTGCAGACTGCATAACGGCGACGACGAACCGAATACCGATGTCAGCAGGATGATGATCCATTCAACATAGACGACGAAAGCCAACAATCCCGTCCTCCCGACTTAGACGTAGAAAAGATTGCCATATCTCAGCTGAAGTCTAATAAAGCCGTTGGAGCGGATGGCTTGAATGCCGAGCTCTTTAAAGCAGCTGGAGATAAGTTGGTTAGGAGCATGCTACAACTTATCTGTAAGATAGAAGAAAGCATGCCCGATGAATGGAACCTCAGTATTGTTTGCCCGATCCTGAAAAAAGGAGACCCTATAAACTGCACCAACTATAGAGGAATAAGTCTACTTAACATCGCCTATCAAATCTTCTCTGCCGTAATATGTGAACGTTTAAAGCCCATCGTCAACAACCTGATAGGTCCTTATCAGTGTGGTTTTAGACCTGGAAAGTCCACAGTTGATCAAATATTCACATTACGGCAGATCCTGGAAAAACCCAAGAACACCAAATCGACACCCACCATCTTTTCATCGATTTCGAGGCCGCATATGACAGCATCTACAGGGACCAGCTGGATAGATCCATGTCTAGTTTTGGCATCCCTGCCAAACTCGTCCATTTTTGCAGGATTATCATATAGAATTCACGCTGCTCCATAAAGGTTGGAAACAACTTAACAGAACCTTTCGATGTCAAAAAAGGCTTTAGACAAGGTGATGCGCTGTCATGTGATTTTTTTAACATCGTGCTTTAAAGAATAGTGCAGAGCTCACACGTCAACACTAGAGACACTATTTTTCAAAAGTCGGTCCGATTACTAGCATATGCTGATGACATTGACATTATTATAAGAACTCAGCGTGATGTCAATGGTTCTTTTGTGAGTATTGAGGCAGAGGCGGCAAAAAGGAGTTTACCGGTTAATGAGGGCAAAACAAAGTACATGCTGTCGTCAAGAAAGGACACACAACACTGACGTCTTGGTCAAAATGTCACCATCGACAGACGTAACTTTGAGGTAGTCAAGGACTTCGTCTACCAAGGCTTCACTGTAAACGCAGATAACAACACCAGCGCTGAGATCAACCGCTGAATAACTCTTGCTAACCGCTGTTTCTTTGGACTAAGACAGCAATTGAGTGGTAAAGTCCTCTCTCGAGGGACGAACGTGTCAATACCTATATAAGACCCTTATCATCCCCGTGCAGAAGAATGGACTATGACAAAAGCGGATTAAAGCATCTTGGGTCGCTTCGAGAAAAAAGTTCTTCGTGTGGTCTGCGGTCCCGTATGCATCGAAGGGGAGTGTTGGAGAAGATGGAACGACGAGCTGTACCGGCTTTACAGCGATGTAGACATAGCCAGAAGGGTAAAAGTCCAACGAATAAGATGGCTGGGTAACGCAGAGCGCATGGAAACCAATGCTCTGGCCCGGAAAGTCTTCGAATCCACACTCACAGGACAGCGCAGTAGAGGAAGACCACGGATCAGGTGGCGCGCACAAGTGGAAGGTGACCTCACCCAACTTGGACCGTGAAACTGGAGAAATCTAGCTAGGGACCGAGCTAGATGGAGAAGTTTGTTGGGTGAGGCCCTAGTTCACACAGGACTGTAGCGCAACCTTAAGTAAGTAAGTAAGTAATTATTACTCTTGGAGTACGTGTGGATTGCTGCCTGACCAATACCGCATATTTTGTTTATTGACGAAGCTTCATCACTGAAGATGATTTTTAATGAAAAACCGAATCATTTTCAAGTTGTTGCTAAGCTCAATCCACGAACATACGACGCTTCTCGTGGTCAAGCGACTTCAGTTCTTACGTCAGGATGTAGGCCAAGATTTTTTCGCAAAATTGGCTACAACGACGTCACATAGACGCCCAACGCTTGAGAACGCTTGATGTGTGAGAGGCACATTTGGGCTTTCTGCAACTGAATCCTTAGCGGCAGCATTATTCTCAACACTACGGTCACTTCTTTGCCTCACTGGCACCGAAACATTTTGAACTGTACTGGGGATTCAAATGTTTCCACTAGACGCTCACGAGTTGATCTGCTAGGACGATTATGATGACCATAAATTGGACGTAGCGCTCTTAACGTTGAGACCACTTCCTATGAATTTCAAAAAATAATTGTAATAAATTTGACTTTTGGTTGGCTTGTATATCTTTTCATCTTCATCATCTGGAATTGTCAAAAGAGTAGCAAGAAATATGGTCTGGTTTGCTGTCCCTGTTGCTCTACTTTTGTAGCGTCCCTGTTGAAAAACCCTGAATATTCAATTCAAAAAAGCGGACCGATTACAATAACTTCTTATTGAAAGTAGTTAGGTTCGGTTAGGTAAATGGACTGGCATTGAATGACGTTATCGCAACACTTGTTTCCATGTAGATCCATTGTGATACCCCAAAGTATTAAACCTCCTTGAAAATAAAATATAAAATCCTATAATGTCTTTGAATTCTCTTGTTTTAGGCATTTAGAGCCTTTTATAAAGCCTAATAGGTAGTTTTTTGAAATACCTACCAGTTCTTTAAGAGTTTGCTTCTAGTGTGGCATAGTGCTGAGCAGTGACATTAGAAGTGGGCTGTATCTTCCCGCTTATTCTAGTTATTGAACCCTTTACACATGCCATCGGGGGTACGCTGCATTTTATTTTTATGGTAATCCAACAGGTTCTGACCTCACAAGTTATGGTAGAGATATTTTGTCTAGATGCCTAATCGAACAGGGTTTATTGTTGTCGATTTTGGGCCATAGTTTCTTGCCTCTACCACAGGTTTCGAGACTTTCCCATCTTACATTTTTTTTAAAACTATCTTGTTGCCAATGATCGGTTTAAGTACACAAGACGGGGTATCTACAGGTGAGTCTTATTCCTGTCCTCGCCAACTCATCAGCTTTCTCTCTTACAGGCACATCATTGTGTACTGGAACCATGCAGAGCCTAATGTGTGCTTTGAGCGACATAAGAAAGCGCTTACATTGAGTTTTCTATGTTTCCATGTATGCATGTATATTCTGCGGGTGCCCGATGTGGCTGGTTTTCCTGCAATTGGTCTGGCTTAGCCGTAAGGACTGTCTGCAGCAGTTTCATTTACATAAAGGTCCAGGGGTAGAATATTGAGTATTGCTTCCAATGCTGATCCTCATCCCTCCTGTTATGCCTTTGCATGCCATTTTCTGTACCCTTGTGAGAGTATTTAGATGTTTAGCTTGCTCTAACGTATTCCGCCATACGATGTTACCATAAGTGATTACTGGTCCGACGATTGCAGTACGATTTAAGAATTTGGTCCCCACTTTCTAAGGTTTAAATAAGGTTCCTCCTATACTAGGAATTCTTTGAGATCTTACTCCATTTGGTTGATACATTACAGGGGTTGAAACTAGCAACAGAGCAATTGTAGCTGACACTGTTACCTTCTCTCCCATGTCGGGTACACATTGAGTAATAGATTTTCCTCTTCTTCTGTCAGGTAAACGTTCTAATTAGCATTCTCATACTATTCCATTTTCTTTTTAGATCAGCTCGCTGGATAACTGTTCTTGGAAAGAAACAATGTTGAAAGTCTCCTGAAGGAAAGTCCAAGCTGAGACATGACGCTAGTATCGCCTCGATAAAAAAAAAACAGTCTGAACACAAATATTTGTTACTTTGAATATTTTATGAACACAAAATGATGGTTACCCAAAATAATTACAAATATGTGCAAACGAACTTTCAAAAATTGCTTTTTAAAGTTAAGAAAATTGATTTCCGATTGAAATATGTCGGAAGCAAAAACAGATATTCATATCAAACGTTAATCAAATTTTAAATAAAGTCAATTTGACAGCTTTTTGACAATAAAACAAAATCTTTAAAATTCAACTAAAAACTGATAAGATTTGGCATTCCTTTTAGCTATAGTTTCAAAACTGATAAATTAATGAATACACTTTTGAAATTGTTCTCAGTGTGGCAGGCATCCACAACAGTATCGGAACAAAACATCCAGTCCCACTTTTGTTTAATCGATTCAATATTAAACAAGATGCGGTAAATTACAATTCCATATAACTTTAATACTATTGAACTTCCTTGTGTATATTTTTATGTACTTCAAACACAAATGTCTTCTATAAACGAAAACGTTTGAGTTGTTTCAGTGAATCAACACAACTACACGTGACTACGAATGTTCTTACACACACATGTATTAAAGAACACACAAATACACATAAAGATGACCGGCAGAATGGAACGAGCATGTGGCATGCATAATTAATAAATGAAATCAATTACAGTATAAAGCTGATAATGCCTTTTGCCTCCTTGAATGGAACAGAACGGAAGATAAAAGCAAAATGATCAAAACAAACTAAAATTACAAATAAGTCAAAATATAAAAAGAAAATACAAAAAGAAGGAAAAACATGAAAGTTTAAAAGAATCGGAAGAAAGAAGGGAAGACTATATACAAAATGGTTGTTCGTCGCGTCCGCGTCAATTCAGTGGTGTGTTGTCTTGGCTATTTTTAGACCATCAGAGGACGGTCCGTCGCGTCTTCGGTAGCAAAAGTGACACAGAAGCGCTAAAGTACAGACAAATTTTAATTGATTTTCAGTCAATGGATGATTTGTGTGTGTTCTTGTCTTTTTTTTTACTTTTCTTATATCTTGATAAAGGTTTTTGTAGATGAATTTATTTTGGGATCTCTTGAGTTGAAAAGACTTTTATGCTGACGTCAAAATTTCAAGTACTTTGACATAATTTTTGAAATTTTGAGTGATGTAAGAAAAAGAAGTGATGGAGAAGTCGTCAGAGTAGTTGTTTTATCATTCAGTTCATCACAAGTTGAATTACATAATATTTTATTGTTTAAAAAAGAATGCTAAGCAAGAATTTTATAAACAAGGAACTGTTCTACGCCTTTAGACTATTTTGTGTGAGGCTATGTTAAAGCTCATGTCGATACAGACAAGCCCGCTTCAATTGACGAATTGGAAGACAAAATTGAAGTAATTCTTCGTGAGATACCGACCGAAATTTATGTCAAAATTGTACAAAGCGGATGGACCAGATGAGGCGCAGTCATAGTCAAGATTTTTGTGAAATAACCTTTATCGATTTAAATTAAAATTTCATACATTTTTTGAATTTTATGATTTTTAACTTCCTATAGGAAGTTATTGTAATGGGTTCGATTCTGAAAATTTTGACATTTCTCGACGTTTCAAGGTCGAAATAAAAGATTTTTAGAATGATGTCTGTGCGTGCGTGTGTACGTACATTCGTACGTCAGTACGTTCGCGACGTTTTTATGGTCGTCCATAGCTCAAGAACCAGAAAAGATATCGATTTAAAATAAATTTTGTTATACAGATAATAAGGCAGAAAGATTCAGAAAGGGCTCTCAAGAAAATTTCGTGGGTGGTTTTGTTACCATAGCAGTTTGAAAAAAAATTGAACATTTTGGTTAACCCTAAATATCTTACGAACCAAAAACGCCAGAGACTTAAATTAAATTTTAAATAATAATTGTAACGTGTGTGATACCACACAAGGGTATCTTTTTAAAGAAATTCCATTTAACGGATTCTTTTATAAATCAAAAAAACTGAAAAAAAATGTTGTCACCTGAAACATTTTACGAAAACAAAATGATTTCATCTCAAAAACAACGAAGAATCATGTTTTTGACATCTGATAAAATTTTGAGAAAAACCAAATTGACAGTTTTCTTTTATAAAAATAAAAATCTAAAAAAAACAATACTCAAAGTTGGTAAAAATTGAATATCGATTCAAATGTCTTTTCAAAAACTTGAAATTAAGGCTTTAAACTTATTTTATCTTATACGAAATATTGTTGTCATTATTCAGTTAAAATTTTGAAAAATTCGAATGGATAGCTTTTTACAAAAAATTAAAAACCGAAAAAAAATTAACAAAAGTTTGTAAAAAAATTATTTTCGACGCAAATATCTTTTCAAAAATTTGACATAAAAGCTTCTTTTTAATTTTTACTTATAGAAACTATTGTTTTCTACATTAAAACAAATTTTGAGAAAAATTGAATTGACAGTTTTTTTTACAAAAAATTTAAATCTAATAAAAAAATTTATAAAAGTTGGTAAAAATTGATTTTCGCAACTTTTATCTTTCAAAAAATATTGTTGTTAACATTCAGTAAAATTTTGAAGAAAAATCGAATTGACAGTTTTTGTACAAAAAATTAAAAACCAAAACAAAAATTAACAAAAGTTGGTAAAAGTTGATTTTCGACTCAAATATCTTTTCAAAAATTTTAAATATTGGCTTCAAACTATTTTTTTCTTATAATAAATATTGTTTTCAACATTCGATAAAATTTTGAAAAAAATCGATTTGATAGTTTTTTTTACAAAAAATAAAACTCTAAAAAAACAATACTAAAATTTGCTAAAAATTTACTTTCGACTCAAATAGCTTTTCAAAAATTGAAAATGTTGGCTGCAAACTTATTTTATTTCAAAGAAAAAATTGTTTTCGGTATTCAGTAATTTTTATATAAAAATCCAACTGTCCGTTTTTTCATAAAAAATAAAATCTTCAAAAAATAGTACACAAATTTGGTAAAAATTGATACGAGTACATACTACATATAGACAAACTTTTAAGCAAGACAAATCGACAGACGGGATGGGAAGTTATCAGTGTGGGTCGCATCCCAGTTTTTCTTTTTTTTCATAAATATGACCTCTTCTGAATGGAGATAATCTTATAACATGGAAGGCACAGATGGAAGCCATACTTCGCCGAGAAAGATTTCTCCTATACGTAAAAGGTGAAACAGCAAGACCATTAATAGAAGTGGAACAACAACAATGGGATGAAAAAGATTAAGATGCTAGGGCAGAGCTTCTTATTCCAATGTATCTAAATATTGTTGTATTGGCAGCGAATTTAAAACATCGAGGGAAATCTGGGATTTTTAGCTGGAAATCTACGATAAGAAAAGGCGATGACAGAAGACTGAAGAATTTCGTTAATTCACAAATCTGCAAATGTCCGCAGGATAATCAGTTGCCGAATACGTTCACGAATTCAAAACAATAATCAATCGATTAAAGAAGTAGGAAGCAAAATTAGACGATGATCTACTAGGTGCAGTTCTTCTCGATGAATTATCAGATGACTACAAGGATATAAGATCTGCGTTAGATGGTCCAAGCAATTTTCCAGATGTTTCTACAGTTTGCACCAGATTACTTGAAGTTGGGAATAGAAAGATGGAATTTTTGAACAAGAACGTACTCAGTGCCAAGCATTACGGTTCGTAAAAGCATTACAAGAAACCTCAATGTAAGATCAGAACCGAAAACAATAATGTTAAATTGACTTGCAGATAATGTGGCAAGCGAGGTCATATGGCTAAGGATTGCTGGACTAAAACTGACCAAACAAGATTGACTCAAAATGGTGAAAAGCAAGAACAAGATTTCATCGTACAGGAATGTACAGCGTTTTCAAAACTACCATATGAACAACCGTATCAGCGATTAGGGTGTTTGGACAGTGAGGCAACCTTACATATGTGTGCTGATGAATCTAGTTTTATCACCCTTAATTCAAAGAAAGATGCGAATAATATCAAACTTGCACATAGCCATGTTGTAAGTGTTGAAAAAACAGGAACATTTAAGTTATACATCAATGTTCAAAGCTCAAAAGAGCCACTATATCTGCACAATACACTTCTCGTTCCAAAATTGACTGGCAATCTCATCTCAATAAGCAAGGCCACAGATCATGGATACAAGGTATAAAAGGCTGGGACACGTAAATTTAATTTCTGGCTCATGGACTGCCCGATAAATTTAAAGATTACATCGATGATTGTACTGTTTGCATTCAAGGTAAGCAAACTTTAACAGCATTTCCTACAAGCAACAATGAAAAAAAGACATCCCGTCGCTTAGAACTTGTCCACTCAGACATATGCGGTCCGATGCGAACAGAATCGTTGGGAAGAGCGAAGCCTTCGAAACTTTAAAAAAGTTTAAGGTTTTTGCTGAAACTCAATCTGGTGAGAAAGTTAAAATACTCCGAACGGATAACGGATTAGAATACTGCAACAAGGACTTCCAAAAATTCGTAGAAGACTGCGGAAGGAATTTTAATAGGTTACGCGGAAGAGTCTAAGGCTTACAGAATTTGGATGAAAAACAAGCGAAGCGTAATCCGAAGCAGAGACATCAGGCTTATCAAAATTGGCAAACCGTCAAAATACAAGACAACGATCTAAAAAGCTGTAATTTTTATAACTTCTCGTTCACAGATAACTCCAATAATTCGTAAAGCAATAAGGAAAATTCAACCTCAAATAATGAAGTGAATGAACTTGAAAATGACATCGAAAGAAAATATTCAGACGAATGGCAAGATGCAAACGAATTCGAAGAAGATATCGTTCAACAAGCAACATCAAATAAGATGCGCACTGATCCCGAAAATGTGAAAGAAGTATTTTGTTTGGAAGATACTATTGAATGGAAAAATGCAATGCAAACTGAATTCAATTCTTTGCTTAGCAACAACACCTTGGATTTTGGTGGACAGACCAATTGCCCGGAAAGTCATAAAATATAAATGGGTGTTTAAAACAAAATACAGACTGGACGGAACTATAGAGAAGCGAAAAGCACGGCTTGTTGCGAGAGGTTTTGACCAGGTTCAAGGAGTTGATTATCAAGATACCTGCTCACCAGTGGCAATTATAAGTTCAATCCGTTTGACTATGGTAATAGCCGTTCAATATGTTATGGATCTTTATCATCTAGATGTTTCATGATACCTTAATGGTGATATCGAAACTCTAATTTTTATGGAACAGCCGGAAGGATTTGAACAAGGCAATAAGGTTTGCAAATTAAACAAAGCAATTTATGGACTGAAACAGAGCGGGCGGCTTTGGAACTTAAAGTTGGATGCAACTCTTAAAACATTTGGTTTCAATGCTTCACAATACGACAGGTGGTATTTACTTTAAATACAATAACAATCAAATAACGATTATTAAAGTTTACGTGGATGATCTAATTGTTGCAACAAATGATTCCAAAGAGTTTGAATTGATGAAGCAGAACCTATCTGAATGTTTTGACATTAAGGACCTTGAACATCGTAAACTCTGTGTCGGTTTAGAAGTTCAGCGTTTGAATGACACTCTTATCATTACTCAGGAAGGATTCATCAAAAATTTACTAAATAAATACGGACTTACGGACTGCAAGCCCGATAGATTACCAATGCCTACAAGTTTGAAGTTGGAACAAATTACGAAAATTAAAGGAGAGCAAAAGGAAGTCGACAAAACCAGGTACTGCCAATTGATAGGGAGTTTACTCCACTTTTCATCTTTTAGTAGACCGGATATAGCCTACGCAGTGAATGCATTATCTCAATTCAACAACGATCCTAGACAACAACATTGGAGCGCTGCAATGCACATTGGCATCGTTTATAGAAAAACATTAGAGAAACTACACGCTTATGCTGATGCAAGTTGGGCAAGTGATCTAAGTAACAGAAAGTCACAGAGTCGTTTTTCATTCATTTATGGAGCAACAATTTTATGGGCTTCAAAGAAACGAGAATTGTTACTACTTCAAGCACGGAAGCAGAATATGTTCTGTTGCAAAAGAAGCATCAGACTTACGAAATTTACTTGAAGAACTTGGACTTCACCAAAGACCAGTGACAATTTTTTCCGACAGCAAAGTGCACAGGCTATCGCAACAAATTTGGGTATCCAAAAGGCGAACCAAGCACTTAGATTACCGATATCATTTTGTCAAAGAAGCAATTGCTGATAACAAAATCAATCTTGAATTTCTTGGTACCGAAGACATTCCAGCAGACGCTCTCACAAAACCTTTAGCTTTAACAGCTTGCAAAAAATGCTTTAAGCGTTTAGGAATGTCTTTTGATTAAATTTAAAAAAAAAAATGTCTAATTGTGAAATTGAGGAGGGGTGTAAAAATACTTTCTTATAAACTACTTTTCACTTTCACAACTTATGTTCATTTATAAGATTTTTTGATTTCTAATTAATATTGTTATAGATATTTTTTACTCAAAATATATTCTTCGTTTGTTTAACATCGTTATATTGTTAAATAAAATATTTTATCCCCGAAACATTTCTTTTACTAACCACGGTTATTAACAATAAAAGTTAAAGGTTTTTCTACAGTTGTCCATCATCTAAACCTAGTCCAATGCTATTTCATTAAATAAAAAATATGTTATGTGTTTGTCAAAGTTTAGCTGAATATTATTTTTTTTAAAGTTCGGCGAGTGTTAAGCTATTTTTTGAATTTGTTAATACTCTTCCCAATACGCCTTTTATTATAATAGAGTTTGCAACCTAAGATCCATCACTGTAGATATGAAACTAGGATATATTTTTTTAAACGGATTGATAAAATGTTGCAAAAATCTTTAATTAATGTATTGATTTACTATAATAATCCAAAAACTTGCCCAAACTGCATATATTACATAAATTATAGTACTCAATGCATATAAACACAACATTTAGCGCATTCATCAATTTTTAAAATATCATTTTTATTTAGTTAATTTTTTTAATAAGAAACAAACAATTATTACGATGCGAATGCATTTAAGCTGTCATTGCATTTATGCGTGATAATAAAGTATACATTCATTTGCATGACGTATCATAAATAATTGCTTCCTATTAAAAAAAAAATATATGTGTATTAAACAATAAAAAAACATACATATTACTCCCCCAGCTAAACGCAATTAACTTAAACATTAATTAACGCACGCAATTGCGATGCTACTACCAACTTGTGTAACTCGTGCGTCGCAGCATGTATCGTCGTCGTCGTAGTCGTCACTCCGTCATTATGGTCGCCTTGTCCGTCAGTCGTTCAGTAAAGTTTCAGCTTCAGCTTCAGCTTTTAGCCTTCCTAGCACATCATTAAATTTTTGTTTTACATCAAGTTATGATGTTCAATTGAAGCAATAATCACAACTTTGCAATGAACTCGTCTGGCAATAATGAATGAAACAAAATAAAAAGTACTTACACAATGCCACGTTGCATATCATAACTTTTGTATGTCTGTCCGTCATCGTATCGTCTCCCAACAACATTTCATATTTTATTGTCATGCAATAGCGTTTTTCTCTAGCCGGGACTGGAATGGCAGAGATCAGGACAACTTCAACAGTAAATCGTCACGTTACACACGAGAAATGCAATAACAAGTTTATATTTATGTATCTCTATAAATATTAATACATATCATAATAATCAAGCA
Organism: Eupeodes corollae; assembly: GCF_945859685.1. NCBI lineage: Eukaryota > Metazoa > Arthropoda > Insecta > Diptera > Syrphidae > Eupeodes > Eupeodes corollae. Next base: position 94,053,570 of record NC_079149.1, on the reverse strand, counting down.
TAAAATTGATGGCCTATAATTTGGCTCACTTGTTGGAACATTTAAAATCCATTGCCAACTACGAGATAATATGTACTATGGAACTTTGACTGTGACGGTTACTGAGACTGGAGACAGACTAATGATGTTAACTTACTGGCTGCAAGTTAGATATGAAGCAATTATTATCAATAATAATAATCACTGGGTTTCTTTTTCATATACCCATAATATCATGAAATACAAACTTACATACCCTTCAATGTTTTCGTATTCGTCGGAAGGCAACTGATATGACCGAACCATCCCACTTCTGACCACATTGTAATTAGGATTAATGTGTTAGGTGATTAAACAAATAACTTTTATTTTTCTTCATTTCATGACAAGATAATACAAAATCGTGAAGCTTTCATTTTGGCTTTTAGTATAACTAACTAGAAGAAATGGATATTTCATCAATCATGTGATAATTGATGTTGCAAATAGTACTGCAATATTATGATCATGTGAAGAATTAAGTGAAATTTTTCGTTTAACGATAAGTAGAAGTACTAAGTATATGAATAATGTAAATAAATGCAACAAGATTGATAAAAACTGTACTAATTGTAGTTCAGTTAATACTATACTATATACAAAGTATAAGAAAACGATTTCTTTGTGCATCAGAAAAATTTCTCACAATTTTAAAGCTTCATAAGGGTTTTCCCTTAGAATTTTCAATACAAAACACTAAAGAGTTCTATAATCTATCCAACAAAATAACAACAATGGTTCTAAATCTAAGATACGAAGGCACCGCTAGAAAAATTATTTAAGTAGCTCCAAGATTGAAATGTTCTGGGGTTTTTGTAAACATTCAAATCACTGCTTTTCCGTAAAAAAGAAAAAAAGGTGAAACATGAACTTCTTGTACTAAATCCAACAGCAAAAATCTATATAAAAGGGAGCAAATCACCTAAAACCTAAAACAATAATTCATTTTAAAATTGAAGAAAGATTTGTTGCATTTGAGGCTCGAAAAATTCAAAAGTGATTACGTAAAAGTATGAAACTCAATGTTTCACTTTTTGGTCAGCTTTGCGGTGGCGATTTTATTGAATCTTACTTATTTAAAAATGAGGATGGTTGAATTTTAAGTGTAAATGGATTTAACTATCGAGCTGTGATCAATAATTTTTAACTTCTTTAGGAAGTTTTTCTTTTAACTGATCCAATTTATATCGAATTGACAATGTAGACATTTCTCGACGTTTCAAAGTCCAAAATAAAAGATATCTTAAGAACTAGAAAAGAAATGTATTTTCAAATACAGTTTGTTTTACAGAAAACGCTGGTCAAAGTTAAATAAGGTGGCCATCAATCAAATCATACTTTTTCTAAGATCTTTGATTGCTTTAGTTCAAATACAACTTGAAAATCAATCTATCACTTCAGGATTTTAAGACACAACTTTTAATAATTCGAAAAAAGCCTAACATAATGCTCTTCGAGGCTATGTAAATTCATAAAGTATTTTTTTTTCATTGAATAGTGATTGTCCAATTTAACAAACTTTTACTTCAATATTCCGTTAAAAAATGTTCGACATTTAAATTATGTTTCCACAAAATCATCACTTAAAACTACTTTTTATACGAATTATAAAAAAACATAAAGGAACCTTACCCGTGGCGTGATAGTAAGTGCATGGGACATCCTTGAGGTCTTGGATTCAATCCCTGCCTTTGTCATTTAAAGTTTTTTTCACGGGTACTGTATCTTACGAGGAATTGACAAATCTTCCAAGAGGAATTTTTGTCATGAAAAGTATTTTTTCAACGCACCCAGGAATGATTGAGAGTTGTAAGTCACTTGGCCCTTATGCTCTACAAATTATTGCGCCACCTAGAACCTTAAAAGAATGTCAAAACCGTTCTTAACAAAAGAACAGAAAACGGTATTAAAGAAATTTTTCAGTATTCGGAGTCTTAAGGTTATAACATTTTGGAATCTATTAAAGAAAATATAAAAATAATATTATAAACGGGTATTTGAATACGGAACCAACGATAAATATTTACTCTAGAACATATTATTCAGAAACATAAATTTTAATTTACACCAGTTTAATTATTACAAAATGTTTTTTTTTTTAACATTTGGCGAAATTTGTAGGAAAATCAAATATTATTCAATAAATAATAAAAATACTCCACAAAATTGGAAAAACAGATTTTTGGCTTGAATATTTGCAGAACAATTGAAGGCTAACACAACGTAATTTTCTTAGAAAAATACAATAGGAATTTATTTTAAAATGAAATAAAGACCTGCAAAAAATGCTTTTAAAAATTGGTTTTCAAATAATTGATATCAAAGGAACAATCACAAATATTGAAATCAAATTAATTTTATCCTATATAAAATATTGTTGTACACTTTAGTTTATTCTGTAGAAAATTTTAGTAAAACTTAATCGCCGCATTTTTTTGCGAGAAAAAACAACTAAGAAGTTATAAAATGGTTTTTGACTTAAATATTTTACACAGAACAGAGAAAGATATTGATTTCAAACTTTGTATCCTACATAAAATGTTATCAATTAATTGTTAAAACTTTAGAAATATCAACAGGCGGTCACGAATGAGAAGTTATCAGCCACCTTTTACGAATACAATTTTAAGATATTGATGTGAAGGATGATTATTTTCAAAAAGACTGCTCAAGAATGGAATGTGCTATTTAGTCACAGAAGCACTCTTTGAAGTAGGTTTCAGCACAGTCAGTAAAACCTCATATGTAAATATAGGCTGGAAAATAGTTTTGAATATCAGAACTGTATTAAGCACACCCAGACTAGATTTGCGGTTTATGAACGGGTATAAAATTCGTAGTAAAAGATTAGTTTTGTTAATTATGTTGGCGATATGTTTGTCAAAAGTCTGTTTTTTGTCAAGTGTTATCCCTAGGCATTTGCAGTTTTCAGACCAAGTGATATCGACGGAGTTTAGTTGCAACGAAGTTTGTGGCAACAAAAGTTTTTGCCAAGATAATCATATAGCTTGTGATTTTTGAGCATTGACCTTGATATTTCACTTATGAAAATAGTTTTGTAGGGTATTAAGTGAGCATTGAGTCAATAGACTAAACGAAAAAAGTGCTGTGTCGTCAGCAAACATAACAAATTAAGTGTTTGCGTCCAAAGATGACATATCGGACAGAAAAACGTTGAAAAGTATGGGCCCCAGGACAGATCCCTGTCTAATTCCACTAACTATATCATAAAGACTAGAGTTTACACTGCCTGCGTAAACAGCAAATTTTCTGTCTTGTAAAATTTTTTTATTAATTTAATTAGATACGTCGGAAAACCAAACATCAAAGGCTTTTTCAATGTCCCAAAATACCAGACTAGTCGATATTTTTAAATTGAGGTTACTTTGGACGTGATTTTCAATTCTTAAAATTTGATGGCTTGTGGAGTGGCTGGCTCTTAAGCCAAACTGCTCATTAGCGTTTATGTTTGCAACTTCGGAATGGTTTTGTAATCGTCAAATACTTAGCTTTTCAAAATCAATCTGTTAAATATAATAATATCACTAGGTATATTGCGCCAACAGTTCGCTCTCAGACAACCCCACGATTGATTTCTACAGTTTAAGTCACCGCCGATTAAAAAATGATCATATCTTCTCATAGCTACCATTTCCACCTGGGGAATATACAGAAAAGATACTAAGTCTAGTTGAATCCTGAAAGACCGAATATCGAAAGTTGCAATAATATCAAACTTAACAGCGAGAATGGCAAAATGTTTGATAGATTTACTTATTGAAATAGCTTCCCCTCCCCATTTCGAACGTTGCCTATCAAGTCTATACCGTGCATAATTATTTATCGTTATTATCACATAGTTATTTTCATTATCAAGCCAGGTTTGAGTCAATAAAGCTTTGTCAATTTTCTTAAATATCAAGAAATTACACAATTCATGTGTTTTATTTTGAATGCTTGTTGAATTCCAAGTGATAATTTTTGGATTAATGTCAATCGTATTAAATAAAGATATTTCACTGCAAGAGTGGTAATTACATTAAATTGTTCAGATTTAGAACGACATGGATGATATTGTTTTTCATAATTAATAATGAAATATTTTCTCTTAAGGTACAACAAACAACTATCCTTTATTAAAAAGACTGTGTTTTTCAGTCATTGTAGGTAGGTAGAAACGCCGATCTCAAGGCAACCTAGCCTGAGATCCTATTATTAGATCCATTTTGTCGCATTGAGAAAAACGATTAGGTCTCTTAGTTCGTGAAAGACAGCTTTTCCAAAGTATTTCATTCTAGTGTTTGCCAAAGCGGGACATTTGCAGTGGAAATGGATTACCGTTTTACTTTCTCTTTGGTCACTACAACTACGGCAAAAGGTGTTGTAGGAGATACCTAACTTCTCCGCCTGAACTCCTATAGCCCAATGTCCGGTACAAAATGCAACAATCCGTTTGTACGGGTTTTTTTATAGGTGGGCCATATCTTCCTAGATATAATGCAGTTGGTAAATTGCTCCACCTTCGGTTTGATTCAGTTTGGTAGATAGAAAAGATTTTACCCTTCATAGCACCACGAGGAATGTTAACCATTTCCGCAGGTGAGCTATGAAGAGCCGATCCTTGCTGGCTAGCTCGTCAGACCGTTCATTTCCGACGATACCACTATGACCCGGACCCAGATCAGGGTGACAGCGAGGTTAATATTCAGGCTCGCAAGCTCATCGCGACATTGCTGGACCAATGTGGATGAGGATGTGGCCGAGTTAATAGCTTTGACAGCTGCCTGACTGCCTGTAAACATAGCCGCATTTCGGTTTTGGTTTGGGCTTTGTTTAAGTATCTTACATGCCTCCCTTATTGCCAGCAGTTCAGCCTGAAAAACTCTAGCAAAGTCAGGAAGTTTAAAGTATTTAGCTACATTTGGGGAGTCAGAAAAGATCCCAGAACCAACTCCGCACTCCATCTTTGAGCCGTCGGTAAAGATGGTTGTGTCGAAACCTATCAACACGATGTCATCCTCCCAATCTTCTCTGGATGGGAAAATAACCTTAAGACCCTTACTAAGGCTCAAAGTAGGAGTGCAGTATTCAGTGTCTACCAAAATAATATCTGAGGGAATCAATTTCGTAGTGTTGCTGTAACCATAAGGTTTTGACAACCAGCTGTTTGATTCCTTGAGCCTAATAGCGCAGCAGGAAACTATGTATTTAATAAAAAGGTCGATTGGTAGAAGATCCAAAATAACGTTTAAGGCGTCCGTTGGGCAAGTACACATGGCTTCTGTAGTGCCCACGCAAGCTGTTCTCTGAACCTTCTTTAGCTTATCAATATTATAGGCTTTGCTAAGAGCAGGCCACCACACAATCGACCCATATGTTAAGGTTGGACGTACTACGGTTGTGTACGTCCATAAAATCATCTTCGACTGAAGTCCCCACTTTTTGCCGCAAGTTTTGCTGCAGGCGTAGAAGGAAACACAAGCCTTCTTAACCCGTACCTTAATATTTAGTTTCCAGTTAAGTTTAGGGTCGAGTATAACTCCCAAATATTTTGCACTGGAAGACAATGATAGGATTTGACCGTTGAGTCGAGGTAGCGTGAAGGGCGGTACTTTAGTTTTGGTGGTAAAGACCAACAGTTCAGTTTTACTTTGGTTAACTCATAGTCCACAACTCGTGGCCCAGCTCCTAACTTTCTTCAAAGCTGACTCCGTGATTTCACTTTCCTGATACCAATAGCACCAAATCATCCGCATAGGCTACCGCCTTCACTCCACATCTCTCTAATTTAACGAAAATTGTATTCATGACCAGAAGCCATAGAAGAGGCTTCTGGTCTGTTCCCCTACTTACATGTTTTGTTGCGATTGTATTGCCTAGAGTGGCTCTAATCTTTCTACCACTGAGCATGGAAATAATCCATTCTCGAGTGAAGTCTTCTACACCGAACTTAACGAGCGATACTTCTTTGGATTCGGTAAGGACGTTGTTAAAAGCACCTTCTATGTCTAGGAAGGTGGCAAGAGTAAATTCTCTATAATGGATTGTTTGTTCTACAGTACGCACTACCTCATGAAGGGCAGTCTCCGTAGATTTGACCTTAAAATAAGCATGCTGAGAGCTTTCGAGAGGTCATCCAACTAGGATTTCTCTAATATGGTAATCAAGAATGCGCTACAAGGTTTTAAGCACAAAAGATGTTAAGCTTATTGGTCTGAAATTTTTCGCTGATTCGTGACTTCGCCTACCCACTTTCGGGATAAAAACTACTTTGAACTGTTTCCACGGCAGAGATTCGGCTGGAGAAGCTGTCCTGGTTCCATCAGTCTTTTTTAGAAATGAAGGATTACAATGTTCTTTCGGTAAAACTTTGCTAAACCTTGCAGAGTCCTTTATGTCTTCGATTGATTAACAGTATTCTCTCCAGCCTTGTCTTTTGGCTGATGACATTTTAAGAGAGTCTTTATACGGTTGGTTTTTCAGTCATAGTGTTAATCAGTTTCTAAAAAAGGGTATAGTCCCCTCAAAAGGTCTCATAAAACTAGAAAGTTCCCGAAAATTGAAAAGCAACAGCTCTAAATCCTCTTAAAATGCGTATTTTATTTTAAACTTTTTATCACTATTTTCTAAAATTTGTTAACACTTTTCTAGTTGAACTTTCTGACCCACTGTTTTAACATTCGATTTCGAAAAAAATTAAACTCTTCAAACGCTTTTATAGTAAATTACTTCTTTATGCATGAATTATATGTACTTTTCCCTAAATCAAACTGTACAATATGGTAAGCTTTGTTAAATCCTTAACATTTACAAAGCAAGAGCTCTTTTCTGCCCTAAAAAACACTTCGAAAATTATGTCAGTAGCAACTTATGTTTAATGCTTTTTCTTTTTTGTTTACGGGGAAATGTTTTGTTATAGGCCTTTTTATATAAATGAATAATAAAATAAGTTACAAATCCTTCGCGTATACGTATATGTAAATAATTATGTAAATTAAAAAAGAACTCACACACACAAACTCGCACTTTATAAGGACAAATTAAGTAGGTCCTTCGTCATATGTTGGTAGATTTTGTAAACATATTCGTATATCAGGTTTACAAAATCAGACAAATGAAAAAGGTTGACGCGTTGATGACGATGATACGCTGATGGTTGAAGATGCGAGACTTTTTCCATCCATCTCATAGAAGAGTGACGACGTGGAACAATGCCCTTAAATACGTGAACATAACGCACCATCATCATCATCATCGCACCAACGAACGGCAACGCTACGCAGAATAAAAAAAAGCTCAGTGACAAAACCTCTCTTCCGAATCTTTTTAATTTTTTTTTTTCGTCAACCATCAGGATTTAAAAAAAAAAGTTAAAATATTGTGACAAAAAAGCGCGAACGGCACAGAGGGGGTAGAGGGAAAAAAATGAAATGTGGGACTCGAGAAATGTGGGTTGCATATTAATCAGGTCATGTGCTTAGAAGAAGAGTTCGCAGAAAAAGCAGGGTCTGTTCCAGCCCCTTCCTCCACCAACCGTCACCGATGTCGCTCGTCGTCATCGTCGTTGTGTCCTCAGGACCTACCCTTTAGCTTCAAAACATTTGTACGTATGAACGGTTTTTTTTTTTAATTCTCCATGAAGAATAACTCGAGATGAATCGTCTTCGTAGTTCGTTCTTTATGTATTGGTATACACAAGCTCCCTGTCTATGTGTTAGATTTTATACAAATACAGCGAGGTCCTTAATGTAAATTTTGAAGCGCTTCCACTAGAGTCTAGGTTAAGTTTCTTTTTTTGTTGCAAGAAAGAGCTAACCAAACCACAACGAACCAGCTATGTGGCAGTGGTATCTATGGTAATTCAAAATGAGAAATTAAATTGCAAGACGCAGATATACGTGAGTGTAGCTTGATTTTTTGATTTTTCTTTTCTTTTTTTTGGAGTAGAAGAAGGAGATTTTGAAATAACTAGAGATGTATTTTGTTTCTCTAACTCCATGGATGCTGGATGCGGTCTTGAGATCTCTTCATGAAGTCACATGAATGTTAATTTCCAGTCGTAAGTGCAATGAGCAATGAGCACAAGACGAGCATGAATTTTTGCTTATAAATGGGTTAGGATTTATTATTATTTGGGTTTCGTGAGAAAGTTTATTATAGTTCTATTTATTTAACACACCTCCATTCAAGAGTTATGATGATAAACCTCCTCCTTTGGAAGGATTTGAAGGTTTTTTTTTGTTTCGTTTTTAATGAAATAGCATTTTATTCTTAAGTTCTGTAACGAGCAGCTAAACAACGACACTATTTTTGCTGTTTGGAGTTGTTCATTATGACAGGGAGCCATTTGACAGTTTTAGTGTTGCGAATAAAAATGGTGGTGGAAAGAAATAAAATGGACGCATAAAGATAACAATGAAATTATTGTGCTTTATTTTATTGGTTTAATTAAAATATGAAATGTTTAACAGCAATGCTCAACTGGATGAAACTGTGGTATTTAAAATTCTAAAATTCTTGAAATATAATCTTGTATATAATAAAGAATTTATCGCATAGTCTGGTGAAAATTGACATTTCTTAGCCGAATAATTCGCAAATAAATTGAAATTGGTACAAACATTGAGAACATCGTTATAAACACGTAAAAAAGGGGCTGGGATGCGACCCACACTGATAATTTCCCATCCCGTTTGTCAATTTCTCTTATTTTTTAGGTTTTCCTGTTTTGTTAAAAAAGTTTTCGGTCGAATTATTCTTAAAAATTTGAAATAGTTTGATTTCGAAATCTATTTTTGCTATAGAGATTTTTAGTCAAATTTTTACCAATTTTAGCATTTCTTAAAAATTTCTATTTCTTACATAAACATATGGAAATTGCATGAATAAAATTAATTTGAAGTAAATATCTTCTATTTTTCACGAGATATTGAGAACCGAACACCAATTTTTACCAAATTTGAGTACAATTTGTTGTACAATTTTTTGTACATTTTATTTTTTATGAAAGAGGGACTGTTGGATTTTTTTAAAATATCTACTTAGTATTCAAAACAATATTATCAATGAGATAAAATTGTTTTTGAGCCAACATTTTCAATTTTTGATTTAATTTGCACAAAGTGCACTCCACTTCTGTTTCGTTGATATATATATATTTATAAAGCCAGCCCCAATGAGGAAAACCGGAATAAGTTCAAACAAACTAGAAAGACTTGCAACGGCCATATTCGACGAACCAAATTTTTGCATGACCAGAAATTAAGGCAAAAAATACTACAATGTCCCAAAGATAGTAAAAATTTCTGTTCATTTGTAAAAAACGTGCGAAACACCACGTCATCCTCGGTTCCAACACTTGCCTACAATAGCGCACCCTATGTAAGCTCGATTGATAAAGCCAATTTGCTTGCAAAACAGTTTGCTGTTAATCTACCGGAAAGTGTCATAAGTCCTCCTGTTCTTGAGAGCGTAAATGATTCAATGGGACGAATCTTCTTTCGCACTCGTGCAGTTGCAAGAGTACTGAGAGACCTTGACATACACAAATCCGCTGACCCGGATAGTATTCCTCCTATTGTTCTGAAGAGGTGTTCTTCAACACTGGCAAAACCACTGCGTAAACTTTTCCATCTTTCCTATTCTACAGGTCTCTTTCCAAACGGATGGAAAACAGCATTTGTACAGCCTGTCCCAAAAAAAAGGCGAATCATCCTCCCCTTCTAACTATCGTCCAATAGCACTCACGTCCATTCTTTCCAAGGTCATGGAAACGCTGATAAATTATCAGCTTAAGAAATATCTTGAAGAACGGAAGCTTCTTAATGACCGGCAGTATGGCTTTCGTAGCAATAGGTCCACTGGTGATCTCATGGTTTATCTCACCGAACAGTGGAACAAATCCTTACATCGTTTTGGAGAAAGTAAGATTATTGCAATTGATATTTCAAAGATTTTGATAGAGTTTGGCACCAAATTCCCTTCCGGACCGTTCAATTCAAGTAGTGTTGGACGGGTTCAAATCTGATATTCACAAAATAAGCGCTGGTGTGCCCTAGGGCTCCGTGTTGTCTCCGACGCTCTTCCTTATTTTTATAAATGATCTTTTGTGTGAAACTTCTAACACACTAAATTGTTGATAAGCTCATTAAATTCTGATCTCGACAGCATTGTACAATGGGGAATCAAAAACCGAGTAGAATTTAATGCTTCGAAAACTCAACGCTGTCTCCTGTCGTTAAAGCGTAACCCACCCCGATGCCGCTACCCATGAGCTGCACTTGCATTCAGAAAACTAATTAACTTTCAGTACTCGGTATGGAATGATCACATATTCGATATTGCAAAAAATGCTGCTGGGTACTTAGGCTTTCTCCGACGGTGCAAGAAATTTTTCACCTCTTCTGATCTGGCTGTAATTTATAAAGCCTTCCAAAACTTGAATATAACTCGCATATTTGGGCAAGTGCCCTTAAAACAAGTTTAAGTATTTTGGACAGGATCTAAAAAAGAGCTTTGAAACAATAGGCGATAGAACTATAACCGAAACAATTACGTCACTTGAACACCGCAGCAATGTTTCATGCCTTTCGTTGTTTTATCGATATTTTTATAAACAGTGTTCTATCGAATTAGCCAGTTGCATTCCCCCCTTAAAAAAATTCAGCCGTAATACTCGTATTTCAAGGAATGCACATCAGTTTAACCTTGAGCTCAATTTCGGACGTAATGTCAAGTACAAGAATTCTTTTTTTAACCGCACATCGAGAATGTGGAATGCTTTACCCAGCTCTGTTTTTCCCTATCATTTTGATATTCAAAACTTTAAGACCAATGTGCATCGGTATCTCCTCTTTAATCCTTCCCTATTTACCTAACGCTTGCACTGTGTTTAAACTTTAAACATGTTAAGAGTATTAATTACCCCTTGAGTGCTCGTTTATTATTAAAAAAAATTAAAAATATGGCAGGTAATTTAAGTATAGTATTTCTCCCCTGGTTTTAAAAATGGTAGATATCATATCTAGGTTAAATCTATCATCAACATAATTCTTCGGACCAAGGTCATGCTGCAATAGTCTGTATGTTGTTCTTGACTGGCTTTGTTCGATTTGGTTCTTAAATTCATTTCGTATAGACTCTTCTATTTTCGATATTAGATTTCAAAATGACGCTGTGGACGCTGCTTAGCCTAGCCCATTCATTAACAAATTGCAGATTTCCCCTTTGTATTTACTTCAGTATTTTGTGAGGAAGACGGTTGCTCGATAGTGCCAAGACTTTCTGGATGTAGCTAATGAAGTTCGAGAGTGTTTATATAAAGTGGTGGTTAACCTGTTTCCAGATGTACCATATAGTTTGGAGTGTTGTATGGTAATCTGAAGATTTTTTTAATAAAATATCTTAGAAGTTGTTCCACCTCTTCATATTGGTATATCCCCCAGACTTGTGCCACATAGCACATTATGGATCTCATAACTGCATCAAAAATCTTATACTTCGAGCTCGGAGGCATATTCCTCTTGCTCAACACTCTATTCTAGGTACTATTAACAGCGCGTTTTGATTCTTTTAGTTTTTTTTGCAAGTGTTTTTTTAAGTACAGTTGTGGTGTCATAAGTACACCAAGATATTTATACTCCTTGACTATTTCGAGATCTTCATTGATCAAAGTTCATTTTTCGTTTCCAGCAAATCGTCCTCGTCTGTTGCGAAAAATAATGATTTTTTATTTGCTTGTATTAGTTGAAGATTCCATAAGTAACAATATTGCATCATATTGGGGTTCTCTGCTATTATGACAATGTCACCAGCATAAAGTAGCAGCTTTATTGCAAGACCATCAAACATTATACCACCAGGTAGGGAATCTTTGAGATCATCAAGAAAAATTGAAAAGAGTATTGGGCTCAGAATGCATTCCTGCTTGACTCCTGTTTTCGCTTGAAACCAACTAGACAAAATGTTTTCATTCCATACCGCCGTAAGATTATCCTCATGTAAATTCTGCAATACCTTGAACATTTTCGTTTTAGGTTACTCAATTTAAAAAATAGAGCTTTCCTATCTATCGAGTCGAAGGCAGCTTTAAAGTCAACGAAGAAGGCATGAAGTTTGTTTCCTCTATCCAGAAATGACTGCGCAATGCCAGTAAGGGAGAAAATATTGTCCACGGTGGAGTAGTCTTTTCGGAAACCCGCTTGGAACTCACTGAGTAGATCGTTGTCTCGGATCGTCAGTCTTTCCAACATAATCCCAGTAAACATTTTTGCCACAGTATTGAGGAACGAGATTCCTCTGTAATTACTTGGATCTTTTGATCACCCTTCTTTAGTAAAGGAAATATTATATTTTTCTTGAAGATTTCCGGTGCCTTTCCAAAATTAAAAATAGAGTTGTAAACTCTTCTAGGAAAGCTTTGGTTGAATTTATGAAGAATTCATATGGAATATGGTCTTCATCAGGAGCTTTGTTAGTGTTGCAGCGGGAAATGACTCTGCTTACATCTTGTGCAGTTATTGGGCGATCTAGCTCTTCTACTTCCAAAAATGGCAGCGCAAAGTGAGGTTCTTTTTCATTGAGATTGTTGTTCAGGACTTTCTCGAAATGGGTTGCTAACATAGAAGCATCAATGGTCTTCACGATCTTCCAGAAGGATCTGCTATCATTAACATCCTTTGTTATCAATGCTAGTGTGATAGTGTGTGCTTTTTGTTTTTGTTCACACAGCGTTTTGTACTTTTTGTTTGCTTTTTGGTAAAGACATTTCGTCTTTGTGGTTCCAGTTTTTTTCAGTATCCTTAAGAATGCGAACGACTTTTTTCTGGCTGCTTCGCATTCCCAATCATACCAAGGCTGTTTTCTCTTTTCCCAGTGTCTCGATTGGAGTGGTCTTGCGGCTGTGACTATACAGGTTGTTAGCTCGTCTGTTCCGTTGATGGTTTCGGTCAATCTCTGATTTACTAGCATAAGTTCTTCATCTAGGTTTGATCTGTATCTCTCTTTTATTTGTTCTCTCCATTACAGCTTTGGTAATAAATAACGGCAATCAATGGTGTTGCCATCATTAGAGTTATTATATCATATTTGAAGATATTGTTTGGTGATCTGAATGATTTCAATCATTCACCTTAAAATCATTGACACACTTAAGCCATTTTCCTTTAATGAAGCAGTAATCTATCGTTGTTAGTAAATACTTAAACTGTGGATTGGATTTTTTGAAAAGAAATGTTTGGTGAAAAAGAGCACCTTTCGTGGTTTGCTTTCCCTACACAATATTGTGAATTCATGGGTTATGAATTATTTGCTTACGAGGTTCAATTGACTTTGGAATTCAAGGCATATGAACATCATGTTTATCGGTTCTTAGTTTAGACATTACATAAGCTTTAATTGAATAATGATTTTTGATTCGAAAATTATGTTTTATAACGATTCGAATTCTAATTTACGGTGCCTACGTTAAGAAAACAAATCTGCCTGGAAGTTATTTTCGACAACACCTGCCAACCTTCTTCGATTAAGACTGTTCTTAACACATAGCACATCACGTGCTGTCAAGAAAAACACGTCTTTTATATTATACATATTTATATGTCTGCTTGATCTAATATTTGATTTCAGCCAGCCCTGTAGAAATACTTGGAATTCCAGTACGTCAGAAACATAATTCTCAAGAACTAAAACTTTTCAAAAATATATATTTAAACTTATTTCATGATAATTTCAAGTTTAAATCAAAATTAAAAATCAATACGTTATTATTTATTTCTTTATTTTTGTCTTAAATATTTTTCTTCAGAAATCAATTAAGTCAAGTGAATACAAATAATTTTCCATTAGCAACTAAAATAAAATCAGAAGAAAAGAAACTACATCGATAAAGTTAGTTTAAAAGTTTCACTTCTTTTTATTTTCATGATGTCTTGTCTCTGGTGTGTCAATTTTTTGAATATTTGCCAAACACTGTATACAACTTTGTGTAATGTATTAATATTTTAGATATATAGAAGAGTCCCAGACTGATTGATGAATGCAACTGAAGTGAAACGTTGCGTGGAGACTCAAGAGACAGACAAAAACCACTATGTTTTATAAAAAGTATCTAAATGTAAATAATAAATGTAAATGCAATGAGTTACATATATTTTTTGACAGCCATATGACAACGTCAAGTTGAACAAAAATAAACATTTTCTAGTATATATGTACATTTGTGGAGGAAAATTGTTTATTATGTTGTCAAATTATTTTTAAAACCATCAGGTACACATTTAGCATTATCTTTAAAGATTTGTTGATTATGATGTGAAAAAAAGAGGAAACTATTTAAAAATATTTGTCGAACTTCGATTTGTAAAACAATTAAAATGTTGGGCTTTTATAGAAACGAAATTTCGTTTTCAGGATATTTAGAAACACAAATTTACGCCATTACGAAAATGAACCGATATATCTACGATTCAAAAAACTAACCGATTTTTGGGGCCAACAGGGCGTATGTTTACTATTTTTTTTATGTATTCTATTAGATTCTGGTGGAAAAAACTAAACTTAAACATTTTGTGGGAGTCTCTAGTGTGTTTCTGTTTTCATTGTCAACGACCGGATTGAATTTCTCAAATTGTCATCAATGAACTATCACGACACCTTAGGGGTAGATCTCTTGTTTTACAAATCAACTTAACCGCATTTGTGTTGTAGTTTCATATTAAGTATAGTCTGTGATTCAAAAAGTGATAGTTTTATTAGGAAATTGATACTTTTATTAATATTTACTTATTTTAGTCTTTGTCATGTCATTTGACTTATCAAATAATGTTTTGGGCAACATTGGTTTTCTTCAGCTCATCACGTACGTTTCGTGTTTTGTGTTACTGGAACAACTTCCGTTTAGTCCATAACTAAACCATGAATCGTCTTACAAACGAACAATGCTTGCAAAATATTGAATGTTGGTTGCTATCAAAATGCAAGAACTGTTCAGAAAATTTATAGCGCACTCTTTCCACTTTACTGGATATTAAACCGCCAACTCACTTGTGTTGAGTTCCTACCATGGATAATAAAGTGATGACTGTGAATCGTGCCCTCAATACTCTAAATTAATTGAAGGGACATGTAAGGAGCGGTTTATCCGGCTCCCCTTCCTTGGAGTTATACTAAGGATCTGGCCCTCCAGGTTGGGGGTTATACCGTCGGGGTTACTTCCTTGACACGTAAAAAATACCTTTAGTTGCGAAGCAGCAACAAGACTCGGATACGGATGGATTCACTGTTGACAACCCACGCAAACGAAATAATGACAACGAACTTCGGATATGTACGTGGAATGTTAGGTCCTTTAACAGACCACGTGCAGCCGAACAATTAGCGGAAGCCCTAAACTGCTGCAAGGCAGATATTAGCGCCATCCAAGAAGTGCGATGGGATGGAGCGGGCAAACGAAAACTAAAAGACTTCGATATCTACTACGGCGACTCCTATCGAGAACAAAGACAGCGTCTATTTGGGTGTGGATTTTTATTGGAACTAGACCCAGCCAAAAGTTTTGAGTTTCAACAGTGTGAGCGACCACATCACGACAACCAGCATTAAGGCTAATTTCACCAACATAAGCCTCATTCGCGCGCATGCCCCAACAGAGAAGAAAAAGACATATTCTTCGAGCTCTTGGACAAGACATATGAGCAGTGCCCTGGCTATGACATTAAAATTGTCTCACGAGATTTTAATGCCAAGCTAGTAAGAGAAAACATCTTTGGTGGCATAATCGGGAGATACAGCCTGCACGACACTACCTCCCACAACGGATTCAGGCTGGTCGATTTCGCTGCGGGGCGAGACGTTCTGGTAGCTAGTACGCAGTACACGCACCTTAATATCCACAAGGGGACATGGAAATCTCCAACCAGATTGACCACATTGCGATCGACACACGACATTTCTCCAGTATCCAGCATATCCTAACATTCCGAAAGGCCAACATTGACTCGGACCACTACCTGGTTGTAGCCAAAGTACGGCTACGGATATCCTGATCCAAGCCAAAATAAGGAAGTACTGTGAGAAGATTCGACGTTAGACGGCTACAATCGCAAGAGACTGCCGTGTCCTTTTCCGATCGAGTCTCTAATAACCTCTTAAGGAGTCCTATGCTTCCTGCATTAAGCATTGAAAACCAGTGGCAACATTGCCTTGCAGCCATCAGAGATGCCACTCTGAAGTGCTAGGTTTCACATGGACACCACAGTGAAACCCCTGGTTGGACGACGAATGCCGGCAAGCGCAAGCAGCGAAACAAGAGGCATAGAAAACGGCGCTGCACAAAAGGACTAGAGCTGCTCGCGCGCTCTACGAGCAAAAGAGGAGAGAGGAACACCGGCTTCTTAGACAGAAAAAAAGAGAGCATGAGAAGCGCGCGATCGAGGAGATAAAGGGATGCCACAACAGGAATGAGGTTCGTAAATTTTACCAAAAGGTTAAAAAGACCTCCCAAGGTTACCAGCCACGAACCGAAGCCTGTAAAGACGATCACGGGAACATCGTAGTAGAACCGCAGTCGATGCTGAGAATATAGAAAGATCACTTCTCCAAATTATATAACGGCGATGACAAACCGAATTCCGCTGTAAGGCAGATAGAACCACTCAACCTCGGCGACGCAGATCAACAATTCCGAATACCCGACCTTGACGAAGTGAAGATAGCTATATCTTACCTTAAGTCAAACAAAGCAGCTGGAGCTGACGGCATCGCTGCCGAACTTTTTAAAGCAGCAGGCGATGACTTGGTGCGGAGCATGCACCAACTCATCTGCAAAATATGGTCGGAATAAACCATGCCCGATGAGTGGAATCTCAACATAGTGTGCCCGATATATAAGAAAGGAGACCCTCTAAATTGAGCCAACTACAAAGGTATCAGTCTCCTAAACATTGCGTATAAGATCCTCTCTGCCGTATTATGTGAACGTCTGAAGCCATTCGTCAACAACCTGATTGGTCCTTATCAGTGTGGCTTCAGACCAGAAAAGTCCACTATCGACCAAATATTCACAATGCGGCAGATCTTGGAAAAAACCCAGGAGCTTCAAATCAATATCTACCATTTCTTTATCGATTTTAAAGCCGGGTATGACAGCATCTATAGGAAAGAGCTCTTCCGAGTAACGTCTAGTTTTGGGCTCTATGTCAAACTTTTCCGTTTGTGCAGGAGAATGCATGCTGCTCAATCAAGGTCGGAAAAGATCTTACCGATGCATTTGATGTCAAAAAAGGTTTTAGACAAGGCGATGCTATCATGCTACTATCATGCGACTTCTTTAACGTTCTTTAAAGAATTGTGCGAAACTCAACTGTCAACACTAGGTGCACAATCTTCCAAAGGTCCATCCAATTACTCGGATATGCAGATGATATTGACATAATTGGAAGATCAAAGCATGATGTCAGTGGAGCGTTTTTGAACATTGCGACAGAAGGGAAGATGGTTTAGTGTTCTAGCAAGACCAAGTATATGCTGTCATCAAAAAAGGACACTGAACAACGATGTCTTGGACAAAATGTCACATGGACAGCTATAACTTTGAGGTAATTAAGGACCTTGTCTACCTAGGCACCGCTATACACACAGACAACGACACCAGCGCTGAAATCAGACGAAGAATAACTCTTGCAAATCGCTTCTTCTTCGGACTTAAAAGGCAATTGAGAAGTAAAGTCCTCTCTCGAGCATGTAAAATCACCATCTATAAGACACTTATCATCCCGGTTCTCAATAATGGAGCTGAGGCCTCGACCCTGTCAAAGAAAGATTAGAGCGTGTTAGGATACCTCTAGAGAAAAAATTCTTCGGGTGATTTTTGGTCCCGTATGCATGATGGAGAATGGAGGAATAGATATAACGACGAACTGTACGGGCTGTACAGCGACACTGACCTAGTTAGCAGAATTAAAGTCCAACGGCTAAGATGGCTAGGTCATGTAGAGCGGGTGGACATCAACGCTCCAGCCCGGAAGGTCTTCAAATCCAATCACGAGGGACGGCCGGTGCAGTAGAGGAAGACCGCGACTCAGGTGGCGCACCCAGGTGGGAGAGGACCTCAACTAACTTGGCGTGCGAAACTGGAGACAGGTAGCTATTGACCGAGCTGTCTGGAGACGCATGTTGTTTGAGGAACAGGTCCGCCCCGGACTGTAGCGACACCTTAAGTAAGTAAGTAATCACCCGACCTCAATCAAATCGAAAATGTATCTGGAAATATCACGAGAGATAGGTAAGGAAAATCAAGCCTACGAAGAATCGGGAACTGTGTAACGTATAGTGAAGTAATCTTGGAAAAAATATCTAATTAAGAGTCGTGAGACTTTGGTGGATTCTATGGATTGTCGGTGTAAATCTGTTATTGACAATAAAGATTACACTACAAAATATTGAACTGAACTTAATTTTACTTAAGTTTTTCTTCCATTTTTTGTATTCTTTTATGATTTTTGTAAGAGCCTTTAAAAACTACTATTTTTCTGAACAGTGGATTCAAAGTTTTAGTTTAGAATTAATTGTTCTTTTAAATGAGAATGCGGATTTATGTATGTTTTGCTTATGAAGTTTCCACTTTTCCAAAGGATCTTTTATTTTTAGTTAGCCCAGTACTTTTTTTTGAGCAGATTTTTTGATAACTGGTTTCTTGAAAAGTTTTTCAAAAATCCACTTTTTCTCGAAAAATTGTTTTCGGTAGACAAAACGGCAGTCTGAGTGAAAAACAGTGTAACGAACTTACTTGGGTGTAAACCTCTCTTTTCTTTACTACCATTACAACCTCCCTTGGGCTACAGGCTCCCGCTGCAGATCCTGGCAGCAGAAAGGAGATAGTGTCTAGGCCACTAGCTCGTCGACGGGGTGTTCTTGCTACCGCAGTACAGGACGGGGTTACGACTTCATGTCATTGTCTAGTCGTTTGTATACCAATTTAAAAAAAAAAATGAAGACCCGAACTGTCCATGATTTGGGGAGAGTGATCCCTATAGAGGGGAGGGTGGTTGATGGTGTTGACATTCGGAGGTTACTACAACAGTCAGAAAAGTTTCGAGACCTAGGAATACAAATTCATCAAAAAAAGGACTGTTTGATGTGGACTTATGGGCTGGTGGAATTATTAGACCGCATTTGGTCAACAATGATTCGAATTGCAATGATATTGTGAGCACTGCCGTGCAAAGATAACTATTGCTTGGGCAAAATGGAAAAGTTTGAATTTGAAATACATGTGGTTTTAATAAGACGGTGAAATCTGAAAACAGTTTATTTCGCGGTTGGGATAGGTCAACGTTTAATTCAACGTCTCAGACTACTTTTGAGGGATTTTGTTTAGTCTTATGTCTATTAAAGCAACAAGTCCGCTTCGATTGACGCATAGAAATGAACCATTTATTTTGGAGATATTGACCAAAATGCTATAAAGATTATGCCACACTTATGATCTAAGGGGATAAGCAATTTAAGGAACCGCAGCAGCGTCCATGGTTTGCATGAAATATTCTGTAAACATAAAACAATATCAACCTACTCGTAGCTCTCTCTTCAAGTAAATATATCCAATATTTTTTATGAATTAGATATGTTTTATTACTTCCTTTCCAAAGCTCTTTAAAAATCGTTTCTGATTTGATTTAACATTATTTTTTTTGAGGGCCTTATGAAGTGAAAAAAATAACTGATTATATGTCTGATACAAGAATGCTTATACACAAAAATGGCAACGCACCCTCCTTGACTATCAGACCAAACTCCAACCAGTTTGTGGTAAGCATTTCATTGAACGTGAATATCTGTTCTCTCGCACTGCAAAGCCACATCCTCATGATTACCCATCTCAGGGGCCGAATCATTGACAAGGCAAAACCCTGAAGTTGCAGTCCGATTTAAAATACTAATTAAATGCAGCAAATAATTGAAGTTATATTGACAGCAGCAACAGCAGCAGCAATAGCGTGGGGCATTGGATGAGGATCAGGGGGCTTGATATAAAACTGAAATTGAACTGAACAGAACTGTGACTGAGACTGCTAAGAGTACAATAGCTCCTCCAACTCCAACTCCAATTCTGATTCAAATACTATACTGCTATATTATACTAGGATGATGCTGCAGCTGATGCTGATACTGATGAAGCTGATGACGATGGTTGGAAGCTGGGATTGGGTCGAGTAGAGTAGAGCATTCAGAAAATATACATAAAAATATGTATGCATGTACACTTAACCCCATTTTGGAGTTTCTACACTCTCTGTTGTACTAGAACACTACTTCTTGTTGAATCAAGTGGTCATTAACACCTGGCCAATTAAAATTGCACCAGCTATATAGAGTGTGGTGATGATGATGCTACACTGCTAAAGCTTCGACTGCTGGTGGCACTTGCTATAGCCGGTAGACTGTAGTACGTATATAGGTAGTTAGCACACTTGGAGGCTTGCAGCAATGCAATTTTGTGGATTCATGTCTGGCGTGTCTTTTCAATTTGTTTCGTTTAATGTCTGCGAGTTGTGTTATTATTATTTTTATTTTTATTTTTGTGAATTTGGAACGTGTCTGCTGTCAACCAACAACATTTCAATGGAAATTTTTCATTCGATTACGATACAACCATCATCATCATCATCATCATCGACGAGAACAAGGTTTACCTACTTGTTAAACAAACAACAACAAAAAAGTTAATACTATTTTTTTTTTAAATTTTTTAATAACAGGATGGAATGCCGATGATCGATATAAATGAGCTATAAGAGCTTGTGTTTACCTGTTAAAGTCAGCACACTCTATGCCAACTTAATGAGAAATATCAGTGTTTTGTAATTGATGTTAATTTTACATAAATTTCCGATTGCCTTGCAGAATTTTGAGATATTTTTTCGTGATAATTGCGATAAAAGTAAAGAATTTAAATGCACTCGTATAACCAATTATTTAAAAAAAATTACGAACAATTTTTGAAATTTCAGAAACTTCAGGGGTCAACGCAACTAAAAACTCCTTGTTCAGTTTGCTGAACACTGAACAGCCTTTCTATGATATTTTTGTCATGTTCCTTTGGTTTTAGTCACACGTGCTTTTATTTGAAAATTGCTTGCAACGTAACGTTTGATGGGTACAACAAATGCATAATGGATGTGAATATTGTACTCGTATAAGCTTTGTGAGTACAAATGTTTAGAGAACGTTAACGCAATACAAATTGGTACGATGTTAGTTCTATAGTCCTCCTAACGCATTGATTATTTATTTAACCAAAGCGTGTCTTAGGAAACATTTAATGCATAGTATGCAACATAAATGTAAATAAATATGTGAAATAACGTTCAGTGATGCAACGCAGCAAAACTTACAAATTCGAAGCCTTTGTTGAGCACATGTTTAGAAAGATGTTTAAGGAAACTTAAAATGGTTCAAAAATGTAGAACGGCTATTAAAGGGTGATTTTTTTGAGGTTAGGATTTTCATGCATTAGTATTTGACTGATCACGCGGGATTTCAGACATGGTGTCAAAGAGAAAGATGCTCAGTATGCTTTGACATTTCATCATGAATAGACTTACTAACGAGCAACGCTTGCAAATCATTGAATTTTATTACAAAAATCAGTGTTCGGTTCGAAATGTGTTTATCGACAAATTTTGTTCAGCGATGAGGCTCATTTCTGGTTGAATGGCTACGTAAATAAGCAAAATTGCCGCATTTGAAATGAAGAGCAACCAGAAGCCGTTCAAGAACTGCCCATGCATCCCGAAAAATGCACTGTTTGGTGTGGTTTGTACGCTGGTGGAATCATTGGACCGTATTTTTTCAAAGATGCTGTTGGACGCAACGTTAACAAACTTTTTGTTGCCAAAAATGGAAGAACTGAACTTGGTTGACATGTGGTTTCAACAAGATGGCGCTACATGCCACACAGCTCGCGATTCTATGGCCATTTTGAGGGAAAACTTCGGAGAACAATTCATCTCAAGGAATGGACCGGTAAGTTGGCCACCAAGATCATGCGATTTGACGCCTTTAGACTATTTTTTGTGGGGCTACGTCAAGTCTAAAGTCTACACAAATAAGCCAGCAACTATTCCAGCTTTGGAAGATAACATTTCCGAAGAAATTCGGGCTATTCCGGCCGAAATGCTCGAAAAAGTTACCCAAAATTGGACTTTCCGAATGGACCACCTAAGACGCAGCCGCGGTCAACATGTCATGGACCAATCTAACGTTTCAAATAAAGAGTCGATGAGATTTTGCAAATTTTATGCGTTTTTTTTTAGAGTTTTCAAGCTCTTAAAAAATCACCGTTTATAACAATAAGTATATTTTTATTTTATGTAAAGAAAAAACTTATGCCATAGCATTTTTTTGAAAAATATCGAGATATCGACTTCAAAAAAATTTGTGTTAACACAGAAATATGCAAAAAGGAGTTTGAAACAAATTGAATGGTGTATTTATTTAATAGCATTATAAAATAATATCAACGACTGGACCGTACGAACTTGCTGATGCTTCCAAAGAGTCTTTTTCAAAAAGTTTCCTGTATTTTTATTTAAAAATGTAGCTGCAAAAAAGTTTGTTTTAAAAAATTTTAAAGCCATTTAATTTCTCAAAAATATTTGTTTTTCAAAATTTGTATTTGAAAATTGTTACAGCGTATGCAATTTTTCAATTTAATTTAAAAAATAGTTTAAGTATTCAGTTATTTAGAACCTATAAATATACATTTTCCAATTTAGTTAAAAAATCAAAAATAAAAAAATCAGTTTTGATCATCAAATATTATTAAACAAATGTAAAAGCTTTTGCAGAAAAAAAAATAAATTAAGGAAAAAAATTAAAGAATATATAAAAAACTCAATTTGTTTTTGAGAAAATTCGAATTTTCAAGTTTTGACCTAATACTTTGTATGGAGACTACTGTTATTTTAAGTTTAAAAAAGGGAAGAAACCCGTAACACGAATGCTCAAAACATTAATTTCCAAATTTAAATATATTAATTTAATTGTATATTATAAAGGGTGTCCCAAAATTAACGCAAGATTTGAATTAAATAGAAAACGCCGTTTTTAGTCTTTTGATAGTTATATTTTTATTGACTCGTAAAGTACATAGGATAGGGTTATGTATGGAATAACACATCGGACAAATGGCCTCCACGGCTTTGCATGCACAAGCGCACTCTTTTGTTGAAATTTTCCATGACCATTCTGCATAAATGTGGCTGAATTTCGTTGATGCAGCGTTGAATCTCCTCCTTTAATGCACAGGTGGTTGTGGGCTTGTTGACATAGACTTGAGATTTCAAATAACCCCATAAAAAGAAGTCTAATGGTGTAAAATCACACGATGTAGGAGGCCAATTTTGATCACCGAAACGAGAGAGTACACGACCTGGAAATGTCTCATGCAGTAATTGAAATGTTTCACGGGCTGTATGACATGTGGCACTGTCTTGTTGAAACCACATATTGGACACATCAATATCATCCAATTTTGGCAGAAAGAACTGTGTAATCATGTCATCATTTTCAAAAAAATATGGCATAATTACGCCTCCAGCCCAAAATCCACACCATACAGTCACGCGTTGTGGACGTCGAATTGAGCTTCCTGGATTGTCAGCAACACTCTCACGCACTGTTTCGACATTCACATTTGAACGGCTTGTTTTTGGACGACCAGTGTGTTTGGCGTCTCCAACGGATGCAATCTCCATGACTTTTTCAATTAATCTCTTCACAGTTGATGAAGTTAAAACACTATTCCGACCATATTTTGTATGAAATTTTCGAACTGCAGCCGCCAAGCTTTCACTATTTTTGAAATATTCTTTAATAATAAAGACACGTTGTTCTATCGTGTGACGCTCCATTTTTAATAACCCTATACTGTTAGCTGTAAAATAGCTTTTTTTTCAGGGTTGCCAATCCTTCACTGCACAAATGGCGGCAAATTCAAATCTTGTGTTAATTTTGGGACACCCTTTATAATAAAACGTAATACAAAACCAATACATTAAAAAAACCAATCAATGGTTCTTTTCTAATTAAAGAAAAAACTGAAAAAAGAGGCTGGGATGCGAACCACACTGATAACTTCCCAACCCGTCTATCGATTTGTCTTGCTTAAAAGTTTGTCTATATGTACTCGTATCAATTTTTACCAAATTTGCGTACTATTTTTTGTAGATTTTATTTTTTATGAAAAAAACGGACTGTTGGATTTTTATATACAAATTACTGAATATCGAAAACAATATTTTCTTTAAAATAAAATAAGTTTTAAACCAATATTTTTTATTTTTGAAAAGCTATTTGAGTCGAAAGTAAATTTTTACCAAGTTTTAGTATTGTTTTTTTTTAGAGTTTTATTTTTTGTAAAAAAATTGCCATTTAGATTTTTTTCAAAATTTTACCGAATGTTCAAAACAATATTTTTTATAAGATAAAATTAGTTTGAAGCCAATATTTCACATTTTCGAAAAGATATTTGAGTCGAAAGTAAATTTTTACCAACTTTTGTTGAATTTTTTTTAAGTTTTTATTTTTTTGTACAAAAACTGTCAATTTGATCTTTTTCAAATTCTGTATCTAAAGCATTTTATTTTGTTCCCCTCTACAAGCCATTTGGTACATGTTTAAGTGTAATTGTATTAGAATTGTAGTAGAATATACCTTTAACCTGTTTCTAACTAAACAGAGCTGCCAAATTCCTTATGAATAGCTACTGTGCCTAACCTAGATTTTAAATTAAGACTCCAGTTCAAATAGACTCGGCTTTAAATTATGACTATGAATATGCCAAATTGTCCTTAATCTTATTTTATCTAATAAAAAGGAAAAACGCAAATGACAGTTTTTTTACAAAATATAAAAAAAATACTTAAATTTGTTTGAAATTTATTTCCAACTCAAATATCTTTTCAAAAATTTAATATATTGCCTTTAAATTAATGTGACCTTATAGAAAATATCGTTTTTGACATTCGAAAATAAGACATTTTGCTTCAATAAATGCTGTTTTCCAAATGTAACCATAAACTTAGGGTAAAAGGTTGATGTACTCATCAAAAGTTAAATTGAAGAAACTCATTTGGATTTTGCTGATTCAATCAGTGTGGGTTAAATTGGTCGCTCTACGAACAATCGATTATACTTGAATCGTGACTCGTTCAAGTAAAATTGACAAGTAACATTGATCGTGTGTAATTCCCTTTAAAGTAATGCTTCCATTATAAGTATTTACCATTCTATCATTCGGGAAACTCTCAAGAAAAATGAATTGGAAAAAAAGATACAAAAGACAAGAGAATAATGAAAACTTCAACTTCATCAGAAAGACAAGTTTTACATGCATCTTCTTGAGAAAATCTTGAAATTTGATCATGTCGGAAAATATTTTCCATCACTCGACAAATTAAAAATCTCTAATACAAATTGTACAATTTTAATGAAAATAGAAAACTTTTTGGAGTTTCATCGATAGAAATAGTACTCGAGATGTTTAATTGTATATTGCATTTGGTAAATGCTCTAGCGACGGAGCGTGTTAAGTTTTTGATGAATGCGCCCGCGGGTATTCCTATTAGAATTCATCGGCATATCATTACTTCTTCACTGCTTCCCTCAAACAAAAGGTCAAATGATCAAATAAAAGCTCCAAGCCATCCAATTTTATTCTTAAAAAGATTAATCGTTCTTTTTTTTTAAATTAAAGTTTGCAATGTCTTACAATTTTAGTAACAGCAAAAACGTAATAACAAAATATAAAGAACTCTTACTTAAAATATGGTGAAATAAACAGGAATAAAATATCCTGTCGAAATAAGGGACATGACTTTAAAAAAATGAAGTGATTCAAAGAAACGGAAAGCTTTGAGATTTCCAAACAATAAAACAGTCCTCAACCGAAATCTCTGAAAATTCAGACAACAGATGCTTCTACCAAATACTTGTGTATTAAAAAAGCAGAAAAGCGTCTTAAAATACCCAAGCCACAAACCCGCCAGTAAAGTTTTAAAACGCAAATGAATCAGCAACCCGAAACAAAAAGCTGATCTCTTTGCTAAAAATCTCAGGAACCGAAACCTCGAATGTGAAATTTCTTTCTGCTCGTGTAGTTAATCTTGGTCCGATCTGCTCAGATTCTAAAAGAAGATCCCGTTATACGCCCATGTTTCAAATTTCGATCGAAAATGAATTAAAATTACTTTTCAATTTCAAGTAAAATGAAATTGCATGTTCTTCAATTCGACCGATTTCGAACACTTCGAAATTGCTTCGAACTGTCAGAACTGAAGGATCATCCATTTTTATTTTGTTTCTGATGTAAAATGTTTGCTGTTTTGAAGATGGATGCAATATTATTGGCTATTTTAAGTGAAAGAACGAAGCAGAATTCAAGAGAAAAAAATAAAAAGATGAATTTTGCGAGACAAATCAAATATATTTGATCTAAATGACACAATGTAAGTGAGAAAAATTATGTAGAATAGTTCTGATAAATAAAATTAATTCTTCATTTCCTCTTTTAAGATTTTATTGTGATTTTAGATTAAGCAAAGACGTTTTTTTATACGTTCTAAGTGAATCAGAACCTTTTATGATACCTTCAATTCAAGAACTTGTTGCAACCTTCCGATTGATAGCAGAAGGAAGCTATCAAAGATCAATTCACAGAAATATAAAATGTGATATGAATGCGTTTAAAAAATGGAAAAACCCGAAATACAGAACATTCATTTGCATCTTCGAAAATCCAATTCACGATAACGAATTTTGGAACACCCGAATTCACTTTCGCAAAGTGTATTCGCAATAAGTGAAACGCAGAACATGGGCAATAGGCTTCGATAAATCCAATTTATAATTAGACGCATTCCTTAATTTCAGATTTATACAAAGCAATTGATAAATTTTAATTCTAAGTAAGGTAAGTGACCAACAGAGGTAATATCTTACAGACCAATATCACTTATACCAATCGAGGCAAAAGTTTTAGAAAAACAGTTAAGAAAAATAATGACTGAAAGAAGACTAATTCAGAACCATCAGTTTTGATTTTGAAATAAAAATTCCAAGATGGACAAAGTACATCGAATAACAAAGTGTCCTAGGACCAACCTTGTATCATTCATATACAACGGATTTTCCAGTGGATATAAACAATGTCATGACCACTTATGCGTTGCAAAGGCTTTACAAAATTTTGAAAAATGAAGTCGATAAAGTAAGTGTTTGGATACAAAAAGGGCTATCAAACTAAATGAATCATAAACTATTTTCCAATTTCTATAAGCAGTACAGAAGTACCATACTTAATACTGCCAACTTTCTTGAAGTCACTTTGGATGAAAAGTTGAAATGGGAAGAGTTCTTCAAAAAGTGAAAAAAAGATCTAAGCTTGAAGTTCCGAAGAATTCAAATTTAAGTAGGAACACATGGCATATGGCACCCAACTATGGGGCTGTACAAATAAAGTAAATGCTGAACTCCAAGCATTTCAACACAAAATACTTCGTCAAAAGTAACATATTGTCCTTGGTATATAAGAAATAGCGATCTACATAGTAACCTTTTTATCGAAATTGTTATAGACGTAGTCTGCAAAGTCCAACTTCGAAATGGAGAACGTCTTAAATGTACGAGACACTGTTGGGAGATTAAGAAGAACCAAGGTTCATGAGCTGATGATCTAAAGGCTATGTTAAGATATTACATCTATAACTTTTCGATGTTAAGGGGTCGCTTAAATACACCAAGAGCCCCACACTACTTGATACTAATTCTTATCAAATGTGTCAAAATTTTGACAGCAGAACTGAGAAATTTCTATGAAATTTAAACTGAAAATTTTTATCATATTTTGCCGTTCAAAAACTTTACCAACTTTTTTTAGAAATTAATGTACACAGTACAGTTTCCAATTCAAAAACTTGATAGTTGAACAATTTTTAGATACCTCAATGTATGTTTAAAACTTTTAACAAAATATCAGAATAAAATTACAAAAATGATTTGCTTATTTTATTTATTTCTAATTCCTTTCATCTCAAAAACCAATAAAAACTAAAAATATCACTGTATTGTTTCTACTTTATTCATTCGAAATTGTAAAGTTTTCTGATTAAATTTCTGCCAGAGAGTCATTTAAAAAGTACTAAAAATTATTCATAATAAAATTCTAATTAAAATTTTGATTGCATTTTCTACCCCAAAAAAAATTAAAAAACTTAATAATAATAATTCAATACACGAAAATATACTCCCATGGCTATATACATATAAACAAACACGCATTCGCACATATGGAAACATACCAATTTCGGAACTCGAAATAATCAAATTACAAAAATCAAATCAAAAATTTTCCCGGGATCATAGCATTAATGTCCTACACACATTCATACATACAAATGTATATACATATGTGTATATATGTATGTATGTTTGTATGTAAATAGTATTGAAAGTTTTTATTGGAAAATTTTAACAAAAACAGAGAAACTGCAAAACCAATGAAAAATTTATTATATCGCACATAACTCAATATCCTGCAATTAAAAATAGAAAAAAGGGGAAATTACCTGGAACTATGTATGGGGCTGTATTTTGTGATGGCAACCAATAGGTTGCCGTTATGGATGGATATGCCTGTTGAAGGGCATTGCTGTTATTGTTGCTGTTGGTGTTGTTGTTGGCTATGGTGGTTGATGTTGTGGTGTTGCAGCCATGTTGACTAATTGGTGATGAACCTTCTTGTTTTATACGATTTTTCATTTTGTTAAATTCTTAATTTAATTTTTCTTAAATTTTTTTATTAGAATATAATTTTTCACTCACAAAAATCACATGAAGCTCTAATTTGGGATATTTATTTTTTTTTCTTTATTTCTCACTTTATAGATGTCACACTTGATTTCCTTTGGAAATTGTTTTATAACTTTTCAATGTTGAATTGACAGTTAATTAATAAATTTATATTTTTTCTATTTTATTACACTTTGATGTATAGCTGCCTTAGATCATTTAAATAATGGGAAAAACCTGAGTAAACAAAATGAATTTTATTCAAAGAAAAATTATTATGTATTTCACAGATTCAAATACTTTAAGTATCTATAAAATGGAAAAAAATGCCGGTATTATGCTCGGCTCGTGTTCGTGTACATGTGGAATAGATACAAATTGCTTAAAAGTGGCAAAATCCAAAACACATGTTTTACTATTTTATTTTTAATTTGATTTCTCTCTTTCTACAGCTCTTTGTCATTCATCATTCTTTTGTTGTTATCAATTAAGCCAGAAGTCGTCACAACACACGCTTTAATAGTGACATTAGTTTTATTTTATTTCTTCATATCTACAAGTATTCAATTCGTGTGTATCTTTGTATCTTTTTATTGTTTTTCTCTCCGATTCTAAGATCGACGTTAAGTGCCTATGATATATCCATTTGTTATAATTGCGCGTATATCGAAGAGAAATTAATAATTAAAAACAAATGGAACTAAAAGCAAAGAGAAATTCATATAAACAAATTAGATACTTAGAAAAAAATTCTCTTAAGTAGTAATTAACTTGATCATATGGTTTTAAGTGTGAGACAACATCTGAGACAAATTCCTTGAATGTTTTTGTTTATTTTTCTTTCTTGAGTGAGTCTTTTCTGGATTCTAAATAATTTTTCCCTCTCTCAATTTCATTAAACACAATCGTCATTAACTGCTGTTTTATTTATTTATAAGGTATTTTTGATTCATTCTGATGTTTGTCATCGATATGATTTAAAAATTGCTTTATCATGCGAAATAAAGTTGTGTTAGTGAGAATCTGAGATACATATGCAGAAAGTATCTAAAGATACATTATATACATCTGTTAAATAATAATATCAGTCGTTTTTAAAAACCTTATTCTCTAAGTCAATATCCTATAATTTTTATATTGGGTTGCTTTAAAATTTAGAAAAAGTTATTTTTTTCTTCTACTCTGAACGTCGAACTTGTAGAGTTGTAGAAGCTAAGTAAGGTGAGTCCTGAAACTAAAGGACGTTCTTATCCCTCTACTTTCCCAAAACTATCATCTATTCCCATATAAAAAAGGCATACCAGCCTACGTTCATGTCACCAACTCTCATCCCACCTCCCACGTTTGTAATGGCGAAAAAGCTAACAACGGTCCTATCTCCTATACTCCTTCTCACTCTAGGTAACCTAGCTGAATTGCTATTACCGAATCCCAATCTTTTCCTTACACATCAGAATGATGAATTAACACCAACTGACTCCTCACCCTTTCTCTTCCTCCCCAACCACCTCTCATCTTTATTGGGCTGGATCTAAGGTGTTAAACGACCCGTGCCGATGATCATCCTGGCTGGGGGCCCAATTCAAAAATAGCCCAGTCTCTAACGGAGTATCCGGATACCTGGCGACCTCCGGATTAACTAGCCTTATCTGTACATGCGAATCTCTGTGCAGATGAACCTTTTTTCTTCGCATCTCGTGGGACCAAAATGAATAAAACCAACAACAAAAATAAAAAATCAATTGATGCCGGTATCTCTTCAGGCCCAGGCGGCAGCTTGGCGTCAAAGCCTGCTGCCGTATCTCTTGCGGCCAACGCAGAGACGGGAGAAGTGGCTAACCATGGACCCTCTTCTGCTGTTGGTAGCAACGAGAATATAAAGGTAGCGATAACTAATTTCAGTAGTGGCAGGGTTGTGAAAAATGGCCCTACCACTACTAATGAGAATACTTCCCTCAAAAAGCCTTTCTAGACAAAGGCGGCAAGCCGCGAAAATCTTAAAGGCTTCTGGTGCATTGGGAGCTGAAAGGGCACCGCAGCAAACCGCTAGCGTCGAAGGGGCTAAAAGCATACTTGCTACAACAAGGTCCAATAGTGACTCCACGTTCAAAAGAGAAAGGTCTCTTGAGGGGGCCGCACCGACATCAAAACGGGGTCGGGTGCACAACACCAGCACCCCCCTCAATCCTATCAGGAAACAATCCAGTTTGAGTGACGTCGCGAAGGGCAAAGTCATGGTTGCGGTTATTGACAGGAGCTATGATGATGGCACAATATCAGCTGTAGTTGGCAGTTGGTCAAGGTTAAGCTCTCGGGTGGCTTTTTGAGCATTTTGAGAGAGCTTCCAGGACCACTTCCTTCCATAAGCGATGCGGGTTGGCATCAAGGCCATGTCAAACTCATGGTTTGTGGCGACCAGAGGTCTTGTGACCTATACAAGCTTGCTGTCAGCCGATTAGGTGAAGTTTGGCCAGTTGCGAAGCTTGAGGTTGTCGCTGAGGAAGTCAACCCTCTTTATATTAAAGGAATCCAATTAAAATTCTCAGACGAGGCTAAATACCTGGTAATCAGACCGATTTAACGTACGGTGTGGCAGTATGGTGGACAGCTTTAGAGAATTGTATAAACAGGGATAAGCTAAATAAAGTCCAACGTTCAGCTTTCCCATGTTTAAGCGGATCGCTTTGCACGATTTCGTCTGCGGCACTGGACACCTTGCTCTACCTTACACCTCTTGACATATTTAGCAAACAAATAGCTGCTATTCGCCTCAAAGCTTCGTCGTTCTAAGGTATTTAGAATAAATTTCAAACCACACAGACTACACCATCCCCCAACTGCAATTCGACAGGAACTTCCAGATTTCTATAACCCCCAGATCTTTTTGGGAGGATATGAAATTCTTGGAGGATGAGTCAATCCATTTTGGCTCAAAAACCAAAGAAGGGGTTGGTGGAGGTGTGTACTCTGAACGACTGAAATTAAGTCTCTCATTCCGCCTTCCCAATCTTTGTAGCGTGTTCTAAGCGGAACTTTTGGAGATAAAGGAAGTCTTGTCCTGGCTCAAAGAAAACGTGATATCAACATCTGATATCCGTATTTTCTCAGATAGTCAGGCTGCTATCAAATCAATGGACTCTGTCTCTACAAACTCTATAACAGTCCATAATGGAAATGGCACAACAGTTTAATATTCACCTTTGCTGGGTGCCGGGCCATAGAGACATTCCAGGTAACTGTAAGGCAGATGAACTCGCCAGGAACGGTACAGTACAGCCCATCCTACCACGTTTGGCAAGTACTGGCATACCAATCGCTACTTGTTAACTGCTGCTAATGCAAGACGCTGTGAGGAGGGCAGGCACCAGGTGGAACAACATCACCACGTGTCAAGTCACAAAAAACATCTGGCCAACACTGGATTTAAAACGTTCAAGATGATTGCTCTCTCTAAGCAGATCGCATATAAGCTCGATAATAGGGGTCATAACCGGACATGGAAAGCACGCCACGAGACTAGGCGTATTCTCAAATGACTTTTGCAGAAGCTGTATGGACGAGGAAAAGGAAGAAACGGTTCTTCATCTTCTCTGCACATGCCCTGCTCTGTGGCTCGAAAATGCAAGAATTACCTAGGAAAAATCTTATTTAACGATCTAAATCATATCAGTATAATCAGCCTCTCACGTTTCGTAAGGGACTCAAGCTGGTTCCATTGAGCTTAGGAGGAAGCCTCAAGATTCATGTGGTATCACAATGGGCCATTAAAATGTTCTAAGTGTCTCCGTTTTCATCTGGGAAAGTCACTATAACCTAACCTAACCTAGATTATTTTGTGTGCTTTTTTCAATTCCAAGTCGAAAAAAGTAACTACACAATTATAAGTAACCGAGAACAGGAAAAAGGCAAGAAATTAATATGCAATTCATATGAGAGTTTTAAAATCACAAAATCTTATTCGAAATTTGATGATATTTTGAACCAGAAGATGTTAAGAAAAGCTTTGAAAGTTATTCAAAATTTGTTTTTTTTTTCAATCTATTTTTGATTTAATATTTAATAACACTTATAGAAGTGAAATCGGCCATTAACAAGATTGAAGACAATAAGACACAAAACCGAAATTCCAAAGAAGGTTTGAAAACATAGCAGTGGGATTTTTCAAGGATATCTTAAGAGTTTACAAACAAAATATTTCAATCTAGAGTTATACATGAATCATTTATGAAATCAATAGTTTTCCCAATATCTAAAAAAAGGGGATAACCTGGATTTTAATCGGAATATATAATATCTCAACACTTAAAATATTTATGGATGTCTTGAGGATATCTTGGTTGCCACACCACTATTTTGAACTCGTTCAGAACTATAAACAGTAATATTGACTACACCATACCCCATCCTCAGTTTAATAACTATAGCTTCAAAGTGACCATACCTCCCAGTTCTTCTTGGGAGAATACATCATTTTTGAACGGTGATCCCTTAAACTTTTATACAGACGGATCAAAAACGGAGGATGGGGTTGGTGGAGGCGTATACTCAGATAGACTAAACTTGAGTCTCTCCTTTCGTCTACCCGATCATTGTAGCTTGTTCCAAGCTGAAATCCTGGCTATAAAAGAAGTCCTGTCATGGCTTAGAGAAAACGTTATATCAACTAATGATATACGCATCTTCTCGGATAGCCAAGCCGCGTTAAAGTCCCTAGAATCTGTCTCCACTAACTCACTAACATCCCTAAACTGTCGATCATCTCTTACGGAGATGGCTACACACACACAGTTTAACATTCACCTTTTCTGGGTGATGGGCCATAGAGACATTCCAGGAAATTGCAAAGCTGACGAACTTGCGAAAAAAGGAACAACTTTACTTTGCTGGCATGTAAACTCATGCTAAAGCCAGATACCATAGAGAAAACAAACTTCAGGTGAAATATCAAAATCTCAAATGGAAGCACTTCACCATTTGCTTAATGGCTGCTTGGGGTGGTACTTGCCCGTAACCTCGAAGGTTGAGTATTGCTTGTTTCCACAATTTTTTTTCTAACATATATATATGTACATAAAATTGCTGTACATGCAAAGTCAATTATTATTGAATAATTGGTAATTTGCCCATCGGCTGTTCAATTCTTTTATTTCGTGCAGAATTTGTACACGTTTTTCACAGCCAGTACAGAGCGACATCGAGTTCTACTTCAGAAAATATCGGAGAAGAAAAGTGGCCAGTTTTTAGTCTTGAAAACGCCCAGCGATACTCGTTGGTCTTGTCGAGCTGAAGATACGAAAGCCTTAGTCAACGGCTATTCGGAAATCGAAGAAGCTCTTACCAGCATATCTTCCACTAAAGACATGAAGCAACGCACCTTCTTCAGAAGATGAGTGGTATTGAAACAGCTTTTTTTGTAACATTTTGGAACGATCTCTTGGAGCGATTCAACGCTACAAACAAGATGTTGCAAGACCCGAAAATGATTCTTGAATCGGCAATGCGTGCACTAGAGTCATTGAACTCATTCGTGGAATCCAAACGAAATGATTTTGATAAATAGAAGGAAGCAGCCAAAAAAATATCCCATACTGATGAATATGTACAAGCACGCATTCGCACCAGAACGAGGAATGTGAGGTTGAATCCGCTCGATTACGGAAAAGCACAAGACGCAAATCTGTCACCGAAGCAAAATTACAAAGTATCCGCCTTCTTCCCAGTGTTTGACCAGCTATCCGTTTCTCTTACTGAAAGATTGCATGTCTATGAAACTGTACCGTCTATCGAAGCTTTCACTCTTGAACATTGAAAGCGATTTACTCCGAGAACTGGATTTCAATGAAATCATCAACGATTTTTTAGCGAAATAAGCTCGAAAGGTGCCGTTCGCTAAAATTAAAATTTAAATAATTATTTTTTGTTCAATACTAAAGGAATCTACTTGGTTTCACAATCAATTATTTATTGTGAAAAAAAATGGTTTACTTTATTTTGAAAATAATTTGGTGCTTCTTTACTGCCCGAGGCTTCCGGACCTCTAAATCTGGTCCTGCCGCTAAATATTGTACAAATATATCTAAACAGACTCTAAAACCTGTATGTTTTCTTTGTTGATTTCAAATCAACATTTGACTCCTTTAACCGAAGAACCCTTATGTAAAAATGTGTAGAGATGGTATATAACTAAATTTCTAGTAACATAATAAAATTAATTATGGGCAAGTCTACGAAACTTTGGTTTATGCAAGAGTAAATTGTGACTCTGAAATAGATAAAAATATGCTTAACGGAAGATTAGTTAGTTCTTCTGTTAAATGAAACCCCAAGTGTTTCAAATTCTCATTATCATGAAGTTGCTGGGCCTGCGTCAATAGAACCAATTGTCATCTCTGGTTTTGGTTTTTCCTCCGTAGACTCTGCCGATATTATTGAATCAGTTCTCTCAATAAAATAAAAGCCGTTGGCATTGACGATATACATCCATAATTTATCAAAATTTGACTGCCTATTCTTCTATCTTACTTATCATACCAAAAAATTCCAAACGCATAGAGTTTAGGCCAATTGCTAATTTGTCCTTTTTGTATAAAGTCTTTGTCTTTTAAAACAATTAAATAATTTTCTTAATGCCAACAATATAATTACTCCTATGCAATCTGGTTTCCGGAAGAAAGATAGTTGTATAACTGCCGTAATCAATGTTACTAAAGATTTGAGGATGTCAATGGATAAAGATCATGTGTTATTTTGACCTCTTAGAGTTTTGGAAAACTTTCCATTCAGTTGACCACATATTATTACGCAGTAAACTTATAAATAAATTTAATTTTTCTTCTGCGGCAGCAAACTTAATATTTTCATACCTTACAAGTACAAGCTGTGGAAATATATGGGTCGCTTTCAAATATCCTTCCAAATTTAAATGGAGTTCCGCAAGGCTCCATTCTTGGTCCATTGTTGTTTTCAATGTACATTATTTCAATTCTAAACTCAATACAATTTTGTTCCTTAGCTTTGTACGCCGATAATGTGCAGCTTTACTGAAATTGTCCCCTCAGTTAAATTAAAAACTAAATTGACTTCTTAAATGAGGATCTTGAAAGGACTCAGAATTGGTCAACAGCAAATAGGCTTCAACTAAATCCTTTAAAGACTAAAAGTCAGGATGACTAGCAGCAAGGGAAAGAAAGTTCTATTTATCAAATCAAATAAAGACTGTTAAAGAATATCAGTGTCTTCAGTATCGCCACAACCGGCAAAATAAACTTAGAGAAACACCTCAACAAAAAATTATCGGCATCTAAAAAAACGATATTCCTTTTAGCCCAAAATACAAAGCTTTTACCTTAGCCTTGGAAGTTACATATTATTCATAAACGATTGTTCTGACTTCTATACATAACACCAAGCTGCCTGTTTAGGGTCCCTTTTAGCTTTATTTCAATTATATAAGGTAATATATAGCCACACTGGACAAAATTGTTCGCAGAACCGCTGTTTCAGTTGTGCCATCTTGGAAGAAATACTTTAGCGATCTTGTAGAAAAACTTAATATGAAACTTATACATGACAAAAAAGTGCAGGCCACAAGCTGAACATTAGGGAAACCATATTTTAATCTCGGAAAAATTCGAAAACCTATCTTTGATATCTATTTGATTGTGTGGTGTATAGAAGACTTTTATTTCTAAATCAGTATATTCAAATAGTCTTCTATGATAAGCGGCAATAAGGTGAAATTTGAGCTCTTTGTGCTATGAAAGAAACTAAAGGGTAGCCCGTAGTGTTGAAAAATGCTCAGGTTTATCGATTATTTGTCGATCTTTAGAATTGAGCATTCCGCAAATGACTTAACATAGTATCGTTTTGCAACTGACTTAGGCAGATGATCGATCAAAACCATCTTTGCTAATAAGGTCCTAGAAACACATCAAAATGATTTAAATTTACATACACAAATCCTCATAATTAGTGACGATCTAAATTTTCACTTCGGAGGTTATGTTAATAAGAAGAATTAATAAAAATTGGATACCGAAATGCCATGATTTACAAACCTTATTCTTTTTCTTTTCACCGTGTAAGAGCTTAGTTCAATTCCAATGAACTTATTGCCTTACAATTGGTTTAAGGAAGGATGGAATTAGTAAAGTTATTGATTAAAAACAGCAGCAACTGTGCAAATTTGTTATGGAAAATTTCACAAAAAGGTTTTGAAACCGAAGCTGTGGCGTCCATAGTTAATTACATTCTTTTTCCTTTACTACAATAAAAAATGTTTTACTTCTTTTGAAAAATACTCATTTTGTTAGAACTTCAAAAACTGAATAAAATTCATTTAATTAAAAGCTTTAAGAAACCTTGCATTTCAATACCTCTTTAATAACCTTACAAAGTTTGACAATATCAAATCAAATGCATGTTAACGTTTTTTTAAAGTTGTTGGTTATTAGAAATTTTAATATGAAGTTGTATGTTTTCATAAAAGTATTGCTATGTTTTGAAGAATAACTCTGAGCGAAAAGGATAAATGTAAATTCATGACATTGCATTTAATTTATTGAATTTAAAACATTCTACACAAATATTCAAGAAACCATAAATATTTGTTTTGAAAACAAATTAAACGAAAATACGAATTCATGTCTTGTTTTAAAAAAACTTTTTAACTTGATATAAAGGACAACATTTTTCAGAGAAATCTAAATATTTCCAAGAAAAATGTATGTTTCCTTGGAATTTTTCCATATTTTTTAAAAATGTATGAATATTTTGTTATAACGTAATGATGTCCGTATTTGATTAAAAAATAATGATGCTTTAGAATTAATTTCTACTTATCAAATATATTTTGAGTACACAATCAAAATATTCCAATTTTTTTGAAGTGCCCAAACTTACAAAGCTCAATTTGCGCGTTTGTTTCAAATTAAGATAGTTATTTGTTTTAATTGGGTTATTTAACTTAAAGAAGTAAATAAATAATAAGGTGACTATAACTCTAGGAATGTTACAGACCTACAAATGTGTTGCGTCGATTCCGAACAACTTATTTGAGAAAGCACTTTTCCTGGCAAGAATTACTCTTAGAGGCTTTTTCAATTCCTCACAAGATGCAGCATTTGTTAAAATATAATCTTTAGGTGACACAGGCAGGGATAATACCAAAGACCTCTGCCTAACAATTATTTACGAATTACTCAAACAAGTGCCTTAAAAGTCTGAAAGATTCCTTAATGCTAGTAACGACTTTTAGTCTAAAATTTTTAAGAAATTTCTTTCGATATAAAAATGACTGATTTTTGAAATAAAGAATGCGTCTTAGAACGTCAAATGAATTTTTATGGTGAGTAGAAAATGGAAGCTGCTTATATTTTCAATGTGAAAATAAACATGCTTGCTGTAAGTTTTAAGTGTAAGCATTATGTAAGCATTTCTTTATTCATACAGGCATTCAAATAATTATGTCACAATACAGATTAACTACGTAAGAAGCTATTTAAAGTCAAAACACGTGTAGATATTTGCTAACATTTTCTTCTTTCTCCAACTTAGTTACTCAGTCATGACTTATTATAAATCGATCTTAATAATTATCTGTTCACTGCTTTTAGTATTTCGTGCTTTGTTAATTTATCAATTTAGTTAATAGATAAATAAACAATTGAAATTCTATAACAAAAGCGTATTATAACTACTAAAGGTTATATAGGTATAGAAAATACACCTAATCAAGCTTAATATAACCATTTTCGCAGGTAATGCATTTGAAAATTATACTCAAAGACACAGTCAAAACCATTTATCGACTCTTCAAAATATATACAAATTTGAACAATTACTTAGTAACGATATTTGAGAAAATGTCCCGACTTAGAATGGTAACGATCAACTAATGATGGTTTTTAATTGCCAGCATATTCTTCTACTATAAACGGATTCAGTTTAATAGATGGATTAACATCTTTTGGCTTAAATCAGCTGAATCGTGTTAAAAATAGAAATGGAAGAGTATTGGAGTATTGGATGATTTAACGAAATCTTCTCAATCTACGAATTCAGGGAGTCAAACTGACTTCCTTGTAGATTTAGGGATGCTATATGCTTGTCTATAATCTGAAAGGGAGAAATGCTTACTTGCACCTCCACGTGGAGGCTCCTGGGGAGCCAGTTAGAGAAATCAGTGCACCTCGATGATGAATGATACTGATCAATTCATAACTATTGAAAAAGACACAGCTTAGAACTGCACTGACAAAATTCTAAACTTGTGAGCGAACGCAAGAAGCTACTGTTTACTTCCTTACTAAGATTAAATCTTATGTAAGATGATAATAACAGGACTGTCGTCCTTCCTCTGGGACAGGGGACTTACTGATAAAAATTATACAAACCCAATAAGTATCAGTAAATTAAAAATACAAATCAAATGACTAAGTGTCAACGTTTTTAGTTTGGCTGATTTTATCCCATAAGATATTGGGCAACCACTTCTAGGGTTATCTTCCCTAGATGTTACTTTATCAAAGGCTAAATTATCATACGTTCAAGCCCACTGCTTTATTCCAGGAACATATGTTGGGATGGCCTTTGTGTGAGAGTATTGTAGTGGTTGTGGTTTATCCTATATGCATAGAGTATTGATTTGTCATTACTCAAAAAATCAATATATAGATAGACTTAGCCAATACCAAAGGTTAACAAAGAAGTGAATCTGTTGTCTTGGTGGCTTAGAAAGAAGCATTTCACAAAATAAAAGAGAGTAAATCTTTACGTAAATCCTTTTGGTTAATTTCAAAAACTAATGCAATATACAATGCGAGGGGCACCAAGTGTAAAAATTTGAAGTCAAATTAAGGCTCAAAACCAGGTGTTGATGTTATAAGCAATTATTCTCTCCGTGCGAATTCAAAAATTTAAAAAGTAGCCAACTTTTATTTTATTCTCATTCCTGTTTAAAGTTCAAGTTATCGAAGAGTGATGAGACGCTTAGATTTTAGCAAGAACTGCAATACGACTTTGTGACTTATTCAAATTTTTTGAACTCTCGATTCATTTCTAGTACCGAATGTGATCTAATGAACCCACTTTTGTTTTATAGACCCGTTAATAGCAAACGTACATTTAACAAAATAAAGCAAGTATGAGCCTTCTAAATTATTCAAGCAACCTTCTTTCAATTTCTAGCATTTCTGCAGATTATTAAATCATTGCTTTTGAAGTTTGTTCATCTGCAAGCATTTCTTTCTTTTTAATAAATTAAGCAAAATTGGACCTAACGACCGTTTGGTCATATGGATTTCATCATATCTTAAAGATATGTAGATGTTTTAATTTAATGTTTAGAAATAAACCTTAATGTCAATTAAAATTCAAATCTGGTGTACCACAAGGGAGTCACCTTGTTCCATTGCTGTTTATTTTATTTATAATGTGATTTTTAGATGATGTTAAAACATTTCAAATTATTTACTCCATCAAGAGGAGATAAGAAGATCTTAATCATATTTACTGTATCAAAGGCTTTAAGGAGATACAAGAAGATCTTAATCAGATTTGAGAATGGCGCAAATTAAAATTGCTTGATTTTAAATATTAACATGTGTAAGGCACAAACGTAATAAATTATAATAAATAAGTACTATGTGAAGGTTGAATTCTTTAAGGAGGTTTTTTGTATGAAATTTTATACGCACAGTTTAAGGCAGCTGTTTGCCGAATTTACAATTGAATATTTAGAATGAAACAACAACAACTTGTGTGTGCTTAGAAAAATGCTAATCGGTTCAGTATAGTTCGATAGAACGAAAAAACCTGTAATTGGCTTACAACTTTCATGTGGGTGCGGTGGCGTAGTGCGTAGTGCACTAGCTCCTCACACGCTAGATCGCTTGTTCAAGCCCAGCGCGGGCAAAAGTTCTTCAAAAAATTAAATTGAACATAAAGCGATTAAGCACCACTTAAGGAGTCTGATGATCGGGTTGGTCCCCGTGAAATAGCTATAACTCCAGCCTATGAACTTAGTGGTAGCACACACAAGTTGTTGTTCTTTCATTCTAAATATTCAATTGTGAATTCTTTAAGTTTGAATAGTTTAAAGGTTAACGCTAGCATTTAAAATATTGTAAAAATAACGTGTTATTTATTTTGCGGTCTCATAAGTGTAGGGCTAGATTTCGACATCTGTCAAAATAAATTGTTAAACAATTTTTTTTTCAGTTGAAAGTTTGACGTCTACACACATATCGTGCTTTAAGAGGAGATTATAATTTACATAATTGTCCAACTATGGAAGCAACTGGAAAAGTTGTGAAGAAATTTGAAGAGACTGGATCGGTTACAGATATTGTAAGGCCTGTACATCATCGTTTCGCTTGTACCACTGAAAATATAGCTCCTGAAAGTGACAGTTTTGCTCGTCGTTCTCAGTAATTAGTAATGTCTCACGGCATATTATTTCATATTTTGCATCTTCATTTTGTAAAGTCCAACTCACACAACAACTTAAGCCTAGCTGACCATTCACAACGTCATAGATACATCGAATGGGTGCTTGAACAACAGGCAATGGATGGCGATTTTTGAACAAAATTTTCTTCAGCGACGAAGAACATTTCTCAATCGGTGGGTACTTTAATAAACAAAATTTTCGTTTTTCTGAGAGTCCTCAAGTAATTGAAGTGAGGTCATAACCTCAACAAAAAGTCACTGCTTGGTTCGGAGGTGTGATTGGACATTACTTCTTCGAAAACAGCAATGGAATGACTGTCACCGTCAATTCGAAACGTTATGATCATATGATCAGGGCCTTTTTTTGCATGCTATTGGAGAATATGTGATTTCAACAAGACGATGAGTGCCACAAGCCATATGCCTCGAGTGAATATGGCATTATTGCAAGAGACATTTCCCAGCTGCTCAATTGCTCGTCGAGGCTATATCAACTGGGCACCAAAATCATGTGATTTGACACCAATTTACTTTTTTGTGAGCCCTAGCAAAAGACCGT
The DNA here is from genome assembly GCF_945859685.1 of Eupeodes corollae. NCBI lineage: Eukaryota > Metazoa > Arthropoda > Insecta > Diptera > Syrphidae > Eupeodes > Eupeodes corollae. The sequence goes on along the minus strand of NC_079149.1, from coordinate 94,011,695 downwards.
GTTTATGCAGATAAACCTTTTACTTTTTAAACCCTTAAAAAACAACATGCGCCAAGTTGTGGCGCCCAATAGGTGTCAAAAAGTAGTCGAAAACTACCTAAAAAATCGATGCCTGCAACAATTCGCGTGGTGGCAATTTAAATAATGTAGCATTTTACACATAATATAAACGTCCAAACTTCAAAATTAAAAGAAATATCATGAAAAAAAATATTTTAAATGTGTTTTATGTACGTTTACTTTTGAAACCGCAAAATGGTTAACCCTGTATAATATGAATACTAACAGTGGCTAATAATTCTTAATACTTTGAGTGTATATTTAATTTAAGATTTTTATCAGTGCTCACGATTCTCAAAGAGTGCGTGGCTTGAAATTTTCGACAAACCACCTTCTAAATGTGTTATCCGCTAAATGCTTTGAAGCTCGAATAACTTTAAAGCTCAACTTTAAGCGGGCTTTACTGTATTTTTTAAACTTGGTTTTGTATCCGCAGTGGCAGTAGGTATTGTAAGTATATATGTACGTATAAATTCTATTAATTAACGCCTGTGCACGTTTGAATTTGTGGAATTCGAAAAGCATTATAACAATAAGTGTGGTACAGATACAAGTTAGGTACACTTGAAATTCACCTACACAATAACTCATACCTACTTTATTGTGGGGCACTATATTTAACATACCAATTACATTTATGCGACAACTATACTTCCTACACATCATCACAGTTATATCAATCCGAAGAGTAGGTTTATTGAATTTAAGGTTGGTTAGATTTTATTTATTTATATATTATTTTGTTGACATATTTTTGTTTGTTTTTCAACTGAAATTCACTTCGTTTTTTATATAAATAACGATTTAGAGATAAACAAAAGAATACACGTATAGACATAACAACCTGATCAGATTTCTGTGATCTCAACCGTACTCCGGTATGAAAAGGGTATCCATCCATCCATCATCAAAAAATTCAAACGAGTATGATGAGTAATTTTTGAAAAATGCAACTCAATACTCATCACAAAAATACCACAGTTTTCACATTCAGATTCTGGATGCCACAAATTTAAAATTTTATTCCAGAAATATAAACAAAACTGCTACCAGTTGCACGATTTAGGTTCAATTTATCAGGTTTCAAATATTTTTCATATGTATGTATATTTTTCGGGTTGGTTTGGTTTTTTAAACTAAATTCTAAAAAATTTCTCACACATTCAGCACAAAAATTTGCATCGCTTGGATTTTTCTTCTTTAAATTAAATTGAAACTCCGACGAGTTATTTATACGAGAATTAAAATAAAATAGAATAAAAATAAAGCTTCACCACTCAATAAGCAAATGAATGACTGACTTGACTGATCGGTCGCGTTCCGAAGACGTCCGTCCGCGTCGGTCGTGGCGGTAGCGGTGGCGGTGTCGTCGTTGTCGTGGTCGTGGTCGTGGCCGTGCGGTCGTAATGTTTGCGTATACCGTATTTCGTATTCCGTATTCGTTGTGCGTTTTGACAGCGCGATCCAAGCGAATAGAATAGGACGCGACTATATACGCGAGTACAGTGACTTCGTCAGTCTGTTTGCGTTTATGTTTCTGTTGTTGCCTGCGCTGTCGTTGTCGTTCTCATTCGAAAACAAATTTATATTGTCTTTCGTCAATCGACCGGCAATCGCAATGTATTATTATTATGATTATTGTATGCGATGTACTTTGTATCTTCTATTACGAGTATCTCTTAGATACATTCCATTAGCGAGGAAAACGCGCGAGTAGGTTTACAAAACTTGTCTATCTTTATTATGCTGATGCCAGAAGCATACACAGTAAAGCAGGTAGTAACTAGAATATAAGTCAAAAAAGAGCTTAGGCATGCAACTTCTCATCATATAGGTACCTAGACGAGACGACTAAGAAGCAAGTTGAAGTATTTCACGGAGAGATCTCTTTCACACCACACGCTGCCCTCGCAACCGACCACCGACCCACCATTAAACACGCTATTCCAAACATACGAGTAGATAAATCTAATGGGTATAGAAGCAGTTAATCGTACGAATAAGCTAAAAGTAATACGATGACAATAAGTATCTATAAAGAATGACAATCGGCTAATGGAGAGATTCAGCTATGACTGAAGACCGACCGACTAAGTACTAATGTATCGCGCACAGAACTGTTGCGGTTATGGGATTGGATACCAATCAAAAGATACCACATTGCATGCACATCATTATTTTGTTACTTTATAAACAAACGCAAAAAATGTATCTCTCAGATACAAAATTTCAAACAGCGATGCAGCGATATATATACTCGTACCTACATCTACCTTCTTGGTTATTGTATTCCAAAATGACGATATAGGTATGTAGTTTTCGTATATTTATTTTTTTCAGTCAAAGTTGAAGTTCTGGTGTGGTGTGGTGTGGTGTGGTGTAGCAAGAGAGCTCAAGCTATATGACGATGATGACGACACTCGAGAAGTACTTGGAATCACATTAGTGTACTTGAAAATGACAAACAGCAACAACATCATCATCATCACAGCAAAAAGGCACATGCACACATGCAATAAGGCTATAGAGCTGTGCGGTACGGAACAGCGACGCGACGCGACGCGACGCGACATACCGCACAACCATTTAATAAATATGTATCTTCCTTTAGTGTTTCTGTTTCTGTTTGGATTGGACTGCTGCGATGTTGGCTTGAAGTGCTGGGGTACTAGGGAGGTAATACAAATTTTATTTGAAATTTAAATTTTTTGGTTTATCCATAATGGATATATGGTATAAGACCAACCATCAAATGACTATGTGACTTACATAGTCCAACAGCTCGTGTTTCACTTTCGAATTTGGGATCGAACCAAAAACTTCGAAAACCACTAAAGAAAAATGTTTTTTTAACTGTCGGCAAATTTATCACGATTTTAAGCAGAACTTATACCAAAAGAAACAGTGACATCAGCATCTGATATAAAGATTTTCTCAGACAGTGAGTCTGCCATCAAATCTATGGACTTTGTCTTTACAAACTATCTTACAGTTCATAACTTTTGAACTTCCCTAATGGAGATGGCACAGCAGTTTAACATTCACCTTTGCTAGGTTCCGCTGGCTCCGGTAAGCTATCTTTCTGAAGAGGTGATCGTCAACGCTGGCAAAACCAAATGCTGATGAATAATTAGCTTATTAAAGAAGAACGGAAGCTTCTTAATGACCGAGAGTATGGCTTTCGTTGCTATAGGTCCACTGGTGATCTCATGGTTCATCTCACCAAACAGTGGAACAAATCTTTACATCGTTTTGGAGAAAGTAAGATTATTGCACTTGATATTTCAAAGGCATTTGATAGAGTTTGGCACCAAGCTCTCTTATCGAAAATGCGTGCATTTTTTATTGATCAATTCTTTCTTCGTGGGGTTAGAAATTAGCTTTCTGACCTAGTATTAGACGGGTTCAAATCTGATATCAACAAAATAAACGCTGGTGTGCCCCAGCGCTCTCTTTTTGCCTCCGACGCTCTTCCTTATTTTTAGATATGATCTTTTCTCTGAAACTTCTAACCTAATAAATTCTTTCGCTGATGACAGTACCCTCAGCTTCTCATATTCGTTTTTTCTCTTCTTCAGATGTGGACGGCACCTTATGATAAGCTTGTTAAATTATAATCTTGACAGCATTGTTCAATAGACAATCAAAAACTGTGGAGAATATAATGCTTAAAAACCTCAATGCTGTCTACTGTAGGAAAAGCAAATCCCTCCGCTAATGCCACTATCCATGAGTGATACTTGCACCGAGGAGATTGAACAGCTTCATATGTTAGGTAGGTGCATTACAAACCACTTGTTGTGGAATGATCAAATATTTGACATCGCCAAAAGTGCTGCTAAGCCTTTAGTTTTCTCCGAAGGTGCAAGTAGTATCTCTTCCCTTTTTACCTGGCTATAATCTATATAGCCTATATTCGTTCGAAACTCGAGTATAATTCCCACATCTGGGCAGCAGCTACTATAACCCCTTTGAGTCTCTTGGACAGAATTCAAAAGAGAGCCCTAAAAATGTTAGGTGATCGTTACCTAACTGAAACTATTGTATCTCTCGAGCATCGTAAGGTTTCATGCCTGTCATTATTTTATCGTTACTTTCATAAACAATGCTCTAATGAAATAGTCAGTTGCATTATTCCCCTCAAAATAATTCAACCTAATATCCGTTCTTATCGGAATGCTCATCAGTTTGTCCTTGAGCGCAATTTCAGACGTACTGTAAAGTACAGAGATTCTTTCTTAAGTGGCACTACACGAGTGTAAAATGCTTTACCAGACTTAATATTTCCCATTCTTTAGAATTTGCAGACATTCAAAACCAATGTGCATCGGTACCTCATTTCTAATCCTAACCTCCCTTCCTAATTGCTCGCACTGTGTTTAATGATTATAAGGGTATTCAAGTCCCATTGAGTGCGCGCGTACTATAAAAAACTATCCTGGACAGCCTTAAACCCAACCTAACCTACCTTAATGTTTTTAAGATGTCAAGATTTTCAATATTTCAAGTTTTTTAGAACTTGAATTGTGGTATTTAAGAAATTGTTAAAATTGTTAACTTATCATAGGAAGTTATTGCAATCGGTCCAATTTCTCGATTTCAAAAATTTAACATTTTTGACGTTTTAAGGTACCTAGAATCTAAATCAAAGGATTTAGGAAGCTGTCTCTGGGTTCATATGTTTGTACGTTCAAAAAACCATTTTTTATCTGCTTATCTCAAGAACCGACAGAAATATCGACTTTAAATAAATTTTGGAGACTTTGAAAAATTGATTGTATGGTTTTCTTCATATAGCAATTAAAAAAAAATTTAAAAATTTCGTTGAAACGAAATATTTCTCTAACCAGTATAAAATGCAACTTACTCACTTAGACTGTTAGAACTTTTTAAAAAATAACACATGGTAGTAGGATATACGTATGAGAAATGAAGTTTTTCTTTTCGAACTAAGGAATAAAAGAAATTCCATGGTTTAATAAAATTAAATGGCAATTCAGTGGCTTCTGATAAGATTTGTGCGTAATGCGTACATACTTGAAAACAAAAATGCTACTCTTATGGAATTGGGCTTGGCAGGGCATATGGCAGGTGGATTATAAGTGTTTTACATTAAGGGGCGTAACAGAAAATGATAAAAAATAAACACACTACAATAAAATAACTACTTCACCAGCCTAGATAGATAAGTGTAGATCTTTAATGTGCTTGAATACTTGAACAAATTTTCCTTAGGGTATTCATACATATATAGCCCACAAGACTACAAGACCTTAATATTCAACTGCACCATGCTTTTAATTTATTAAGTTTAAAGGAATGAGTGTTTAAAATTCAACTGTTCATTCCAAAATGGACAAAATAATTGTCAAATAAAACTGTTTGTTTATTAGAAATTTGCGTATACCCATCAGTTTAACAAATTTATTTCATAAAATGTAAGGTCTAATAAATTTCAGGTTTTTGTCATTCTATTACATTATGTTTTGTTTCATTTAAAAAAAGTTCAAGAAGCCTTGGAGATGACATAATATTACGTAACAAATCTTCACAGGCACTTGTGTCAATATTGTTTTTTTTTTTTTAAACTTTGATTATCAAAATGCGAGGGAAAAAATAGAATTCAATATTCTTGATGTGCTGTTAAAAAAAAGAATATCTATACTTGACAATAAGTCGGAAATAAAGTTAAAGGGTAAACTGATGAATGTTCCTAAAAACGCTAGATTCATAGCATAATTCCGTCAGGTGGGGTTGGGGGGAAGTGCGATTGGCACAATAGAACAAAGCATTAGTAAAGAAACCAAAGGCATACAACATTGGGGCGCGGTGTAAGAGAAATTTAAAGGATTATATTCAAGTTTTGGGCGAATGAAGGCTTTATAAATTACAATGTTCCCCTACAAAGCACGTGAGTAGGGGAACACTCCAGAGTGGTGTCCTTTCGCCTCTTCTATGGCTTCTGGTCATGGATACAATTCTCGTTAAATTAGAGAGATGTAGAGTGAAGGCGGTAGCCTATGAGGATGATTTGGTGCTATTGGTGTCAGGAAAGTACACCCCTGTGATTAGTGAAATCACGGAGTCAGCTTTGAAGAAAGTTAGTAGCTGGGCCACGAGTTGTGAACTAGGAGTTAAAAAAAGTAAAACTGAACTGTTGCTCTTTACTACCAAAACTAAAGTACCGCAGTTCACGCTACCTCGACTCAACGGTCAAATCCTATCATTGTCTTTCAGTGCAAAATATTTGGGAGTTATACTCGACCCTAAACTAAACTGGAAACTAAATATTCAAGTACGGGTTAAGAAGGCATGTGTTGCCTTCTACGCCTGCAGCAAAAATTTCGGACTTCAGTCGAAGATGATTTTATGGACGTACACAGCCGTAGTACGTCCAATCTTAACATATGGGTCGATTGTGTGGTGGCCAGCTCTTAGCAAAGCCTAAAATATTGATAAGCTAAAGAAGGTTCAGAGAACAGCTTTCGTGTGCACCACAGGGACCATGCGTACTTGCCCAACGGACGCTTTAAAAGTTATTTTGGATCTTCCACAAATCGACCTTTTTATTAAATACATAGTTTCCTGGAGCGCTATTAGGCTGAAGGAATCAAACAGCTGGTTATCAAAACCTTATGGTCACAGAAACACATCGAAATTGATTCCCTCAGATATAAGCTCGGTAGACACTTACTAATGACCTTTAGTAAGGTATTTAAGGTTATTTTCCCATCCAGAGAAGATTGGGAGGATGACATCGTGTTGATAGGTTTCGACACAACAATCTTTACTGATGGCTCAAAGATGGAGTGCGGAGTTGGTTCTGGGAACCAGCGTTTTTCAGGCTGAACTGCTGATAAAACTCAAACTAAAAACCGAAATGCGGCTATCTTTACAGACAGTCAAGCAAATGTCAAAGCCATTAACTCGGCCACATCCTCATATAAATTGGTCCCGCAATGTCGCGATGAGCTTGCGAGCCTGAATATTAACCTCGTGCCACCCTGATCTGGGTTCCGGGCCATAGTGGTATCGTGGGAAATGAACGGGCTGACGAGCTAGTCAGGCAAGGATTGGCCCTTCATAGCTCACTTGCAGAATTGGTTAACATTCCTCTTGGTACGATGAAGGGTAGAATCTTTTCTGTCTACCAAACTGAATCAAACCGAAGGTGGAGCAATTTACCCAACTGCAATATATCTAGGAAAATAAGGCCAACCTATAATAAAACCCGTACAAACGATCTTCTATGCAGGCCCAGGCAAGACATAGCCTGGGTGCGGTTGTACCGGACATTGGCCTATAGGAGTTCATGCGGAGAAGTTGGGTATCTCCCACAACACCTTTTGCCGTAGTTGTAATGACCAAAGAGAAAGTGAAACGATAATCCATTTTTTCTGCAAATGTCCTGCTTTGGCAAACACTAGAATGATATACTTTGGAAAAGCATTCTTTCACGAACTTGATGAGCTATCTGAGACAAAGATTAGCGACCTTATCTTTTTTCTCAATGCGACAAAATGGCTCTAACATAACCGCTATAAAGCACAACAATTTAAAAAAAGGTGAACATTTTGGTTAACATTAAATATCTCCCGCACCAACATCGCTAGAGACCTGAATTATGCTTTATATTATTTATTGTAACGTGATACTACACCAATATATTTTTGGAAAAAAATCCAATTAACTGTTTTTTTTTTAATAAATAAATATATAAATTGTGGAACAAAGAAAATCATTTTTAACATCTGGTAAAGTTTTGAAAAAAATCGAACTGACAGTTTTTTGATTATACAAAATAAAAACCTAAAAAAACATTACTCAAAATTGGTAAAAATGTATTTTTGACTCCAATTTCTTTGAGAGAGTATGGCTTGAAACTAATTTTGTCTTATATGAAGTATTGTTTCCGACATACGATAACATTTTGAGAAAAATCGAATTCCCAGTTTTTTTACCAAAAATAAAAACCTAAACAAAATTAACAAAAGCTGGTAAAAATGTGTTTTCGACTCAAATATCTTTTCAAAACATGAGATATTGGCTTTAAAATAATTTTATCTTATAAGAAATATTATTTTCAACTTTTAATAAATTTTTTAGAAAAGTCGAATTGACAGTTTTTTAAAACAGTTTAAATCAAAATCTAAAAAAAAAACATAACTAAAACTTGGTCAAAATTAATTTTCGACTCGAATTTCTTTTAAAAAATTAAATTATTGGTTTCAACACTCAGTACATTTTTAATAAAAATCCAACAGTCCTTTTTTTCATTAAAAATAAAATCTAAAAAAAACAGTATGACAATTTCGACAATTTGGTAAAAATTGAAAATCTCGTGAAAAATAGAAGATATTGACTTTCAACTAATTATATTCATTAAAATTGTATTATTTTATATACGAAATAAAAACTTTTGAGAAATGCTTCTAAAATTGGTAAAATTGGGTTTCGACTAAAAATCTCCTTAACAAAAATGGATTTTGAAATCAAACTATTTAATTATACACAAAAGATTGTTGGTAATTTCTAAATTTTTAAAAATAATGCAACTGACAACTTTTTTAACAAAAGACGAAAACATAGAAATTTTTAAGCAAGAAAAATCGACAGACGGGATGGGAAGTTATCAGTGTGGGTCGCATCGCCTTTTTTTCATTTTTTAACAATGTGCAAAGTTATTGACTGAGTAACAGAACATGAGTACTGGTGCCAAAATATTTCTAATGGTTATGAAGTATCAAGGACCTACTCTTACTTTCTCTAAATGATATACAAATTTGTTCTACTATACGGTTATATATTAACCATCGAATCACGGTATTACCTGCCGTCTAGATATTTCTTAAGGTGATGGGGAAATCGCAACGCCTCATGGGGGGGGGGTGTTGGATAAGATTCAAAAGTTTCAGAGACAGGTTGGACAAATTTTGTTTTCCGTCATTTTGGCAAGAGAGCTGCAGAATATAACTCATTGAAAGTATCCACTCTTTTACAAAATATAGTGTTTTGAAAGAACAAACTACACCTTTAAGGAAAATGGAATAATACACGCTTAAAAAAGCACTGAAAGGAATTTAGTATACAAATTTTACTATATGCCACAAAATAAAGACTCGCTCTGTTCCAAAAATAAATTCAAAATTGTCCACGAGATTTTAATTTACACAGAAAAAACAATTTGACTACCAAAATAGTCAATATGACAACCTAATTTTTAAAATTTGACTACTGGATAGTCAATAGAACAATTTTCGATTGTCAATTTTTGGTAGTCAATATGACAACAAAAGTAGTCAATAGAACAACTTCGAAACCAAAATTGACTATCGACGATTGTTATATTGACTAACCAGTACTCAAAGTAGATTTCGGTTTTCAATAAAAATTGTCATATTGACTACCGCAGTTGTCATATTTGACTATCGAGAATTGTTGCATTGACTACCGCAGTTTTCGTTTTGACTACCATAGTTGTCATATTGACTACCGCAGTTGTCGTATTGACTACCAAATTGTAAACAAATTTCGGATCCCAAAATTGACAACGTAAAATTCTTGTATTGACTGTCGGCTGAAAATTGACTACCAAATAGTCATACTGACTACCAAATTAGTCAATAGGACGACTTTTTTCGTTCTGTGTAACACCTTTAAAATGTATTCTTAAGTCTTTGCTAATTCTTTAGAATTGATTTAAAGGCTGAAAAATGGAACTCGTGTAGTTATTGAGAACACACAAGTACTAATAATATGAGAAGTTATCATAGAAAATTTTATGAAAAGGATTAAGTTCCATAGAAGTGCTATTTGGCTGATATCGTTTTCCAATTCTTTTCACCCCCTATTGAAGTTACCACAACTTAACCAAGCAAAAATCAAGATGCTACTAGCGATATAACGCTATCATCTTATTCAAACCAGGTGATGAATTTCTGAAAACAGTACCAAAAGACTTTTTGGTGATTACTTGCACCGGTTGCGGTGAAGACTACACCACAAATTTAACGATGATGGAACCAAAAATTAAAAGCCGTCCGCCATGTGCCATAAAATCCGAAACTTCCCAATAATATTTCTTACAATGAAATTAACATTTAAGAAGTTTCCTTTAAAAACAATGTTTTTTAATTGTACAACTAAACCTCTAATTGAAAACTCTAAACATACCTTTTACGAGACACTATTCTGTTTTTGAGATTATCTATTGCTGATAAATCAATTTATTTTAAATAAGCGGATACATATAAGCACGAAATTTCAAATCACAAAAACAGTGACTTAATTTTTTTGGCTATAGTGATTCTTATATTTTATAAAACTGTAAAAATGGCATAAAATGAGCTTAATGTCAAAACAATCTATTTAAATCATAATAAAACTAAAAAACCATGTTTCTATTCGATTTTTTTCAGATGAAGCCATAAATCACTTAAAAACACGCTTCCCTTAAAAACAAAAGACTCAAAATTATCCAAATTTCACATAATATTGCCCTCTGTGTCAACTATCTCACAATAACTTTACATATTTTTAAAAAATCCCACAAACTAAAAATAGAAAACAAAAAAAAAGAGCTTAATAATTTATTATAACAACAAATTAATTGGCCATGTCACCACCCCCTATTATTTCTTGCTAATAATAATTATCTATAGATATTATATTTAACCTCTCTCGCACTCATTCAATGATTTCTCAACTAAATTAAAAAGAGAAAGATTTATTTTTCTTTTTTTTTCACTCATCATTTAATACAAACAAACAATATCTACATAATATAGATACCTATAGAAAAAGAATAATAAACTATATAATAATTCTCAATTAAACTATAAAGTCATAGATGATTTCCTCTATTATGTATCTTTAAGATACACAAAATTAAATGCGTTTGTACGTCTATATACTCAAAGAAAGTGATTAAACTTAATTATATCTCTTTAAAAATATATTCATTCAAAGAAATATCTTCTCTAAATGAGAAGAAATAAACTAAAACAACAACTTAAAAAGGTACACAAATTGAGTTCTTAAAATAATAAAATGAATCTAATAAAAATAAAAATAAATCTTTAAGTGGATTGAAATTGAATTTTCATTGAGCGTAATTCATTTGGATTTGAATTACTGCAATGTGTGCGAAATGTGTATCTGCAGATAAAGAATAACATGATTCTGTTTATTGGGTTTTTGAAGATGCAGCTTTAGTTTATTTCCCTCATAAATAACTATAAAGATGTAAAAACTTATTGAAAAACACCGCCGAAGCCACCGCCGCCGCCGGTCATTAGATATTTTTGTGTGTGTTTTTGTTTTAAATAGATACATCTGTTTTATATCGATCTTGTTGTGTGTTATTTGTTCTCTATTTTCTATCGTTTTCCCATAAAATAATAATTGTGAATAGGACTGTAATTTAAAAACAAAACGAAAACACCGGGTATCTATCTCTAAATACTGTTAAAAGATACACTTTTATAGATAGATACTTTTAGCATCTACATATCTGGGTAGGTATATATCTCTGGTTGCAGATATGGGTATACACATATGTTGGACTGGTGCCGTCAATCACTTTTATATGTTTGCTATATTTTCTCTCAAAATGGAATAAATAAACATCTCACATAGATACCCGATGATAATTATCAACTCTCGAAAACGACGATCTACGACCACGATCGATGATGCGACGACGACGATCTCTAGAGTCTAGAGATCTAGGCTCTAGCTCTAAGCTAGCAACTTGAAGAACAATATATCAGCTGTGCACACAAAACCGCACACACCAAAACAAACCGAAAACCGACAACCGCACCGCACTTAGGGAAATATCTAAAAAAAATAAGTATCTGCACAGCAGCACCGCACACTTTCTATGAGATACTTGAACTTATGATCATTATTTTCTCGGGCATTCATCAGGAAAAACAAAACAAAAACAAACACTAAAAAATGTTGCCGATCTCTAAGATGTGGGTGAGTAAGTGTGTGAGTGAATAAATGAATGAATGCAACAAAACCGAACGCATTTTTGAACTAAAAGTCACGTTTTTGCCTTCTATAGAATCAAAAGATACAGATCGTGTTTTGGACTGCAGCCGGGCATGCAGAAGTGGCCCGTGATCATAACGATGATGATGATGATGATGACGATGTATATTAGACTTTTTATGGGCGGATTGGGATTGTCACGCGTTTTTCCTGATGCTAATCCATTCTGACAACTACTCACACTCAAGTATTCGAGTGCTGCACTTAATCCGGATGGAAAATTAACAAAAAGATACAAAAGTATCTTTCAGTATTTTTCGTTTAATTTGTATGAATTTATTTTTCTGTGAATTTAACTACATATAAAAACGAACCTACTGTAACCGACTGCGATAGAACACTTACTGGCGATAATTGTGAATCCCCAATGAAGCGACGACAACACGTCGAATACTCAACTCAACTCAACTTAAAAAAAAAACAACAACAACAACAATTATTTGTTGGGGACGATCGATCGATCAGAGGTTTGAAAAATTATATTGGCGCTCCCCCTAGCGGTCGGTGATGGTGTTGTGTTGTGCTGCTGCTGGCCTTACTCATCTGAGAGTAGCTCATTATACACAGTACCTACCTATATTAGCAGTAGTATAACGCACAGCAGAACAAAAACAAAAAAAGTATCTAAAAGCAATAATAAAAGTATCTGCGCTTAGAATATTGCAATTTCTAGCACTAGTACGCGGAAAATGTGAAAAGCGTGAAAAAAGAGAGAGAATAAAAAATGGAAATTACATATTTTTATATATGTTTTAGTCACCTTTTTGTTGTTGTTGTTATTCTGAGAGTGTATATTATATCGTCGCAATAGCGAGAGTAGTGCTTGATCCAATGTGCATAGGTTAATAATGTATTCCAGAGCCGTACTTTTCGAGAACTCTAAACGAATATATTATAGATAGGTATAGAGGTAAGTTTGTACATATGTACCTAAAGGTAGGTAGATTAGGTATTTGTATATATGGTCTTTGGTTAATTTGTGTTGTGTATGCACATAATGTATCTAAGTCATACATATACCTAACTTAAGTGCCTGATGTGCCTGGTGATATTTTTCAGTATGTAAAAACCTAACTACGTATATGCGGAGGGTATGTAAGGTACTGTACGGTTATTAACTATTTATTTATGCGACTATTGTATAGAGGTACAGAGGTATTTTTTATATTATTATTTTTGTTGTTTCTTAATGGAAGTCATTTTACAGTAAACATTTTTTTTTATTTCTATGTTAATCTTTGTTCAGTTGGGGACAGTTTTTAGTTTTGTTTATTTTTTATTTTTCTGTCAAACTTAAAATTATTATGATCTTGATGGTTTTGAGTTGTTTTTTGTTTTTGTTATGTCATAATATTGAAGTCGTGATTCAATGGTAGTTGTTAATTAAATTAGGCGAGAAATGTGAAGTGAAATGGTGATACGTAAAGAGTTTTTAGTTTCGTGATCGAGCTTGTGTGATAAAAGTTCAACAACATTTTCAAATAGTTCAAAGCCTACAATGTTTTTTTTTATGAAATCCTTGAATCTTTTATTTTTTGTCTAAAAACTCTATTCATAATTTGTATGTAATCTTGATGCAATCTAGTTGGATATAATAAAGACACGTTTAGATACTTTGGTTAGATATAAATTGTATATGTATCATAGAGACGTTGCTGTTTGAGAACAATTTATATTCGAACTTAGTTGACATTGGTAGTAATATGCATGAATTACTTATACCTACATTCTATGGTTGTATGTACACTGTGACAGTACATACCCACATAAATGTTGAAAATATCAGTTGCTGTTAGTTCAATTGTTAAGAGTGATAGACAGTTTCGGTTGACGACTTCTCACAATAAAAAAACAGATTGGAATAACAATTACGAGTATATTTGCAAAATAGTTCAAAATAGAATAAATACAAACAAATTGGAATAAAGTTGTATGTGAGAATCAACTATAAAAGTAGAGACTTAAACATTAGACTTTATATACCTTACTTAGACATTTTTTTCAGATCGATGTTAGTGTTTTATGTTATTTCTATTCAATGAAAAGAAAGAGTTTATCAAAAAAACAACAAAAATACAAACAAAATGGTAAAATAGATAACAAAAATTATCGACACCAATAAGTTTTTAACATGTCAAACATATTTTCAAAAAACGTGTTTTAAAAATTTTCTGTTTTTTATTTGTATTTTATTTAAAGTGTGCCTTAGTATTGGTTTTTATAAAACCGACATTTTTGCAGGTTTATAAAAAGGACGATTTAAACTTAAGTACTGAAATCGGGGAACCATTATTGAGGAAGTTATCGCAACACTAAGATCAATACAGGTCCGTTAACAATCAACATCTAAAACATAGTATAAGCTTTTCAAAGATAGTTTATTTATTTAAAATATAAATTTTGGATAAAGCTAAATTTCAGAATCTAAACTAAAACACGTATGAAATTATAAAATACTCTACACATTTTGAATGACGCATGCCCTTCAAAGGAAAAGCCTTGGTTTCGCTTGGTTGCACATCAGGTGACAACAGAAATTTTGATATTTTCACCTGTAGTTTAAATTGTAGGCTACTTATTGTAATGTTATAAATGTAATTCACATCTTTTAAGCCACTAACCTACCTATAACAAGTTTAAAGTACTTTGGAGAAAATCCAAAAACAGCTTCTAATTCGCTTGAGCACAGCTGAAACTTTTCATGCCTTTTGTTGTTTAACCAATATTTTTATAACTTACATGTTCTGAGAAAATGTAAAAAGTTGCTTATCCCACCCCCTTCCCCTCCATAAGATACTTATATAAATCAACCGTATTGAGAATTTCGACTTACTTAAGGACGAACGGTCAAGTATACATATTATGTTTTCAGGCGCATGACAAGAATGTGAAAGGATATTAATAAGTAAATAAATTATGTGGTGCAACAGTCCTTAAAGAACCAGGACCTAGTGACTTTTAACACATTCTTGTGTGTGAGTAATACTAGTGATGGAAGGGACCTACAGTTTTTAAATGGAATCCGAACGAGTAAATTGAGAAGTTTTACTGCCTGTATTAAGAATAAAAAGTACAGGGCTCAAGTGGATACCTTGAGGAACACCAGACAAAATGAAGCTTAAAGGGGTAGAAGACAGTAAATCTGAAGCTTTCATTTAAAAAGCCAAATTTTTAGGTAAGACAAATCTATTTAAATACTAAGAGTAAATATTACGTTTAAGAGTTTACGTCTATGGAATATTATATCAAAATTTTAACTTTTTAAAGAACATACATTTTAGTGACTCTAGATTTACACGTCTGAAACTATTTTTAAGAACTATGAAAAGAAAAGGTTTTACAGGTCATATTTTCATGAACCTGAGTTTAGAAATATTTAAACATTTAAAAAAAATTAAATAGTGTTTTAAAAATGTGGTAAAAATCTATCCATCTCGCAATCGTCAACGAAAAATGATGCCATCTATAATTAGTTCCGTTCACGTTGAAGTTGAAACAGATTTAAGTGATCTCGTTAACAATTTTCTGTGACTGTGAAATGTCTCTGTAAACGCAATTGGGGTACGACGAGTCGTTGTTTGGAAAAAATAAAGATAGAGAGTCGATTTTTCAAAAATCTTCGTAAAGCATGTTTACAACTGTTTTTTTTTTAGCCATTAATTAAAAAAAGCTCACCAAAAAATTAAACCAGAAGGTCCTTATAATTATTTACAAAAAATTAATGATTAGTATCGAGGCAGATTTTCCAGCTTATTCCCCTACTGACTTTTTGTTCAGAAGCATGTTAACCGGATACTATTATCTAAGTCATATTTGTCCTAAATGAACAATAGCTTTTTTTGGACCCTTCTGTCAACTCGAAAAAAAATTTGATTCAAAGCCAAAGTATTTTTAACTTTTCATTAGATTACTTAAAGATAAAAACAAAAATTATATGTTCTTTTTGGAGATAAATATGATATCATAAAAAAAAACATCCATTTTGTATATTGGATATAATCAATACAAATCAAACATTTAAAATAACTTTCATAAACATTCTACTTTTAGGAGCGGAAGTAAAAGTTTTATTCAAAAACCAAATTTATATACTCTTTTAGTAAGACACATTTTTAACTTTATATTAAAGGTTTCTTGATAGTATTTTACCAGATGTAGTAACTAAATCACTTGGCCATAGTTTTCAACGGACTGTTGAGCTACATAATCTATTTATTTAGATTGAAAATGAAAACTACCCTAAAATTCATTCAGATTCAGAATTCAGATCTTTTCATCTAAAACCATTATGCCCAGATCCTTAAATGTCATAAATCGGTAAGGAATTAAAATTGCCAAAAAAACCAAAGCAAATGTCGTAACGCCAAATGAAATATTAAATAAAAAAAATCCCAAATTGTTTGCTACGCCGAATATGATTTCTATCATTTTTTATGTCTTATCACCTAACGACATACAACCCACATCAGAAAACGACATAAGGCCCAAAAAAATAGAAAGACCGTAAGAAATATCACTGAGAAAACTTCAAAGAACCCAAATAAAATTTAATATTACACAAACAAACATTCAATGCCTTAACGTTAAACAAAATTATTGTTAATAAAATAAATTTTATGTTTAGCAAACATTTTGGGGGTTAGGCTTAGGTTCAGTATAGGATTTCGGGTAGGTGTGAAGTTGTTTTAAAGAATCCTCGCACCAACATTAAATCATATAGTAAGCCCAAGTATAGGGGGATGGCAGGGGGTCAGCATGTCCTCCCATACACATTTCACTGTTTCTTAGACATTATTGTAGGTTCTTGCACTGTTAACAAGGAAAATGTGAAACTAGTATTATTTCTTTTTGAAAATTGGCCTTGCTTCATTTTATGAAAGTGAAATAAAGCCTATTTTATTTCTTGGTGTTCCGAGTTTTAAAACTCAAAATGTCGTAGGGCCCAAAATAAACAAACAATTTCTATTAAGTATTGTGATATTAACTTCCCATAGGAAGTAACCGGTTCGATTTTTCGAATTAAACTTTTTAACATTTCTCGACGTTTCAAGGTCCCTAGAGTCGCAATAAAACATTTTTAGAAAGATGTCTATGCGTGAGTTAACGAAGTTTTATTCGTCGTCCATAGCTCAAGAACTAGTAGAGATATTGATTTCAAATACATTTTGTTATAGAGACAATAATGCTGAAAGTACAAAAAGGACTCTAAAAAAACTTGCGGTTTTTTACCATAGCAATTTAAAATAAAGGGAAAAATGTTGGTTAACCCAAAATATCCAAATAATGCTAGAGACTTGAATTAAATGTTATATATTATATTGTAATTTGATACAAAACCAGTATATTTTTGGAAAAAAAATCCAATTAACGGTTTTTTTACAAATCAAAAAAATTTAAAAAAAAATATTTGTCACCTCAAATATTTTACGAACCAAAAATGAACTCCAAAATAATTTAATTCAACGAAAAATAACAGTTTTGACACTTGGTACAATTTTGAGAAAAATCGAATTTACAGTTTTTTTTAAAACCTAAAAAAGCTTTACTTAAAGTTGGTAAAAATTGATTTTCGACTCGAATAAAAATAAATAAATTGGCTGGCGCAATAGTCCCTTATGAACCAGGGCCTAGTGACTTACAACTCGCAACAATTCCTGTGTGCGAGTACTGTTGTCAGAAATGGAAGGAACCTATAATTTTAGGCCGATTCCGAACGGCTAATTTGAGAAAGCACTTTTTCATGACGAGAATTACTCTTAAAGGAATTGTCAATTCCTCGCAAGAGGCAGTACCCGCCACCTTAATTTATTTTTAAATTAAGGTGGCACAGGCAGGGATTGAACCCAAGACCCCTTGCATGACAGTCCAACGCCCTTTTTTTTAATTCAATTTTATTAATTCAATCTTAAACCTATCTTAAAGCTACACAAAAATTCATAAGACTAGCCTAGTTATCCATAACTTACAACAAACTCAATGGTCTCATACGGACACTCTAAGTTCAACTAAAACACTTAAAACTAATGCCTTTCGGCCCAAAGATCTATTTTACTTCATTTAAATTTTATTTATTTTTGTTTTTATTAGAAAATTTGAAAAAAACTTATATCGATATCCTTTTTTATTTTTACTTAAAAACTACTTAAAATAAGGTCCTTAGCAAAAAACTTAAACTACCTATTCTACCTATAAACTACTTAAAACAAGAACAACCACATCAGCAAATCTAAATATCTAACATTTTTGTTTTTCATATTTTGTTGTCTTTTTTTTTAATTTTTGTATTCCATGTTTTTTCTTTTTTTTTTTTAATTTCTAATTGTGCCACCATGCCTATTCTACTTAAAACTAAACCCTAATACTATTAAACAAGTATGTAAGCCGGCCAAGGCTTGAAACCCCATCCCGACTACCCAATATCAAGTGCCGATTGAAGCCACCAAAACTGGTTCTCCTGCTTCCCCATATCAGTTCGGTCCCGTTCGGACACAGCCCTCCTGAACGGAAGGAGCTCTGCTCCGCCTTGTGCCATGACGTCCCGATTGTACAGGAGTCGCCTATCCACGGTTCTTCGTCTGACGTGGTATATTAGTGGAACTGCCAATCTATCCTGTATCAGACCGCATTTGTCTAAAAAGAGGAATGCCTCTGGAGGAATGAACCCGCTCAAGCGTGCACTTTCAAAATACTCGTCGTTCGGATAGAACGCCCCGAAAATTAAATTGTTGGTCGAAGACATAGCTCTTGCAATGTGACCTCGAACGAGTTATATCACGAAATTGTCAATTCTGTCAATTCGAGCCCCGATGTATAGGACCTCGTTGAAAAAGTAATGCACATAAGAAGATTCGGCTGTTCGATTTAAACCGAAACTTCTCCATCTGGGAAGGGGCAACGTTGAACCGCACAGGACTAACGCACTAACCATCATGCCACGGGTACTACTCGAATATCTTTCTAAGAATGTAAGATTATGGCTTCGAATGAATTTTACTTTATAAGAAATATTGTCTTTAACATTCGGTAAAATTTTGAGAAAAATTAAATTGTGTTTTTTACAAAAAATAAAAACCTAAAATAAAAAATAGGCTGGGATGCGACCCACACTGATAACTTCCCATCCCGTCTGTCGATTTGTCATGCTCAAAGGTTTGTCTATATGTACTCGTATCAATTTTTACCAAATTTGAGTACTATTTTTTGTAGATTTTATTTTTATGAAAAAACGGACTGTTGGATTTTTATATAAAAATTACTGAATATCGAAAACAATATTTTCTGTGAAATAAAATAAGTTTGAAGCCAATATTTTTAATTTTTGAAAAGCTATTTGAGTCAAAAATAAATTTTTAACAAGTTTTAGTATTGTTTTTTTTTAGTATTTTAATTTTTTGTAAGAAAACTGTCAATTACATCTTCTCAAAATTTGTCTTTATGTTGAAAACAATATTTCTTATAAGTAAAAATTAGTTAGAAGTTATTATCCCAAATTTTTGAAAAGAAATTTGAGTCGAAAATCAATTTTTACAAACTTTTATTAATTTTTTTTTTAGGTTTTTATTTTTTGTAAGAAAACTGTCAATTCGATTTTTCTCATCAATTTTCGGAATCTTGAAAACAATATTTCTTATAAGATAAAATCAGTTTGCAGCAAATATTTCAAATTTTTGAAAATATATTTGCGTCGAAAATCAATTTTTACGAACTTTTATACATTTTTTTTTTTAGTTTTAAATTTTTTGTAAAAAAAACTATCAATTCGATTTTTCTTAAAATTTGTCCTAATGTTGAAAACAATATTATAAGTAAAAATTAGTTAGAAGTTACTATCTCAAATTTTTGAAAAGATATTTGAGTCGAAAATCATTTTTTTCCATTTTTTGTTATTTTTTTCGGTTTTTAATTTTTTGTAAAAAAAACTGTCAATTCGATTTTTTTCAAAATTTAACTGAATGTTGACAACAATATTTTTTGAAAAGTAAAAGTAATTTAAAGTCAATATCTCAAAGTTTTGAAAATACATTTGAGTCTAAAATCAATTTTTACCAACTTTTATTAATTTTGTTTAGGTTTTTATTTTGTTGGTAAAAAAACTCTCAACTCGATTTTTCTCAACATTTTTCAGAATGTTGAAAACAATATTTCCTATAATATAAAATAAATTTAAAGCCTAAATTTCAAGTTTTCGAAAAGACATTTGAATCGATATTCAATTTTTACCAACTTTGAGTAATGTTTTTTTAGATTTTTATTTTATATAAAAAAAACTGTCAATTCACTTTTTCTCAAAATTTTACCTGATGTCAAAAACATTATTCTTCGCTGCACAAAATTGTTTTTTAGGTAAAATCATATTTTAGTCATGTTGGAGGTGACACATTTTGTTTTATTGATAAAAAAAACCGTTGAATATAACTTTTTTACAAAATAATCGAAAGTTAATAAGAGCTGACAATACTTCACTACCACATTATTGACTTAAAAGACCATTAAAGCAATGTCGTAATCTTACATTCATTCTCCCTCCATTAAGTAAACCAAACACCCTCAATCTATTAAATAACATTTTTAGGTTATGGATGACCACAATAACAGTCATAATCACATGCAAATTATATTTAAACAAAAAAAAATAAGTCTAATTTATTAGAAATAAATCTAATTATCGCCTCCCAATCTGTTTTGAATTATATTATTAAAACAATTCATAACGCTCAATAGGATCATATTAATGATACAAAGTATAAATAATAAAAACAATTGTGCATATTTGTTTCTATTTTAGGAAATTAACATATTTTTATATTTGAATAAATTTTGTTTTGTGTTCTACGTTTTCAAAAGATCAAAAGTAACTAATAACAGCAAATAAATATAGATTCTATACATACATATGTACAAATGCCATTTATTCACAAAATCAAAAATGAGTTATTGTTTCATTTAAACATATTTTATTCACTTGTCTGATATAGAAGTATGTAGGATATACATAAGAGATGATGTATATGTGTTTTTAAAATATCATATTCTCGTTAATTTCCTATTGATTTAAATCTATAAAGCCTCTATTTTAACCATGGCAAGTACAATTCTCTATTTCTATATCAAATATAACATAGTGCGTAGGCCGTATAGCTACATTACGTATGTGTTGGTATAATAAATAACCCATTTATCAAATTCCTGCCGCATTCAGGTTGTCTGCATCAGAACAGTATTTTGTTTCCTTCATTAATCTAATAAAATAACAAATCATCAAACATGGCGTCGAATTACAAACAACCCCCGTACATGAACGCATTATTATATGTTTATAATTGTGTGTTGATATTTATGATGGTGTTGCATAAATTGTAGGTGTGCAATTTTGATTTTATGAACACAAACCGGCCGGGCTTGAGATTATTTTTGATTATTATTTTTAGCCCCAGTAGATTTATAAGGTTGAGCATGAGCATTTTCCCATCAATGAAGGGTGGATAATTAAGCTGAGTCAGGATTGCCAGTTTATTGGTTCACCCCCTTTACTTATCTATCACAAAGAGGCTTTGTTATATCGATAGGGGTAAAATTTGGATAGAGTAGGTTTATACGAATGTGTATTAGATCATCATCACTTATCGAAACAAAGCTATCGGAATATTTATTGTTGAGTTCATATAAAATAGATTTAGGAATCATTATTTTCTCTTCTACAAATCATTAACTTCAATTTCAATGGTTTTGAAATTTTAATAATTGCGAGTACGAGTAGGTTTGGTTTGCAGAGCAGCTGTTCGAGTCTTTTGCATTGCGAGAGCAACGCAAAACATTTTACGAATAAAATCAGATTATATCAAGTAGAAAATTACAAGAGCGGAATATAAATAAAAAAAATCACACATAATTTTGATTTCGAGACTTGAGCAATAATTCCAACGTGAAAATTCGTTTGATAAAATCAGTCTTAATAGCCAATTAATTTTTTAGTTGCAACCAGTTTTTATGAACCGGGTGTAAACATTGCGATTGTTGAATTTTTATTTGCTAATTAATGCATCGATAGAGAAGAATTCAAAAAACTGTTTAGTACCGGATCGTGATGATTTCTACCTACTTCTTATCAATTTGAACATTATTTTTGTTACGTTATGATATATGTTAGTACATACGTCAATTAAAAACAAAAATCCAAACAATATCCGGATTTAAGTATCTATTAATTATTAATGATAGCTTTAAGAAATAGTGGTGTCTATACAATACGAAATAACCAATAAATTTTGGTGGATGATTAATTAGTTAGTTTTTTTTCAGAGATTGAATTTCAATTGAAAGAAATCAGGAGCAAATGTCGACTCTGGCCACTTTCTGGTAGTGGCTAAATTTAGAGCTCGAATATCAAAGGATAAAAAAACATGTGCTGCCCAAAGAAAGAAGTTCAACATCAGTTGCCTTAGCACATTGGAGAATGCCATAGACTACAGTGAATGCCTGAGCGAGCGACTCTTCGCCGCCGTCCTCCCAAATACTACAAACATCAACACATTGTGGAACAAATATCGCGAAATAATAAAAAATGTAGCCGAAACCACCAAAAGTTACCAGCCATCAAACCGCCATATTTTCATCGACTTTAAAGCTGCTTATGTAAGCATCCTCCGCCAAGAGCTTATGATGGCGATCCGATTCTCAATTCGGAATCCCGAACAAACTGATCCAGCACCGCTAAACAATACGCAGTGCAGTGAGCTGTGCTTGAGGTCTTCACAGCGATTGAAGAACAGGCGAAACTAGTTGCTCTTGAAGTGAATGAGGACAAAACAAAGTACATGTTATCAAAAAACAAACCAACATCTGTCCACCGCCTAGGACAAAACGTCGCTGTTGGTAGCAGCAATTTCGAGGTAGTCAATTAGTTCACCTACCTTGGAACAAACATCAATCCCACGAACGACACCTTAGTGGAGATCCGAAGAAGAATTACCCTAGCGCACGGCTACTGCTTCGTGTTCAAAACTCCTCACTCGAAAGACAAAGTGTCTGCCATACAAAACTTTGATTTTACCAGTCCTACTCTACGGCGCCGAGTGCTGGACGATAAGTAAGAAAGGGGAATTGATATTGGCCACTTTCGAAAGAAAAATTCTTCGACGGGTTTTTGGTCCGTATTCGACGATGGAGAATGGAGAAGGACATACAACCGAGAACGGTATGAGATGTGACAAGATGTGGATGTAGTCCAGAAGGCCAAGAAAAGACGACTATATTGGTTCAACCACATCGAGCGAATGGACGAAAAAGCTCCAGCCAAGAAAGTCTTCTCAGCCCAGCCCCCAGGTTCAAGACGACAAGAATGACCGAACCTACGGTACAAGGACCAAGTGACTGTGGATGCCAGAGCGCTTGGTCTCGGTGAATGGAGAGTACATGCGAGGGATCGTTCACGATGGAAGACTGCAGTATCTCAGGCTGAAACCCTTCATGGATTGTGAGTAAATTGTCTGTACAAATTTGTGGAAAAATTCCTTAAAACTATTGAATAATAATTACAAATTACAAATGCTGAGTAGAATATCAGCATAGTGTGCCCGATACATAAGAAAGGAGACCCTCTAAACTATGCCAACCACAGAGGCATCAGTCTCCTTGACATTGCGTATAAGATCCTCTCTGCCGTATTATGTGAACGTCTGAAGCAGTTCGTCAACAACCTGATTGGTCCTTATCAGTGTGGCTTCAGACCAGGAAAGTCCACTATCGACCAAATATTCACTCTACGGCAGATCTTGGAAAATACCCAGGAGCTTCAAATCGATACCCACCATCTCTTTATTGATTTTAAAGCCGCATATGACAGCACCTATAGGGAAGAGCTCTACAGAGCAATGTCTAGTTTTGGCATCCCTGTTAAACTTATCCGTTTTTGCAGAATGACGGTGGAGAATGCACGCTGCTCTATCAAGGTCGGAAAAGATCTTACCGATACATTTGATGTCAAAAAATGTTTTAGACAAGGCGATGCACTGTCATGCGACTACTTTACCATCGTTCTGGAAAGAATTGTGCAAAACTCAACCGTCAACACTAGAGGCACAATCTTTCAAAGGTCCATCCAATTATTCGGATACGCAGATGATATTGACATAATTGGGAGATCAAAGCGTGATGTCAGTGGAGCGTTTTTGAGCATTGCGACGGAGCAAAGAAGATGGGTTCAGGGGTGAATGAGGGCAAGACCACAACAACTTCTTGGACAAAACGTCACTATGGACAGCTATAACTTCGAGGTAGTTGAGGACTTTGTCTAACTAGGCACCGCTATAAACACAGACAACGACACCAGAGCTGAAATCAAACGAAGAATAACTTTTGCAAATCGTTGCTTCTTTGGACTAAAAAGGCAGTTGAGAAGTAAAGTAGTCTTTAGAGTTTCTAAAATCACCATCTATAAGACACTCATCATCCCGGTTCTCATTTATGGCGCTGAGGCCTTTACCCTGTCAAAGAAAGATGAGAGCGTCTTAGGATGCTTCGAGAGAAAAATTCTTCGGGTGATTTTTGGTCCTGTACGTATAGATGGAGAATGGAGGAGAAGATATTATAACGATGAGCTGTACAAGCTGTACAGCGACACTGACCTAGTTAGCAAATTTAAAGTCCAACGGCTTGGATGGCTAGGTCATGTAGAGCGAATGGATCAACGCTCCAGCCAGTCTTCGAATAAAATAATGAGGGGCAGTAGCGCAGTAGAGGAAGACCGCGAAGCAGGTGGGTGAAGACCTCAACCAACTTGGCGTGCGAAAATAGAGACAACTAGCTAGGAACTGAGCTGGATGGAGATGCATGTTGGTTGAGGACCAGGTTCACCCTTTAGCTCGGTTGTGCCACCTTAAGTAACGTAATTAGTAATTGATATTCTGCAATGTAATTACAAAATTTATTAGAAAGTTCAATTACTTTTTTTTTTTGTTTTACATTAGTCGCACACTCAAAGGGTTATAAATACCCTTATAATGGTTAAACATAGTGCGAGGAAATCGCAAAGGAGGATAGGATTAGAAACAAGATACAAATTCATATTGGTTTTGAATGTCTGCACAATACATTACTCGTAAGTGGAAAGTATTGAAATTGATAAAGCCTTCCACGTTTCTGCAGTGCAGCTGAAGAAAGAATTGGGCTACAGCTATTACAGTTAAATTTTTTGAAGGGAAGAATAAAACTGGTTAAATATCAACAGAATAATGCTTGGCATGAATGTTTGGAGCGGTGTTCAAAAGAAACAAACGTCTTAGTAATAGAACGATCGCATATCATTTTAAAATCTCTTATTTCAATTCTATCCAAAAAACTCTACGTTATTGGAGCCCAAATATGGGAATTATACCTGAGTTTTAAGTCGAATAAGTGATCACTCTACAACAAGTGGTTTGTGATCTATCTTGAACTGGAATCCCTACCGTCTCCAAGATGCAAGTACCACATATCGTTAGTGGCATTTAGAGAGGATTACGCTTTTGAGATATTATAGAGAGCTTGGAGTTTTAGAAGCATTAAATTCTACACGATGTTTTATTCCCAATGCTGTCAAGATCAGAATGTAATGAGCATACTATATGCTGCCGTTGGTAGTCCACATCTAAAGAACAAGGTTAAGAAAACCGAAACAAATATGAAAAGCTGAGTATACTGTCATCAGCGAAACAATTTAGTAGATTAGAAGTTTCATTCAAAAGATAAATTATAAAAATAATGCGTATATTTATTTATTGTTTAACAGATTTGAACCAATTCCAAAATACTTCAATTGAACCGTCCGAAAGGTAAGTTTTAGCATAACAAAAGAAGATATTCATTAATACCAAATGCATGCATTTTTGATAAGATAGCTATCAAATGCATTTGAAATATCAAGTGCAATAATCTAATTTTCTTCAAAACGGTGTTAAGATTTATTCCACTATTCAGTGAGATGAAATATTATCATTTTTTAAAGACTCTAGTTTTTGTTACTTATTATTACTTAGACAGGTAAATTTATTAACTGAAACCTTTAATCAAACTTACTCAATATTTAAAATATATCCAACAGAAGAGCATAAACTTACCTGAAAAGAAAAATACAAATGAATATTAGAAAGTGTATTTCAATTTTTTTGAATTAACTTATGTTATAAGTTTTTTAAGAAATGTTCAAGTTTTTTTTCCAATTTTCTAGATCTTTTTTCTGTACTTTTCAAATTTTCTACGGTAATTTGTTTTGACGATCACAATATTATAAACTATTTAAAACTTTAAAAAGCTATACATTTTGAAAAATGTCATTTTTGAAAAATACAAAAAGTTTTCGAAAAATGGATTTAATCCAATAAAAAAAACACGTGAATGTTAAGTTAAAAACATTTTTATTTTTGACAAATGCGATCGGATTATTTTTCTTTTTTAGATTTGAAAAAAAGTCAGAAAAGAACTGCTGTGAAAAAATCGTGGTAAGAAGAAAAACAGGGATTCAGGATTTTTTGAATACAATGGTCGGTAGAAGTATTTAGACATTACAATTTGTAATGCTAGACTACTTGATATGGTAAAGTGGGAATGTAACGGGAATATTTTTCTACTCAAAACCCAAAACAAAGCACCTAGGCAACGGTAAAACTAACTTATTTATATTATCACTTTTTAATACAATTTATTAACTTCGATGACATTTAGAAACAATAGTTGATAATAATGGGTAAAACGTCGGAAGTTAACCAGGATTTAGGAATTGAGATGGTGGTCAAGTATTATGCCGGTATTTCGGTGGAAAAATTAAGCAAAATATATAAAATTCCTCGTCAACTGTCTATTAAAAATAAATAAGCAGAAAAAAACAAATCCACGCAAAATGTTTCATGTTCAGGCAACCACGCAAGACTTTCAAGAAAGAGGAGCGTTTAATAGTCAGAAAGTTTAAAGCAAATGCACTGAACAATCCAAAATCTACTGCAATACCCCAAAGATCCCAAAAAAATAAACTATAAAGCCTACAGGTTGCCAAACAATTTTTACACAAGCCTTCATTATTTGGAAAATGGTATTGTGGACTGATGAAAGCTGTTTTGAGTACCACGAATAAAAATAGAAAACTTTTTGCAGAATCCCTAGGAAAATGCAAAGCAAAGTACCACCTGTGTGTAAACTAGTACCTTATGGTGGTGGCACCGTCATGTTTTAGGGATGTGTTTGCTTTGATGGCACCGGAAACTTCGTAGGAAGCGATGGAATGATGAACAAATAACAATATTTTGATATTGTTCCTTCGTTCATTTGCAGCAAGACAACGCTGTCATAAAACCAAGGTGATAACTAATTTTCTAAAGGAAGTGGCTGTAAAAACACTATATTGGCCACCTAAAAACCCCGACTTAAACATAATAGAAAATGTTTGGGTCTATATAAAGTGAAAATGGAGTCCATGCTTGACTAGAAAAAGCCTTTGGAAGGAAATTTCTCCGAAAACTCTATAAAATTTGGTAAAATATATACCAGGCCATTTCATTTTTTATTAAATTATGCTTTTCTTTTCAAAATCATCTTTTCATCATAATACATTTTGTCAAAATAATTTTTCCGCCACATATTTCTGAAAAATAATTTTCAGTTTCAGAACTGTAACATTGAATTTAATTAAATAAAGTTCTTTTCGAAGCTCATTATTATGCATTTTTTAATTTCCCATAGGAAGTTATTGTAATGGGTCCGATTTATCAAATTGAAAATTTTTGTGTTTGTTTGTATATATTATATTGTAACGTGATATCAAAGAAGTATATTTTTTGAAAAAAAAAATCCATTTAACGGTTATGTTTTATAAATCAAGAAAACTGAAAAAAAAAAATTGTCACCTCCAAAATTTTACGCCTAAAATATGATTTCATCTCCAAAACACTTTTGTGCAACGAAGAGTAATGTTTTTGACATCTGATTCAATTTCGAGAAAAATCGAATTGACAGTTTTTTTTATAAACAATAAAAATCTAATAAAACATTACTCAAAGTTTGTAAAAATTAAATATCGATTCAAATATCTTTTCAAAAACTTGAAATTTAGGCTTCAAACTTATTTTAACTTATAAGAAATTTTGTTTTCAACATTTTAAAAAATGTTGAGAAAAATCGAATTGACAGTTTTTTTTACAAAAAATAAAAACATAAATAAAATTAATAAAAGTTGGTAAAAATTGATTTTTGCCTCAAATATCTTTTAAAAATTGTAGATATTGGCTTTAAACTACTTTTATCTTTTAAAAAATATTGTTGTTAACATTAAGTAAAATTTTGAAAAAAAATCGAATTGACAGTTTTTGTATAAAAAATTAAAAACCTAAAAAAAAATTTTAACAAAAGTGGCTAAAAATTGATTTTTAACTAAAAAATCTTTTCAAAAATTTGAAATATTGGTTTTAAACTAATTTTATCTTATAAGAAATATTGTTTTCAACATTCGATAAAATTTTGAAAAAAGTCGAATTGACAGTTTTATATAAAAAAATAAAACGCTAAAAAAACAATAGATACTAAAACTTGGTGAAAATTTACTTTCGACTCAAATAGCTTTTCAAAAATTAAAATTATTGGCTTCAAACTTATTTTATTTCAGAGAAAGTATTGTTTTCGATATTCAGTAATGTTTATATAAAAATCAAACAGTCCGTTTTTTCATTAAAAATAAAATCTACAAAAAATAGTACGCAAAATTGGTAAAAATTGATACGAGTACATATAAAAAACTATCAGTGTGGGTCGCATCCCAGCCTCTTTTCTTAAATATTTTTTCAACTGATCAAATAAAATATGTGAATACGATATTTTGTTTTTTTTCCGACCATTGTAGGTCGGTTTTTTAAAAATTGTAATCTTATGCCTTTAAAATAACTAAAACATGATGAAAATATTTGGTAGTCACTTTCCCGGCAGGCATTAGTAAATGTGAAATCTGAGCGGTAAAGGTGCAATCTGAGCGGTTGAGTTAGGACATGTCAGTGATGTGAAGAATCGCAAAGGCTTATCGATTATTCGTTGGTTACATGACATTTTGCAATAAGACCTCTGTCTTAAGGCTTTTAATGATCTGGTAACCCACAGGGACTATGCTGGTTGATCACTAGCAATATTGCCATTCGCTGATTGGGTCTTAAAATGCATCAAAACCAAAATGATCCAGAATTACATCGAAAAATTATTGTTCACCTCAGAAGTTCAGGAATGTTTCATAAATATGAGGCTGGTTCAACTGTTACCGTGAATAGATACGATTACCAAGCTGTGATTAATTTGTAATGACCTGATTTTAAAGACATTCATACGAAATACGGACGAAACGAAACTATTCTTTTTAGTAAAACAACAAAGCAATTGCAATTTTACAGACCTTTTTATAAGGTGATCAAAACTGGCCATTGCGGTTTTGTGAATTAACATCTATAAATTTCGACCAAGCCAAATATGAGACAGTGTTGAACAATCGACTTTATGAAATCTGATTTATAGAATATCTTATAGCTGTAATTTGTTCCTCCAATTCTGACGTGCGGAGTCCCTTCGATTATTTGTTGTATTTAACTTTTGATCAATGGAGTGGAGAACACATATGACAGCTCTGGAAAGTGATAAACACTGATAACAGAAGATTCGTTCCCGTCTGTTGATATTTCCTAAGAGATTTGCAAAATACAACAATCACACACTTTTGTGAGATCTCTTTGATTACAATATTTGCTATTGCTTCCAAGAAATTTTAGCCTAAAACAAATGTTAGCTTCTATACAGACGGTTCAAAGACCGATTACGGAGTTGGAAGTGGTATCTATTCAGAATAACATGAATCTCAGTCTATCATATAGAATTCCCAATCAATGTAGTGTATTCCAGGCAGAAGTAATGGCGATTAAAGAGCCACTATCCTGGCTCAAAGAAAACATTATGTCTTGCAAGGATATACGAATATTCTCGGACAGCCAAGCCCCTCTTAAGTATCTCGCGTCTGTCTCCACAAACTCTCAAATAGTCCACGATTGTCGATCATCTCTGAAGGAGATGACAGAACAGTTTAATATTCACCTCATTTGGGTGCCGGGCCACGGAGAAATTCCGGGAAATTGCAAAGTCGATGACCTCGCCAAAAACGGAACACTTCTGCCTAATGTTACACAAAAACATATCATAGGAACACCACTTGCTACATGCAAATATCTTCTCAAACAATATGCTCTAGAATCAACAGATGCTAGATGGTCACAGAGTACCACCTGCCTAGCAACCAAGCAAATATATCCAAGCATAGACTTAAAACGGTCAAAAGGCTTGATATCCCTGAGCAGACAAAGTATAAATTGGAGTAATAACAGGACACTGCCTCATAGGAAGACATGTTTCGAGGCTACGGATCTACACAAATGACTTCTGAAGAAGCTGCATGGACGAGGAGGAAGAGGAAACAGTCCAACAGCTTCTATGTACATGTCCAGCACTCTCCATTAGAAGGAATAACTCTCTCGGTAATCCCTTCTTCGATAATACCAGTAAAATGGCAACGATTGACACAAAATGTCTTTCTAACTTTATTAAAAGTACAAAATGGTTTGTTTAAGTTCATTACTCTCCCATGAGTACCTGAGTGGTATCACAATGGACCCTTGAGGTCTAGGTGAGTCAATGACATCTGGACAGCCACTCCAACCTTACCTTACAAATTTTAGCCAAATTCTAGTAGTTATAACCATATGCCGATTGGATTTGTTTATAGTTCCTATATTATTCTCAAGATTTTTCAGTATAAAATCAGTCTTACCACATTTTGGTGATATTTTCCTTAAATTTTTTTGTAAGAAAATTGTCACTTGGATTTTTAAAAACAAATAACCAAAACATTTCAAATTCGATGAATCCAATTATTTTAATGTTAATATAATTTTTCGTGTTTATTGGTTCGTTATTTAAGGACACTTACATATTTATCTTTTTTTAAATTACTTTAGTAAAAACAACACAAACCAACATTTTTTTGAAATCCATTCTGAATGAAGTAATTATCTGTAAAATAAATATTATTTGAAGTCTATACTTATACTGAATCTTGGGATATAACCGACAAAAAGAGGAAATTCCCCAAAAAAATCTTTGATTTTCGTTCGGAGACCCTGAAACGTAGACAAATTTCAAGATTTTCAAAATGATACTTCCTTTAAATTTAATTATTTCCGTATGATTTTTAGTTTAAATCGAAAGTCTGATACACCCAAAATTATCAACCTTGTCATAAAATCAAACACATATACCACAAACCTAACCACAATCAAACGGCTATTATAAACATTTTATTTTATACTTTGGAGAAATTGTGTGATAAGAATATTAAATTAACGAAAATAACAAAATTACAGGTAAAAATCTACACCCAAACAAAGAAAAAAAACCACTCACAGACACACATCTTCTAATGGTATCTTTAATATACAACAATCATTAACAGATGTCACGTTGAAATTGAAATACATATCAATTGGATACACAAATTTTTCAACACTACTTATGTATCTTTACCTACACCTACTTCCTGCAGAAAAGTATAAGGTATCTTGAGAATAAGGAGAAGCAGTGTGTTTATTTTTGAGGTCTTTACTTTAATGTTATTTGAAATTTTGTTTATTTTTCGCTTTCTAGCAAATAAGCAACAGTGGAACAGATGAGTCTTGAAACATAGCAGAAAAAGCATTGCTAACTATGGAAAAATAGCAAAAGTATCTCATTTCAATGGAATGGAAAATTTTAAGATTTGAAGATATCAGATAAAAAATATCGAAAAATAAAAAGTACATTTTAACAAAATAAACGTTTTAATTTTTTTCTAATTCTTCTAGTAAATTGTTCCATTGTTATTTAAAGTACTAAATCCACATGCAATGTACAGAGGAAAGAGAGATATGATGTTATGTCGAGTACAGCTATAACTCTTAGATACTTTAGATATAGATATATCGTTGAAAGATACAGACAATAATAAACTATTCAGATACACCTGTTAGACAACAACCAATGTAAAGTATCTATGAATATGAAGTCCGCATGTTGGCAAAGAAAAAGTCACATCAAAGGGGCGCGCATACACATTTTTTAATGGAGAGCTATAATAATCATTAAACTCGTACTTACTATAAAGTAGGTTCTTATGCTTTGAAGGTTCATGTCTTATATTGTGCGGATATGTATAGAAGTTTTTAATTTTGTTGTCATATTTTTAGTTTATACATGTCAATGGAAAATGTAGGCTAAGCTAACATGTCTATGTTTGAAGTTAAATGGACAGGTAGTTCCTGTATAGAATGAGATGCATGAATTATTTGTCATACTCAAGTACTGTACTAATTGTGAAATGAGGAAAAATTAACAATAAACAATAAAGAAAAAAAAAGAAACAACTGTTTTACAAACAAAAATTTAATAACAAAGAGGCCTATTGAAGAATTTTTAAAGATCAGGTCAAGTGTGTACGGGTTTTAAAGGTTTTTTGAAGCTTTTGAAATCGAAAGTTATGGAAAGTTTGCGTTGACATAATTGCAAATTTCAAGTTGTAAAGGGTGACCTAAAATTATCAACAATTTGGGTAGTCAAGTATTGAAAAAACAGC
Organism: Eupeodes corollae; assembly: GCF_945859685.1. Classification (NCBI taxonomy): domain Eukaryota; kingdom Metazoa; phylum Arthropoda; class Insecta; order Diptera; family Syrphidae; genus Eupeodes; species Eupeodes corollae. The sequence goes on along the minus strand of NC_079149.1, from coordinate 93,978,922 downwards.
CTTTAAAAACTCCAATTTATAGGGAACGAATGATTAGATTATATTTTATTCAACAGATATTTAGTTGGTTACTCCACAAGCTGCATCTAATTCTCACCGTTCAGGAGTCTTCATTTCCTTGAAGAGCATTTGTTCTAAAAACTGCCCTTCTTATTTCTGTTAGAATCGGATATTCACCCGAAAGTGTCCAACACTTTAATGATTATTTAAGTTGCAGAGACTACAAATAATTGCCAAATCGTTTCGGGGAGGTATGAAACTAAGCCGCAACATCTCTACTTTTATAACAAAAATTGTCCTAATCACAGTGATTCGCCATATTTACATTAAAGGTGTTTCCAGATTCCGTTGCTAGCATTCTCAAATCTTCATATCAACCTTTTTTTAGATTGTGTTGCATTTCGCCAATTTACTTTTGGCTGCTTGCAATTTTGCGATTTCGATATCCTGATCAGATGATCCACGTTCAACTTAAGGGTTAAAATAAATAGTGTTGTTAGACCATTTTCCAAGTAAAACATATAATATTTTGGAGTATTTATAGGGATTGAGACAATTTTTCTAAGAAAGAAACAAATTATGCTTTCCACATTATCGGTTTTTTTCGTGCCCCAAACTTGAGCAGCTTTTATTAAAACTTCTATTTAACACTTTAGTAAATATTTTAATTTTAGGGCCTCCTCAAATATTATCAATCAAATAAAGTACAGGGTGATGCAGCACCCTGGGTAGGGTTTAAGGGTTTAGTGTCTTTCCATATTGAGATTAAAAGTTAACTCTATTCCAAGGTAAGTTTACTCTTTTATACCACTTCCGAATCTCTTCGATCAAATCTATATTGTTCATCACTTGAAAGTCTCCCACTGCCCTTCTGGAAAATCATAACTTTAGACTTATCTATGTTGACTTCTAAACTCCACTAAACTCCAGTACTCTGCCAATCTATTTATCATTAGTTGAAGTGATTTTGCCTACTCTGCTAATATGACAATGTCATCAGCATACATAAAACTTTAATAACTATATCAGCAATTTTAACTGCACACGGTTACCAGTGTACCAAATCGTTCAGATACAGGGCAAAAAGTGAAGGGCTAAAATTGAATCCCTATTTCCCTCGTTTCATTTCCATTTTTTTGGATTTAGTTTTTCTATCAAACACTTCCGGAAATTACTGTTGGTAGAGTGTTCCTAATTCATTAACAAATTTGATTGACACTCAAAAATTGTACAACCTGAAGAACATCACATTTCGGTTAATTGTGCCAAAGACAGCCTTAAAGACAACAAAAAATGCAAAGAATTTTTTATTGTTACTTAGCTTAGCTCTTGGCATACAATTTAATACCAAAATATTGTCTATACTGTAAAGTAACCTCTGCGAAAGCCAGCTTGAAATTCACTGGGCATTTGGTTGGTTTCAACCCAGTCGGTGAACCTCTTACATAGGAGTGAGGAATAGATTTTTGGTGAAGCATTTAAAAGCGATATTCTTGTATAGTTTTTGGGATCATTGGATCACTATTTTTTAATATAAGCCAGATCAGGGTTTCGTAAAAATTATCTGGATGAATACCGAAATTAATGATAATATTTAAGGCTTCTGCTAGCTTTTCTTTAAACGTAGGTTAGTTATAGTTAAAAAATTCTGCTGGAATATTATTGGCCCCAGCAGCTTTACCATCCTTCATTGAGTCCAATACTACCTTCAGCTCTTCTAGGTTTATATCTTTTTCTAAAAAATTGTTCAGCAAACATGGGCGGGCTTATTTTTGACTACACTGCTCCTCCATCGAAAAACTCTAAAGGTTACTGAAATGCTCTTATAGGATGCTAACATTTGGTAGAGAATCTTGCCTTGTAATTTTGTTCCCATTGATTTTTTTAGTGAGAGCCCAAAACTTCTTTGAATCTTTGCATTGACCTAAGGATCTTTCCAATTTTTCTTCGATATTTCTTTTTTTTCCCTGCAATGTTTCTTATATGTTTTTTTGCACCCACATATGAAACTTGCTGTACTGTATTTTTGCATTAATCCAAGGTAATTACCATATCATTGGACAATTTCAGAAGTCACTGTTATACCTAAATAAGATAAACCACCAACAGAAGTAGCATCTTACAGACCAATATCGTTAATACTTATGATTGCAAAAGTTTTTCAAAAACTGGTAATATAAAAACGATGAACAAAATAGTAGAAGAAAGAAGATTAATTTCGAAAATCAGTTTGAATTTAAAAATAAACATTTCGCGAAAGACCGAGTACATACATCGAATTACGGATGTGGTGGCTCTTAAAGAAAAACAAGTTTTTTTGGCTGTATTTCTTTAAATGTAGTTCAAGCCTTTGACTAGGCTTTTCGCTTATTGGACTCTCATATCATATACAAATCATATACTTACGGCCGATTCTTTAGGGTACAGCACGACCAAAATTACTCGGAACTAAAGAAAAGTGAAGCCGGTGTACCACAAGGAAGTGTCTTAGGACCAGCCTTGTATTTTGTATATGAATAAAATAGATAATTCAGCGAACATCAAAGATAAAATGGAGACCGTTTTAAACATATGAGACAACGTTTATAAATTAAGACGTCATTAGCTTATGGTCTATAGGAAAAATACAAATTTGAAAAAAAAAAACACATTTTTAGATCAATAATAAAGATTGAAAAAGCCACAGTACCAAGTGCCTCTTAAAAATATCGATCGGATAGAAACAAAGCAACGAGAAATATAAGGTTTTGATTTTTGTGCCTACTTTAATTTTACGCCATGCTATTTTTCTAGAATTTTCAGTGCCTAATAAGTAAGGTATTTTTCGATACTAGCCGCTTAATGTATAGGTAGGGTAAGGTTTATTTCTAGCTGATGCATACAGAAAGTATTATTTTGGAGTCCTTAGTTCCCAAACAATGGATTTTAAAAACCAGGTTTTTTGGATTAGAATAATTTCTTCTTCGCTGCTGAATGATTGAAGACACAGGCCGACGAAGTCTTGATGATGACCTGGATGCGTTATATTGCTCTTCGTCATTTTTGTCCTCTAGGTTTTGAGCCTTCCAGTTGTGGGTAGGAAGAGATAAATTAGATAGCCAGATTATCTGAAGTTTTTCTGGACAATTCACCTGTAAGTATGGTGCGAGCTCTTAGTCTGCATGAGATTTCCTCCTAAGCTACAACTTTGAGCTTAGTACCAGGCTTGATTTCTAGCACAAAACTATAAAAGATCTCGCAATCTCTAACTGTCACAAACCATGAGCTTTATGTGGCTTTGATGCCAGCAACCATCGCTTGTGATTGGAGGTTGTTCATCCGGTTTCTCGAACATAAGGAAATTCTCTTTGACCACCTGCCAATTTTCCACATATACGATTTTGATTGATTATAGAAACGATTTTGTTTTGTTTGACGTTTGAATACAGAAGTGGCACCCTCTTTAGACCTTTGATGCTTTGACGTAGGGTCTTCGCTGGCCTTGCCATTGTTTGTGGCTTGAAAGTTTTTTATAATAAACACACATTCAAGGGGATATTACTACCCTTATTAAAGAACGAATCTCTGTATTTGACAGTACTGCCGAAATTGTGGTCGAGGGTATACTGATGAGCTTTCCCAGAAGCGTGGTTGAACTGTTTAAGGGGAGGAATGCAACTGGCTATTTCAGTAGAGCATAAGCCGTTAAAATAACGGTAAAATAGGGTCAGACAAGAGACCTTACGACGATGTTCAAGTGAAGTAAATGAACTTATGATGATATTATCATCTATCAATTTAAATGCTCTACGTTCAATACTATCCAAGAGGCTTAAGTATGTTGCAGGAGCACCAGCCCAGAGATGGGAGTTATACACAAGCTAAGGACGTATGTAAGTCTTGTAGATAATAGCCAGATCAGAAGGGGTGAAATATTTCTTGCATCGCCTTAGAAAACCCAAACACCTTGCGGCATTTTTGGCGACATCGCGTATGTGATCATTCCACAAGATGTGGTTGGTGACACACATACCGAAAATGTTCAGTCTCATTGATGCAAGTGCCATCCATGGATAATGGCAATGGGGGTATATCTCGCTTTAACGCTACAAGACAGAATTGCGTTTTCGAAGCATTAAATTCCACGCGGTTTTTTAATCCCTATTTAACAATGCTGTTTGAGTCGGAATTTAATAAGTTTACCATATTTTGTCGTTGTAGTTCCAAAGAAGTGGGACGTGAGTCTGAAAACGAATATGAAAAGCTAAGTGTACTATCGTCAGCGAAACAATGTATTGGATTCGATGTGGCAGACAGGAGATCATTAATATAAAAATGAGAAAGAGAGTTGGAGATAGAACTGAGCCCTGCGGCACACCAGCACTTATTTTATGGTTTTCAGACTTGGAGAGGTGTACTCTACTTAGTGATAGTAAGACCATGGTCTACAGTTTACTATTCTACTGAAAGGTGGTGTCAAAGCTTGAAAGTGACAGTTGTGGTTAAGCACTTCATCATAGCTCCAAAACTAAACGAGCTGTATGTTGCTACTGGTACTATTCTATCCCACCTCTTGTTTTGTAAAAGAACACATTTTAACAACAACGCGATCAGGAGAAACAGTAGATGGCCTTACAGAAGCAATATTGGCCGATCTTTTAGATTCGGACCTACCACCAAAACAACAAGAAAATAAATCCATTTGAATCCAACGAGCAAAGCTGGAAAGGTGGTCCATCTACCCAGAGATCCTTATATGCAGATAACGATATAGTTAATTCCGAGGTCAAGACTAATTGAAAACTTGTAAACAAACAGTGTAGGAGAGAGTGGGTAAGGTTTCAGACAGTTTACTTACTGTTTTGAAAGAACGACTTATAGGAAAATAAAAGAGCTGAAAAACCTTTAAGACAAAATTTGTATTTTGAAGACAAAAAAACTGTTTTCCAGTATTCCAATAAAGTTTTTTTTAAATGCCAAAATTTGCAATGCTAAGCTATACTAAATATCGCAATCTAGTTGTGAAAATCACAGCATATTTAGTTCGTCCGCTCAAACACCTTAACCACATAATTAATTTACATTTAATTGGAAAGAAAACAACTTGTCAAATTTAGCCAACTATCACACACAAAAACATCGACATCATGCGAGTTCACAAAATATTATTAATGTTTCAAATATTAAAAACGAACAAGACAAAATGTAAAATAATAATTAAGATACACGAGCATAAATTGTGAGAAACGTTTTTTGACAATTTTCTCTTGTAAATTGTTTTCATTTTTTTTTTAATTTATTTTTATTATTTTATCAAAAGAACTCAAAAACGCGGTAGACCGAAACTGGCTGCTTTGACATTTTCTCATCGGAAGAAGAAGAATTTTTATTTGAATCTTTTTGTGTGTACGAAAATGAATGTGTTGAAAAGATTTGTAAATTTGAAAATAAAACAAATTTTATATTTTCTTTGAGTGAATTTTCATCTTTAGAAGAAGATATATGTAGTTTTTGGAATTTTGCCAAGTACCTATAATTTTCTATGATTGAATCTATTTTCTTTCACATTCATCATATAGAGATACGGTAATTTGGTGTAAAATGACTTTGCAAATGCCCCATATCTGAAAAGTTAATGAGTGTATTAATTAATTAGACTATCAAATAAGAAAGTAGTTTTGATTGAAATATCAAACAAAGGTGCAGAAAGGAAAGGTATCTTAATAAGTTTCTTTATTGAGTTATAAGTTAGAGTATAGCCAATTAAAAATGTGCGGTAGTCTATTAGAACTTAATTTATTAAGATGATGATGTCGTTTTAACTTTTTAGTTTATTGATACTTTTAATCCGATAAATTAAAAAATTCAAAAATATGATAAATATTTTGAGACTAAATGTCTCCAAGTGATTATAAATTTTAAATATTATGATTTAAAAAACTCTTAAATATGATCAAACAACGTTCGATGAATGTTGAAGTAAAAATAAAAAAACGTGTGACTTACTGAAAATCTTTCAAAAGTTAATTAATTAGCAAAAACTGTATATTATGATAGTTTTCAGTTTTTTAAAAATATTTTCAGAAACTGTTACAGATTACTATTTTTTGAATTACATTGAATTGTCTGTCATGAACTTACTTATTTACGAAATCATAAATGCAGCTAAGTGGTTATAAAAAGAAATGGGACCCTTATTTCTTGACTTGTCCTAAAAATGACCCAAAATGTTTAACTGATGTTAGTTGCTTTGTCAAATCCTTGATTACCTCTGAAAAGTGATATCTCTGTACTATTCTAATAAAATTAAAAGTTGCATTTTTAATGTCAGTTGTTGAAATTGAGAATTTTAACTGGTCTTTGGATAATTAACTAATTAACATAGAAAAATGCAGTCCTGCGGCAGTAAGCAATGTTTCGTTTATAAGTTGTTTAAAACCTGAAATTTTTCCAATTCATTTTTGTACTGCATTTTCAGTTTCAACGACGCAATGTAGGTTTATTTTTTCTGGACGCATTTTTTCATCGGTTTCCAACGATGATGTTGAACTTGGGTTTAAAAACATACAATCGGATTGAAGATAGTCTGGTCCTCGCCATCAAAGACAGTTGTCTTTAAGTTCCAATAATGAAATTCCTCTGGACGCAAAATCTGTTGGGTTCTGTTTTGTTGGACCATGATTCCAGATGGTGTCATTTGTTAACCTTTGTATGGCGGTGCAGCAATCCAACATATCGTTATCATAGAATCCGTCGACGCAAACGTTTCAACGTCATTAAGTGTAAAGATCTTTTGAACATAGTTTTAAAGTCGAGCTAACATCACAACACCACATAGTTCAAGTCGAGGAAGCGATATAGTGTTCAATGGTGCAACTCTAGTTTTCGACATAACAAGGTTGGTGTGAATTGTATCATTTTTGTGCAAGGTCCGTAAATAAACTACAACTCCATAAGCCTTCATTGAAGCATCGCTAAATCCATGTTGTTTTATTTCTAAATTATTCTTTTCAGTTTGTATCCAACGTTGAAATTTGATATATTGCAGTACTGGTAGTAGTGTTTCAAAAGATAAAGATTCTTGCTGCAGTTTTGGTGAAACAGTTGCGGCCCATGCTAAACCCTTCACATATAACTTTTTGCATAATGATTTTTGCCAAAATCACACATGGTGAAATCCATCCAAGTGGATCGAAAAGTTTGGCAACAGTTGAACTAATAGGAAGCCATTTGATTCCAAGAGTTTTGATGTGTTCTGCTAACTCAAAGGGTAGCATGAAATCAACTGCACTGTCTTGATGAGCTTCTTCGAAATTACTGGCCCATTTGCGAAGATAGAAGCTAGCTGATAATAAGAGTTGGTTGATTTTGGTCACCTTCTGTTGCGCTTTGTAAATTGAGTCTGCTCCGCTTACTGAATCATCAACGAACATGTCTTGCCTTATCATATTAGCTGGTAATGGATAATTTTTGCTTTCATCATCACCAATTTAAAGTACGTATTGCTAAGTAAGGAGCAGATGCGGTTCAAGGACGTTCCGTCAGTAGTCTTGAAAGTAGCATCAAGAACCAATCGCAATCGTACTGGACTCCTTAAATACATCATGATGAGGCACGAATGGTGAATTAAGAATTCCTTGGCTGACATCTACTTCTTCCATTACATTAAACCAACCACACGAATGCGTACAGTGCGTACAGAAGAGAATATTGCGTCTGTTTCTGAGAGTGTTGCTGAAGACCGTGAAATGTCGATTCGTCGCCGTTCGCAGCAATTGGGTTTGTGTTATTCGACCACATGGAAGATTTTACGCAAAGATCTTGGTGTAAAACCAAGTGAATGGGCCTTAGAAAAGTTGGCAGAAAATCCGCTTTTTTATCGACAAATTTTGTTCAGCGATGAGGCTCATTTCTGGTTGAATGGCTACGTAAATAAGCAAAATTGCCGCATTTGGAGTGAAGAGCAACCAGAAGCCGTTCAAGAACTGCCCATACATCCCGAAAAATGCACTGTTTGGTGTGGTTTGTACGCTGGTGGAATCATTGGAAACGTTACGGTGAATGGCGATCGCTATCGTTCAATGCTAACAAACTTTTTGTTGACAAAAATGGAAGAACTGAACTTGGTTGAAATGTGGTTTCAACAAGATGGCCCTACATGCCACACAGCTCGCGATTCTATGGCCATTTTGAGGGAAAACTTCGAAGAACAATTCATCTCAAGGAATGGACCGGTAAGTTGGCCACCAAGATCATGCGATTTGACACCTTTAGACTATTTTTTGTGGGGCTACGTCAAGTCTAAAGTCTACACAAATAAGCCAGCAACTATTCCAGCTTTGGAAGACAACATTTCCGAAGAAATTCGGGCTATTCCGGCCGAAATGCTCGAAAAAGTTACCCAAAATTGGACTTTCCGAATGGACCACCTAAGACGCAGTCGCGGTCAACATTTAAATGAAAGTAAATGTCATGGACCAATCTAACGTTTCAAATAAAGAATGGATGAGATTTTGCAAATTTTATGCGTTTTTTTTTTTTAAAGTTCTCAAGCTCTTAAAAAATCACCGTTTACTACTATTGTAGGGTATTTTCATATTGTATACCTCTTAAACTTTAGACTTTTGGATCATATAGTATCTCCTTTTTTTAACTCCAAAATGCGAAAATTATGAATATTATTTTGAAATCCGGGTTTCAGGTAAAAATTGACTATCTTCAATTGCTGTACATACTTACTTAAGTTGGCGCTAGTCATGTGTGAACAAGGGTCCCACCCAAAAAAGTTTTCCATTTAGTTGGGTTAGGCCACTTTTTACTTTTGCGCGTCACCTGATCCGCGGGCTTCCTTTACTGCACTGTCCTGTCTAGCGTCGGTCACAATATGGTCAATCTGGTTGACGGATAACTCCAAATGTGCATTTTAAGGTGTGAAATAGGCGTAATGGCTGCCAAGATGTTTCGCCCCACACCAAAATTGATGGGCTTGAATCGGTTATCGAAAGTGTAATAGTCCAGGCTGTGTTTAACGATTATTCTACCAAAGATGTCTTCTCTTCCTTATTTGGTGAATTTTGCCTTGATGAGGTGGTCGTTGATGTACCTACAGCTCAAGACTTCTTTCCTAAGTCTGGATCCAATGACAGAGCAATGACGGTAGCAGTAGAAGTACAGTAAATATCGTAGTATTGTAAGCTTTTTTCGGATGGTCGTGATATCTGCTTTATAGCAATCCTGGGCCTCCGTTAATTTTTCGGCTGCATGTGGTCTGTTAAGGGACCTAACATTTGATGTGCTTATTCGAAGTTCTTCGTACTGAAATCTTTGCGTGAGTTGTCAATTGTAAATCCGTCCGTATCTGACGCTTATTGAGCTTCGAAACTAGTTTTTCTTTAGGTAGTCAGGAAGTCACCCTGACGCAAGACTTTCATGCTGAATAACCAGGGGCTTGATTTAAACTCCAAAGGTGAAAGTTGGCATAACCGCTCTTTGCAGGTTTAGCTCCAAATATATCGTAGTAGCCCTGTAAGGTGTTCAATTAGTAGTTTAACCTAACTTAAACTACAGACACCGACGTTCTTCCGCTGCCGTCTGGATGAAAGGAGAGGTGCCTTAGTGGAAACAACTAACTCTTTCCTTTGGTACCTCAACAACTTGCCACTGGGGTTGGAACCCAATTTCCAGATGAGGTTACCAAATAACCGAAGTTAACCGTAGAAAGGTGAGCATAGGATATAGTAGACAATGGTGGGTTTTTGAGAAGAAATCTGTAAACACTTGTGTTCTCTTCATTGAACATGACTACTATTTGAAATTGTTGTGGTAACTAAGCCTTAAAAATCGTAATTGTTAGATTTTAAGTATCAAGTTTTATTTATTAATCCACCAGTTTGACTATTTTCAGCCGAGAAGGTATGAAAGTGATTTAGTATAACCTTGTTTAGAGTGAATATCCTAGTTTTAACTTGTCATATGTCAAAAGATGATTGCTGATAAAGAAGTTATTATTAAAATAGTAACCAACACAATTATAAATTAATATCCTCACGCTTTGTTCAAACACCTCATCAAATTTAATTTAATAACTTAAAATTTATTAAAAACTTTTGTTTTCAATAAAAGTAAACCAACCACACATGCACTGCACAATCAAAATAAGCGCTGATAAACTGAACTCTAAAAATGCTCATTAGCTGATGGCTTGACCCGATTTCAATATCTTCCTACCTCAAAGTCTTCCCATTCCCGCATTTCTATATCGTGTTTATACACAATCACGTTTGGCTTAGTATCAAATTGATCCACAAAAGTACCAAATAAAATAATGATTAATGTGCTTACTAGTACGCCGCGCAGTCCTCTCACTTCTTATAATATTCCCTTCCATGGCTTCCTTCCGATGGTAAAATACGAGAAGCTGTAAGTAGTAGGTACCTATGTTTCTGTACGTCGTCGTCGTACTATGCTATACACAACCAACCCTACTCAACTCAACTCGACTCGACTCCTTGCTCGCTCAAAAAACATATGCGAACTTTCTCCGCCCCCAGACATGACTACCCAGGAATATCACCTCAATTGTACGCCCAGACAGCTCCATAGCTCCAGAACATCCAGCACCAGTAGAAGCACCAGCAAGCGTTAGCAAAAGGTATCTCGTTATAGCCCCAAATCGCCCGGTTTAATGTGTTCGCTTGTTGCGCTGCCATTTAAATGTAATTAGGTAAATGTATGTACCTACAACTTCTGGGCTGGCTGACTAGATGGCTGGTTGAATAGTGTGCTGCTGGTGCTACTCCCTTGTCTAGCTAACTACGGCAGGTTAGAGCTCCTGATGATGCTGCTGTGTTCTCTGTGTTGCTCCTGCAATGCTCCAAGATAATTTTTCATACCACTTTTTTGCTCTGCTTTCCCAGGATTGCAATAACCAGGAGAGCAAGTCGTGCGAGATGCGGGAGGAAACTGGGCTACTGGCCATTTGGCCCGAATTGTTCCCGCATCTTCTCCTGATGATTCTGATCCTCATTCTCATCCTCATCCTGACCAAGCATATACTTAGCACGGGAAATGAATATATTGTGGATGGAAGTTGCATGTTGCCTGGATGTGTGCTGTGCTTGTGCCTGTGATATGAAATGCATAAGGTGAGGATGCAAGGACTTTTAATGAATGAGATGCTCTTCTCCCGGCTACTGTCCCTTTATAGCCTGTTACCTACATACAACATCAGAGGCCAGTATATGGAGGCGGTATTTCCCTGTTGAATGGTTGGATAATGATTCGAAAGGAGGAAACTCGCCGCTCTGGCAGGATAATGTATCGAAAGTTGAATGGAACTTTTTGCTTTTATTCCGCATCCTCCAGAAAGAGAAAGGACCATTATGAATGTCAGTAGAGATAGAATGGTGCAAGCAGGGGGAAGTTGCGAGCTATACAGGGGTTAAAATTAAAGGGTTATATTACAATTCCGTGATGGCGAATTTCGATAGGTTTCGTGTGTAAATGTCATTGTAAAGTTTCTCTTCTTTTGTTATAACATATTTATATAGATATACATTGTGAAATTTGTAAGGTAAGGTTGCATGGAGCGCACCTGAAGTGAAACTTTTCCGCATTGTATTGGCATTATATTCAACTTAACAGTTGTTGTGAATACTTAAATTTAAAATAATGGTCAATTCAGGTAATTTATATAAATTTTTACAGATAAATGTGTACTTGTATTTATAAACGGGTTAAATTGAATTTGTATTTGTGAAGAGAATAACATTGAAAGTCGAAAGTGGTTAATAATGCAGAATTTGATTACATATTGGTTTTTGAATATTATAGAAGCCTTAATGAGGCACTAAGTGAATTTAACTACTGAAAAGCACGAATTTACTCTTTAGATTCAAGGTTCTAAAAGGGCTTGGAATTATGGTTATTAAGTTTAAGTTATTGATTCATGGTAACTTAACGGTTTTTTTGTTTATGAATTTATTTTTTCGTAATGGAAGAATGCATTTTTTAATATGAGGTATTTTTGAATTTAAAATTATCCCTTAGAAAATAATTTAAAATTTAAATTTAATGAGTTACATTTTGTTACAAATGAGCTTCAATGAGAATCCACATTATTGGTTCAGTTTCTTAAACTTAACAAATTTAATTTTACAATTGAAACAAAAGAATTTATAGTCATTTCACTGAATAATGAATTGAAAGATTTTTGCTCAAGTCTTATGTTGAAATGCTTTTATATCATAAATCACTGTTAACAAAATTTGTAACAATAATTTATAAGACTAAACTTAATCCACACAATTATTAAATAGGAACTGGGGCGAATACTTGTCTTTATTTTGTAATGTGTGATGAAACTCGGATATTTGGAACCAATTTGATCTAGGTAATAAACCTTTTTTGTCAAATAACCTTTTCTATATACAACCTTGAAGACGAAGTCCTTAACTACATAAAAGTTACGTTTGTCGATGGTGACGTTTTCACCGAGACGTCGGTCTTTTAAGTTCTTTCTTGACTACAGAATGTACTTTTTATTGCCCTTATTAACTGTTAAACCCAATTTTGACGCCTTTGCCTCAATACTTGAAAAAGCCCTATTGACATCAAGCTAAGTTCATCTGATTATGTCAATGCTATCAGCACAAGCTAGTAATTCAACAGACTTTTGGAAAATAGTGCCTTTAGTTTTGATGTTAAAAAATGGCATGACAGTGAATGTCTTAGGTCTTTTTTGACATTGAAAGGTTCTGTTAAGTTGTTTCGAACCTGTATAGAGTAGCGCGAAAAAACACGAAAAAAGAGGAGTATGGCAAAAATGCCAAATATAAATATGACTCTACACAGCTCGTCCCTGTTGAGTGTAGATGCTGTCATTTGCGGAATTGAAATCGATGAAAAGATGATGTTTAAGGTTCTTAGGTTTTTCCAAAATCTGCCGTGAATATGTGAATATTTGATCGACTGCGAACTTTCCTGGTCTAAGACCACACTGATAAGGACCTATCAGAGTTGTTGACACTGTGCTTTAGACGTTCACAAATTACAGCAGAGAAGATTTTGTGAGCTATGTTAAGAAGGATGACGAAATTATAGATGGTGCAGTTTAAAGGGTTTCCTTTTTTCAGAATCTGTATACGTTCTTTGGTAAATGAAGCCATTGCCAATTTACTTAGAATTAAGAAATAATAGTTACTTGTCACATAAAGCAAGTTTTGCAATCGTACAAATTTAGAACTTGAGATTTTAATAAAGCATGCAATTACGCTGATAGAGATGCCCAGAAGGGGCCAAAGCAGTCGCGTTAGGTATTTTTTAACATCCCATAGGAAGTTATTGTAATGGGTCCGATTTGTCGAATTGAAAATTTTGATGTTTCTCGACGTTTTAAGGTCCCTAGAATAGAAATAATAGATGTTTGGAAAGATGTCTGTGCGTGCGAGTTCGTACGCTCAAGAACCAGAAGAGATATCGACTTCAAATAAATTTTATTATACTGATAATAGTGCAAAAAGATGCATAAAGGGCTCTCAAGAATATTCCGTGGGTGTTTTTTTTTACCATAGCAGTTGAACAAAAAGGTGCAAATTTTGGTTAACCCTAAATATTTTACGAACCAATAACGCTAGAGACTTGAATTAAATTTAATATTGTATATCGTAACGTAATACGGAACAAGTATATTTTTTGAAAAAAAAATCCAATTAACGGTTTTTTTATAAATCAAAAAAACTAACAACAAAATTTCATCTGGAAAATTTTTCGAATACAAAATCGTTTTACCTCAAATAAAATTCGCGCAACGAGGTATAACGTTTTGATATTAGGTAAATTTTTGGAAAAAATCGAATTGACAATTTTTTTACAACAAATAAAAACATAAAAAAGAACATTGCTCAAATTTTTTAAAAATTGACTTTCGATTGAAACAAAAAAAAATGGAGGGCGCAACAGTCTATGAAGAACCGGCCGAATCCGAACGGCTAATTTTAAGAAAACACTTTTCATGACAAGAATTACTCTTGGAAGTTTTGTCAATTCTTCGCAAGAGGCAGTACACGTGAAAAAAGTTAGGTGGCACAGGCAGGGATTGAACCCGAAACCCCTTGCATGACAGCCCAACGCACGTTTTTTTTTTAAATTCATTTTTATTAGCTCATTCTTAAACCTATCTTAAAGCCAGACACAAATTCATAAAACTAGCCTAATTATCCATAACTTACAACTTACTTAATGGTCCCATACAGACACTCTAAGTTAAACAATAATACTTAATACTAACGCCTTTCGGCCCTAACATCTATTTAAACTTCAATTCAATTTTATTTATTTTTGTATTCATTAGAAAATTGGAAAAAAACTTATATCGATATCCTTTTTTATGTTTACTTATAAGAACTAATTAAAATAAGTTCCTTAACAAATAACTTAAAGGTAACTTTAACTACCTATTTTACCTATAAACTTCTTAAAACTAGAACAACCAAAGCAGCAAATGTAACTATCTAATTTTTTATTTTTTTTATTTCATGTTTTTTTTTTAAATTTTTTTTTTTTTGTATTTTTTTTTTCATTTTCTTTTTGTGCCATCATGTCTATTCTACTTAAAACCAAACCCTAATACTATTAACCAAGTATGTAAGCCGGCCAAGGCTTAAAACCCCATCCCGACTACCCACTATCAAGTGCCGATTGAAGCCACCAAAACTGGTTCTCTTGCTTCACCCTATCAATTCGGTCCCGTTCGGACACAGCCCTACTGAACTGAAAGAGCTCTGCTCTGCCTTGTGCCATGACGTCCCGATTGTACAGGAGTCGCATATCCACTGTTCGTCATCTGACGTGGTAAATTAGCGGAACTGCCAATCTATCCTGTATCAGACCGCATTTGTCTAAAAAGAGGAATGCCTCTGGTGGAATGAACATACTCAAGCGTGCACTTTCAAAATACTCATCGTTCGGATAGAACGCCCCGAAAATTGAAGTGTTGGTCAAAGACATAGCTCTTGCAATGTGACCTCGAACGAGTTTTATCACGAAATTGTCAATTCTGTTGATTCAAGCCCCGTTGTATAGGACCTCGTTAAAATAGCATTGAACGTAAGAAGATTCGACTGTTCGATATAAGCCAGTACAGCGTCGTAAACACTGCCGCTCGATCACCCGAAACTTCTCCATCTGGGAAGGGGCAACGTTGAACCACAGAGGACAACCATAAACGATCATTGGCCGTATGAGGGCCATGTAGCAAATCACCTTCACTCTGGGGTCAAGCCGACTGATAAAAAAAACACCAGTTTCGTCAGAGCGAAAGCTCCTCTGGCCCTGGTCAGAGCAGCATTTATATGTCTGTCGAAATATAAATACTGATCTACACTTTTGCTCGCTAATGGCTGCCCGTGAAGATCAACGATGACCATCTTGCGCCAATTCTTGCACGTATCCCTCGTGGCCCTAGCCAACGGAGTCCGAAACAGAATTGTCTCCGACTTCTGGACATTTATTTTCAGTTTCCAGCTGTCGCAATATCGCTGAACCGATGTTTATCTTAAACCATAATCAAATGGCAAGTTTTTTTCTGCATTTCATTTGACATTTATCAATTTCAGAATAAATCAATTTGAACAATGGAACAATCTAGCGACGCGTTTAAATTATTCAAACTTTTTATGAAAATAGGAAAAATCGTGCAAAAATTTGAGTAAACCGGGTCTAAAGAAGGTGGAAAACACCATCAGTGAATGCTTGTACACCTCGTACAGGAGAATGCTGCTGTTAACGATGATTTGGCTGAAGAGTCATCCACCTCAAATCGTCATCTTGCCCAACAAATGCACCTCTCACGCTCGTTGTTGATGAACATTATTTATAAAGACAAGTTTACAATTTGCAATTGACTCAAGAACTAAAACCTTTTGACCATTTTAAGCGTCGTCGTCAATAGCCAAAATGGATGATCAATTTTCGAAGAAAATCATCTTTAGTTATTAGGTGAACCATATGGGCTTTCAACAGGGCTAGCCACACATCTTTAGAAACATTGGCTCTTTTGAGTTACAAATTCAATGACGGTGTTATCTCACACGGTGTTGATGTAAATAATCAACCAATATCATGTGATTTGACATAGTTTGATTTTGTTCTTTGGGGTGTTTTGAAAGAAAAGGTGTTTGTCCAAAATCCAGCAACAATTCAAGAGCTAAAGAATGCTATAATTCAGCACATCAACGGCATAGAATCTCAATTATGCCGCTGAGGGCGTGACGGCCATTTGGCCAATATTTTGTGTCATACATAATTGAATCATACCAATATTATCATAATAAAAAGAAATGACACTAGATTTCTAAATAATTTGAGATTTTTGCAAAATCAATATCGGCCCTTAAAATTCAACCATGCGCAAACGTTTCTCAAAAATGAAACTAGGTTTAAACATATTTGTTTCTATCTTCATCAACAAGAATTATTAGTTTAAAATTATGTTCTTCTGTATGATTGTCTTGTTTTTGTTGAAGGCAAAAATAAGTTAACTTATTATCGGACACAAGACAAGTACCTTCACATATGAGAAACAAGTAAAAGGTACAATTCTAACATTTCACCATTTGGTTTTGCCAACAGATATTTCTTAACCCTTTTTATGGTGTTTCTTGAGTCCGTATATTAGCATAGTTAAACTGCATTACACAAGGTTATATTACGTTTAGATACAGTAATCGAAACAATAATAGAAACAGGCTGCGTGTTAATTCTTTTTAACACAAAAAAAAGGAATTTGTGAAGAGTAGAAAAATAAAAACTGCGCAGGCAAATTTTTAATAATTAATTGCTGAAATGACTTTTTTTTTAAATATAATAAAGGGAAATTGTGATAAAAAGTAGACACGTGATTATTATTTAAAAAGTTGTTTCCACAAAACAATTCTGCCATTTGAGAGCATTTTATTAGATACGATTTAAATATAGAAAGACTAATGACAAAGGACTTAATATCTCAAAAAATATTGAAGATAGATAATGAAGCCACTTGCTTCTATTATTTTTTCCAGGACTCTATATACAAACCACACTTTGCTTGTGCAACAATACGATATTAATTGCATCCGACTTCCTGTTGTAGGTGGGTGTTGTCTCTAACCGTGTCCAACAGAAGCCTACGTCCGTATAGTGCTTTATTCGTCTTCTTATTGTAGTCAATGTACAGCAGTCAACATCATGATGTGCATTTAAATGTCAGCCATCTATCGAATTATACCACCACCCGCCCGTATTGTATGTCGTATATACACCCTTTAACTAACGCATCTAAAGCCTATTTATCTGATAAAACATGTCAAACTGAAGCAGTCACAGATGTGTATAGGTATACAAAAACACAAAACATTATACTGCAACTGCAACTGCACCATGCAACTGCTGCTGCCATCATTATGTGAGATCGCGTACAAGAATACAAAATAGGCAATTGCGCGCCAAAAAGCGTTTGCTAAGTTTATGCAACTTCGAATAACTCATCGCCATGTCATCTGTTTTACTGCGCGTCTAACAAATACTGAAAATGGGGGTGTTAGGTTCAGGGCTGTAGTCAATTTCAAGGTGCATTTTACAATTTGTCGGTAGAATCTTGTAGCTTATTGAGTTCAGACATCGAAGCCCCATTTTAGTCTTTTTATGTCAGCTTGGTAAACACAAAATAAGACCTCAAAATTGACGGAATCAGTTCGACAAGAAAGGATGTTTTTTTCATCTTATATGTTTTGTCAGAAATCTTAGATTTTAATGTTTTTATAATTATTTGCTGCTTTTGTTAGTTCACTTTAAACGTTGACTTTCACCCTCATTAAATACGACCCTGTAAAGAACATACGCCCCTCATTTTGCAAAATAAATGACACATTACAGTGTTTGTCCCTGTTTGACTCCCAAGAGTGCAGTTTTCGAGATACATCAGAAACACAAAACTGACATAGACTTGAAGTCTTCCTAAACCACAATCACTGCCCCAAACCTCCTGTCGTCCTTGATGAACTTCGTGATATATAAACATACATCTGACGAGTAAGTGCTATAGTGCGTATACACCGTTATTCACGATACGAGTACAGTAGGTATACACATGCAAACACATTAAACATCGATAGGCTTGGCTAGCCTTTTGGCAAAACTTAATGACAAAATTAGTACCCGATGGAGTGGAATAAGGGCAAAGCACAATTAAACAGCACCGGTGCGGTGTGGTACGGCGGAATACGGAAATCCACCTTTTTGTGTGATAAAAGGCATCGAAGTACCAAGGTATAAGGTGGGCTTATGTGTGTTTGCTTTTGTTGACATGAATCGCCATGCAAATAGACTCTCTCGTTTAAGCCCTGGTCGGTCGGACTGATGGTTTGTCGGCCCGGTCAGGTCAATGCAGCAGTTTCGGCTTTCGACAACTACTGACGATACTCTGACGACTGAGGTGGCATGGCCTTGCTATACGGCTATCATTTGAGAGCATAATTTTGTCCGCGCTAAATTCAATGTTTGTCCCATGCAAACACCGTATTGGACTAATTGTTGCTTGTTTTTTTGTTGTTGTTGATTCTTATTTCGGTTCATATAGTCATGATGTTTCTCTGATGTAGATCTCTTGCAATTTGAGAATGATAGACAAGGTCTTTGGAACAATTGGCACTCAGATATGAGAAATAGACTGCTGCTTTCATAGTAAATTGATTCGTATAATGTTTTTGTATGATCTAAGCGCCATATTAAAACATGGCTTCTTAACTCAAAAAGGAAGTTATTGTAATCGGTCCGTTCTGCCAAACATAAAATGTTGACATTTTTCAACGTTTAAAGGTCAATCGAACAAAAATCAAAGATTCTTAGAAAGATGTCTGTGGGATCCTCTGTCCGTACGTTCGTACATTCATAGGTAATACATTCGTAAGCTTAGGATACCTTTTTTCGTTGCCCATATCTCAAGAACCGAGGGAGATATCGACTTAGAATATATTTAGTAATAAGACTAAAAATGCAGGAACATTTTTTAAAAGTTAAGAGGTTGTTGTTATTACTATAGCAACTATAACAATTCTTTCAGGGTTTTAAGAGTTAAGAACAGACCTTTTTTATACACTTTCAATTTCAAAGCTGACATCTTTTGACATTTGCTAAAGAACTAAAAACGATACCCACGTCTACGGAAATTAATTAACTCCAAAACTATTGAACATTTTGCAGTCATGTTGATAGTTCGCCAGCTATAGCACTTTTAGGTCAACGTAAAGCACTTTCTCAGACAGCCCTAGGTCAATAAGTGGACAATTTAATGATGTAAGGAATTGAAAATATTATACTTGTAACCTGTTGGCAAAATTTCAACCGATTTCTTAGTTCCTCGTAAGGTTTAAAACCATATCAATGATTTTATGGAAGAAAATATAATTGACCAATACCAGACTCATATGTTGCTCAAAAAGGAAACAGCCAGGTTAAGAACAAGATTTGGTAAACATTGAATAGATATCAGTTTTCGGGCAGTTTTTGGAGAAAATCTAATTTTCAATTTTAGTTTAAGAAAATCCTTTACGTAAACCCATTTAAAACCTTAATTTCCAAGTCGACACAAGCACTTGAATAAATAAAAAATATAGGTATTGGTTGAAGTTCAATCTATCGAAGAGTGAAGAAACGCTTAGAGTTTACCAAAAATTGCAATAGGATTTTGTGGCTTATTCAAACTTTTTGTACCTCAATTTATTTCGAACACTCTGTAAGATCTAGAATTGAACCACCATATGTTTTAAAGATGCGTTAATATTAATTTAAACTATGCGGTGCAAAAGTCCGTTGAAAAGTATGGTATGGAGCCGAATTCGAAAGCATAATTTGAGAAATCACTTTTTATGACAAGAATTAATCTTGTAGAATTTGTCAATTTCTCGCAAGAGGAAGTACCAGTGAAAAACAAACTTTAAACAGCACAAGCAGGGTTTGAACCTACGACTTCTGACATGACAGACCAACGCACTAAGAATTATGATTAGATACGTTCGTTCACAGATTATTTCAAGACAGCCTTTGAAGATTTTTCTTCTGCAAACGGGAGCGAGTCGAAATGTTGTATTTAAAAATACCGTATGGTCAAAATTCTGTATGATACTGTACGATATTGTATGGTCATAATACTGCATGGTTTATATTCTGCATTTCAAAATACTGTACATTTAAAATACTGTGTCTAAAAATGAGAAAAAGAAGAAGATAAAGGGTGATTTTTTTGAGGTTAGGATTTTCATTAGTATTTGACAGATCACGCGGGATTTCAGACATGGTGTCAAAGAGAAAGATGCTCAGTATGTTTTGACATTTCGTCATGAATAGACTTACTAACGAGCAACGCTTGCAAATCATTGAATTTTATTACCAAAATCAGTGTTCGGTTCGAAATGTGTTTCGCGCTTTACGTCCGATTTATGGTCTACATAATCGACCAAGTGAGCAAACAATTAATGCGATTGTGACCAAGTTTCGCACTCAGTTTACTTTATTGGACATTAAACCAACCACACGAATGCGTACAGTGCGTACAGAAGAGAATATTGCGTCTGTTTCTGAGAGTGTTGCTGAAGACCGTGAAATGTCGATTCGTCGCCGTTCGCAGCAATTGGGTTTGTGTTATTCGACCACATGGAAGATTTTACGCAAAAGATCTTGGTGTAAGGCCACAACGTCGAATTTTCAGTAAATGGGCCCTAGAAAAGTTGGCACAAAATCCGCTTTTTTATCGACAAATTTTGTTCAGCGATGAGGCTCATTTCTGGTTGAATGGCTATGTAAATAAGCAAAATTGCCGCATTTGGAGTGAAGAGCAACCAGAAGCCGTTCAAGAACTGCCCATGCATCCCGAAAAATGCACTGTTTGGTGTGGTTTGTACGCTGGTGGAATTATTGGGCCGTAATTTTTTAAAGATGCTGTTGGACGCAACGTTACGGTGAATGGCGATCGCTATCAATCAATGCTAACAAACTTTTTGTTGCCAAAAATGGAAGAACTGAACTTGGTTGACATGTGGTTTCAACAAGATGGCGCTACATGCCACACAGCTCGCGATTCTATGGCCATTTTGAGGGAAAACTTCGGAGAACATTTCATCTCAAGGAATGGACCGGTAAGTTGGCCACCAAAATCATGCGATTTGACGCCTTTAGACTATTTTTTGTGGGGCTACGTCAAGTCTAAAGTCTACACAAATAAGCCAGCAACTATTCCAGCTTTGGAAGACAACATTTCCGAAGAAATTCGGGCTATTCCGGCCGAAATGCTCGAAAAAGTTACCCAAAATTGGACTTTCCGAATGGACCAACTAAGACGCGGCCACGGTCAACATTTAAATGAAATTATCTTCAAAAAGTAAATGTCATGGACCAATCTAACGTTTCAAATAAAGAATCGATGAGATTTTGCAAATTTTATGCGTTTTTTTTTTTTAAAAGTTCTCCAGCTCTTAAAAAATCACCGTTTACTATTTATATTATTTTTGTTTTTATTATTTCAGAGACTTATGAATTGTTCAAAGGAGTGTATTAGAACATTATACCAATGAAAAATTATAATCATGTGTTCTTAAAAAAAGTATTTTGTTTTAAAAATTCTGTGTTTCAAAATGCTGTAAATAAGGCTAAAAAATAAAAATCGCTTTGAAAATGTAAAAAAGTGCGCACTATACAGAATTTTGAAATAAAGACTTTTGAGAAACAGCTTTTTGATAATGCAGTATTTTGTACATACAGTATTTTAAAATACAGTATTTAGCGATACAGTATTTTTAATACAGAATTTTGATCCATACAGTATTTCGCCCCCAACGCTCTGCAAGCAACTCTTCTCCTGTTTCTTTTAACACTCAACAAAGTAGTCATCCTACATCCGTCATCGTCTTTGGAAAGATTTGTACTTAACTTCAGTATATAAGATATTTTAAATTTACGAATTATCGCAATACAGCGAAGTTTTCCTATTACTCCTAAACTATTTCAATCAATTGTCTTTAAAGTACTTACTTACTTAAGGTGGAACTACAGTCCAGGGTGGACCTGGGCCTCAACCAACATGCGTCTCCAGCCAGGTCGGTCCCTAGCTAGCTGTTTCCAGTTTCGCACGCCATCCCTCGGGATTGGATTCGAAGACCTTCCGGGCTAAACCGTTGATGTCCATCCGCTCTACATGACCTAGTCATCTAAGCCGTTGGACTTTAATTCTGCTAACTAGGTCAGTGTAGGTGTACAGCCCGTACAGCCCGTACAGTTCATCGTTATATCGTCTCCTCCATTCTACATCTATGCGTACGTAACCAAAACTCACCCGAAGAATTTTTCTCTCGAAGCATCCTAAGACGCTCTCATCTTTCTTTGACAGGGTCCAGGCCACAGCACCATAAATGAGAACTGGGATGTTGAGTGTCTAATAGATGGTGATTTTAGATGCTCAAAAATTGACTTTACTTCTCAATTGCATTCTAAGTCCAAAGAAACAGCGCTGGTCTGTGTTTATAGCGATGCCTAGGTAGACAAAGTCCTTAAATACCTCGAAGTTATACTTATATATACAAATATTTGGTCTTGCTCTCATTGACCACTAAACCCATTTCTTCGCTTTCGGTGCAATGCTCAAAAACGCTCCACTGACATCACGCTTTGATCTTTCAATCATTTCAATAATATCTGCGTATGCGAGTAATTGGATGGACCTTTGCAAGATTGTGTCTCTTATGTAGAAAA
Organism: Eupeodes corollae; assembly: GCF_945859685.1. Lineage (NCBI taxonomy): Eukaryota > Metazoa > Arthropoda > Insecta > Diptera > Syrphidae > Eupeodes > Eupeodes corollae. The sequence goes on along the minus strand of NC_079149.1, from coordinate 93,956,167 downwards.
CAGTGTTTTGCACAATTCTTTCCAGAACGATATTGAAGAAGTCGCATGACAGTGCATCGCCTTGTCTAAAACCTTTTTTGACATCAAATGCATCGGTGAGATCTTTTACGACCTTGATAGAGCAGTGTGCGTTCTCTATCGTCATTCCGCACAAACGGATAAATTTGACAGGGATGCCAAAACTAGACATTGCTCGGTAGAGCTCTTCCCTATAGATGCTGTCATACGCGGCTTTAAATCGATAAAGAGATGGTGGGTATCGATTTGAAGCTCCTGGGTTTTTTCAAGATCTGCCGTAGTGTGAAAATTTGGTCGATAGTGGACTTTCCTAGTTTGAAGCCACACTGAAAAGGACCTATTAGGTTGTTGACCAACGGCTTTAGACGTTCACATAATACAGCAGAAAGGATGTTATATGAAATGTTAAGGAGACTGATGCCTCTGTAGTTGCCGCAATTAAGAGGAACTCCTTTTTTATGTATTGGCCAAACTATGCTGAGATTTCACTCATAGGACATGCTTTCTTCCGACCATATTTTGCAGATGAGTTGGTGCATGCTCCCTACCAAGAAATCACCTGCTGCTTTAAATATTTCGGCAGTGATGCTCTTAATTATTTTTCTGTTATATGTGAAAATCAACAAGAATTTGTGGGAATAAATATAACATTACTTATTCATAACAATTCTCTACTTTTCGTTCGGAATCATTCCACAATCTGTTTTGGTTACTTCTTTACAGAAACTTAGCAATACATTTGACAGAATGGTATGCCTAAAGTGAGTTATCTTGGTCCATTATTGTTTATTTTATTTGTTCATTTATTGCGTATCGAACTAGGAAGCTATCAGCTCTATTAATTTATTAATCAGTAAATTCAACAAATTCCTTATACTCAATGCTTCTATAAATGACATTCTCAAATCTGCAAGTTTTAAATACTGCAATTTGTTTGCTATAAATAGCAGAAATTATATTAGTTTTGAGTATAAATTTTAGTAAATACTGCTAACTTCGCGTTATAGTATGCATGTATAGTGTTTAATAAATATGAAATTTTAGTCTGTACATAAGGGCTACTTTTTTCGACTTCTCTACAATCATATTATAGCATTTTTGATTAATATATCGTCTTGTCATAAATCTCACACAGGTTTCAAATAAAAACGGTTTAGCGCAATGTAGAGCATCCAATTGTAAAAAAAATCCTTCCCTTAGGTAGATGATGTTCTAAAAGACCAACATTTACATGTTTACTAAATGGAAGATATTGAAATGCTGTGGGTGCATACTAATTATTAAAACTTAAGCTGCCATTTTCAGCGATCTATTTTTCGACATCTCCAATAATTTTTTAGCATGTGAATGAAAAATAAAGTTGTTGCAAAAGAAATAATCGCACTAATACTCATATATCATAATTTTAATGATAAATTTACTAGTTCTTAAAAGAAGACTTATCAACAACAAATTCTATCATCGGGATCTTCATTTCAGAAGGTTAAAAAACATTAACATTAAAAAACTTAATTTTCACAAATAGGAAATAAGAACCAGGATTTAATACAGTTCATAAATCATTCAAAGGTAAGAATTTATTCTATTTTATCTTATATATATAAATTATGTGGCACGATGTTTGTCCGCGATGGACTCCTAAGCTACTTAACTGATTTTAATAAAATTTGTACACAGTCGTGTGCAGTTTTTGGAAAATCCATATTTTTTTCTTGGGCAGCTTTATGTTGCATGTTCACTAGGGTACCCCGACAATTTTTTTTGGTTTTCCGAACAAAAAAGACCTCTCAAAACTTGCGTAATTGGACTTAGATTGCAAAAATATATACAAAAAAATATTAAAATTTGTCTAGGGGGTTGTACCGGCCCTCAAAATTTTGACGAATTGATATTTGTATGCTTTTTTTCCCTTTCTTAATTTCGGTTTCTGAGCTACTATTTATTATAACATATTAACTTTTTGATCTTATTAGGTTAAGAACATATTTGACGTTTTGATTTGCATGTCATGCCACAATACGTTTCTAGCTGTTTCAAATTTATAAGGTTTTAAGCTAAAAATACCCCAAATAGGTGACCAAAATTGAATTTTTTAAATATTTGGCGCATATTGCTATTATCATCATTTTCCTAGAACTTAAAACCAATGCTCTATAAATCTGACACAATTTGAATTAAAGTTTCTATACCTATCCGATTTTGAAGAAAAATGACTTAACTTATTGATGTCCTTTAAGGATTTGGGTTTTTACCTACATATATCCTGCCTGTAAAATTCACAACTTAATCCAGGCTGTTTCTACCTGACAAATATCTACACAATTCAATCCGGTAATAAAGTCGGATTTAAAGCGCAAGGATTTCAAAAGTGGGCGTTTTGTGGACAAATATGAAAAAAAACACATATGTGGTTTATTGAGGAAACGTAGAGGTTTTTCATTCACCATTTGTTTATGACTAAATGGGTTGTTGAACTCCATAAATTGCAGACCTGATCTTATACAAAAGCCAAACTTTGAAGTCCTTTGTATTCATTCGAGATCCTCAACGGGTTGTGTAAAGTGCGTTGTAACAGTTTTAAAAGCAATTTTTGTGATTTTTTTTTTAAATAATGAGTTGAAGACGTAGTGGGACTACTTGTGCTATATTGGGATCATACAAAAAACTTGACGATCGGCAGCTACCAACTGCAAGAGATGTCATTGAATTCATTTTGTTTATAAGAAACGAACTAAAACTTAAATTCAACGGAAAGGATCCTTCCCATTCAGAAATACATGCGATTGTTTTTGAAGAAATCGACAATATTTGGATTAAAGATTCGATTCCATTTATAACTAAGGGAAGATTTATTCAATTGCTTGAATCCTGTTTAGAAAGGTACAATATTATGTGAAGTGATACCCCAAAAGCAAGCAAGTAAGTAAGAACTGAATTGTTTTTTAGAGTCATCTGAGAAGCTTTTGAAACTTGTTCGTGTTTAAAACCAAAGAAAGTTCCCATCCATGAGAGAAGTTTTTTGTTGGATCAAAGAAATGAAAGGAAAATGGTTATAAGTGGGGTTGACAAAAAAAATACAAATATCTGAAGAAATGACAGCAGAAGCAAATTGAAGAGTCAAAGAGGGAAGCAAAAAAATGATCTACGCAGGAAACGGATATTGTCTCAGAAAACTGCAGAGGCACCATCGACTTCAAGAGCTTATCGCAATAGATTGATGTTGCCAACTGTTGCCGAGGTATGTGATTGAAACGGTTTTTATTAAAAACAAGTTGAAATCCCGTGCAGAAATGCCAAATTTTGGACACAAAAATAAGTTTAAATTCTAAAGTTATGTCATTAATTAAAAAGTATTTCTTGCTTATTTTGTATTCATGTGATTTGTTTAAATAATATTAATAATAAAATACGTTTAAAACTTAATTTTTTTATAGTTTTATTCAAACGCTTAAAGTATGTAAAAACACGAAATTTAAAAATCTTTAAAGCCCGGTACTGCCCCCAAGATAACATGTTTTTTCAGTTTTTTTTGACGTTTTTATTATCTGTGTAAAATTACGCAAATGTTGATACCCCTTTTGATAGTGTAGTTCAAAAAAAAAAATGTTGTCATACATCGACGGGACACCCTAATGTTCACGTGTACAAAAACCGTCGAACCTATTTAATAGCGAAAGGCAGGTTAACCAAAATCATTGTGGATCGATTAGTGCTAAATTAAATTGAATTTAAAAATATCCATAACTAATTCAAAACAATAAATATTATTGTTATAAGATTTAAAACTATTCATCTTACCTAACTTATGATGAAGACAATTGTTCATATCTGTTCAAGTTGCAAGCTCATTTCCGCTCATTTAAAATTGCTGATAAGAACTTATGAAAAGGTAATATTGACACAAATAAATAAAGGCTAAAATTAAGTCTCTCTTAGACTTATTCACCAATACAAGACCTTATCTCTTTATCTAATGAACCTGACACTGCCCCCTCCCCCTGCAAAAAATCTTTAATTCATTATTTGAAAATTCAAACAAATGCAAATAACAATAGTTGCTAACATGCAATTCCTAACAAAACATGGGGTTTTTCCTCAATTTAACGCTATTTTGTTCAAAAAACCAACATTCAAACCACACTTACTCCACCACAACTACAAGGATACATACAACCAGAGGTATAGACGCTGATAACAAAGAAGAAAATTACAAACACACAAATCAGAAATATTACAAAATTTGTAAAAGTTAATTGCACCCTGCCCTTTTATACCAAATATGCACAAGTATATTGTTGCTTTGTCATGCTGATGGGGTTTCTATACAAAATACAATAAGACCTCCATCACCACCAACCAACCACCAATACCACAACTTGCCTTAATCCTTCCTTTTAGTTTCGTCCTTTTTCAAACCACTCAGAATTCACTCTAATTTGAGTCTGATTTTTTTCGCTCTTTCATTCATTATCCTGATAACAGCAAGTCTCATTTTAGATATCCTTGTTCAAACGTTGTTTCGGTTTGTTCTCGTACATAGAGCAGTGAAGATAGAAGATAGCTTTTTTTTGAAATTTATTGTCTTCTCGTCCTGTTTTTTGTATATGTACAGTACATATCCTTGATAGTTTGGTATAGAAAAGTCCTGCTAGTGAAAATTCATAGCGGAAAATATGAAAAACTAACCAATATGCAGCGTGAGAAATTATTTTTTTAGTTCCATCTAGCCATCAGCATCAGCAACGGGCATGAAGAGAGAAAGCAAAAGACCCAGGTCATCTAAATGAAGAACGAGTATAACTGAAAGCACAGCGTTTCCGGCTAACAATTCCCTTGCGATTCTCGATGAGCGAGAGGAGTTTATCTGAATAAGGACGAAAAACTAGAGAGGTCTATCAATATATGTACCTATACGATACGAGTTGAGTGCATATAAACATGGCAAAAGGCTTGAGAGTTGTAGGTGTATCTTTATCTGTATGCATACCTATGTGAGTAAAGCCCGAAACTCGTTAAGCAAACAAAGACCAAGCCCATAATAAACCGCAAAGTATTTCGGACTAAGACTTGACTTTTCCATTTGTGTGGTTTGTTTGTTTCCTTTTCCGATTTTCAGTTTTTCTGTGTTTCAATTCTTTTTCTGTTTCTCTGTTTTTCTGTTTTTCTGTTCTCTGTTTTCCACTTCAAGCTCCACACATTGTAAATAAGAAGAATAAGAGTTCTGAAGGAGGCAGAGATGGAGGGGGCATTTAGGCGACTCTTACGTCTTACCATTTACCACCAACTCTATGCATGCGGGTCGATATGGAAAGAGGCTATATAACAAGGAAAGGGGACGCTCGTCTTTGATGCTCGTTTGTTAGTGTATTATCCATGATATACCTACACACGATATACCATATATACAGGATATACCTAAAAGGAGTAATTGTGGCAGGAAGAGGGAATATGAATTACCACATATGAGAACAAGGATCATAAAATTAACACACAAAACCTCACTAAATTAACAGCGAAACATTGCACACAGATGGAGCCAGCACACAGTAAGAGCCATACAGTCAGAGTCGGAATCGTAGTCATAGTTATCGTCAGAGAACCCCAGTTTAAACCCAAACTAAAAGAAAAAAATGAATATTGTTTCGGTTTTTATTTTTGTGTGTTGGAGTTTATGGGAATAATAGCTTATCATACGGAAGGATTTATAAAAGCAAAAGCTTAAAGCAAATGTGCTTTAGTTTTTTGTTTTATTTTAGGATTTATATTTATTTAAACCACCCGAATACAGAAGTAGGAATTATACAAAAAAAAAGTTGTATTTTTGTTTGGTTTTGAGAAAAACTCATCTGATGATCTACCTTATAATTTAAAAACTAGGTCATTTGGAGGAAGAGCTTAATTATGGGTCTGTTGAAGCTATTAAAAGGATAAAAATTCGATTCGACCATACTGTGAAATTTTTTGAGACTAGGTTAACTAGAAAAATTTATAGGACATGAAGATTGTAGTTGAGCTGATACCAAAAAAGGTAAGTATACCATGAAAAATTGAAAATTTAGATAAGTGGTGAAAGAAATTTGGTAACAGCCGAACTACGATGGACTTTTGATGTTGCTACTTTAACTACCTTCTGAAGAATTTTCATAAACTCATAGGATGGTTTTTGTTGTTTTATTCCGCAGATACTTATGTCGTTTAATAGATGATGTTGAAATATGTTTCTAATTTAAGTTAAATGTATAGAAGCAAATGCGATGAAAAGTGAATCTTTAAAACGCCTTAAATTGCTTCCAGTTCTTTGGTAGTGTAAATGTAACGCAAATACGTGCTGAAAAAGGTAGTTTCTAGTCAAACTAAAATAAAAAATATTGACTTCAGAAAGTTTTCTCGAACAAATTGAGTTGGTAGTTTTTTACCATAATAATTTATAAAAAGGTAAAAAATTTGTTTAAACCAAGATATCTCCTGAACCAATAACGCTACAGACTTGAAATAAATTCTATATTGTATATTGTAACATGATACCAAACAAATATATTTTTGGAAAAAAATCCAATTAAAAATTTTTTTATAAATAAAAAAAACTGCACAAATATCTGTGCCCTAGAATAATTTACGAAGAAAAAATGATGTTCTCTCTAAATTAATTTTGTCTAATGCAAAATAACGTTTTGGAAATCTGTTAAAATTTTGAGAAACGTCGAAATTACAGTTTTTTTATAAAAAATAAAAATCTAAGAATTACTAAAAGTTGATAAACATTTATTTTCAACTCAAATATCTTTTCAAAAATTTTAGACTGTTGCTTAAAACTAATTTTTTTCATTTAAAAAATAATGTTTTCAACATTCATTAATATTTTGAGAAAAATCGAATTGACAATTTTTTAACAAAAAATAAAAACCAAACAAAAATACTTTAAGTTCGTGAAAATTGATTTACAACTCAAATAAATTTGAGATATTGATTTTAAATTATTTTTTTTTCTAAAAAAAAATATTGTTTTTAACATTCTGTAAAATTTTGAGAAAAATCGAATTCACAGTTTTTTCTGTTCTGTTCTGAAAGATCATGTTATCTTGGTGGTAGTACCGGGCTTTGAAGATCTTAATCTTAAAACTTAAAAAAAAAGAGGCTGGGATGCGACCCACACTGAAAACTTCCCATCCCGTCTGTCGATTTGTCTTGCTTAAATGTTTGTCTATATGTACTCGTATCAATTTTACCAAATTTGCGTACTATTTTTTGTAGATTTTATTTCTTATGAAAAAACTTTATGAAAAATACTGAACATTAAAAACAATATTTTCTGTGAAATAAAATAAGTTTGAAGCCAATATTTTTAATTTTTGAAAAGCTATTTGAACCGAAAGTAAATTTGTACCTAGTTTTAGTATTGTTTTTTTTAGAGTTTTATTTTTTGTAAAAAAAACTGTCAATTTGAATTTTTTAAAAATTTTACCAAATGTTGAAAATAATATTTCTTATAAGATAAAATTAGTTTGAAGCCAATATTTAAAATTTTTGAAGAGAAATTTGAGTAAAAATTCAATTTTTACCAACTTTTATACATTTTTTTTAGGTTTTTATTTTTTGTAAAAAAACCTGTCAATTCGATTTTTCTCAAAATTTTACCGAATGTTGAAAACAATATTTCTTATAAGGTAAAATTAGTTTGAAGCCAATATTTCAAAGCTTTGAAAAGATATTTGAGTCGAAAATCAATTTTTACCAACTTTTATTAATTTTTTTTCGGTTTTTAATTTTTTGTAAAAAACTGTCGATTCGATTTTATTCAAAATTTTAGCGAATGATGAAAACAATATTTGTTATAAGATAAAATAAGTTTTAAGCCTAAATTTCAAGTTTTTTAAAAGATATTTGAATCGATATAATGTTTTTTTTAGATTTTTATTTTTTATAAAAAAAACTGTCAATTCGATTTTTCTCAAAATTTTGTCAGATTTCAAAAACATTGTTCTCCGTTGCTCAAAACTGTTTTGGAGATGAAATTATATTTTAGTCGTTAAATTTTGGAGGTGACAAATTTTTTTTTTCAGTTTTTTTGATTTATAAAAAAAACCGTTAGATAGATTTTTTTTAAAAAAATATACGTCTTTGAGATCACGTTAAAGTTTATTATATAAAATTTAATTCAAGTCTCTTACGTTTTTGGTTCGTAAGATATTTGGGGTTAACCAAAATTTTCACCTGTTTTTTAAACTGCTATGGTAAAAAAACCACCTACGCAATTTTCTTGAGAGCCCTTTCTGCATCTTTCTGCCTTATTATCTGTATAACAAAATTTATTTGGAGTCGATATCTCTTCTGGTTCTTGAGCTATGGACAACGAAAAAAACGTCGCGAACGTACGGACGTACGGACGTACGAACTTACGAACGTACGAACGTACGTACACACGCACGCACAGACATCTTTCTAAAAATCTTTTATTTCGACTCTATTGACCTTGAAACGTCGAGAAATGTCAAAATTTTCAATTTGACAAATCGGACCCATTACAATAACTTCCTATGGGAAGTTAAAAAGTTTTAAAAGTAATTTATTATTAATATTATTTAAACAAATCGCATAAAAACAAAATAAGCAAGAACTAAGCACTTTTCAAATCCTTGAGCTTTAAATAAGACTTTATTACCGGATTGAATTGTGTAGATATTTGTCAGGTAGAAAACAGCCTTCAGTTTTAAATCCGACTTTATTACCGGATTGATTTGTGTATTTAACAGGTAGGAAACAGATAAAAACCCATATCCTTAAAGGACATCAATAAATTAAGTCATTATAATTATAAGTTTCATCGGCGCGTTTGCTGAAATGAGCAGGGAACGAGATGTTATACCACGCTAGAAAGTAGTTTAAAACACCCTGCAGCCTCCACACACAAAATCGTGCTATAATCTTGCACCGTTGCCACATGAAAGACAGACAAACAAACTCATAAACTAACCTATTTATGATTTAAGTATGGGATTAAAGAAGTCTTCGGACTTTGTGGTAGGATAGAAAATATGCAAATAGAAGGTGATAAGCTTGCTCCTTCTCGTTTTTATCTATGCAGATTCATTAAATTTCATTTGAAAAAGAACCAAGTAGAAGCACCATGCCTACGCTACTTAACAGTGTTCAGTTAAGAAAACTAAAATGGATCTAATGTTAAATTTACCAAGTTAAATGATGAGTTGATCTGAGCGTGAAAAACCAACCTTTCGGCAAACAAGTTTGGAATTTGCCTTATAAAAATATCCATAAATATTGAAACATTTTTTTAGTTGAAGGAAAAGACAAATATAACTCTTCTCAGGAATAATTTTAACACTTAACCACAAGTTGATTGGAATTGAGAACTAGGGCCTAGTGACTTACAACTTCCAACCGTTCTTTCGCAATTCGGCGAAAGAAAAATGGTTCTATACTGGAGAGGTCATTGAAATTGTTACGGAATTCAAATACCTTGGAGTTCACTTAACGAAAAGTTTGAGCATGGAAAATCATCTAAGAGAGAAACTAGTTAAGGCTAAAGGTGAAATTAGTGCAACTTGGAAAAAATGTTTTGCTAAGAAAAGAATAGCTTATAGCCTCAAGTTTTTTTTTTTTATTTATTTATTTATTAATATCATATTCTCCTAACAATTTTTAGATATCTTATTTCTAATTTAATAATATATGTATTTTTTACACTTAATTAGAGGGAATAGGTTGTAGCATTTGAATTTTAAGTTAAAATTGAATTAATGCCACATTTACAAATTTTTATATTGTGGGGTGGACAGATTATAAATAACGAATATGATTAAAGAACAGAAATAGAGAAAAAGTTTTTTATGAAATGATCACTGGAAGGTATTTGATGCGATATCTGAGTTGAGAAACTTCTCCGATACTTTATTAAGTGAATTTTTAGACTGCCCTAAAATACATCCAACTATGCTATTATGTTGGAATCAGGATAATCACCTATGTTCATACGAACCCTAAAAATGCAAGTCGATTACATCTTGAGAGTTATGAAAATGAGCAATAATAGGCTTCCGAAGATAGCAGCGCTTTAAGTAATACGAACCAAAACAAGTTGGTGTGCTGATTGGATACATTTGGCAAGAAAATGTGGAATGGAACTTAACTATTTGGACATCAAACAACGAAAACAATATTTGAATGGCGCCACAGGATCTACATACAGGCAGCTCTACTGTCAACTTAATCAAAACTTGGAAGGGAGGAATTATTTAAGGGACGATAATAGCGTCGTCGAAATTTCAATGATGATTAAAATGAGAGGTGAAGTTATGCATAGAGATGGCTTAGCAATTATATGCTTATTATGAAAAAAAAACTTTATATAATAAAGGCAGACATCGACCCCAAGACCTCTGCCATAAAAGTTTGACGCAAAAACCATCATGTCACGAGTACGTCGCGTCGTGTGTTTGCCAATTGGATTTTGGAGCAGTTGGAAGTTGAACCAAATTTTGGTCGAAAAGTCATTCTTGTGATGAGGCCCATTTTTAGATGAAAAAAAAACCGCTGAATTCGGGACATAAAAAATCCACGCGTCCAAATAAAGTTGCTGTTTGGTGTGCGTTTTGGGCTGAAGCCAACATCTGTCCGTACTTTTTCGAAATTGACAAACGGCGGCGGGGATCGCTATTGGTCAATGATCATCAACTTATTGTCACCGGAATTAGATGATATGGTCACCAATATGATTTTAACAATACAACGATAACGATAACGATACGTGCTACACAGCTCAAGACACTAACAATATTCAGCTCGAGCGGTTTCAAAGTGAATTGGCCACCAAGATCGTGTGATTTTACCGTATTAGACTATTTTTTGTGGGCTTTCTTAAGTCGTATGTCCATGCGAAAAAGACACAAACCACCAGAGCCCTCAAAGATGAAATAGTTGATGAACTCAGTCAAATTCAGCCTGTACTTTTCATATGAGTGGAACCTTCGAAACCGCGGTGGCCATTTAAACGACATTATGTGTCAAAAAATATGTCATTGATAGGGTTCTCAAATATATATACAACCTTTTTGATATCTCATATACAACGACTCGTCATTATTGGAAATCTTCATTAATATATAAAAAAGTACGCATACGTCATGGTGTTCCATTATTATTTTCCCTTTAATACAAAAGAATGGTTCATTAAATAAAAACGAAAATATAATTTAAGGTTTGATTGGCATTAGGCAGATTCCTATAAAGAATTTCAAGAAGTATGATTCTGGTATTGTGGGGACAATAATTGTCTAAACTTATATCTTATGCAATTAGAATTGCACCTTACAAGTTATGTCATCACAGAAAAATTGAAAAAACCACACAATTTTGCAATAGTACAGAGAATAAGATTTATATTTTGCATTTTTTTGAATCCTTTAAAAAAATTATGTTTCTGAAAACGAGCAGATTTAACAAGCTGATATAATGAACATTAAAATTACCTACTTCTAGGAAAAAATGAGAAGTACACTGGTTGACATATTCTTGGAAATCCTTTTTTTCTAGGAAATAAATGTACACAAAGAATAGAATTAAAGAAATGAAACAAATAGGTTTGCTTGTAGTGGCTCTTCCAAGAAATTATCAAACCTTTCAAACACTGGAAAAAAAAAGAATTTATTTACCATCAAATTAACTCAAGTCCTTTTACCATATTGGACTTTGAGTCAATTGTATCCTCACCTCAAACACATAAAATAAGTCATGCGATTGACGTTTCGACTGGAGTAGACTTTTCTTTTGAATTGAAATAAACAATTTGTTTTCAACTCACACTCACTTCCAACAAAACACAAGAAGTTTTACTTATATAATTTTCCATGTTGCAATTTTCTTAACTTTGCTTCTTTTTCTCACTTTTAAATTTCCCCAGATTGATTCTGTTTGTGATATAACGTTAATATTTAAATGTACTAAAAATATTCATGTAAGGAAACATTTAAAAAATCGAAGGATCTGTCGAAGTGTCGACGTACATTGGTTTTTAATTCTTTAAAAAACACATTCATGTAGTACGAGCAAGGAACGAATATCTATGCTACACAGCACGACCGAAATTTCACTCAATGGTAAACTTATGAGCATTCTAGGAAAAATGAATATTACAGTTTAGCTTTTCAAGATTAAGAATGCTTAGCATGGCTATTTCACTAAAACAAATAGTCCATTCAAATATTGGTTAAAAAGGGTCAGGCAAGAAACGTTACGACATGACTATGGCTGAGTTGCGTAAATGATTGGATGATGTTATCGTCACCAATAATTTTAACACTTTTCTGAATGATTTCCAAAAGGCTTAAGAAAGTTACTAGTGAACCTACTTGGTTTCAAATAGGTACAAACAAAGGACTTTTAACAAGTTAATTACGCCTAATGTCTTAATTTGTTTTTATAATGTACAGGCACTCAAGGGGTTTTTAATACCCTTATGATGTTTACGTTTAAACACAGTGCTAGTATTACAAAAATAGGAAGATATTTAAGAGAAGGAGATTCCGGTGCCCATTATTCTTACAATTTTGATTATTAAAATGGAAGGTAAAAACAGAGTTCGGGGAAACATTCCGCATTCTTGATGTGTGCTTAAAAAGCGAATCTCTATACATAACAGTAAGTCCGAAATTTAGCTCAAGTGTAAACTATTGAGCATTCCTGGAAGTGCGAGTATTACGGCTGAACTTTTTGAGGGGAAATGCTATTTCCACAGAAAATTGTTTGTAAAAATATCGGTAAGAAAACGAAAGGCATGAAACATTGCGGCGGTGTTCGAGAGATGCAAATGTTATAGTTCTGTCGCCTATGATTTCCAAAGCTCTTTTACCCTGAGACTTGTTCAGGGGCAACTGCCCAAATATGTGGGCCTTATTCAAGTTTTGGACGAATGAAGGCTTTGTAAATTACAGCCACTCCAGAAAGCTTGAACAATCTCTTGCACCATTGGAAGAACTCTAAGCACCTAGCAGCATTTTTGGCAATATCAAATATTTGATCATTTCATAAGAAATGATCTGTAAAACACATCCCAAATACTGAAAGTTGATTAGTTTCGCTGATGGATCGCGGCATCGTGGGTGGGTTACGCTTTTACGATAGGAGACAGGATTAAGTTTTTGAAGCATTCAATTCTTCACAGTTCGTAATTCCTCAATGCTGCGAGATCAGAACTAAATGAGCTAATCATACGCTGCCGTTGAAGATCCACATCTGAAGGACTAGGATCAGGATCCAAAAACAAAAATGATAAGCTAAGGGTACTGTCTTCAGTGAAATAGTTTATTGGATTAGAAGTGGAAGAAAAGAGCTCGTTTATCAATATAGAAAAGAGAGCCGGAGACAAAACGCAGCCCTGAGGGAAACGATCATTTATTTTATGAGTTTCAGATTTAAGAACATACAATACAACTTGTATTGAACGGTTCAAATGGTAGTTTGTAATCCAAAGAAAAAGAGATTCATCAACACCAAAAGCACGAGTTTTCGATAAGAGAGCTTGGTGCCAAACTCTATCAAATGCCTTCGAAATATGAAGTGCAATAATCTTACTTTCTCCAAAACGATGCAAAGATTTTTTCCACTGTTCGGTAAGATAAAAAATGAGACCACCAGTGGATCTATTACAAGGAAAGGGAAACTGTTAGTCATTTAGAATCTTCCGTTCTTCAAGATATTTCTTAAGTTGAAAGTTTCCATTCACTCGGAAAGAATTGAAGAACACCTCTTCAGAACACTAGGGGCAATACTCTTTGGGCCAGCGTGTTTGTGTATGTCAAGTCCTTTCAGTATTCTTGCAACTGGACGTAGAAGATTCGTCCCCCTCAAGAACAGGAGGACATATGACGCTCTAGAAGAATTAACAGCAAACTATGTTGCAAGCTAATTGCCTTTACCCATTGAGCTTGCATATTCAGTGTCGTTGTGAACGAGCGTTGGAAATGAGTATGACGTTTCGTGCGTTTTTTACAATTGACCAGGCATTTTTATTACCTTTGTTATATTGTATTATTTGTTGCCTTAATTCTGGCTATGCAAAAGTTTGTATCGTCAAATATGACCATTGCAGGTCTTTCCAGCTTGTTTGATTTTATACCGGTTTTCCGCAGTGGAGTTGGATAAATAAATCCGGTTACTTTAATATCTTTGATTCTAATAACCTCCTTACAGCTCGAATCAAACCATGAATTTTCCTTAGGTTTGATAGGCTTTATCCTATTCAAAAAAAATCGTTATTCCACAAACAATTTCTGCTCTGGAATCCACGTCACTATCGAGGAAGCATAGTGACCAGTTAAGTTCCTGGAGAATTCATTGAATTCCTCTCAATTGGCTTTCATATATTGCCAAAAAGTTCTATTACGAGTTTTTTCTTGAACTGTTTTTATTTTTACATGAGAAATTTACAGAAACGATACAATGGTCTGATTTGCCTTGAGGCTGTGATACACTGATTGTGTTATTATTAGGGTCAGACGTAAGAGCCAACAGGCATTTTATTTGGCTATTTTAAAGGAGTGTAAGTTTTCATTAAAAAAATATTTTTATTAACGGGTCCGAATAGTCAAATTGATAATTTTGACATCTCTCGACGTTACAAGGTCCCAAGCGTCAAAATAAAAGATTTTAAGAAAGATGTCTGTGCGTGCGTGTGTACGTAAGTTCGTTCGTCCGTACGTTCGCGACGTTTTTTTCGTCGTCCATAGCTCAAGAACCAGATGAGATATCGATTTGAAATAAATTTTGTTATACAGATAATAAGGCAGAAAGATTCAAGAAAGGGCTCTCAAGAAAATTGCGTGGGTGGTTTTTTTACCATAGCAGTTTGAAACGGCGACGACGAACTGAATTCCACTGTCAGGCAGGATGATCCATTCAACATAGACGACAGGAGCCAACAATCCCGTCCTCCCGACTTAGACGAAGTAAAAATTGCCATATGTAAGCTGAAGTCTAATAAAGCCGCTGGAGCGGATGGCTTGAATACCGAGCTCTTTACAGCAGCTGGAGATAAGTTGGTTAGGAGCATGCACCAACTTATCTGTAAGATATGGTCAGAATAAAGCATACCCGATGAACGGAACCTCAGTATTGTTTGCCCGATCCTGAAAAAAGGAGACCCTCTAAACTGCACCAACTATAGAGGAATCAGTCTACTTAACATCGCCTACAAAATCTTCTCTGCGTAATATGTAAACGTCTTAAGCCCATAGTCAACAACCTGATAGGTCCTTATCAGTGTGGTTTTAGGCCAGGAAAGTCCACAGTTGATCCTGGAAAAATCCACCAAATCGACACCCACCATCTTTTCATCGATTTCAAGTCCGCATATGACAGCATATACAGCGACGAGCTGTATAGAGCAATGTCTAGTCCCTGCCAAACTCGTCCGTTTGTGCAGGATAACCATGGACAATTCACGCTGCTTCATAAAGGTTGGACACAACTTAACAGAACCTTTCGCTGTCAAAAGAGGCGTTAGACAAATTGATGCGCTGTCAAGTGATTTTTTTAACATCGTGCTTTAAAGAATAGTGCAGAGCTCACACGTGAACACTAGAGGCACTATCTTTCAAAAGTCTGTCCAATTACTGGCATATGCTGATGACATTGACATAATCGGATGAACTCAGCGTGATGTCAATGGGAATTTTGTGAGTATTGATGCAGAAGCGGCAAAAATGGGTTTAACGGTTAATGAGGGCAAAACAAAGTACATGCTGTCGTCAAGAAAGGACAAACAACACCGACGTCTTGGTCAAAACGTCACTATCAAAAGACGTATCTTTGAGTAAGTCAAGGACTTCGTCTACCTATTCGGCTCCTCTGTAAACGCAGAAAACAACACCAGCGATGAGATCAATCGCAGAATAACTCTTGCTAACCGCTGTTTCTTTGGACTAAGAAAGCAATTGAGTGGTAAAGTCCTCACTCGAGGGACCAAAGTGTTGCTATATAAGATCCTTCGTCATTTAACGACGAGCTGTACGGGCTGTACAGCGACGTAGACTTAGCCGCAAGGGTTAAAAGTCCAACGACTATGATGGCTGGGTCCCGTAGAGCGCATGGAAACCAATGCTCCGGCCCGGAAAGTCTTCGAATCAGGTTACGCTAGGGACCAAGCCAGATGGAGAAGTTTGTTGGGTGAGGCCCTAGTTCACACAGGACAGTAGCCCCACCTTAAGTAAGTCAGTAAGTTTGAAAAAAAGGTTAACATTTTTGTTAACCCTAAATATCTTACGAACCTAGAGACTTGAACTAAATTTTGAAAAAAATGACAGTTTTTTTACAAAAAATAAAACTCTAAAAAACAAAAACAATACTAAACCTTGGTAAAAATTTACTTTCGACTCAAATAGCTTTTCAAAAATCAAAAATATTGGCTTCAAACTTATTTTATTTCACAGTTAATATTGTTTTCGATATTCAGTAATTTTTATATAAAAATCCAACAGTCCGTTTTTTCATAAAATATAAAATCCACAAAAAATTTGGTAAAAATTGATACGAGTACATATAGACAAACTTTTAAGGAAAACAAATCGACAGACGGGATGGGAAGTAATCAGTGTGGGTCGCATCCCAGCCTCTTTTTTTTATCTAATATCTGAATAAATAGTTCTTTAAGCCAATTTCTATCCGGAAAATAGAAATAATCAGAATTCCTTACAAAGTTTCATACTTAAAAAGATTATTTAACATCCAATTCAACTCAAAATAAAGTTGGTATTTCAGTTATTTATAAAAGAATTCCAAAGAAAATGTATTCAAACTATTTTTAAAAAAATCAAACTAAGTAGAATATTTGAAATTCATATTTTTTTTCTTGTTTTGAATCAATATTCATATTCTCATCATCTTTATCAGAATAAAATATAGATAACTGCATATTCATTTAAATTTCTAAAATATCTCAAATGTCACATTCAGTTCCAAGAATTTGGCACACACACATCAAGTCAGTAGCAAGTTTTGTTAAATGTGTGGAGGGGGTGTGCATTATGCATTTTCATTTCCCATCTTTGATTCTCGAAATTAACATCCTGAATTAATATTTCCAATGAAGTTTTCAATGAAGATTTTTCAGAAAATTTCAATTCAAGAAATTTCCAATCGGTACCAATCATTAGAATTGAATGTGAAACTAGAATAAAAATGAAATGAAATTCAAATATTTCCTTTCGTCCCTTCCCTTAGGTAAAATATTAAAACAAAGAAATTTTCTAATAATAATTCAAATCGATTGTTATATAGAATCCAAACAGAAAATTAAGGTTTGGCAGAAAGACAACACCATCGGAAAACAGGATATAAATTTTTAAGTTTCATTTTCATATCTGCAAGTATAGTTTGCAATGGAAGAGAAGACTTAGAAAAAGGATACGACGAAATTCACCACCCTCTCTCCCTCTCGCCTTAATATCAACATAAATTTCCACCTACTCACAATCGATATGTGCATTGTTATAGGGGTAGTTGGGTGGTAAGTGTTTGGTTGGGATGTGGGTTTGCCCTTGGCTGACTGCACTTGTACTTGTGCAAGTGATATATTCTGTTCTTCCATTTTTTCTTTCTTTTATCGAATTGCTTAAGGATTGTTCGTTGTGAAATTTATGCGTAAATGTGTTTTCTAATAGTTTATAACTTTCAAACACATGCATTTCATATCTACATATGTATATTCAGGACACCTACATCCCTTTTCACTTGATTATTCCATTTTTACGTTCTCGTGGGCGTTGTTGTTGGTGTTCGCTATATGTTTCCTATCATTGGATGTGTTGGCTGTGCTGTGATAAAATTCAAGTTCGTTGCGTTCAACAGCAACCTCCTCAATTCGATACCAACAACAATAAGGACGCAAGGATGCTTCTCTCCAGAAACAAACAACAACGAGAAACAAAACAAACAACAAAAAAAACATAAAAAAGCTGAAAAGAAAACAATTTCTATTCCATGGAATGGAACAATTGTCCTCGCCAACACGAACTGAAATGAAGTTCAAGTGGAGGACACATCTCGCCCTGGAGCTATGTCTATGTCATGCTCGTGTGTGTGTGTTTGGGTGTAAATTGTGCAATTCATGGAATCAGATCTTGCTGCTACACTATACTAGTACTTCCTTTCCACAATGAGTAAAATTCTTTCCGATCTCTCTTATTCACCACTACCGCCAACAGGATAAATTAAAAAAATACAAAGAAAGAAGAAACACAAAAAAAAAAAAACAAATTTAAGGATGAATCAGTGTGTGGAATCAAAATGAAAAAAAAAAGAAAGAAAACGAAGTGGAAACCTAAGTAAGGTCCTTCTGAACCAAAGATAACACTAAATAAGAAATAGAAAAATCACAGACAGTGCCAGTCATCGTCGTAGTAGTCGTCGTCGTTGTCGTTGGTGGTGGCGGTGTCTGTTGTCCCGTCGTCCTTTCGTTGTCACTATATACCTACAAGAACCTACGGCAATGTCAGGATGTAGCAAAAGTAGCAGAGCATAAGACAAATATACCTATGTGAAGACCTAGACTTTACCTCGGAAATGCATCCACATATGCCACCGCACCTACTATCCACCTCTCTTCCATCGCCACCCATCATTTATATCTATCTTTCTATTCAGGACTTCAGTTTTGTAGAACGAAACACTGGGATGGCCGAGGAAAATAAAAAGATGATGAAAAAAGAAAAAAATCATTTGTAAGGCAAAAGAGACAAAGCACTCTTCGCTTTAGTCCCTCACTTTTGTATTTTTCCAATTATCGTCCTCCTGCCTGCCAGCATCCTGTAGGATGGTATAGACGATGAACCAAAAACAAATCTAACGAGTTATTATTTTATACATATCTACTTTCTTTTATACACATACATAGGTACATACATATGTATTGTATAGAAAAGTTCACACATAAGATACAAAAAAAAAACTACATAACATAGACGGAAGGATGAAAAGAAAATGACTTACCATTTCTGTTCTCACTGTCGGCTGGCTTCATCTGGATAGGATGATGCATCTGCAAAAATAAAGGAACAAAACTGATGAGAAAAAAATTACCACCTTCAATTAAGATTTACGGGGAGTGAGATAATATAGGAATTATAAACAGGGGAGGACTAGGGAGCTTATGAAATTATTAGGTTTTTCATTTAACTATATTATTTTTAGAAAATATTCAAAAACACAGCAGAGGTTATTAAAATTAAGACCTATAAGCTTATTTTTGGTGTGAGCGGCAGTTTTTCTTAAGAATGCAATCTTTTGCGAATGCAATCTTTATAAATTATTTATTGAATTTAAATAAACGATAAAATTTATTGATTTTAACTAAACAATGATAGGTACTTCAAATTTTGCAATCACCAATCCATTTTTCACAAATCTTTTGACTGCATTCGATTGATTGCAATCATTTGAGAGTTCATTCATTCGTTCCATTCAATTGACGTCTTTGTGTTTTTAAGTGAAATTTCTTTACACAACATATTTTGAAGTGTTCCATACAGCTCACACATGAGTTTTTAGTGTTAGACATCAAGAGATTAAAATCGAAATTTCAAAAGTGTTTAAGAAAAGCTCACTTAAGAATGCAAGAGACTTCAAAAGAATTTAAGAACTTCAAGTGAATGTGAAGACTTTAAATGAATGCAAATAATACATAAGGTATCAAATGATTGCTTTCAGTCTTTTGCAGTCAAATAATTGAAAAAATGATTATGGTTTTGTTAAGGTCCAATGATTGAAGATTGCAAACTTTTAAGTTCCAATTTTTAGAGGAATTCAATGAATGCAATCTTTAAATTCAAGTTTTAAGAGATTGCATGATTTTGCAAGCCTGGTGAACGGAAACCACATAGAAAAATGACTCAAAATAGAGTTTTGAAAGTAATTTTTTTTTTCAAAAACTAGAAAATGAAACCAAAATCAATTCAGATATAAATTACATTTGACGCTAAAATTGGCCGTAAGAAGTTTTTAAAGTTTTTTTTTGGAAAAAGAAATTCGAGTAAAACCATGAGCGGTGGCTTTCAAATGCGACCAATTTCCAGTGGTTTAGTCGAAAGACGCAAAAACCACGTTTTTGGTGACCCTGATCCCTTTCAACTGAGTAATTGATATTATTAAGACGATGACTTCAAAAAGTTTAACTTAATTTTTCTCTATTTTCTTTGAAAATGCGTTTTTGGAAGACCGTTTTACAGTTATACAAATACTACTGGTAATTTCAACTGGTTTTTTACCATAAAAAAGTCTTATCGTCTTATATTAATATTTTTAAAAATTATCAAACTTTCATTTTCAACTTATTTATTAAACTCAATATTTGTATCATGATACAGAAACGTCTGCAAATTATACAAATTTCGAGTTTGTGTGCTCAAATTTTAGAGCGTTTACTTCAATTTTCGGTCTTAATTTTATTATAGACTGGACAGGCCGTAATCAACTTTTTGAAAACATTTAAGTCCACATTGCGTTGTTGCTGTATCAGAGAGTTATAAGTGTAAAAAAGATAGCTACCGCTTAGGCGACTGTATCTAAGTTTTATATCGTTTGATTCCACGTTCGAGTTATCAGGAATTGGGCATCGTTTAGACCACATTAAAACGTATTCTGCGTAAATATCTAGGCTTAAACCAATAAAAGATTAAGGAGATGCATATTTTGTTTTTCATGTGAAAATTCAAACTTGCTTCATGAATTACCACTTCATCTACAAAAATAACTGTTTAATTCGGTTTGCATTCCGGGCGGCATTATTGATCCATAGTTTTTCGTTGACGATAACAATCATCAGGTTACCATAAATGGACTTAGTTATCGGGCAACGATTATAAATAACTTTAGGCCAAAACTGGAAGTCATGGATTTGGGCGACTTGTATTTTGAACATGATCGTATTATAAGCAACTCAACACATGCTGACCGTGTTCTCTCAAGAAATGGGTCGTTCGTGTGTTTAACCCATTAAGGCTATTTAAGCTGGTGCTACGGTAGGTAATTGGCTCATGCCAACAAGCCGACGACGCACGTTCTAACTACTCAAAACCAATATTAAACGCAAAGTAGTGTCCGTTTCGGCAGAAAAATGTTTACTATTTTTTAATCACGATTAATTGTAAATTTAAAATTTAATTTGAAATATTAACCAAGCACCTATTTTTCATACCATAGGTTGATATAATAATATATATTCAGAATATTTTCAGACAGGATAAAAAGTATACTTTTTTGTTGAATATCACGGCTTTTGACATTGTGACCATAACTATATTGATCTATAGGCTTTCAACATTAGGTTTATCTACAAAGTTCCTTCAAGTCTGCTTTTATTTCGAATGTAATATCAATGTCACAATTTTTTTTTATACCAAAGCTGGTATCCCTCAAGGCTGTGCGTTAAGTCCGATTATAACTGCTTTGTTTATCGATTAAGTTTCCAAAGAGTTCCTAGGTAGAATTAAGTCTGGTGAACCTCTTATTAAGATGCTTTTATATGTGGATTATATTTTCATATTAGCAGATAATTATATAAAGCTGCTGCTTCAAATAAATATGCTCAAGTTATTTTTCGACTTATGGGAGCTATCCATTAATTTCGCAAAGTCAAAAATAATGATTTTTGAAAGCACTTTGCAGAAAGAACTTCCCCAAAAAAGGTGGTTATTAGAGCGTAAATCATTACAAATACACAGAAGAAAAAGTTGTCCTAATGACAATCGTCGATAGTCAACTTGAAAAGGTTCAGAGAACAGCTTGCGTGGGCACCACAGGGGCCATGCGTACTTTCCCAACGGACGCAGCGCCTTAAACGTTATTGCGGATCTTCTACCAATCTAACTTTTTATTAAATACATAGTTTCCTGCAGCGCTATTAGGCTGAAGGAATCAAATAGCTGGTTGTCAAAACCTTATGGTCACAGCAACACAACGAAATTGATTCCCTCAGATATTATCTCGGTAGGCACTGACTACTGCACTCCTACTTTGAGCCTTAGTAAGGGTTTTAAGGTTATTTTCCCATCCAGAAAAGATTGGGAGGATGACATCGTATCAATAGGTTTCGACACAACTATCCTTACTGACGGTGTAAAGATGGAGTGTGGAGTTGGCTACGGGATCTTTTCTGAGTCCCTAAACGTAGCTAAATGTTTTAGGCTTCTTGACTTTGCTAGTGTTTTTCAGGCTGAACTGCTGGCAATAAGGGAGGCATGTAAGATACTTAAACAAAGCCCAAACCCAAACCAAAATGCGGCTATCTTTACAGACAGTCAGGCAGCTGTCAAAGACATTTACTCGGCCACATCTTTATCTTAATTGCTCTAGCAATATCGCGATGAGCTTGCGAGCCTGAATATTAACCTTGGTGTCACCCTGATCTAACCGTAGTACCCGTGGCATGATGGTTAGTACGTTGGACTGTCATGCAAGGGGTCTAGGGTTCAATCACTGCCTGTGCCACCTTAATTAAAAAAAAAAAAGGCTGGGATGCGACCCACACTGATAACTTCCCATCCTGTCTTTCGATTTGTCTTGGTTAAAAGTTTGTCTATATGTACTCGTATCAATTTTTACCAAATTTGCGTACTATTTTTTGTAGATTTTATTTTTTATGAAAAAAACGGACTGTTGGATTTTTATATAAAAAATAACTGAATATTGAAAACAATATTTTCTCTGAAATAAAATAAGTTTGAAGCCAATATTTTTAATTTTTGAAAAGCTATTTGAGCCGAAAGTAAATTTTTACAAAGTTTTAGTAGGTATTGTTTTTTTAGAGTTTTATTTTTTGTAAAAAAAAACTGTCAATTTTCTTATAAGATAAAATTAGTTTGAAGCCAATATTTAAAATTTTTGAAGAGATATTTGAGTCGAAAATGAATTTTTACGAACTTTTGTTATTTTTTTTTCAGTTTTTAATTTTTTGTACAAAAACTGTCAAATCGATTTTTTTCAAACTTTAACTGAATGTTGACAACAGGATGTTTTGAAAGATAAAAGCAAATTAAAGCCAATATCTCAAAGTTTTGAAAAGATATTTGAGTCGAAATTAAATTTTTACCAACTTTTATACATTTTTTTTTAAGTTTTTATTTTTTGTAAAAAAAACTGTCGATTAGATTTTTCTCAAAAATTTTATCAGATGTCAAAAACATTATTCTTCGTTGCACAAAATTGTTTTAGAGATGAAATCATATTTCAGTCGTAAAATTTTGGAGGTGACACATTTTTTTTAGTTTTATTGATGTATAAAAAAAAACCGTTATATTGATTTTTTTTTCAAAAAATATACCTGTTTGGTATCACGTTACAATATATTATAAAAAATTTAATTCAAGTCTCTAGCGTTTTTGGTTCGTAAGATATTTAAGGTTAACCAAAAGTTTCACCTTTTTTCAAACTGCTATGGTAAAAAAACCACCCACGCAATTTTCTTGAAAACCCTTTCTGCATCTTTCTGCCTTATTATGTATAACAAAATTTATTTGAAGTCGATATCTCTTCTGGTTCTTGAGCTATGGAGGAAGAAAAAAACGTCGCGAACGTACGGACGTACGGACGTACAAGCGTACGTACACACGCACGCACAGACATCTTTCTAAAAATCTTTTATTTCAACTCTAGGGACCTTGAAACGTCGAGAAATGTCAAAATTTTCAATTTGACAAATCGGACCCATTACAATACCTTCCTATGGGAAGTTAACAATTTTCGCGGGTACTGCCTCTTGGGAGGAATTGACAAATCCTTCAAGAGTAATTCTTGTCATGAAAAAGTGCTTTCTCAAACTAGCCGTTCGGACTCGGCCTTAAATTGTAGGTCCCTTCCATTCCTGACAATAGTTCTCGCACACAGGAATAGTTGGTAGTTGTAAGTCACTAGGCCCTGGTTCACAACGGACTGTTGCGCCACCCCATTTGATTTGATTTTTGTCACCCTGATCTGGGTTCCGGACCATAGTGGTATCGTGGGAAATGAACGGGCTGACGAGCTAGTCAGGCAAGGATTGGCCCTTCATAGCTCACTTGCGGAAATGATTAACATTCTTCTTGGTTCTATGAAGGGTAACATCTTTTCTATCTACCAAACTGAATCAAACCGAAGGTGGACCAATTTACTCAACTGCATGATGTCTAGAAAGATATGGCCCACTTGTAATAAAACCCCTACAAACGATCTTCTATGCAGGCCAAGGAAAAACATAGCCAGGATTGTTGCGGTTTAAACCGGGCATTGGCCTATAGGAGTTCATGCGGAGAAGTTGGTTATCTCCTACAACACCTTTGACCAAAGAGAAAGTGAAACGATAATCCATTTCCTCTGCAAATGTCCTGCTTTGGCTAACACTAGAATGGAACTTTGGAAAAACATTCTTTCACGAACTTAATGAGCTATCTGAGACAAAGATTAGAGACCTAATCTTTTTTCTCAATGCGACAAAACATAATCGCTATGAAGCTTCCCTATAAATCTTTCCCTTTCAATCACAGGTAAAACGAGTTTTTGGTTCCAAAATGCGCACTACAGCGCTAATTGGATCTCAGGCTAGGTTGCTTTGAGATCGCTATTTCTACCTACCAACTTGAAATTTGACCAAATTGTCGCATAGTCAATATCCAAATATTATTTTCAAAATTTGACTACCTGATAGTCAAAACAACAGTTTTTGATTGTCAATTTTGGGTGAACGCAATGATAACAAAAGTAGTCAATAGAACAATTTGACAACTTCTGTATACAATGGAAGAACTGGTTAGTTGATATGATTTTTTTATTTTAAATCTGAAATCAAGCTACCTAGATAGTCAACATGACAATATTGGTTGTCAAATTGGCAAACTAAAATTGACATATTGACTATCAGGTAATGAAGCTTGGTTTCAGATTTCAAATAAAAAATTCATATTGGCCTACCAGTTACTTTATTGTATACAGCAGTTGTCATATTGACTACCAAAATTGACTACCTCAATTTTAAATACTTTGGTTTCCTGATAGCATACAACCTTGAACTTTGACGGTCACATGTTAAAGAAAATGTGTTGCATCTAAAACATCAATAAATCTTATGTGGACAAAATTCGTCGACAATAATTATTATGCTGATGGTTCTTCCAAATTTAGAATGCTTAAGGCGACCATCAGTACATCGCATATGCTATCAAAAGTTGGTTGATTTCATGTAGATCAACGTTTTTTTAAGCGCATTCTTAAACTTGCCAGTTATATACCCAAATATTCTGACCGGATATTAATCCGGTCTTCCACAAATATTCCTAAAAACTTTAAAACCTTATACGGATTAAACTATAAGAGTCATGAGTAGATACGGTATAGACCTTCTAGAACAAATTGTACAATACGCTTTCCAAATTCAGTTATTAACTTTCAAAGAATGGAAGCAGTTAGTTAATCACCAGTACGTCAATTTAGATCTCGTCAATACAGCTCAGGTCGATTGGCAGGACACTGTTCTATAGATGTTTAGCTAAGGTAAATGACTCTCCCAATCTTAAGTGTTTGAGTAAAGGTCAAACATCTTCAACAAGATTGATTTACATATTTTTCAAAAAGGTTTCTTCTACTCAGGGATACAAAGCACGGTTTTGAATAGGTATTTAGGTTGTAAAAATTCTCTGTTAAAATAGAAATCATGCCTTAGGTTACCGTAGCAGTTTTATAGACTAATGGATAAAATTAAAATTAATAACTTTTTAAAATGAAATGTATTTTTATTATTTAAATGAATGAAACAAACACTTAATATTCTCGTCTAATTTTTCGAAAATTATATTTTCTTTAGCTTTAACTTTTTTCCCTTTTGAAACAAAATTTGAAATAAATCAAGCTAGCCAGACGCTAAATTTGACGATGCAATAATACTTAGATGTATATAAAATCGTAAAATGTTGAGAACTTTCATTAAGAATTCAAAAAAGAGTTTTCTTACTGCCATTAAAATTTCACTTTTCTAATAGGTTTTGATGGCTTCAATTCAAATCTGACTTCAAATTAATGCACCACATCAGGTTTTCCAGATGTCACTTTAAAAACAAGTACATAAGGCCTTTTGAGACTATTTAAATTTATGAGGTAGCTTTTCTTCAATAAAATCTGTGATATTTTTCCAAATCTAGATTTCACCTGTCTTACAAAAATCTGAAGTAAACGCTTAACAATCTATGCTAAAAGTGTTTTTAAGAGAAAAAAGGAAAACGGTTTAAAATTACGTAACGACTCTGTGTTCTGAACAATTCTATTAGGTATATCAAGTTTTTGAAATATATTAAAAAATATAAAAACGATGTTAAAAACGGGTATTTTTAAAACTTGAACAAATAGTTTAAATTAGAATTTTAAGCTGAAATATATAAAAAAAAAATGGTTTAAATGTTCAAATGGTAGACATGTGCATTCAAGAGGACACAAGCGTCCACAGGTTTTTCTCAAAACCAACCTCTGTCTATCAACTCCTACTCTCACCTCCCCGTGGTGAACATCGGGTGCCTAGTACCTCAACTGAAGATTGGGTTCCAACCCAAGTGGAAAGTTGTTGGGGACAGCAAACGTGAGAGGTGTTTCCACGGAGGCACCCCTCCTTATCGAGACGGAAGCGGAGGAATTCCCGAGATGGATTTAACGGTGGCGTCTACAGTTCCAGTAAGGTTGAACTACTTAGTGAACACCTTATAGGGATTCTTTGACCCAGGCCTATAAGGAGCGCTTTTATCCGGCTTCCCATCCTTGGAGTTATACCTAGGATCTGGCCCTCCAGGTTGAAGGTTGTGCCGTCTGGGTGACTCCCTGGCCACGTAAAAGTTTTCATAGTTGCGAAGCACCAACAAGCCTCGGATACCGACGCGACGGATTTACTGTTGACAACCAACGCAAACGAATAAAGGACAACGAACTTCGGATATGCACGTCTAATGTTAGGACCCTTAACAGACCACGTGCGGCCGTAGAATATGCGGATGCCCTAGACCGATATAAAGCAGATATCACCACCATCCAGGAAATACGATTGGATGGGCCGGGCAAAAAGAGGATGAAAAACTGCGATATTTACTGTGGTGACTGCTACCAAGAAAACCAACAGCGCTTATTTGAATGCGGTTTCGTCATTGGAGCCAGACTAAGGCAAGAAGTTTTGAGCTATAGGTGCATCAATGAGCGTCTCATGACCATACGCATCAAGGCTAAATTCCGTCATCCAGATTGACCATATTGCGATCCACGCCAGACACGCTTCCAGCTTTATGGATGTACGAACTTTCCGAGGAGCCACTCGGACCACTACTTATTTTAGCCAAGGAAGCACTTCGGATTTCCAGACCCAAGGCAAAACAGGGAGATATTGGGAGAAGGTACAACGTCGAACGGCTTTAATCGCCAAAGATCGCCAAATCCTTTTCCAACCGAGTTACAAGTAACCTCTCTCGAAGTTCCTTGCCACCAACACAATGTATCGAAAACCATTGGCAAAATTGCCAAGATGCAATCAGAAAAGCCGCCTCTGATGTGCTGGGTTTCAAACAGCCACCAACTAAGAACCCCTGGTTTGATGAGAAACGTCGGCAGGCAAATGCAGCCAAACAACATGCACGCAAAGCGGCGCTGCATAAAAGGACAAGAGCTACTCATGAGCTCTATGAGCAGAAGAGGCGAAAGGTACGCCGACTTCTAAGAAGGAAAATGAGAGGGCATGAGAAGCGAGCGGTTGAAGATGTTGAGAGGTTTAAAAGCAGGAATGAAAGTTTTATGAACAGGTGAAACGAAATTCACAGGTACATAAACCTAAAACCGAAGGCTGCAAAGACGAAAGTGGAAACATCATAGTGGAACCGCAGTCAATGCAGAGGATAACGGCGACGACGAACTGCATTCCGCTGTAAGGCAGGATGATCCATTCAACGTAGACGATGAAAGCCAACAATTCCGTCATCCCGACTTAGACGAAGTAAAGATACCCATATCTAAGCTGAAGTCTACTAAAGCTGCTGGAGCGGATGGCTTGAATGCCGAGCTCTTTGCAGCAGCTGGAGATAAGTTGGTTAGGACCATGCACCAACTTATCTGTAAGATATGGTTGGAAGAAAGAATGCAAGAAAGAATGCCCGATGAATGGAACCTCAGTATTATTTGCCCGATCCTGAAAAAAGGAGACCATCTAAACTGCACCAACTATAGACGAATCAGTCTACTCAACATCGCCTATAAAATCTCTTTCTTCTCTGCCGTAATATGTGAATGTCTAAGCCCATCGTCAAGAACCTGATAGGTCCTTATCAGTGTAGTTTTAGACAAGGAAAGTCCACAGTTGATCAAATATTCACATTATGACAGATCCTGGAAAAACCCAAGAACACCAAATCGACACCCACCATCTTTTCATCGATTTCAAGGCCGCATATGACAGCATCTACAGGGACGAGCTGTATAGAGCCATGTCTAGTTTTGGCATCCCTGCCAAACTCATCCGTTTGTGCAGGATGACAATGGAGAATTCACGCTGCTCCATAAAGGTTGGAAACAACTTAACAGAACCTTTCGATGTCAAAAAATGTTTTAGACTAGGTGATGCACTGTCATGTGATTTTTTTTAACATCGTGCTTGAAAGAATAGTTCAGAGCTCACACGTCAACACTAGAGGCACTATCATTTAAAAGTCTGTACAATTACTGGCATATGCTGATGACATTGACATAATGGGAAAAACTCAGCGTGATGTCAATGGGGCTTTTGTGAGTATTGAGGCAGAAGCGGCAAAATTGGGTTCAACGGTTAATGAGGGCAAACAACGTACATGCTGTCGTCAAGAAAGGACATACAACACCGACGTCTTGGTGAAAACGTCACCATCGACAGACGTAACTTTGAGGTATTGAAAGACTTGGTCTACCTAGGCTACGCTGTAAAAGCAGAAAACAACACCAGTGCTGAGATCAAACGCAGAATAACTCTTGCTTACCGCTGTTTCTTTGGACTAAGAAAACAATTGAGTGGTAAAGTCCTCTCTCGAGGGACCAAAGTATTGCTATATAAGACCCTTATCATCCCCGTCCTGCTATACGGTGCAGAAGCATGGACTATGACAAAAGCGTATGAAAGCACCTTGGGTCGCTTCGAGAGAAAAGTTCTTCGTGTGATCTACGGTCCAGTATGCATCGCAGGGGAGTGTTGGAGAAGATGGAACGACGAGCTGTACGGGCTGTACAGTGACATGGACTTAGCAGAAGGGTAAAAGTATAACGATTAAGATGGCTGGGTCACGTAGATTGCATGTAAACAAATGCTCCGGCCCGGGAAGTCTTTGAATCCACACCCACAGGACAGCGCAGTAGAGGAAGACCGCGGACGTGGCGCGCACAAGTGGGAGGTGACCTCACCCAACTTGAAGCGCGAAATTGGAGACATCTAGCTAAGGACCGAGCTAGATAGGACTGTAGCGCCACCTTAGGTAAGTAAGTAAGTATATAACTCAAAATTAAGTTCAAACGTATTTTTAAAATCTAATAAAGCATCAAATTCAAGTTTTTTTCGGAACTTTATATAGAATCAAATAAAGACCCATAAATTATGAGAGTTTCCAGAAATTAAGCTAGATTCTAAAATGCCTTAAATTTTATCTGAAAGAAAAAGATTTTTACTTTTCAAAATTGTCACACATTCTATTGTTAAGATATAGTTTGATTATTAACTTATTTTGAAGAGTTCCGTTTTTGGCTCTGCATCATGTATCATTTTTATAGGGGTATATTTTAAAAAACCTGATGTGATAGAAAAATTTAAAGACAAGATTCCAAAGTAGGACATCTTAAAACTTTTAAAAATTATAAGAAGAAAAACGTAATTTTACCGACCAGTATTATAAGACAAGACAACGTTTGCCGGGTCAGCTAGTTTATAAATACATATTATTAAAATAGATTTGTTTGGCTGTAAGAAAAGCTTTAATTTCTTACTTTTTTCTGCTAAAATTCTAAAAAAATCACCCTTTTTCCTATATAGTCATGAATACCAAGAAACTACACAAATCCATCCCTGAACATAGACGAACTTAGAGAATAGAAAAACACATCCAAATAAAAGTATAGTATGAAAACTGGGGGGTGCATATTGTAAGGCACATCGGAGGATATTTTTCAAAGAGTTCTGGGAATATGTTTGCTTCGCCTTAAATTCCCATATGAATTCGATATTTATGTTATAAGTTGAGTACAGTTGGATATAACTACAATTGTATATTTTGTTTGCACATATCGATGTTAAATTGAAATTGGAAACTTTTAACGTTTTATCATCAACGTCATTGCATCGTTATCATCACCGTTTTAATCAGGCTTGCCAGATGCCTTAACATTTTCTTTGGTAAATTTTAAACGTAAATGCTAAAATAATTATTCTAAAATATTTGATAAAAATGATAAATCAAACTAAAACTTTGCAATAGTTTTGTGATAAGTTAAATTGGATAGCTGAAAATAATGCTGGTCAAGTTCAAAAATATTTAATTTCATTGGTTTAAAATTTTAAACATCATTTGTGGCAACATTGGTTATCAAATCATCAACATTATTACCATCACCGTCAGTGCCATTCTCATCATCCTACTTGATCAACCAGGACGTCCCAAGGGCACAAGGATAATTATTGCAGTTTGGTATTAAGATGTTCCTGGTTGGTACTTTGTTCAGTGATGTCGGGTGTGTAAGGTATTAGTGTATAGGTACTTAATTACTTGTATTTTTTTCATTGATTTTAATCTTCTTCTATTTATTTCTCTTCATTTTTGTATCAATCTACTGCTATCTATCTTTTATTTTTTAAAATACATTTATGTAGCTACATTACATACACATGTATGTATCTTTTGTGTGCATGTATGTATTTAGTCTTGTTTTTAATCCTTTTCAATTTTTTATTTTTATCCCTTTCTCTGTGTTGGTTTATTGTTAGTTGGTTGATTGGTTTTTAATAAAATTACTTTGTTGTCAGCAAGAGCAGAGAGTGCTGCTAAGGGAGGGGGTTGGTTGGGGTGATGTGAAGAGAATGGAGGAAATCGGATAGCAAATAGGTTGCAGATGCAATTTGTTTCGTTTGCTTTGCTTCCATGTATTTTGCAATGTAATCACATTTATAACGGTTTTTGAAGGGAGATATATATTCATGTATGTTCAATGGTTATTATGGTGAAGTATTAATATTACCTACATGCATACCCACACCCATATATAATCATTTATCTATCTATGCATAACATATACACACATAGAGTGATGCAAAAATATCAAATAAATTAATATTTTGCAACATAAATACGGACATTGCCATCACTACTTACCACACACACCCGATACCACCACGCCACGCCCGCCACCATAACACAACCAATGCCATTGACAACCAAACCCTCAAACCAACGCATCATACATCAGACAGACACAAACATAACCCCTTTTTATCCCACAAAGCATAAGCTTCAAAGTGCAATTTGGTTTTAGTGAATTGATGCGTGAAAATTTAATGGAACTTTATTTATCATTTAGCTGCAGTTTGTGATGAGTGGAAGTTTGAAGTCCTTTTCCGTTTCAAAAACAACAACAAAAAATATAAATTCGAAAACCTACCAAATCCTCTTATATGCAACAGTCTGTGGTAGGTACTGGTAATTTGTGATTTTGATGATAAAGTATAGGTTTGTTTTTATTTTAGTAGGAAGGATATTTTTTAATTGATATCATGATCAAAAAATTTAAGGGAGAATAAGTTAGCATTTCCTTAAAACAGTAACATGGGATTTAAAAGGTTTTATATCAGTATGCATCAAAACACTAAGACTCAACGTGACGTGGTTTTTAGCTGTGACAGAAGATACAAGTTTCAATGTTCGACAGTAGTTATTTAATCTAAGATGGTCTAGAAACGATCCCAGATTTGAAATCATATCGTATTTATTTAAGACAATAACAAACAAAAATAAAAGCTTGATTTTTCTTCTATTTATAAAATTTAATGTCATATACTATTTTTGACATACCAATCAAATCAATCCAAGTAAAGATAAGAAGAAGTTGGAAATAGCTTTACTTTTTTCAGTAAAATTTTGTTCGCAACAAGAAAAGATGGTACTTATCAAAATATTAAATTCTGTGGTATTTATTTCGCCCCTTTTCAAAAAATTTGAAATAAGAAAGCAAAAAAAAAATAATTTAATTTTTTTAAAGAAAGGTTTTCGGAAGTCAGGTACAAATATTTTTCCAAAAGCTATTAATTAGTGATTTGACGGGAATTTTTTGGACAAAACCAACGCATTTCGTAGAAATTTATATTATTTTTAAATTCTATCTGGAAGCAAGTAAAAAACAAATGTATTGATTAAAAAAATATTAGGATTTTCTTATTTAAAAACAAATATAATGTGGGTGAAAATATTTCGTAGAATTTTGATCAGACTTCAATAAAATTAAATAAAAAAAAAAAAAACAATATTTTAAAATTCTAAAGAGTTCCAAATACTTATTCTATATATTTGTATATATTTAAGTTTTCAGTAAAACATATTTAAATGAAACTTTAGTTATATAATGCATTTACAGCAAAGGTTGATAAAGTTTGAAGTTTCGAAAATTAGTTTACTAACTTCCCAAAGGAATATCGATCCGATATGTTGAATTGAAAATGTTGAAATTTTTTGACATATCAAGATTCCTAGAATCTAAATCAAAGATTTGTAGAAAGAAGTTTGTTTGAGGGTGTATATGTATAGTGTACGTAAGTTCGTACGTTCTGTATACCATTCTTCGTTGTCCATATCTCAGAACCAGTAAAGATATCGACTTCAAATAATTTTGTTTACAGAAAATAAAAAACAAACATGCTACGTATAGGAACCCTATGGCAATTATTGCATTCGTAAAAAAATTCTAACTTGGGATTTTAATTAAATATGACATTAAAAATAAAAAAGAGGCTGGGATGCGACCCTCACTGATAAGTTCCCATCCCGTCCGTCGATTTGTTTTGCTTAAAAGTTTGTCTATTGTCGTGTCAATTTTACCAAATTTAAGTACTATTTTTGTTAGATTTTATTTTTTATGAAAAAACGGACTATCGGAATTTTATATAAAAATTACTGAATATAGAAAACAATATTTTCTGTGAAATAAAATAAGTTTAAAGCCAATATTTAAAATTTTTGAAAAGATATTTGAGTCGAAAATCAATTTTTACCAACTTTTATTAATTTTTTTAGGTTTTTATTTTTTTGTAAAAAAACTGTCAATTCGATTTTTCTCAAAATTTTATCATATGTCGAAAACAATATTTTTCGTTGCACAAAACCTGTTTTGGAGATGAAATCATATTTTAGCCGTAAAATTTTTGGAGATGACAAATTTTTTTTCTCAGTTTTTTTGATTTATAAAAAAACCGTTAAATGGAATTTTTCCAAAAAATATATATGTTTGGTATCACGTTACAGTTTATTATATAAAATTTAATTCAAGTCTCTAGCGCTTTTGGTTCGGAAGATATTTAGGGTTAACCAAAATTTTCACCTTTTTTTTTTAAACTACTATGGTAAAAAAAAACCACCCACGCAAATTTCTTGAGAGCCCTTTCTGCATCTTTCTGCCTTATTATCTGTACAACAAAATTTATTTTAAATCGATATCTCTTCTGGTTCTTGACGTACGGACGTACGAATGTACGTACACACGCTCGCACAGACATCTTTCTAAAAATCTTTTATTTCAACTCTAGGGACCTAGAAACGTCGAGAAATGTCAAAATTTTCAATTTGACGGAATAACTTCCTTTGGGAAGTTAATAAATTGGGTGGCACAAGAGTCCGTTGAGATCTATGGCCTAGTGACTTACAACTCTCAACCACTCCTGTGTACGAGTAATGTTGTCAGGAATGGAGGGGACCTACAGTTTATATCCCGAATCCGAACGGCTAATTTGAGAAAGCACTTTTTCAGGACAAGAGTTACTCTTGGAGTCAATTTCTCGCAAGAGACAGTACCCGTGAAAAGACTTAAGATGGCATAGGCAGGGATCAAACCCAAGACCTTTGGTATGACAGTCCAACGCACTAACCATCATGCCACGGGTACTACAAATATGACATTACGATTGTAAAAAAGTCGAAAAAAGTGCGTCCTTAGATTCCCTCCGTCGCACAGTCGGGCAAACAGGGAAAAAATTCCATTTTTTTTCTTTATTTATTGCAATATTTGATATGCCATGGTTTTTATTAATAATCAGAGAAAACAGTTTTTTTTATTCGTTTTCTTTATTTCATTTTCGTTTGTGGTTGTGAGAGACTTCAACAATATTATTGTACCCAAAAGTCATATGTTTTAACTACTGAACAATTTCGCTTACTGCGGTTTTATTTGTAAAGATACAAGTATGAAACTCACCACATTTGTAGTTCATTTAGTACAAAAAATACAAAAATATAAAATAGCCCAAATTTTTAAAATATAACATTGATAAAAATATAAGAGCGAGTGAGAAAAAATAACCAGATAATGTAAACTTTTGTAAGCCTACAAAAAAAGCTGCGCTGAGCTCCGGCCTAAAATTGTAATTTTCTTGAAGCTTTTACTATTACCTAATATTAATTTAAATTTCATTGACAACTACATATTAACTGCCGAACAAAGTAATAAAAATAAGAGTTGAGAAGCGACTTTTCAGAAGGCTATAAAATTCGAATGCAAAATAAAGTGTTTGAAGTAAACTTTAAACAAAACTGAACCCTATAAATTGGACTTTGAAAACAAGCAAAAAACTGAAATTGTAAGTAAAGTTACAATTTAGCTTTATTTTTTTTTTCATTTTCTGAAATTAATTTTGAGGAATGACTATAAGCATTTATATCTTTTGAAAAGCCACTCCTCTCTTCAAAAATTAGCTTGCAGTCTGCACTGCTATCTTACCGTTATATAAACATTGAAAGTTTTAAATGTCACATTAACAATTTGGTGGTCTATTACAAAGAAAATATGAATTTGTGGTAGACCACCATGTTTTTGTTGTTGCATTAAAAACTTTCAAGGTCAATGTTCCGAAAGCAATGAAGAAAAGAGTATATGTAGTTGTTGTTATATTCAACACCTTCAACAACAACTAACTAAATTGCTACTAAAGGGTGTCCCAAAATTAACACAAGATTTGAATTAAATAGAAAACGCCGTTTTAAGTCTTTTGATAGTTATATTTTTATTGACTCGTAAAGTACATAGGATAGGGTTATGTATCTTGTGCTGGCTTGGCCAGAAAGGCGAGTGTTTACCTAAAAGACTATCTACGCAATTTTGCGTTTTATTGCGATGAATGCAATAAAATATCTGTGTCGGATATTATGATTGCAATTCAATGTTTAAAAGAATCCCTATCTAACGAACATTCGGTTTGCCAAGATCAAATTTCTAATCTCTCCAAGAAATTTGATCATGTTTGTAACAGTGTTGAGGACTCAAACATCCAATGTCAACAATCGTCTACGCAGTGCCTTTCCACGATACGTTCTTTGGAAAAACAATATTGTGACGTCATAGGTGGGTTGAATTCTCTTCGTGTAGACATTGACGATAAGTTAAAGGTGCTAACTTGGTCGGCAAACGATCTAAAAAAAAACTTGTCTGACCAGTTAAACCTACTAAAATCTGATATTGATTGCTGTTTGCAAAGTTCGTCATCACGGCTCTCCCCCTCCTCCAATCAAATGAGTGAAGTTACAAACCTCAGACTCGTTAACGAATTCGAAAACATTAATTGTATGCTTACTCGGGTTTCAACGGCACTCATATCTATTGCTTACGATATAAGCAATCAAGAACAGAAATATACGAGTGTGTACCGCGAGCTTGAAAGCCTTAATGTTAAAACTCAAAAAATTGAATCGCTTCTCTACGACATCATTAAACAACCCGGCATACCGTCATGTGATATCGCGAACGTATCCATTCGTGATGAAATTCTTGCGGCAAACCCGGCTGCTGTCTCTCTGCAACAAACCACCTCAGCGAATACTATTGCAGAGGACGAAATAATTAACAAATGTGGCCATTCCTGGAAGTTATCGGACTGGAATTTGAGACTAAGCAGGCTTGAATCTGCAAATAATACATGGTTCGTGCTTAATAATTGTCCCGGATATGCTGATGCTACATGGGTTCGCTCCTATTTCAAAAGAGAATACTGTGTCAATATCTGCGAATGTCTTCAATTGTCTGGAAGAAGATTCAAGTTCCTGATTCCCTCCAAATATAACTGGATGTTTCATCACCAAAAAGGATACTTACAAATTGGACAAATGCGGCTTTCCAGTATAAGTAGCAATAATAATCTAATTAAGTCTAACAAATCCAAACCTAATTCCAAACCTATTCCCAAACCTAATCCCAAACCTAATCCCAAACCTAATCCCAAACCTAATCTTAAACCTAGTCCTAAACCTAATCCCCAACCTAATCACCAACCTAATATCAAACCTTATCCCAAAAAAAATATTGAAACTAACTGGACCCTTAAAACACAAATCTTTCCAAACTTTTCTCTCTCCAACCAACTTTCGTCCCTTAAACGAAAAACTTCTCCCACATCTGTAAAGCCTCCACCCAAACGAGTTTCTTTTAAAACCTCTCATCCGGGTCTTGGTTTTTGCTCTCCGATGGTTGATGCTCCTGCTAAAATACCCGCTTATACAAATTTCATTCATTCTCACACCATTAACCCTACTTCTTCTTCATCAGTTTCCCAAGAACCTCAAGGATTCCTTAACCCAATGATCCCTCCAAATGTTAAATTAACTAAACATTTATCTGAGGCCAATATTAATGATCGGTATGTTATGTCCCGTCTTAGAGACCACAAAATCTACAATAATGTTCGTCTTTACCTAGCTTTCCTGCACGACAAACCAGATTCTGTTTGCTTTGAAGGTAAAACAAATACAAACATTAAGGTTTTAATCTCCCAAGAAGGCCTCCCTACCAAACGTGATGCACTTATGGAAATTTTCTTGAAATTTCATGATGGCCTTGAAATTTCTCCTCAAAAAGTGAGAGAAGACCTTACCTCTTTTGCGTCTTTTATCTCTTCAAAACGACTATCTCATATCCAAAAATCCCGTGCAGATATGAAGAAATACTATCGCTCCTAACCTAAAGACCACTAAACCTAAATGTCTTAGCCTTTACTATCAAAATGTAAGAGGGTTAAGGTCTAAAACTTCTGCCGTCTTTAACAACTCCCAAAACCTTCCTTATGACATCTTTGCCCTTACCGAAACCAACCTCACACCTGATATCCTTAGTACTGAACTCTTCACTAACGACTTTTCCATCTATCGAATGGATGTCGTGGAATGTGCGAGTAATACACACGGTCGTGGTGTGCTTTTAGCTATCGCTAATAATTTTGAAAGTTCATTACTCTGTATTCCCACTTCAATCGAATTTGAAGGTGTATCAGCTAAGGTTACACTCCCTAAGTTTTGTCTTTTTGTCCTTTGTTGTTACATTCGGCCAGCCCAACAAATTAAAGCATACCAAGACGCTGTTAATGCCATTGATTATCTGCTTGAACTAGTGCAACCTAATGATTTAATCATCGTTCTAGGTGACTTTAATCTTCCCCATCTCAATTGGTCCACCTCAGATGATCAGACATCCTTCTTTCCAACTAACATCTCTTCTGAATCTGAATCGCTGTTCATTGATCGTCTGTCTGATTGTGGTCTTTTTCAACTAAATGGAGTAGGAAACTTTATGGGGAGACACCTCGATCTCATATTCTCATCTGATTGCGATAACTGTGTTGTCTCCCCGAGCCCTCATCTTCTCTCAACCTTGGATCGCTATCATCCACCCCTTAATCTCTCCTTCCCCATTGAATTTGAAGACAACTTTTTTGAAATGGAAAATTACTGTTATGATTTTCGTAGGGCTGATTTCTCCAAACTTAACAATCTTCTTAGCTCAGCAGATTTTGAATTAAGATCCCTCCAATTAACAGTTGAGTCCCTTACAAATTGGTTTTATTTGATTCTTTCGTACTGTATTGAAGAATCAGTACCGTTCTCTCGTAGAAAAGATTTCACCTCTGCTCCCCCTTGGTACAACAGAGAGCTCCGTAGCCTAAGAAATACCCGTAACAAGCTTTGGAAGATCTTTTTACAGTCCAAATCTGATACTGATCACAACAACTATCTTCTCGCCTATAATTCTTTCTCTGAATTAAGGGAATCCCTTTATAACCAATATCTTAACCAAATGGAAAATAACCTTCTTTCTGATGCAAGGAAATTTTTCAAGTTTATAAATGTCAAACGAAAATCTGATGGGTTTCCACCTTCAATGAGTTTCTCCAACACAATCTCCTCTAATCCAACAACCATATCAAATCTATTTGCTAATTACTTTAGCAAATCGTATACTGAACATCTGCATAATCCTGATCCACACTACTTTAGTTATTTAGATGGTTGCACTCAAACCTCCCTTTCATCGTTTACAATAACTGAAGAAATGGTACTTGCCAAAATCGTAAGCCTCAAAGAAAACTTTAGCCCTGGTCCTGATGGCGTCCCATCAGTTGTTCTAAAAAAATGTATGCATTCTTTGTCAAAGCCTCTTACTGCACTCTTTGAACTCTCTCTTTCCCAAGGTGTGTTTCCTCATATATGGAAAGATTCATTTATATTTCCCATTCATAAACAAGGCAATAAAACTGAAATTAACAATTATAGACCTATTGCTAAACTTTCATGCATTCCAAAACTTTTTGAAAGCTTAGTTTATGATTCCGTTTATTTCCATTGCAAGCCTTTATTCTCCCCCGCTCAACATGGTTTTCTTAAAGGTAGATCCACTACGACTAACTTAATTGAATTTATATCCAAAGTTTTGTCAGCCCTTGAGAATGGCAAAGAAGTTGATGTCGTATACACTGAT
The DNA here is from genome assembly GCF_945859685.1 of Eupeodes corollae. Taxonomy (NCBI): domain Eukaryota; kingdom Metazoa; phylum Arthropoda; class Insecta; order Diptera; family Syrphidae; genus Eupeodes; species Eupeodes corollae. The sequence goes on along the minus strand of NC_079149.1, from coordinate 93,917,146 downwards.
TACAGCAAAGCCTTTGATAAAATATCCCATAACATAATTTATCTCAAACTAAGAGCTCTAGGCTTTCCATCTATATTTATAAACTGGATAAGCTCCTATCTTGCGAATAGAACTTATAGAGTCCTTTTCCGTAACTCAGTCTCCAGTCCTATACATGCAACTTCTGGAGTCCCACAAGGTAGTCACCTTGGCCCCCTTCTCTTCGTCTTATCTGTTAACGATGTCTGTCTTAAATTAAAAAACTCAGATATCCTAATGTTTGCGGATGATAAGAAAATTTTTAAGATTATCTCTACTCCATCTGATTCCTTACTTTTACAAAATGATCTTAATATCTTTTTTGTTTGGTGCATGCATAATTTCCTAGAGTTAAATGTAGGTAAATGTAAACAAATGACCTTTTCGCGCAAACAAATTCCATCTCATAGAGTATACTACTTCCTTAATGACGCCGTCAACGTAGTCGATTCTATTAGAGATCTTGGTATTATGTGTGACAAACACCTGAATTTCCATTCCCATTTTGACCAAATTATTAATAAAGCTAATAGATCTCTCGGTTTTATTAAGAGATGGTCAAAAGAATTTTCCAACCCCTATGTTACTAAAGCGCTTTACATTTCCCTAGTCCGTCCTCATCTTGAATATGCATGCCAAGTATGGTCTCCCTTTTATGAAAACCATTCACTCAGAATTGAAAATGTTCAAAGACGTTTCGTTCGATTTGCCTTACGTGGCCTCCCCTGGGATGATACATCCAACTTGCCTCCTTATGCTGATCGACTAAAACTGATAGGCTTGCAGCCGTTATATATTAGACGCAAAAACGCTGATATATTGTTTGCTCACCAATTGTTAATGGGCAATATAGATTCCCCGGCACTCCTGAGTGATATTCATCTTAACACTAACCCTCGAAATCTGCGATCTGTTTCCCTTTTCTATATCCCTCATCACCGCACTAATTACGGGCACTTTGAACCAATGTCCAGAATTCTTCGTCACTGCAACGCTGCTATGGTAGTTTTCGATTTCAACATTTCCAAATCCCATCTGAAAGATACCCTTTACTTTTTCCCTTTTTGAGTCCGAATCCCCTGTCCCCTGTAATTTTAAGTTAAGTAAAATCAAAATTGTTAGTTCTTGTACATTAAAGAGCTTTGATGTGGGCCTTAGGGCCCACATGAATTAATGTTGAAAACTGATAACAAGAATTGCACAAAAAAAAAAAAAAAAAAAAAATGTTAAGCTAGTTTTAAGTTAAGTTAAGTTATGATAGCTTGTATTAAGCTAAATAAATAAATAAATAACACATAGGACAAATGGCCTCCACGGCTTTGCATGCACATGCACACTCTTTTGTTGAAATTTTCCATGACCATTCTGCATAAATGTGGCTGAATTTCGTTGATGCATTGTTGAATCTCCTCCTTTAATGCACGGGTGGTTGTGGGCTTGTTGACATAGACTTGTGATTTCAAATAACCCCATAAAAAGAAGTCTAATGGTGTTAAAGCACACGATCTAGGAGGCCAATTTTTATCACCGAAACGAGAGAGTACACGACCTGGAAATGTCTCATGCAGTAATTGAATTGTTTCGCGGGCTGTATGACATGTGGAACCGTCTTGTGAAACCACATATTGGACACATCAATATCATCCAATTTTGGTAGAAAGAACTGTGTAATCATGTCGCGATATCGAGCACCAGTAACAGTCACTGCTTGACCAGCATCATTTTCAAAAAAATATGGCCCAATTATGCCTCCAGCCCAAAATCCACACATAAAGTCACGCGTTGTGGATGCATTTGTTTTTCGACAATCACATGTGGGTTCTCCGAACCCCAAATGCGGCAATTTCGGCGATTGACAAAGCCATCAAGATGAAAATGTGCTTCATCGCTTAGGATGATTTTGCTCGAAAAATCAGGTCCATTTGTTGATGTTCAATAATCCATTCAACGAACTCTTTTCTCTGTCCATGGTCATTAGGCTTCAATTGTTGTGTTAAATGAATTTTGTAAGCATGAAGACACAGATCTTTGGTGAGTATACGCTGTAGAGAGGTTCTTGAAATTTGCAATTCTTGTCCACGACGTCGAATTGAGGTTCCTGGATTGTCAGCAACACTCTCACGCACTGCTTCGACATTCACATTTGAACGACTTGTTTTTGGACGACCAGTGTGTTTGGCGTCTCCAACGGATCCAGCCTTCATGATTTTTTCAATTAATCTCTTCACAGTTGACGAAGTTAAAACACTATTCCGACCATATTTTGTATGAAATTTTCGAACTGCAGCCGCCAAGCTTTCACTATTTTTGAAATATTCTTTAATAATGAAGACACGTTGTTCTATCGTGTAACGCTTCATTTTTAATAACCCTATACTGTTAGCTGTCAAATTGCTTTTTTTTTCAGGGTTGCCAACACTTCACTGCACAAATGGCGGCAAATTCACATCTTGCGTTAATTTTGGGACATCCTTTACATGCCTTCAACGGTCCATAAGATATTAATACATAGAGCCGAGATTGTAGAAACAGCAGTATTGCCACTAATAATGCTTTCGGAGGAGGCCCAAGAAAGTAGAAACAAAGAATATAAAAACTACCGCCTTTATTTTACAAGAAAATGTTACCGTAAGGCCACGAACGGTTGCATAAGCTTCTAGAGTATTCAGATCCCTACATAACGTACATGAGACCTGAAACCAAAAAAACACCTTCCTTTCAGTGAATGTGAGCCTTTTCAGAATTAAAAATCAATCTTAAGAAATACTAGCGGCTCGATACGTGCTTCGCTACGTATAAGGCATAGTAATAAAAAAAAATATTATTAAGTTCATTTATTCAAACAAAAAAAATTTTAAAATTGCTAGCTATTTTTTAGTCTAAAACAGTTGGATAAACAATATTTTTGGTTTTTTTAATTTTGAGCATGAATACATAAACAGTTGAGGGTACCGACTCTGAAAAAGGCAACATTAAGTTGGCTATGTGAAAATCATGATTCCTCCAAATTGGCACCACAAACGTTAAGTGTTTGCCCTTGGGCCTTATTTATGAACATCGCAAATTTTAAACGCACAGGATATTGTAATCTTTTGAATTTAAATGGCATATCAGTTGGAATCATAAAGATACTCGGTATCAAACACACTTCTCCTTTTAATTTACAAGTTAAGATTGTAGCTTCAATCAAATTTGGCAATAACTTTTTCACTGCCAATCTGGTGCCATTACACAGTTTTGGTGGATTAATATTTTGTAATAATATAATCAAAGAACCAGTCTTCAGATTCAAGCAATGTGGTGGTATACCAGCCGGTTCCAATGAATTTAAAAATTCAATTGGATAATTCATTGGTTCATCTTGATTCATAACACTGTCAATTGATTTCTATGTCGTGACTACACTTGGCAGTTTCGATTGAATTTAAAAATTAATGGCATTGATATGATTGTTTTTCGGTGCTAAACTGGTGCGTTCTCTTAAACAATCATGATTTCTGTAATTTTGAAGAAAATTCGGATAAACACATTCAATCAACTCATCTATAGATTGTGCAATTGTACAATAATTGTTCGGTAAAGTGATCAATCCGTTGGTACTGTCGATTGGTATTTTGACATCATCAATTTTTAAAAATTGTTTTGATAACTCATAGGCAGTGCAGCATAATGTAAGTGAATACACATATTAATGTTAAGTGTCAATCTTCTTACATATCTCCAAAGAACTGATGACTTCAAATAGGCGTTTATTTCATCTGTAGGAGTTGATCGAGGAATGACAGGCATTGTTTGACGAAAGTCCCCTGACAGCAATATCAGAGCACCACCAATACAGCTGTTGATTACCGTGTAAATCTTGCATTGTTCGATTAAATGCTTCTATTGATTTTTTATTCGCCATTCTGCACTCATCCCATAAAATAATTGACGTTAATCGCAGAACTTTTGCCATAGCAGAATTTCTCGAAATATTACAAGTTGGAGTTTCAATCACCCGTACAATGTACATTCAATGGCAATTTTAATACAGAGTGTGCGGTCCGACCATAATGTTACAGCAATTCCCTAAGATGCAAGTGACAATGCAATTTTCTGTTCCGATCGAATAGCCGCTAAAATCAATAATACAACGAAAGTTTTGCCTGTACCACCAGGTGCATCCAAGATATATAATCCACCTGTATTATTGGAAATGGCTTGCATGATTGTGTCATACACATGTTTTTGTTCAATATTTAATTTAGTTAAATCCGATTGTACAAATAAGCGTAAATCAAGTTGCAATTCACGGACAAAAAAATCATGTAGGAATCTTACGATTTGGTGCGGTCATACCCAATTGTGCTGATGCTTTATGTACAATCGTTAAACACATATCTTCAATTATTATTACAGCTTCGTTCTTAATTTTCAAGGTAATCAAGAAAAAGGGATTTCTTTAAGTACAAAATGTTTGTATATGGGAATATAGAAAGATGTTGATTTTATACCTTTTCAAGATTTTTTTTAAATTTTCTCTACGTACAAACCTTCTCTAGACTTCCACGAATAATTCAAGACCAAAATTAGCCAAATCGGTAAAGACATTGTTGAGTTATAAAATTACAACGAAAAGTGGCATTGATTTATATATATATAGATTAGTTATTTTTATTTGATATCTCAGTTTTTCGAATGAATCTTAAAAATTAAAATTGTATATGAAAAACTTAGCTTATATATAAAAAAAAACTAAAAATGTATTATTGAATTAAAATAAATTTAAATCAGGTACTTTTACACCCTTTTACTTTTCGGAATTAAATTGAATTTAAATCTAACTAAATTGATTTAAAACACTGTACTTAAGTTGTAAATTTGATTATAGAATAACATGAAAATAAAATGAAGTAGAGAAAAATGGAACATTCTTTCGGTTTTTCCCCCGTTTCTTTCTAAAAATAATTTCGTCTGTTCAAACAAAAATTAAGAATGCTTTGTATTAAAACAGGAAAAACTAGGCAGGGTATCGGGCGGAGACTAAAAGTGTAAACTTGTCTTATTATTCACTATCATTCCTGAAAACTTCAAACAATTCGGTTCATTGGTTTCATTTTTATGGAGTTTTTTCCGCTCTCCCATACAAGTTGCCCCACTGTGCGGCGGTCTGTCTTTGCCTCTAAGCCCAAAGCATTTGGATGATTGAGCTCAAACTTGGAAATTAAGGTTTTAAGCAGATTCATGTTAAGAGTTTTATTTCATTTGTTAAATACTAAAAACGACAGTAGTCTTCATTTAAATCGTTTGTTCAAAAATCGAAAACTTAAGTTTCCTCAAAATATAGATTTGTATTTAATGTTCTCTTCAATTTTTGTTCTTTTGATACAATAATATTTTTGATACCGGAGGGTAGTACCCTACGTAGAACCGTTATTTTTTAACGTTTTCTCAAGAACTAATGAACTGATTTCAATATTTTGGTATTTGCACAAACTCTTGTACTCTAATTAATTAAATTAACTCTTTGACTGCTTACGTCGACAAATCGTATTTGCTCTATGCGGCGGAGGTCGACTCATCGTCGACAACATGTTTATTACTGAATGGTAACAATGCCTCCGAGTAAAAAGAACCTTTTTGACAAACAAAAATTTCAGCATAGAGGATTCGCTCAGGTCAAACCATGCCGCAATCAACGTGTTAATAACATTTAAATTTTTGAAAATAAACTTTTTTTTTTAATTTAAAGTTCTTGCGACAGAGTTGTGGACTTCATTTAGTATAGCAATTCTAAAAAATACCGTCAGTGATTTCCATTAAATGATATGTTATGAAATGTGACGGTTGTTTGTATTAATTAACGTTTTATTTTATAAATAAAAACAAATTTACATCACAAATATTTTTCGGACAAGACTAATGTTTTTAACATTTGGTAAAATTTTTAGAAAAATCGAATTTCAAAAACCTAAAGCAAAATAGCATACAAAATTGGTAAACATAGATTTCAGCAATAAATAAAGATTCAAGCTTTAAAGTATTTTTCTTTTGTATATAATATTATTGCATTCATTTGATAAATTTAAAAAAATTCCATTTTACAGTTTTTAACAATAATAAAAACCTGCTGAAAACTAGTAAACATATATTTTTGACTCAAATGTCTCGGTAATATTTAATTTTAAAAATTACTTGACTATATATAATATATTATTTTAAATGTAAATGTGGGGTTATGCAAATACTAACAACATGTGGAAAAAATGATTTTCGACTAAAATATCTCGAGAAAAAATTAAAACATTACCTTTAAAAATATCTGATCCTGTAAAAAGTATTGCTCCTGAGATTCATTTAATTTTTGTTAAAAATTTCAGTGAAATTTTTTTTAAAGCTGATCATTTTTACCAACTGATCTAAGGAAAATAAATACTAAGTCATGACTCTTAATTAAAGATTTAATTACTATTAGAAGGGTACATATACTTAAGAAAAAAGTTAAGACCTTACAGTAAGACCAAAACAGGTTCTAAAGCATTACTAAAAAGTCATGCGACCGTCCTATTTTTTCAAAAAAAGGATCTGGGATTCGACCCACACTTATAACTTCCCATCCCGTTTGTCGATTTATCTTGCTTAACAGTTTGTAGGTTTTCGTGTTGGGTTTAAAAAAGTCGAATTATTTTAAAAAATTGCCAACAATATTCTGCTTTTAATGAAATAGGTTGTTTTCAAAATCTATTTTTGTTAACGTTTTTTATAAAATATTTACTTATTTTTAATTTTTGAAAACATATTTGAATCGGAAATTAATTTTTCTCAAAGTTTGTGGAAAACGTTATTCTTTGTTGCACAAATTTGTTTTGGATGTAAAATCATTTTTTTCTCATAAAATGTTTGAGGTGACAAATATTTTTTGTTCAGTTTTTTTTTTCATTTATAAAAAAACGGTTAATTTTTTCCAAAAATATATCCATAATATAAAATTTAAGTCTCCAACGTTATTATTTCGTGAGATATTTTGATTTGACCAAAATGTTCACCTTTTTTAAAATTGCTATGGTTAAAAAAAAGCCCTCTCAATTTTTTTGAGAGTCCTTTCTGCATGTTTTTGAATTATTATCTGTATAACAAAATTTATTTGAAGTCGATATCTCTACTGATTCTTAAGCTATGAACGACGAAAAAATCCCTCTAAAAATCTTTTATTTCAACTCTAGGGACCTTGAAGCGTCGAAAAATGTTAAAATTTTCAATTAGACAAATGGAACACATTACAATAACTTCTTATGGAAGTTAATAAAAGCTTGATTTTTCTTCTATTTATAACAATTAAATTCAAATGCTATTTTTCAAATTTCAAGGAAATCCATTCCAGATGAAATAAAGTTAAAAAATAGCTTTACTTTTTTCACTAAAATTTATTGCGTTTTAAGAAACGTACTTATCAAATAACATTAATTTGTTTTCTTGAAATTATGTATGTATGTATGTGAATTTTTTTGCACATTTTAAATGAATTCTAAGCCACAGAACAAAAAAGTTTAATTTTAACTTTTTAAAGAAAAGTTTTCGGAAGCCAGGTAAAAATACTTTTCCAAAGCTATCAATTAGTGACTTGATTTCAATTAAATGGTTAACCAGACGTGAATTTTTTGGGGAAAACCAACGCATTTCGTAGGAATTTAAATTATTTTTAAATTTTATCTGAAAGCAAGTACACAAAAATGATTGATTACAAATACATATGTTTCTGATTAAAGATAAAAAAATACACACGGGGGTAGGCCCTTAAAGAATATTTTGTGGAATTTTGGTCTGATTTTAAGAATTAATATTTTTGTAAAACAAGCTGTGGGAAAAATTTTAACAAAATTAAATACAAATTTTAAGATTTAAATTTAAATAAGGTGGGATGATGACGAACCAAAATCCGCTGGAAGGGAGATAGAACCACTCAACCTCGGCGACGCAGATCAACAATTCCACCTACCTGACCTTGACGAAGTGAAGATAGCTATATCTAAACTTAAGTCAAACAAAGCTGCTGGAGCTGACGGCATCGCTGCCGAACTATTCAAAGCAATAGGTGATGACTTGGTACGGAGCGTGCACCAACTCATCTGCAAAATATGGTCGGAAGAAAGTATGCCCGATGAGTGGAATCTCAGCATAATGTAGCCGATACATAAGAAAGGAGACCCTCTAAACTGCGACAACTACAGAGGCATCAGTCTCCTTAACATTGCGTATAAGATTCTCTCTGCCGAATTATGTGAACATCTGAAGCCATTCGTCAACAACCTGATTGGTGTTTATCAGTGTGGCTTCAGACCAGGAAAGTCCACTATCGACCAAATATTCACTCTACGGCAGATCTTGGAAAATACCCAGGAGCTTCAAATCGATACCCACCATCTCTTTATTGATTTTAAGGCCGCATATGACAGCACCTATAGGGAAGAGCTCTACCGAGCAATGTCTAGTTTTGGCATCCCTGTCAAACTTATCCGTTTGCGCAGAATGACGATCGAGATCAAGGTCGGAAAAGATCTTACCGATGCATTTTATGTCAAAAAAGGTTTTAGACAAGGGGATGCACTGTCATCCGACTTTTTCAACGTCGTTCTGGAAAGAATTGTGCAAAACTCAACCGTCAACACTAAAGGTACAATCTTCCAAAGGTCCATCCAATTACTCGGATACGCAGATGATATTGACATAATTGGAAGATCAAAGCGTGATGTCAGTAGAGCGTTTTTGAGAATTGCGACGGAAGCGAAGAAGATGGGTTTAGTGGTCAATTAAGACAAGACCAAGTATATGCTGTCATCAAAAAAGGACACTGAACGACGACGTCTTGGACAAAACGTCACCATGGACAGCTATAACTTTGAGGTAGTTAAGGACTTTGTCTACCTAGGCTCCGCTATTAACACAGAAAACGACACCAGCGCTGAAATCAAAAGAAAAATAACTCTTGCAAATCGCTGCTTCTTTGGACTTAGAAGGCAATTGAGAAGTAAAGTCCTCTCTCGAGCATCTAAAATCACCATCTATAAGACACTCATCATCCCGGTTCTCATTTATGGCGCTGAGGCCTGGACCCTGATAAAGAAAGATGAGAGCGTCTTAGGATGCTTCGAGAGAAAAATTCTTCCGGTGATTTTTGGTCCCGTACGCATAGATGGAGAATGGAGGAGAAGATATAACGACGAACTGACCTATTTAGCAGAATTAAAGTCCAACGACTTAGATGGCTAGGTCATGTAGAGCGGATGGACATCAACGCTCCAGCCCGGAAGGTCTTCGAATCCAATCCCGAGGGATGGCGCAGTATAGGAAGACCGCGACTCAGGTGACGCACCCAGGTTGCGCACCCAGGTATGAGAGGACCTCAACCAACTTGGCGTGTGAAACTGGAGACAGCTTGCTAGAGACCGAGCTGGCTGGAGAAGCATGTTGGTTGAGGCCCAGGTCCGCCCCGGATTGTAGCGCCACCTTAAGTAAGTAAGTTAAAGATACACCTTCTAATTTAAAAATAAAATTTACCTTAAACTTTATTATAAATTTTGTTGATGTTTAAGTTCCATAATTTTGATATCTTTCCTTTCTTATTAAATTCTCATAAATTTTTATTTAAACTTATTGAAAAATTTTGTGAACGAACAAAATTTATATTAAAAGGTTCAACAAAAAAATATCGTTTTCACTTTCATCATTATAATATTAAATTGCTTTCAACTAATTTGTAATACAAAACAGAATCCCTTTTCAACAAAACCTCCTTCGACTCGTACCTGATGGAAATATTATCCCATTTAATGATGATGCCTTCAGCTTAGAATATTCAGAATCAAAGCGATTATAAGACAATATCGCACACAGGTACACCTACCCTGCTAATACGCCAACGACACACCACCACCGCACAGCGTCAACCCAACTTGCCATTTAAATGATAATCTTAATGGCAAAAGTATAATATCTTATCCTTATAACGGGATGAAATTGTTATAGAGATATGATCGAAGACGCGTAAGTAGACTCCTATATAGCTAAATAGATTGGCCTTTTCGTAATTGAATTGTCACTAATTGATGTCGCAGCTCGCAGACTATAATAATTTAACACAATTTACATACAAATAAGAAATACACAAGAGAATTCAATGTCTAATACAGGACCAAATACATACATAGCTAGGTTTGTCAAATTTTGTAAATTAAACGTCTCGTGACTATCGTGCTCTGGTTCTGGTTGATGGATGGGAGTTCTAGAAAAGAGCATTGAAGCCTACATAATGTCGTTTGTTTTATCCTGTAGAATTTATTGTGTGCCCTCAAAACAGCACATGATATAGGGATATAGTAGGACCTATGTATGTGTTGTAGGTACATCCTATCCATTTATAAGCTCGTCCATCATGTATGCTTGAGAAGAAATAAGCATAAGCCGCTATCAAAGGACTTCTTTGATAAAGATATACCGAGGGAGCATAAAGTATCCCAGTTTCCAGTTCTATGACAACTTAACTGGAAAATCCAGCAACCCCCCTTTCTTCCTGTTTATTTCATATAAATGGGCCTGGGCAGCTAAATATGCATTTACTGCCTTCAATCGCACTAAATATAAGAAATATAAGAGAGAAAGGGCCACACAAATACAAACGCACTCACTTACATATTATATCGAAGGACAATTTGAAAAACAGTGACGTATAGTTCTTATCCTTAGAGCCTAATTGAATTTCAGGTTATTTTGAGAATGAATGCCGACATCGTTCATTGTTGGCTTGGCTGCACATCATCACTGCAGAGAGTTGCAGCGGAAAAACTTTTATATAGATACGAGGACACACATGATATACACACTCTAATAAGATCTAACACACTCAAGCCTCACACCCGAGTCGTGTAGATATAGTTTAAGCCTTGTTTGAAACATTCTAATTGAATTGCGATGTAACAAGGAGCATTATTAAGAGTGTCAGCAAGTTCCATTGAGGCAGACAAGTTTCATTATTTCCACACATTGAATTGGCAGACAGGCATATTGACAGGCATCCAAAAATGTACCTATAGCTACATATTGATAGAATGAGAAGGACTTATAGGGAACCAGGATCAGGAGCAGGAGCAGGACTAGGTAGGTTGGTTCTGTGTGCATCTAGTTTTAGCCATCAATGTATAACTAACAGAAGCAGTTGTAGCATTAATCCCTTTTTTGTGTATAGTCGGTACAAAAGATTGAATTTTGTCTGCGAAATGTGCTTGAGCATATACATTTCCTAAAACTGGAATTGGACCTATTTTGGCGATGGATGTATATGGATTGGATATGGATGCGATTTGTTGATTTAAAGACTGTTGTATATGTGTTTCGTGTGTGGTGTGAAGTTGGAGTGTTAAGGCGAGTTACAGTTACTGTCCTTCTTTTTCTCGAATCAATGTCTTGTCTGTAAATGCAATTTGACGTCATTGATTCTGATGTCTGAAAACGCTACATCATGGATCTACACTGATAGATGATTTTGTATATGAATGAACATTATGTAAAAATAAAATTGTTGCAAAATTTAGCTTCGCATGGAACAAAATGGGTCACACAATTTCTTTTGACAGTTGATTAGAAGAATTAAAGTTGACATTGCTTACGATATTGCTTGACTAAGGGTAATTTTTATAAATAATTATGGTAAAATCGTTTTATTACAATCGTCGGAGCTGTCAAGATATATTCCAATCCAATTCGGAAAACAAAAATTTGTTTAATTTTTTTCTGACAATTATTCATGAAAATGTATCCATTAGATATTTTTAGCAAGTATGTCAGGCCACACATGTGACAGTGGAATTGTAAGACTTATGAGTACGAATTGTAGAAAATAAATGGACACCATTATAAAGCATAAGAATACTTACATTGGTTTTGATAGCTCATATTGTCAGAACTTTGACATGTGTAACAATATAACTTCATCAGATAAATGTAGGTATATAGTTGAAGTCTGCTTAATTTCACACACGCTTAAATTTACGGAAGGAGGCTTGGAAATTAAAAAGTCTAATCGAAATCGACATACAACGGGCAATGGAAGATACCATAAAAAGCAAATGATAACAAGTCCTCAAAAATCCAAAAAAGGCAAACAAAATTGTAAAGGTTTCTTGTGCTAAATGTTCGTGTTTAAGTTGTGACATTTTAAAAGGAAAATTATATAAGAATGTATGTACGTCAGTTTCGAAAAATGTCAATTGTCTAAAATATTGATATTGCTCCCAAACTGTGCATTATGTTCATCTAAAAGCGTTTCAGGTCGTAAATTCACTTTTATTGATTTTCAAAACCATTTCTATAAGCTACGTTTTTTTATAAATTCTTTTAGTAAAAAAATATACCTACAAATATTTTTGTATGTAAAAATAAAAATCTTATATACTTAGGAAGAGTTCAAGTATTACGTAACGCAATTTTTGAAGATTTTTGATCCCCCCCCTCCTACCTTTGTAACACACTGTACCGTTTTTCTGTACGCCTTTCCCACTCTTTAAACGTTTCGAAACACTCAAGTGGTCATTTTTACCTAAAGTCGCAAAAAAGTATTTTACAGATTTTATCCTTGGTATAGTTTTAATTGCCTTTACGGTAATAATACTGAAGAAAACAAGAGATTTTTAATCCACAACACCTGTGTATTTTGTTTACTTTTTATAAATTTTTGGCTTAGCACACATTTTTTTGACATAGTTGCGCTGGAAAGTCAGCATGAAAACCTTTTTAGGCCAAGAACAGCTGATGATACAAATCTCCCTCTTTTCAGGACATTACAGTATGAACACTATGAACCACAAATACTCCATTACCAAGATCGGAATCTCAGACTGACATTGCTGTTTTTTGTTTATTTAAATTATTTGCGAACGCAATATGAGCAGCAACTGGTTAAGTAAAATTGGAAATGGACAAAAGTGTAACTTAATACTTTGTAAAACAACAAAACAGAACATTTTTTCAGCTGTGGTTTGCTAAGAGCAGCTTATAGAATTTTTTTTGGCGAAGTTAGAAGTTCAGGTGGAAACAATAGGCGGGTGCCTCCAATGCTACGAGAAGCATACTTGTGAAGTTCCATTGCCAACTGTAGCTACTTCAGATTCCTCAATTAGATTAGTATTTTCATCATTTAAGCAGTTCGGTAATTACAAGACCAAATTTTAGTTTTGTTTGTTGCAGAAATCAAAATCAAATGGGGTGGCGCAACAGTCCGTTGTGAACCAGGGCCTAGTGACTTACAACTCTCAACCATTCCTGTGTGCGAGTACTGTTGTCAGGAATGGAAGGGACCTACAATTTAAGGACGAATCCGAACGGCTAGTTTGAGAAAGCACTTTTTCATGACAAGAATTACTCTTGAAGGATTTGTCAATTCCTCGAAAGAGGCAGTATCCGGGAAAAATTTTTTTTTTTTTAATTAAGGTGGCACAGGCAGGGATTGAACCCTAGGCCCCTTGCATGACAGTCCGACGCACTAACCATCATGCCACGGGTACTTGCAGAAATATTCCTGAAAATTTCTTTTTGAGGGACTATTTATTTTAGGGTTAAAATTTTGTGTGTATTTAGAATTTGGAATACAAATTTGAGGGAACCATGTTTTAAAAATAAGTTGCTTTGTCTAAAGCATCTTTAAAGAATATAAAAAGGCAATATTGTTACACACAATACCAACTAAATGAGCGCAATAAATAGATTTGAGTAACTTTTTTTATCCCAATATGGGGAAACCGAACACCCAATAATTGTCTGCAATTAATGCTAATTTTTTTTCTATAAAGTTGATTTCTTTATTGAACATACCTTAAATATTATTGGCTTTCTTAAAGCTAACCTCTGCTTTGTATCTGGAAACTATTGTTTATGTATATTTTGTTCTAGGTTCTGCATTTATAAAATGTAATCTACGGTAGTATTTATTATAAAGGGTGTCCCAAAAATAACGCAACATTTGAATTAAATAGAAAACGCCGTTTTTAGTCTTTTGATAGTTATATTTTTATTGACTCGTAAAGTAAATAGGATAGGGTTAGGTATGGAATAACACATCGGACAAATGGCCTTTACGGCTTTGCATGCACATGCACACTTTTTTGTTGAAATTTTCCATGACCATTCTGCATAAATGTGGCTGAATTTCGTTGATGCATCGTTGAATCTCCTCCTTTAATGGAAGGGTGGTTGTAGGCTTGTTGACATAGACTTGTGATTTCAAATAACCACATAAAAAGAAGTCTAATGGTGTTAAATCACACGATCTAGGAGGCCAATTTTGATCACCGAAACGAGAGAGTACACGACCCACGACCTCATGCAGTAATTGCATTGTTTCACGGGCTGTATGACATGTGGCACTGTCTTGTTGAAACCACATATTGGACACATCAATATCATCCAATTTTGGCAGAAAGAACTGTGTAATCATGTCGCGATATCGAGCACCAGTAACAGTCACTGCTTGACCAGCATCATTTTCAAAAAAATATGGCCCAATTATGCCTCCAGCCCAAAATCCACACATAAAGTCACGCGTTGTGGATGCATTTGTTTTTCGACAATCACATGTGGGTTCTCCGAACCCCAAATGCGGCAATTTCGGCGATTGACAAAGCCATCAAGATGAAAATGTGCTTCATCGCTTAGGATGATTTTGCTCGAAAAATCAGGTCCATTTGTTGATGTTCAATAATCCATTCAACGAACTCTTTTCTCTGTCCATGGTCATTAGGCTTCAATTGTTGTGTTAATTGAATTTTGTAAGCATGAAGACACAGATCTTTGGTGAGTATACGCTAAAAGAGAGGTTCTTGAAATTTGCAATTCATGTCCACGACGACATCGAATTGAGGTTCCTGGATAGTCAGCACTCTCACGCACTGCTTCGACATTCACATTTGAACGGCTTGTTTTTGGACGACCAGTGTGTTTGGCGTCTCCAACGGATCCAGTCTCCAAGAATTTTTCAATTAATCTCTTCACAGTTGACGAAGTTAAAACACTATTCCGACCATATTTTGTATGAAATTTTCGAACTGCAGCCGCCAAGCTTTCACTATTTTTGAAATATTCTTTAATAATGAAGACACGTTGTTCTATCGTGTAACGCTCCATTTTTAATAACCCTATACTGTTAGCTGTCAAATTGCTTTTTTTCAGGGTTGACATCACTTCACTGCACAAATGGCGGCAAATTCAAATCTTGCGTTAACACACGACACACTTTTTTAAGAAGAACAAAAACATATACATATACGTAAAACTCATTAATTTATTTTCATTACTAGCAGCATTTTTACTAAACATACCCTTCAAACAATAATAAGTTAACTTGAACTTTGGTAACTAAAAATTTTTAAGGAATTAATGAAAATTGTGGGAATTCACATAAAGAAAGTTCTGTACGTCAACAATAAATTCATGTCGATTACATGATCTATGGAATGAGTTGTGCATGAATTTAGAACGATTTATTGCCGTTTTCATTTTTTGATAAACGTCAAAATTTGCATGTTATTTGATTTGCATTTATTTAACAAGTTCGCTGTAATCGTTCTGATTATTTTTTTTAAATATTAGTGTTCCTTTGAAGCATATTTTTTTGAAAGCAAATACATGTATGGTTCCATCAATCAAGAATGTTATGGATTAGGAATTTTTCGATTATAACTCTTTAATTACTTGAAAAATAAATATTTGAATTCAATAAATTGCGTCCGCACCCTTAACTTGATGGTTCTTCGAACGCATCTTTGATACAATAATCCGAAGTTATTTATGAAATTTTAAGAATTTCGTTGTGATTGCTGTAAATAAGTGAATAAATTATACCAAACTGATGTTGAACATGCTTTTTTCAAAACAAAAATTGACATTGGTTCGCTATCAACAAAATGACTGCAAAACTAATGCTTAAAACTCACTTTTTCATCGAAACAAGTAAAAAGAAAAATCTGCAAAAAAACTTATTAACCCTATTTTGTTTTTCTTTGCTAAGTGCCACTAGCCCACGGCATCCATTTTTTTTTGTTTTTTCACATCTATTCATGGACTAATTGTCAAAATTACAAATATAACAATGTAAACAAACGGGTTTTAGAGAGTGAAACGTACGAAAGATTTCGATCTTGGTAAATGGAGTACCAGTACGTATTTCTGCTATGAACTCACTTTAATAACACCGATTATAGCCATGTGTTTCTGCATAAACACTAACAAATACTGACAACGAGAACAACAATAAATGACGTCGACGTACAATACAATCTAGGGATTCCCCGTGGACAAAAAGGTTTGTCAACTTGAGAGAACAAATCAAAAATGTCTACCAGATTAATACAATCAAGGTATTCCCCCTAAAACTTAAATGAAAAGGGTTGCCAATTTTGGATTTTTAATTCCCTAATATTGTATTAACATAAAAAAACAATGTTACGTTACATATTGTAAGAAAGACCTCCTACACCCCTGTTACGCATCGTCACGTTTTACGAGATCCCCTTTCTCCCTAATTGCGCTACGTATTACTTGAACGCTCCCTCAATCAATGCTGATAATATCAACAATCCATATTAATATTTTTCAACTTCTAATAGGGATTAGATTATTGCCACTTGACTCAAGCGTATATATACTTTTTGTTTCTCTATTTTTTATACTTGCGACATTATAAAAATTTGTAAAAAAATGTCTTACTTCAGATTTTAACCAAACGTGACGTTACGATGCTAGAGAAGTCGAAAAAAGTGGGTCTTCCGATTCCGTCCGTCTATTTATCTATCTGTATAGCCCAAACCAATTAATGTGTTAGGCCGATTCGCGTTAGGTGTTTTTTTTTCATTTTTTTAGACTAAAAATAACAGTAGTCCCCATATATTTGATTTGGTAGAAAATTGTAAATTCAAATTTTCTCAAAAAACGAACCGATAGATTTTTATTAAATTTTCTATAAATTGTTCTTAATTTAGCTTTGCATTGCCCTAGAAAGGTACACTCCATAGAAACTATATTTTCCTTTTAAGTTTTTTCAAGAACTACTCAACGGATTTCAATAATTTTTCTGCACAACCTACCGTCTTAAAAGTGTTTGATGATCAAATTTTACTTTTTATTGAATTTAAGTTCTTTACCTTGAAAATTAGTCAAATTTTTTTACAAGAATCAAATGTAAAATGTATAAATATATTCAAAATAACTGCACACCAAAAATATTCTCAAACAAAAATTGAATGTGTGTATACGAAATTGATTAAAACAAAAACCGCCCTTACAGTTTTAAAACAAAATTGACGTTTACATGACTTGTACATTATTTTTTTAAAGATCTTTTAGCATTTCAACTTTAGATCATATAATTCACTTTAATATAAATAAATCAAAAAATTAAGAAATTAAAAGGAGATGTCGGTGCACATTGGTTTTGAATTCCTGAATATTGCAATGGCTAGGAAAGACAGAGTGTGGAAAGGCATTCCACATTCGCGTAGTACGGCTAAAGAACGAATCTCTGTATTTGACAGTGCGGCCGAAGTTGGGCTCGAAGGTATACTGATAAGCATTCCTAGAAGAGCGAGTATTACGGTTGAACTTCTTAAGGGGAGGAATGTAGCTGGCTATTTCACTAGAGCATAAGCCGTTAAAATAACGGTAAAAAAGGCTCAGACATGAGACCTTACGGCGATGTTCAAGCGAAGTAAATGAACTTATGATGATATTATAATCTATCAATTTAAATGATCTACGTTCAATACTATCCAAGAGACTTAAGTAAGTTGCAGGAGCACCAGCCCAGTGATGGGAGTTGTGGATAATAGCCAGATTAGAAGGGATGAAATATTTCTCACATCGCCTAAGGAAACCCAAACACCTTGCTGCATTTTTGGCGACATCGCGTATATGATCATTCCACAAGAGGTAGTTGGTGACACACATACCGAGAATATCGAGGTTTTTAGTCTCATTGATGCAAGTGCCATCCATGGATAATGGCAATGGGGTATATCTCGCTTTAACGATAAAAGACAGCATTGGGTTTTCGAAGCATTAAATTCCACGCAGTTTTTTAATCCCCATTGAACAATGCTGTTTAGGTCGGAATTTAATGAGCTTATCATATTTTGTCGCTGCAGTTACACATCCAAAGAAGAGGGGTGTGAATCGTCAGCGAAACAATGTATTGGATTAGATGTTGCAAACAGGAGATCATTAATAAAAATAAGAAAGAGTGTTGGAGATAAAACAGAGCCTTTGGGCACACCAGCATTTATTTTATGGTTTTTAGATAAGAGAGCCTGATGCCAAACCCTATCAAATGCTTTAAACATATCAAGTGCAATAATCTTACTTTCCCCAAAACGATGTAAAGATTTGTTCCACTGTTCGGTGTGATGAACCATGAGATCATCAGTGGACCTATTGCTACGAAAGCCGTATTGCCGGTCATTAAGAAGCTTTCGATTTTCAAGATATTTCTTGAGCTGATAATTAATCAGCGGTTCCATGACCATGGAAAGAAGGGACGTAAGTGCAATAAGTCGGTAGTTAGAGGGTGAGGAAGATTCGCCTTTTTTGGGAATAGGCTGGACAAATGCGATTTTCCATCCGCTCGGAACTAGACCTGAGGAGTATGACAAATGAAAAAGCTTACGCAGTGGTTTTGCCAGCGTTAAAGAACACCTCTTCAGAACACTGGCGGGGATACCATCCGGACCAGCGGTTTTTGGTGTTTAGATCTCTAAAGACTCTTGCCACAGTACGATTGCGAAAAAAGATTGTTCGCATAGAATCACTTACTCGCTCAAGTTCAGGCGGAGTCATGACACTCACTGGCAGCGTAGAATTGTCGGCGAACTGCCTAGCAAAGAGAATAGCTTTCTCTAAAGAGCTAACAAATAGAGTGTTATTGACAACGAGCGTAGGAACCAAAGAAGAGGAAGAATTCTTCATGTTTCTTACAAATGACCAAAAATTTGTACTGCCATTGGGACATTGCAGTATTTTTTGCCGTAACTTTTGGTCGTGTAAAAATTTGGTACGTCGAATATGGACGTTGCAGGCCTTTCTGGCTTGTTTGAACTCTTTCCGGCTTTCCTCAGTACGGTTGGCTTTATAGCAACGGAAAGTTTAATCTTTGGCTTTGGCTCTTTACAGCTCGCATCTAACCATGCGTTTTCCTAGGGTCTGATACTTTTAACCCTGTTCGGTATAAAAGTTCTTATTCCCAGGAGAATTCAACTTGTGATCATATCAGCGCTGGCGTCAACGTCACTATCGAAGAAACATAGTGACCAGTTAAAGATCTCTTAGGAGCTCGTTCTTTAACTAAACAATTTTGACACGAAAAATTTGCTGATATAACACAATGGTCAGATGTGCCTAGAGGAGATAGAAAACAACAAAAAAAAGACTCATTTTTTAACATGTTTTAATAAAACGAAACTAAAAAATAGAAATGTTGGTTACTAAAAATTCCAATATTCATGGAGATTGGTACAGCTGCTTAGAAAAACATTACTAATAAATTGTAAAAAGTCTCCAAAGAATAACAAGAGAGCACCAAATTTTTTTAATTTATTTTATTTTTAAGTTTTCAGGACTCAATACTTAAATTTCAAAATTTTAATTTTGAAGCTCTAGTTTTTTTTGTTTTCTTTATTTAGATACATTTATAGTATTTTACACAAAAAATTAATATAAAAATATATTTTGCGTATATTTTTTTGAAGGTAAAGCCGTCAACAATATTAAAGCCATTATTGCGAGAAGCGAATCGAACGTTCGACTGAAAGCGAACATTTTTGGAATCACTCACTTAGTGAACACCATTTCAATATTCAATTCAAAACTTATTTTTAAAAAGAGGCTGGGATGCGACCCACACTGATAACTCCCCATCCCGTCTGTTGATTTGTCTTGCTTAAAAGTTTATCTATATGTACTCGTATCAATTTTTACCAAATTTGCGTACTATTTTTTGTAGATTTTATTTTTGATGAAAAAACGGACTGTTGGATTTTTATATAAAAATTACTGAATATTGAAAACAATATTTTCTGTGAAATAAAATAAGTTAAACCAATATTTTTAATTTTTGTAAAGCTATTTGAGCCGAAAGTAAATTTTTACCAAGTTTTAGTATAGTTTTTTTTAGAGTTTTATTTTTTGTAAGAAAAACTGTCAATTCGAATTTTTTAAAAATTTTACCAAATGTTGAAAACAATATTTCATATAAGATACAATTATTTTGAAGCCAATATTTAAAATTTTTGAAAAGATATTTGAGGCGAAAATCAATTTTTACCAACTTTTATACATTTTTTTTTAGGTATTTATTTTTTTGTAAAAAAACAGTCAATTCGAGGTTTCTCAAAATTTTATCAAATGTCAAGAACATTATTTTTCACTACACAAAATTATTTAGGAGATGAAATCATATTCTTATTCTTCAAATTTTGGAGGTGACAAATTTTTTTTTTCAAGTTTTTTTTTTTGATTTATAAAAAAACCGTTAAATAGATTTTTTTCCAAAAATATACTTCTTTATATCACGTTGCAGTGTGCTAAACAAAATTTAATTCAAGTCTCTAGCGTTTTTGGTTAGTAAGATATTTAGGGTAACCAAAATTTTCACCTTTTTTTCAAACTGCTTTGGTAAAAAAACCAGCCACGCAATTTTTTTGAGAGCCCTTTCTGCATCTTTCTGCCTTATTATCTGTATAACAAAATTTATTTCAAATCGATATCTCTTATGGTTCTTGAGCTATGGACGACGAAAAAAACGTCGCGAACGTACGGACGTACGAACGTACGTACACACGCACGCAAATCTTTTATTTCGACTCTAGGGACCTTGAAACGTCGAGAAATGTCAAAATTTTCAATTTGACAAATCGGACCCATTACAATAACTTCCTATGGGAAGTTAAAAAACAAAAAACTAAAAAAATGTACTAGAAGTTCGTAAAAATTTATTTTTGACTCAAATATCTTTTCAAAGATTTCAAATTATTACTTCAAACCATTTTTGTCATATAAAAGATATCATTTTCGACATTTGGTAAGACAAATCTACAGTAATTTTTTATAAAAAAATAAAAACTTTAAAGAAACAATACTAAAAGTTGGTAAAAATTGATTTTCGACTCAAATATCTTTTCATACATTAGAAATATTGGCTTCAAAATAATTTAATTTTACAGAAAATATTGTTTTCGTCACTACGAAAATTTTGTATAAAAATCCAACACGCAATTTTTTCATAAAAAATTAGTAGGCAAATTTGGTAAAAATTGTGTGTGCTCTTTTTGCTCAATATAAATATTCGGCAGACGGCTCTGTCGTATAAACAACCTTATAATTATTTGTCTGTTTAATATTTAATTAAAACTCATTTATTAGATATCAAACAATAAACATATCTTTTATTTGGTACTCGATACTACATGCTCTAACACTGTGCTTGTAAGTTTTTTTCTATTGTACGTAGTTTTAATGAATAAAGATTTAAAGAAGATTTTTTATTATCTAATTAGTATTTTTTTATTTAGGAAAGAAAATCTTTTAATAAATGCTACTGAAATTGGTTTTCGACTAAAAGTTTTTTAACTATAGTAGATTTTGAAATCAAACTATGTTATCGTATGCAAAATGTTGTTGATAATTTTTAAATGTTTAAGAATAATGCAAATGACAATCCTTCAAACTTTTAAGCATGACAAATTGATAATCGGGATGGGAAGTTATCTGTGTGGACATCCCAGACTCTTTTTTTAATTGCTACAAAAATACATTTATACAAATGCAAATATATGTAGAATGTTCATCAACATTTAATTCCTAACTTCAAAACAATTGAATTATGTCAAAAGACTTCTTTCAAATTGGTTAATGACTTTAAAAATTTAAAATTCACTTTTAAATTACTTTCAAGACTTTATATAGTCAAAGAGACTACATTCAAAGGATTGTTGAGTCAACTGAGTTTTGCACGGACTTTAGGTCAAAGTCATACAAATAACTTCAAACTTTTATGTAAAAAGCCAAATCACCGTTGTTAATATTTAGTTGAAATTTTTAAATTATTAACCTTGATTAACTGACTGTAGTCAGATCGATTTTTAAACTTTTCCGTATAGGTAACTTTAAGAATAAAAAAAATCACAAATAAAATTGTATGCATTCTGAAAGAGAAACAATAAAACAACAGTTGTTGCCTGAAGTGGAGAATATTGATATTTTCAACATTTGAAAGTTTTTGAAACCACTGCCACTTCTAAACGCTATTTACATGACTTAAGTTATTTCATGATCTACAAAGTCTTTTTGAAAAACGTTTTTATTGCATTTATGGTGTTTATATATTAAATATATCTTATAAGTTTCATTCAAAAGGTTATTTATCTTAAATAAATAAAGTTTTATCTAAAAATTAACTGATATACATATATTCTGTTTAGGTGTACAAGCTTAAATCAAACATAGCTAATGGAACTATCAGACTTAATCTGACAAAAAATTACCGTCACTAAATTAAAAATGAGTCATTAGATTTTTTAATCTTAAGAAAAAATATACATGCATATAATAACATAAAAAATGTAGGTACTTGTCATGTAAACATTAAAAACGATTTTTATCTGCAGGGATATACAAATATTCGACGATACGGATATAACAATATAAAACAAACAAATAAAAAGATATAAAGACCATATAATAAAACATTCAAAAAGATGACAACTTAATTGTTTTGTTAAATTCAATTTTTGTCTTGTAAATATGTTTTAGACAGATAAGATTCTTTAAAATGTCAAGCTAAGACAATATAATGCAGGTATTTATTTTTATTTTAAACAAACAAACAATCCAGGTACAAGGAATCAAAAATTCAAATTTACAACAAAATAACACAACTTACCCCATTTAATGTTTTAATATTATGTAAGGCATCTTGAGCCTTAAGTGCAGCCTTTCTTGTATAGTACGTAACAAAACAGCACCCTGTAACACGAAAAAAGAGAAAAAAAGCAAACACATATAAAAAACGAACATAAACAAGACAGTTATTTAAAGATAAATATTTATTTAATTATTTTTTTTTTCTTTTGTTTTTTTGATAAAGTATATGAATATATAAGGTGCATGCATTTTTATTTTATTTGGTTAGATTATTATAATAGAACGTATTATGTATTTAACTTTTGGTTGCACAGACTTAGACAAAGAATTAAAAAAAAATTAAAAACAATTTAATGTTTAATAAATACACACATTCAATGCAAAGGACATACAAATAGAAACATTTCGGATGACAACAAAATTTATATTTAAGGTAAATAAGTACATTTTTATAAGAACATCGGTATCTGAAAAACTATTGTATTCGTTGAAAAGAAAATAACGCCGTAAGGTATGCAATATATTTTATAGCATTTATAAAAATGTATGGGGTGATTTTTGGATAATTTTTAACATAAGTCCAATACTGGAAAACAAATGTATGTCAGATCTTCTAGACACAATGTTCAAAGACCTCAACCCCCAAAAACTAACACTTTTTGTGATTGTTTTGTTCAAGTTGCCAGACTTGTCAAATATTTACATTTAGATCTTTTTTTTTGGGTTTGTTTATCCGTCACTGAAAATGTTAAGTAAATACAGGAAAAATAAGTGATTAGGAAATGTATTGACATTTAAAATTCAAAGTTAACTTTCAGACATACATACAAAATGAATCACCAACAATTTTGGAGATAATGAACTATAATTTTAAATGCATGATAAACTCTGAATAATTTTTGATTAAAAATCTTGTCTTTCAAAACAAAATCTCAATCCTTAATCTTAATTTTGTAATACATAATTTAATTTAATATTTAAGATGTACATAGTTTAAACTTATTTATGAATGATTTTTAAACATTTATCAGATTGGAAATTTTGCATTTTGACTTATAGGCGGCATTCAACACTTTAGACCGAAGAGCCTTATAATAAAGGAATATCGACTAAGTTCGGAAACATATTGTCTTGGACCGAGTTTACGACTTAAAAAGTTTTGCAGTAACCTTTGGAAGCATAGTATCTGAATAGTTTCTATAGTGGGTATTGGAGTGAGACAAGGTTTCTATCTAAGCCCTCTACTTTTTGCCTTGTTTATAGACAACTTCAAAGCAATTTTACAAGGAGGAGATCGGTTTTCATCCCTGACAAGAGTACTCGCACAAAGGAATGGTTTAGGGTTGTAAGTCACTAGGTCCTAGTTTTCAATGGACTGTTGCCCCACCAAATTTGTATTTTTTTATACTTTTATCGGGTTTCAGGGTTACAGCAGACCTTCTTACTAATGTTCGCAGATGTGATCGTTATTCTTGCAGAGTTAATTGAAGTATCCAATTACTGATAAATTGATTGTTCAAGTACTGTAAGGCGAAAAATGTTTAAATGCGACTTAGAGATATTGTGATTCACAGAACAGATGTTTGGTATGCAGAAAAATATTGTATTTTTAAAACAACGGCCAAAGCTGCAAAAATTTGAGGACACACACATTTAAATGAAGACGAGCAGATTTTCTGAAAATTGAAGCTATCTTTAAGACTATTTTAAAAATGAAGTGTAACTATGTACTTAAGGCAACTTAAATGTATGCTACACAATTGCTTTAGCAAAAAATATTGCTGGTGAATAGAAAAAAATGTCACGTTTCGAGTCGTGGTTTAATTTAACCCAGTACTGTCGACTCTCCGTTTCTTTTCAAGATAAATCTATTATTATTTATTTTCGAAATATCAATTAACAATTAAAATTGTTATTAATATGTGGAAAGAATAAGTAGCAGCAAAAGCTTTAGGATTATCGATTCAAACGTGTAAAAGCAAGTTCTTAAACCTAATTATTCTAGTATTGTAGTAGCTTGTTTTAAAAAAAAGCGGAAAGTTACTCTCCCTAAATTATAAACCTCAGGAGTGATATTCAAGAATCTTGCGACTTGTGCAACATTAGAAAAAACGAAAACCATATGTTTATTTTGTGGGTAGATGCCCTATGCTTGTAGAAATTAGGCGCAGTGTTTCTAGAAAGTGTTTATGAATGAGGATAAAAATTCCAATATTCTTAATGTGACCATTGAGTTACTGAACACTAATCTTCACATTTTTTTTTTAATAGATGTAATAAACAAATGTTGAAATTACAATTATTTAAATACTATTTTTTTTACACTTCAGAATTTTCAGAGAGGAGTAAGTTTATAGCAAGCTTTAACTACGATCAGACGCTCATCATAAGTGCTTGTGTTAGTTGGTCGTAAAAATAATACAATAACAGAACAAAAATAAGATGGAAACGTTTACAATAGGGCAGCACTGGTTCTAAAGTTCTAAGTTTTATAAAATGCTCATTCGACTTATGGACGCAGGTGATGAGTTCCGCCTCGGTAATTCAACTGCACACAAGATAGCAAATAAGGTGCATCAATTTCACCATTAATGAGTTGATGAAAAAACACTAAGTCATTATTAACACGCCTTTGATGGAGAGATTGCATTTGAAAATGTAGAATACGATGTTCATATGGATTCAGATCATAAGGATCATCCCAAGGAAGACACTTATGGGCAAGGCGAATGAAATTATGTTGAATTGATTCAATACGTTTTCTATCAATTTCGTAATAGGGAGGCCATACCAGTGAAGCATATTCAAGATGAGGACGAACATGGCAATTGTACAAAGAAAGAGTAACATAGGGATCATTGAACTCCTTCTAAGTTGGAACAGAAATGAACACCTAAAACTTTAAATGTGGAGACTCTACAGAGTTTTTGCTGTAATATACAATAGTCAAATACGCTACTGCTTAGTTTTTTTTAGGAAAAATTATCGTCTGGCATTTAAAAGGGTTGAATGAAAGGCTAATTTTCCCACAGCAAAATGGTAAACTATCAATGTCGGCTTGTAAAAGAATACGATCATGAGTGGACTTTATTAGTTTAAAAATCTTCATGTCGTCAGCAAAAATGAGAAGTTCACTTGAACGTAGACATGACGATACATCGTTAATAGACAGGATGGACAGAAAAGGGCCAAGATGGCTTCCCTGTGGAACACCAGATTCCAACAAAAGGTTCAGAATGAAAATTTCTAAATTTCATAGGATCTGTTTTCAAGGTATGATTTAATCTAACCTAAGAAAATGGTGGAAAACTAAGAGCTTTAAGTTTAAATAAAATAATTCCGTGTCTAAGTTGACCAAAAGCTTTGTCAACCTGCAAATGAGTTAGGCCATGTCATATAGTGAAAGATAAACAAAACTTTTGTAAATTTCATGAATTAAAATCATTTAAAAAACGATTTATATACCATAAGCTTGAAATTTCTCGCAGTACTTCCTTCCATAGCGATATTCGGTTTGCTTAAAAAACTGGAAAGCGGGTATATACACAAAAACTTGATAACAAAGTTCAACAAATGATTTAGAAGAATCCGTTTATGAGGACATCGATGAAGATGGTGTAATATCAGAAAGAGAAACTCAAGAGATTCCTCCGGAATCGTGGAGGAGGTGCGAGCCAATTTTTTTCGAGGTGGAGTTGTTCCTACCGGTGCGGTGTAACTCATGTCCTTTACAATATTTTTAATTCAATTTTTTTATTTATACTGTCAAACTATGTTAATAAACGAAAATAAACTTAATAAAGTTATATCTATTTAGTGGTCGTAAAAAAATCCTAAAAATAATTTAAAATACAGGCCGTCACATGGGATGACCTCCTTAATAATGCAGAAAAAAGTGGGCCATCTCAGTAAGAGGTTAATTGGTTATCCAATAGTTTTTCCATCTACGCTGGCAGATCTGATCTAAGTATAGAGCTTGGTTCTGGATATGATGTGATAAGGTTGTTGATGCCATAATATTTTAAAACCGATTGCAATCTTACAATCGAACACTTCTTCACATCTGTAGACTTGGCTTTGATGTTGCTCGATAAAAAATCATCAACTTCTAAACAATCTAATATATCTTTAGATTTTCTGAAAGAATGGAATTGGTTACTTATGTTGCAATGAGAAAAAAACTAGTTGTTTTGTTATCGACGAAACAAATTTGTGAAAAGGTCACTTCTGGTTCTCAAAATAAGCCCGCGAACTAAACCAAAGATGGAGACGATGTTTTTGATCAAATGGTTTATATTTATTATTATTATTATTGATGTTCAAATGGTAGACATGTGCATTCAAGAGGACACAAGCGTCCACAGGTTTTTTTTAAAACCAACCTCTGTCTATCAACTCCTACTCTCACCTCCACGTGGTGAACATCGGGCGCCTAGTACCTCAACTGGAGATTGGGTTCCAACCCCTTTGGAAAGTTGTTGGGGGCAGCAAACGAGAGAGGTGGGGAGAGGTGTTTCCACTAAGGCACCTCTCCTTATCCAGACGGCAGCGGAGGAATTCCCGAGATGGAATCAACAGTGGCGTCTACAGTTCCAGTAAGGTTGAACTACTTAGTGAACACCTTATAGGGCTTCTTCGACTTATTCGCAGCCCAGGCCTGTTAGGAGCGGTTCTATCCGGCTCCCCATCCTTGGAGTTATACTTAGGATCTGGCCCTCCAGGTTGGGGGTTGTGCGTCGGGGTGACTTCCTGGCCACTTAAAAGCTTTCAAAGTTGCAAAGCACCAACAAGCCTCGGATACGGACGGATTTACTGTTGACAACCAAAGCAAACGAATAAAGGACAACGAACTTCGGATATGCACGTGGAATGTTAGGTCCCTTAACAGACCACGTGCGGCCGAAGAATTAGCGGAGGCCCTAGAACGATATAAAGCAGATATCACCGCCATCCACGAAATACGATGGGATGGGCCGGGCAAAAAGAGGATGAACAACTGCGATATTTACTATGTTGACTGCTACCACGAAAACCAACAGCGCTTATTTGGATGCGGATTCGTCATTGGAGCCAGACTTAGGCAAGAAGTCTTGAGCTATAGGTGCATCAATGAGCACCTCATGACCATACGCATCAAGGCTAAATTCGGCAACATTAGCCTGTTATGCGCGCACGCCCCCACAGAAGAGAAAGACGACAACACCAAAGATATGTTCTTCGAGCTCTTAGACAAAACATATGAGCAGTGCCCTAGCTACGATATTAAAATAGTCCTTTGCGATTTTAATGCCAAGCTAGGAAGGGAAGACATCTTTGGTGGAATAATCGGGAAGAACAGCCTGCACGACAACACTTCGGACAATAGATTCAGGCTCATAGATTTTGCTACGGGGCGAAACGTCATGGTAGCCAGTACGCGTTTTCCACACCTCAACATCCACAAAGGAACTTGAACTTCTCCAGATCAATCTACCGTCAACCAGATTGACCATATTGCAATCGACGCCAGACACGCTTCCAGCATTATGGATGTACGAACTTTCCGAGGAGCTAACATCGACTCGGACCACTACCTTGTTGTCGCCAGGGTAGCACTTCGGATTTCCAGACCCAAGGCAAAACAGGGAGGTGCTGGGAGAAGATACAACGTCGAACGGCTACAATCGCCAGAGATCGCCAAATCCTTTTCCGACCGAATGACAAGTAACCTCTCTGGAAGTTCTCTGCCGCCAACACAATGTATCGAAAACCAGTGGCAACATTGCCAAGATGCAATCAGAGAAGCCGCCTCTGATGTGCTGGGTTTCAAACAGCCACCAACAAGGAACGCCTGGTTTGATGAGGAATGTCGGCAGGCAAATGCAGCCAAACAAAAGGCACGCAAAGCGGCGCGGCGCTGCATAAAAGGACGAGAGCTGCTCGTGAGCTCTATGAGCAGAAGAGGCGAGAGGAACGCCGACTTTTCAGAAGGAAAAAGAGAGGGCATGAGAAGCGTGCGGTCGAAGATGTTGAGAGGTATAAAAGCAGGAATGAGGTTCTAAAGTTTTATGAACAGGTGCAACGAAATTCACAGGTACATAAACCGAAGGCTGCAAAGACGAAAGTGGAAACATCATAGTGGAACCGCAGTCAATGCTGAGGATATGGAAGGACCACTTCTGCAGACTACATAACGGCGACGAAGAACTGAATTCCGCTGTCAGGCAGGACGATCCATTCGATAAAGACGACGAAAGCCAACAATCCCGTCCTCCCGACTTAGACGAAGTAAAGATTGCCATATCTTAGCTGAAGTCTAATAAAGCCGCTGGAGCAGATGGCTTGAATGCCGAGCTCTTTAAAGCAGCTGGAGATAAGTTGGTTAGGAGCATGCACCAACTTATCTGTAAGATATGGTCGGAAGAAAACATGCCCGATGAATGGAACCTCAGTATTGTTTTCCCGATCCTGAAAAAAGGAGACCCTCTAAACTGCAACAACTATAGAGGATTCAGTCTACTTTACATCGCCTATAAAATGTTCTCTGCCATAATATGTGAACGTCTAAAGCCCATCGTCAACAACCTGATAGGTCCTTATCAGTGGGGTTTTAGACCAGGAAAGTCCACAGTTGATCAAATATTCACATTACGGCAGATCCTGGAAAAAACTCAAGAGCACCAAATCGACACCCACCATTTTACCTCGATTTCAAGGCCGCATATGACAGCATCTACAGGGACGAGCTGTATAGAGCCATATCTAGTTTTGGCATCCCTGCCAAACTCGTCCGTTTGTGCAGGATGACCATGGAGAAGTCACGCTGCTCCATAAAGGTTGGAAACAACTTAACAGAACCTTTTGATGTCAAAAAAGGTTTTAGACAAGGTGATGCGCTGTCATGCGATTTTTTTAACATCGTGCTTGAAAGAATAGTGCAGAGCTCACACGTCAACACAAGATGCACTATCTTTCAAAAGTCTGTCCAATTACTAGCATATGCTGATGACATTGACATAATCGGAAGAACTCAGCGTGATGTCAATGGGGCTTTTGTGAATATTGAGGCAGAAGCGGCAAAAATGGGTTTAACGGTCAATGAGGGCAAAACTCTTGCTAACCTCTGTTTTTTTGGCAATTGAGTGGTAAAGTCCTCTCTCGAGGGACCAAAGTGTTGCTATATAAGACCCTTATCATCCCCCTCCTGCTATACGGTGCAGAAGCATGGACCATGACAAAAGCGGATGAAAGCACCTTGGGTCGCTTCGAGAGAAAAGTTCTTCGTGTGATCTACGGTCCCGTATGTATCGAAGGGGAGTTTAGGAGAAGATGGAACGACGAACTGTACGGGCTGTACAGCGACGTAGACTTAGCCAGAAGAGCAAAAGTCCAACGACTAAGATGGCTGGGTCACGTAGAGCGCATGGAAACCAATGGTCCGGCCCGGAAAGTCTTCGAATCAACACCCACAGGACAGCGCAGTAGAGGAAGACCGCGGATCAGGTGGCGCGCACAAGTGGAAGGTGACCTCACCCAACTTGGAGCGCGAAACTGGAGACATCTAGCTAGGGACCGAGCTAGATGGAGAAGTTTGTTGGGTGAGGGTTTCGAAATATGCTGTTACCAGACAAATAGCATTTGCGTCAATTGTCAGGTGGAACTATTGGAAAAAATACATCTTTTTTTTGGGTTGTATTGTAATTGTGTTTTTCTGTGTTTTATAAATAAACACAAAATTAATAGAAAATTGTTTTTTATCTCACAGAGATAAAAATAAAAACCAATAAGTTTGCTCTGGGAATACATTTTCAACATTTTAAATAAAGAAGAATTAAAAGAAAGTGTTTTCTAAACCTCATCTGATAAAATTAGGTTAGATCTTCAAATAGTTTTATATAATTTATTAAAGCTTTTCAAACTATTGAAGTTAAAGATTGTTTGAGGTGATACTTTTCTTTACTTGAAGGTTTTTTTTTAAGTTAACAACAAAATATTAATTTAAATTGAAAATACCAAATTTAAATTTATTTCCTAATAAAAATGCTCGCCAACTTGCGGAAAACCTGCTCTGCCTTCCTATATACTCTTTAAAGATATTGCTATACCTATACCTATATAAAATTTATCTCTTTCCGTTATTTTCATTAATCTTTCAACATATTCCCCAAGAGGAATATAAATATTATTTCACTCCGTCATAAAACAGCTACTTAAATGCATTTCACACCTGAATTATTATAACCATAACAGTCTGGGTTCTGTGAGCGTTTTATTAATATTCCCTTCATCGCATATTTCGAAGCAATAAACTACAATTTTACGCAATCGAAGTCTCCCACCTCGCCGTGTTTTTTGAACATTATACAATACAAAGGACGACTCAACCTTACCTATATAAGTTCATACCTATGTATATGACTATACAAACCTACTTTGCTCTCAATTTCATGCTTATTTACGTAATTGCTCACTTCGAAAAGACATAATGTTTCATTCCTTAAAGCCCACTACTCTTATGAGTCTGATGTATATACCCTCTCTGTTGTTGAATTGGTAAACTTCGGATCGGAGTTGGATGCCCTCAAACCATGGGACATCAGTGAACAAAAAAAAAAAAAGTGAAAACCTTAACACAATATAATACTTACCGTTACTGACATTTATTAAAAGAACACACTCAAAGGCATATAATACAAAAACATTAAAACTCCCTAAAAGTATAGGTAAGGAATAGAGTTATGTACAAATTGTAATGGCCGTTTCCATTCCCAACGCGATCCTTAGCCCGTTTGTCCTTTCGTGTGTTTCGTGTAAGTATGGTACAGGTCTCAACCCCAACTACTGCTGATATATCTGACGATGCGACGCACGTGGGGGGTCAATTCATCGTCATAGTCATGTCCTTCATACCTACCGAACCCCTCACTCCCTCATCCCCCTTAAGTCCAGCAGTCAATCTTTACTGACTGTTTCCTTTTATTGTCAAGCTTCGGCCATTAAGAACGTTCGCAGCATACGGGTGAAGGATGGGGGATGAAGTGGGGCTAATAAATGAATAACAATAATACGTTTCTGTGTGTTGTGTTATTATACATAAACATATTATTAAACAGGTCGAAGTTTTCGTATTGTTATTGTTATTGCTTCGCTTCGACGTATTGAATAGAGCGACTACAGGACACTTCCAAAAAAAAAACGAACGAGGAGAAAGAGTATCCTGACTATATGGGTATAAGAATGCCACCCTTCTATAACCTCTATAACGACTCTCAAGGAATTCAACCCAAACCCAATGCCCTCTTTATTATGGTAGCAGGATCAGGACTCTCGATGGCGGCATGACGTTGCGTTGGGGAGGAAGTGAAACTCAACTGAAAATGCGAAGGATTATGTAATTACGAACGGAAAATTTATTCGAATCGAGCGAAATGGGACAATTATCCCAAAAAGTTCAATGGGTGCCATAAATTTTCATTGTTTTCATGTTTATGTGAATAAGTGTGTATATGTATGTGTGTGCGTTCCTGCGTTATTAGTATTGAGACATTTTTGGAAATTTGTCCTCCATTGATAGAAGAAAAGTAAGGAAGTACCTGAAACACCTTATGTACATTGTTATTGAACAAATTAAAGTTCAATTCTTCAACCTATATAAGCAAACTTTCAAGTTGGTTAACACTAGAGTTAACACAAACTTATAAGTTGAGAGACATTTGTCATCAGTATTTGATATCTCAACTGTAGAATTGACGTTTAAAACATAAGCTACTTGGGTTTTTAAAAATTTCACTGAGAGGACATTTTTGACGGTTAGAGATTTGTCGACATTTGAGCTTATTCTGCGCGATCATTTAAAGAACTCTGGTAGTTTTTGTAATTGGTCATAATTTTCTTCACTGTGTAACTTGTTTCAGTGCAAAGCAAACTACTCCTTATCAACTCCAAGAGCAACATTTTCGTTCGCTTTGAAATACGAAATCGGAAGATAAAAAAAGGGTCGTCCTTTTCGAGTCAGAACCGTGGACACATTTTATATTTATGGTGTTCTTCACCTTCGCTTCCGGAAGTTTTAAATAATTGATAATTTTTCCAATACCAATTTTTCCAATAATTTTATTTCAAATATATTTTTATTTAAACCGAAATCGAGAATAATTTTTGACAGAATATGTAACAAAATTTAATTTGGTAGAAAGCTATCAAGTTTGCTTTCTTAACTTCTAATATTTTCGGATGTTGAGCAAATTAGAAGTTGATCAACTAGAGAGTTGATATACTGAAAAGTTGAGACTGTCGACTTTGAGTGAAGAAAAACAAAATCACAAATTGATAATACAAATTCTCAAATTAAGTGTAGTTACAAAATTAGCTCTTAAGAGATTCTTTAAATCTAGAGGTGTAAGCTTAAATAATCATTGAGAGAGTCTAAACACCCATTGAAAAGTAAGGGACTTAGAATTATTCAGTTTGAGCTCAAAGATGTGGCAAATACATTTACGGATTTTCGCTATCACCGTAAAACAAACTGGGACCGATATAGGGAGGTACTAATACAACTGCTTGATCACAACCTTTTTAAAAACTATTCCAGTAAAGATGAACTAGACCTTTCTGTGAATCATCTCAACGAAGCCTTTAATGAATCAATAAGAACTTCATGCCTTGTAACCATTTTAAAGGGTAAAAAGAACCCTGATTGGTGGCGTAAAGAACTAGAACCATTCAGAAAGAGCTGTCGCAAACTCTTCAATTGATTTAAGTACACTAGATCTCCTTCTACTGGAACTTATACAAACAAGATCTTAAGCAATATAAAAAAGAATTAAGGAAGATTAAAAGGTCTTCTTGGGGAAACCTTAAGACTCAGGAAAATTCTCTCAAAAATTCCAACAACATCCAGTGCTTTAAAGACAGAAGCAGGCACGTGGACTATCACAGATGAAGAATCTCTTAATCTGTTATTAGACACCCACTTTCCAGGTAGCTCTAACATACTCAAAGACTTAACAAGTGGTTTAGTTGATCTAATAACGCGGGAAAAACTGCAATGGGCCATAGACACCTTGATCCATATAATTCTCCAGGACCAGATGGAATCATTCCGGCCGAACTACAAAAATGCTCAGACATGATCATTCCACCATTGGAAATCAATCTAACAAGCTGTTTAGGGTTGAGATATATTCCCAAAACCTGGAAAATGGCAAAAGTAGTCTTCATTTCTAAAGCAGGGAAACCCTCACACGTTAACCCTAAAGATCTACGACCAATCAGCCTATCATCCTTCCTTCTTAAAACCTTGGACAGATTGATTGAAATTTATATCAGACATAACTTAAGACCATGTCTCATAAGGGAAAATCAGTAGAATCAGCACTTCACTCGCTGATATGTATTGTTGAATATTCCCTGGAATACAAAAAATATAACTTAGTAGCGTTCCTAGATATTGAAGGAGCTTTCAACAAGATTAGTTACCAGGTGATCACAACAGCAATGGATAAGCTAAAATTAGAGAAATCACTCATAGATCTTATAAGTCTCATGCTCAAAAGCAGGACAATAACTTCTCGAATGAGAAGTTTTACTACCACCAGATCGATGAATCGAGGTCCTTTCGCCTCTTTTATGGAACATGGTAGTAAACGACCTACTTACATCATTGGAAGCAGAGGGTTTCAAGGTGATGACGTTGCAATATCTGTATCTGGGAAGAACCCCAAGTTCTCTCGGAACTCCTACAAAATGCCTTAAATAGGCTAACAAAATGGGCTAAGCAATGTGGCTTGGACGTCAATCCACATAATACGTAATTAATACTCTTTTCGAGAAGATATAAAATTCCTCAGATTAGCCCACCCAAGATTAAAGGAATACCATTAAGCTTTTGCAACCAAGCTAAATATTTCGGCCTCATTTTAGACAAACAACTAAATTGGAAGGCAAATATTAATGAAAGAGTTAAAAAGGCCACTATAGCGCTTTTTACTTGTAAAAAGGCCATAGGATCAAAATGGGGCTTCTCCCCAAAAATAACCCACTGGCTATAAACTTCGGTAATCAGACCAATACTCATTTATGGAGCTGTTGTATGGTGGACCGCACTGGACAAGATGGTAAATCTAAATATGCTCCAGTGGTCAGCAGGTATGTGCATCACAGGAGCACTTCGCCCAACACCAACCGCAGCACTGGAAGAGCTTTTAAACCTAACACCTCTTGACATCTTCTCCAAAATGGTGGCAGCCAACTCATGTGTGAGGCTTAGAGCCACCTCTCAATGGAACAGTAACAATACTGGACATACCTACTACAATTCTAGACAGTTTCAGATCTATCCCAGATCGCTTAGACTATACCACCCCAAAAATGGTATTCGGTAAAAGCTTTCATGTGTCCATCCCTTCAAGATCCTCCTGGGAAGAAGAGAGACTCCGGTACACTTCTATACAGATGGTTCAAATCCCGATCACGGAGTTGGAAGTGGTATCTATTCGCATTAACTGAATCTCAGTCTATCATATAGACTTCCCAATCAATGTAGTGTATTCCAGGACGAAGTAATGGCTATTAAAGAAGCACTATTCTGGCTCAAAGAAAACGGTATATCTTGCAAGGATATACGAATCTTCTCGGACATCCAAGCCGCTCTTAAGTCTATCGCATCTGTGTCCACAAACTCGCAAATAGTCCACGATTGTCGGTCATCTCTGAATGAGATGACTTAACAGTTTAATATTCACCTCATTTGCAAAGCCGATAAGCTCGCCAAAAACGGAACACTTCTGCCTAATGTTAGATAAAAACATAACATAGGAACACCATTTGCTACATACAAATATTTTCTCAAACAATATGCTCTAGAATCAACAAATGCTAGAGGGGCACAAACTACCACCTGCCTAGCAACCAAGCAAATATGGCCAAGCATAGACTTAAAACGGTCAAAAGGCTTGATATCCCTGAGCAGACAAAGTATAAGCTCTACAATTGGACTAATAACAGGACACTGCCTAATAGGAAGACTTGCTCTGAGGCTAGGGGTCTACAAAAATGACTTTTGTAAAAGCTGCATGGACGAGGAGGAAGAGGATACAGTCCAACACCTTCAAAATGTCACAAAATGTCTCTCTAACTTTATTAAAAGTACAAAATGGTTTGTTTAAGTTCATTACTCTCCCATGAATAACCTCATTAGTGGTATCACAATAGACCCTTGAGGTCTAGGTGCGTCAATGACATCTGGACAGCCACTCCAACCTAACCTAACCTAGAATCGGAGTGTATCTTCTTTCATAAGACTTGTATTAACAGGAGAAAGAAAAGCTACTATTTCCATGGAAAATTATTTTAATTTGTCGATTTGAAAATTTCGACATTTCTCTATGTTTTAAGGTCCATAGAATGTAATTCAAAATCCCGTACTTTCTCAAGAACAAGTAGATATCGACTTCAAATAAATTTATGTTTGCAAAAAATAACATCAAGAGACACACAAGAGACTTTAAAAAAAAATTTAGTTTGTGTACAAAAAATTATATAATCCCAAAACAATTGTATGCATCAAATAATAACGTTTTTGACATCTGCTAAAATTTTTAGAATAATAGAAGTGGCATCCTTTTTTTTGAAAAATAGACACCTAAAATTTTTTGAAAATTTTGTTTGACTCAAATATTTTGCCAACAATTAAATTCCAATAGAATTTTTTTTTGAACAAAAACGAAAACGTACAAAAACGACTGAAAACTGATAAAAAAATATGTTTAAAATTTTGATGTTAATATTTTTTTTTTAACTTTTGTAATCATCAACACGAATGTAAATTTATCAATTCAGGTCACATTCCAGACTCCATTTAAGTTTTGGTGTAGAAGAAAAATCTATAGCAAAACTCTTCTCTTAGGATAATGAACATTGATAATTTTCCTGGATGTTAGAGTTAGAACCCTGTGACTATTTTCCATTAAGTGATTAGTTAAAAAGTAAACCCAAGCCCATATTAAGGCCTATCGTCAAATTGAAGAGCCTCTCTGTTCTTAAAAGAATAATTATTTGAAATTGTTTGGCCTAAATTCAATGTACAATATTCTAGTCTATGCACTTTGTTTTAAAAAACTTTTTAAAATGGAACCAACGACATGTGAAATAACTTGAAACAAAAAATAAAATAAAAAAACTGTCAAAATATAATTTTGAACACACACCAATGCAAAGTTTCAAGCCTTTAATGGCTGCTACTGCAAGAATTTAAACCATAACTGCAGTTTTTAGACCAATCTTGAATTCGGTTGAAAATTAGTGAAAGTTTTAAGAAATAATATTAGAGCAGAATTGATTGAGTCACTCACAGATATGTTTGTATATGCAATAAAAGACTTCAGTACACAGAACGCGTTTAAAAGACACGTTAACATTATTTTAACGCAACTCTTTTAATGCCAAGTTAGATAACATCCAAAAGAATGATGATGTGGAAGAGTTTTAAGTTTTTAAATTCTCCAAAATATTGACCAGTTTGTATGAAAAACTAATTGTATTAACTTTTGATTGTAAAAGAATGCAATCTTGCGGAATTAAATCTTTTATAACTTAAATATATAGATGCATTCATTGAATTCACGTTAAGAATGGGACTACAAAATTTTGCAATCAGCAATTATTTCACTTCAAAAAAACTACAATCATTTGACTGCACGGATTCAAGCCATCATGGTATCTTTGAATTTACTTGAAATTCTTTTCATTCACTTGAAGTCTTTGCACTCAAGTTCAATCCCACTACACACTTTTCAAAATGTTAGTTGTTCTCCTGCTGTCTGACATGACACTCAAAATTGGGGTGTGAGGTATATGGGTCACATAGAATTTTTTTTCCAGTAAAATTTTAGTTATGAGTGTCAAGACTTCAAGTGAATGCAAGGACTTAAAATGAATCCATTGACTTTGAGTGAAGTGAATACAAAGAATGTCTCAAACGATTGCAATCAATTGATTGCAGTAAAATGTTTGGAGAAAAAATGATTGCAGCCTTTTTAAGGTCGAATGATTGGTGATTGCAAAATTTTAAGTCCCAATCTTTAAGTGAAACAAAGGAATGCAATCTTTAAATTGAATTCTATAAATGATTCTTAATGAATGTATTTACAAAAGATTGCATTCTCTTACAAGCCTGATATACATCCTTAATAAATGAGGCAAAATATAATCATTTTTGTTTGTCCTGCAAAGCAAAGGTAAAGAGTAAAGAAGCTTTATGTGTTCCAAATCGGTTCGAGCATTTGCATGCCATTTTCATAAAGCTTTACAAACAGCACCTGTATTGACTAAAAGAAGAAGAGGAAAGTCCTTTAAAAACTGGAAAAGACAAATTTATAAACAAAAAAAGAGGCTGGGATGCGACACACACTAATAACTTCCCATCCCGTCTGTCGAAAATCTCGCTGAAAAGTTTTAAAGTTTTAAAAATTAATAACAATATTTTGCATATGATGAAATAGTTTGATATCAAAATATATTTTTGCTAACGAGACTTTTTAGTCATTCACCATTCCTTTTTCTTATATAAACAAATACAAATTAGATGAATAAAATTGATTTTAAGTCGATATCTTCTATTGTGCACTTGATCTCGAGAACCGAGCTTCATTTTTTCCAAATGTTCGTACTTTTTTTTTTTTATTTAATTTTTTTTTTTATGGAAAAACGAACTGTTTGAATTTTATCAAAAATTCACTGAATAACGAAAACAATATTTATGCGAAACGAAAGAACTTTGAAACCAATATTTTTAATTTTTGAAGAGGCATTTGCGTCGAAAATCAAATTTTACGAACTCTTAAAAATGCTTTTTTTAGGTTTTTATTTTTTGTTAAAAAACTTTCAATTCGATTTTTCAAAAAATTTTATCGAATGTTTAATACAATATTTCTCATAACATAAAATTAGATCTAAATAAAAATCTCAAATTTTTGAAAAGATATTTAAGTCGAAAATTAATTTTTACCTAGTTTTGTTAACTATTTTTTAGGTTTTTAATTTTTTGTACAAAAACTGTCAATTCGATTTTTCTCAAAATAGTACTCAATTTTGGCGAGAATGTTTTTTAAGAAATGAAATTAATTTGAAGCCAATATCTAAAAGTTTCAAAAAGTTATTTGAGTCAAAAATCAATTTTTACTAACCTTTATTAATTTTTGTTTAGGTTTTTATTTTTTGTAAAAAATTGTCTCAAAATTTTACCGAATGTTGAAAATATTTTTTCTTATGAGCGAAGATTCGTTGGAAGCCATAACCTTAAATTTTTGAAAAGATATTTGTGTCGAAAATCAATTTTTACCAACTTTTGTTAAAATTTCTTTTAAGTTGTTATTGTTTTGTAAAAAAGCTGTGAATTTAAATTTTTTCTCAAAATGTTACTGAATGTTAAGAACAATATTTTTTATAGGTAAAAATTAGTTGCGAGCCAACTCTCAAATTTTTGAAAAGCTGTTTGAGCAGAAATTAAATTTATTACCAACTTTGAGTATTGTTTTTTGAGGTTTCTATTTTTTATAAAAAAAACGTTCTTTTCGTTGCACAAAATTAATTTGGAGATAAAATCCTTCTTTATTTGTAAAATTTTCAAGGTGCCTCATTTTTTTTTCAGTGTTTTGTATTTATAAAAAACCGTTGTTTGGATTTTTTTTAAAGATATATTTTTTTGGTATCACGTTAAAATATACACTGAGTTACAAAAAAAGTGGCGCAGTCATACTTTTTGATGTGTCTCACAGACTTTCGATCCGTAAGGGAGAGAGTTGTGAATGCTTAAACGGTGACGAGGCAATTAGTGGAGAGTACCAAGACTCACGTCCAGCACAAGCGACGTCAGATGGAATTTGCTCATTTTTACGGAGATTGGACCGAGACCGACTGGGGTAGAGTTTTTTTCACTGATGTCTGCGCTCACCAGATAAACCTAGCAAAGTGTGGAGACGATCAGGTGAAAGATAATCTTCGGAAACGGTTGATCAGTGCGAACATTTCTGTGGAGATTCCGTCATGGTGTGGGCGGGAATTTTCATACACGGAAAAACCGATTTGTGCATCGTGGAAGGATCTGTAAACTCCAGTTACTACATCAACAACATTTTGGAGAAATGGTTCCATTCGCACCATTTATTGCATACAATTTCTTGCTGATGCAGGACAATGCTAGACCACACGTTGCTGGTGCGTTATCGACTACTTACAAGAAGTGGACATTGATTTAGTGGCTTGAGCTGCAATGAGCCCTGATATGAATCCCATCGAACCCGCCCTTCAGAAACACTCAATGGGCTGAGATCTGCCCTAGTGGAGGAATGGGTAAATTTGGACAATACCAGCGTAACAAACCTTATCCAAGGTATGCCCAGGCGAATTAAAGCTTTATTAGATGTTCGTAGAGGCAATACCGACTATTGAAGAAACAAGGATTAGTTTTTAAAAAAAGAGGCTGGGATGCGACCCACACTGATAACTTCCCATCCCGTCTGTCGATTTGTCTTGCTTAAAAGTTTGTCTATATGTACTCGTATCAATTTTACCAAATTTGCGTACTATTTTTTGTAGATTTTATTTTTTATGAAAAAACTTTATGAAAATTACTGAACATTAAAAACAATATTTTCTGTGAAATAAAATAAGTTTGAAGCCAATATTTTTAATTTTTGAAAAGCTATTTGAACCGAAAGTAAATTTTTACCAAGTTTTAGTAT
Source organism: Eupeodes corollae (assembly GCF_945859685.1). NCBI lineage: Eukaryota > Metazoa > Arthropoda > Insecta > Diptera > Syrphidae > Eupeodes > Eupeodes corollae. Next base: position 93,876,479 of record NC_079149.1, on the reverse strand, counting down.
TGTTTTTTTTTTAGAGTTTTATTTTTTGTAAAAAAAACTTTCAATTAGAATTATTTAAAAATTATACCGAATGTTGAAAACAGTATTTCTTATATGATAAAATTAGTTTGAAGCCAATATTTCAAAGTTTTGAAAAGATATTTGAGTCGAAAATCAATTTTTACCAACATTTTTTATAATTACTGAATGTTGACAACAATATTTTTTGAAAGATAAAAGTAAATTCAAGCCAATATCTAAAAGTTTTGAAAAGATATTTGAGTCGAAAATGAATTTTTACCAACTTTTATTAATTTTTTTTTAGGTTTTTATTTTTTGTAAAAAAACTGTAAATTCGATTTTTTTCAAAATTTTATCGAATGTTGAAAACAATATTTGTTATAATATTAAATAAGTTTGAAGCCTAAATTTCAAGTTTTTTAAAAGATATTTGAATCGATATTACATTTTTACCAACTTTGAGTTATGTTTTTCTTAGATTTTTATTTTTTATAAAAAAAACTGTCAATTCTATTTTTCTCAAAATATTGTCAGATTTCAAAAACATTGTTCTCCGTTGCACAAAATTGTTTTGGAGATGAAATTATATTTTAGTCGTTAAATTTTGGAGGTGACAAATTTTTTTTTCAGTTTTTTTGATTTATAAAAAAACCGTTAGATAGATTTTTTTCAAAAAATATACTTCTTTGAGATCACGTTAAAGTTTATTATATAAAATTTAATTCAAGTCTCTAACGTTTTTTGTTCGTAAGATATTTAGGGTTAACCAAAATTTTCACCTTTTTTTTAAACTGCTATGGTAAAAAAACCACCCACGCAATTTTCTTGAGAGCCCTTTCTGCATCTTTCTGCCTTATTATCTGTACAACAAAATTTATTTGAAATCGACATCTCGTCTGGTTCTTGAGCTATGGACGACAAAAAAAACGACACGCACAGACATCTTTCTAAAAATCTTTTATTTCGACTCTAGGAACCTCGAAACGTCGAGAAATGTCAAAATTTTCAATTTGACAAATCGGACCCATTACAATAACTTCCTATGGAAAGTTAATAAATGCCGCTGTTGTTTCGTAATATCCTGGCACTAAAAAATGCAAAGTAAACGAATACAGTATTATAAATAATCTATACTTTAGATGCTAAAGACCATATTTTCGAGAGTTTTCAGCACAAATTCTAAATAAACATTAAAAATCAAAACTTTCGAATGTTTTTAGTAACTCGTTCGATATGTTAACGCATTCTAAGGAGAAGTTATTATCAACAATTCTTGCTTGTCAGTGTTAACGAAAGTTAAACCATAACAGTTTTGGTTTTTAAATGACTCATAAACATTTTTTAAAAACACAATTTTTAACCATTTCTACAAATTTACAACCGAAGTTATGGATGTTATCCCTTCAGATGAACCAATTCCTTACTGAGATCAATTTATATAACATACCATAGAAGTGAAATATTATAGCTTTTAGAAACTTAATACTCCTTAAGGCTCCCTATTATAGATAAAGTGGTTTCCAAACCGCACAAAACCCATATCCCAAAACTATTAGGACACATTTTTGAAGCAGTTTCAATATAATTAAGTTTAAAGTGTGAAAATAATTCAAACTCACCTCTACTTTGTGTTGTCAGCTTATCCCGCAAAACATTAATCGTATGAACCCGTCCATATTCTTCGAACATTTTCTTCAATTGAACTTCATCCATTGTCTTTGGTATTTGACCAACAAACATTTTAATATTATCCGGGTCAGGTTGATCCTTTTCGAATTCATCATTTTCATCCCTTAAAGCTATTTCCATAGAAATTGCTTCAGTTATGGTGTTCGATGATTGAGATATATTATTTTCACCAATACTATTTCCACCAGTGGTGCTACTGGCACCACTAATGCCAATACCACCGCCGCCGCCATTTACAACTTGTTCTAGGCTATTATTGTTATTGTTGCTGTTGGTGGTTTCATTAATTGTGGTGGTAATGGTTGTTTCTGGTTCCGTTTTAATCACCGGATTTGCTGTTGGCAGTAATTCACTGGAATAAAAATTCAATATTTGTAATCACAAGAAAATATCTAAAAGCTTAAAAAATGTTTGAAAATTTCAGGAAAAAAACCGTACGTAAGTTGCTTCAAAGCTTAGAAAATAATCAACGAGATTGGTTTTCACTGAAAATGTACTCTCAATCAAAACTTTCTCCTTAAAACCAATGGAAGATTTCCTGTTTTCTTTTCTCAGAAAATCGGATTTCGAATTTCAAGGACCCACACGCAACAACCATCCAAAGCGGATGATGATGCTGCAATTCTTGATAATAAATTGACAAAAACAACATTTTCACCATCAAACAATGTTCGATATTGGTATTGGACGAGTATTGGTATTAAATTCTTGGTAATTTGTCATCAGAATTACATTACGCCTACTTAGCTATATTAAGGATACTCATTGTCGTCGTCACGCATGTTGAACAGAGGACAGACGACTACCTATGTACAGCTAAGCCAGCCACTCCTAGACCAAATATTTGTCTTTTTCATCAGTGAAACATGAAGTTTCAATAAAAACACGCATCATACCTAAATAATTTATTATTGTGTTATCAAATTGATCCTATAAATACTGAAGCTATACAAATAAAACAAAAACAACAACAACAACAAAAAAGAGAAACAAAACAAAACCAGGACTAACAACAAAAACAAAAAAATCCATCGTTAATAACTTCATTCGTCATATACTCTTGTAGGAACCTTTGAGTATGTTAGGTCTCATCATTGTCGTTGAGGGCATTGTCGTCATTGTCGTCCTCATCATCGTCATTATATCGGCGTTGACAATTTTGTTTTATTTTTGTATTCGTCATCATTATTGTTTGTTGTGTAATTTCAAAGAGAAGAACCCCATAGAACAAAAACAGAGGGAACCTTATAGAAGGTTGTTATACATTGGTTCAAAGATGATATCTCTGGGAAGCTTATATACTCTAGATGGCATAACAGACATTGACAGAATCAGCGGCAGTACATTCCCATCGCCCTTTTAGAGGTAGAAGAATATCCTAGTAGAACATGAATTTTCTCATTGTGATACACAATAACAAGCTCCTTCAGGATGTCGATGTCAAAACTTAGAGAGGGGAGGTTAATTCAAAGGTTGTTGGGTATATCAGTTGGGATGTTTTGTAAGAGTTTCGATTCTCAAAACAAGGACTCACTTGTACTCGTATACGTTATCTCAAAACACATCAATGATGAAGAGACAAAAAGGGAAATCAATGATGTTTACAATAAAAGACACAAAATAAATAAAAATAAGTACTTGAAGAAGGCTTTGAACTTTAGTTTTATATATTTTGAACAGAGTATCTTAAAAAGATGAATGACGAAGGGAAAGAAATGTGGGAGAGAAAGATGGGTTAAATCACTCGGGCTCATAACTCTTTTGTAACAGTGACACACATCGGTGGTTCTTTCAGTTACTTGTGTTTTAAACAACAGTAAAAAGAAGATTTTTCAACTTGCAAATTTATTCCTTTTCCTTGCAATGTTGGAACTCTTGTTGCAACTAATGATAAGTATAGGCAGACTTATAGACAAATTTAGAGCATCATTGACTTGGGGAGGTCAACAACTTTTATATCTGGAATTTTTTCATGATTTTTTTTAGTTTTATTTATGTATTTATATTGGGAAAAGGTCTAGGTAGGTAGAAATGGCGATCTCAAGGCAACCTAGCCTAAGATCCAATTAGCGCTGTAGTGCGCCGTTTTGATACCAAAAACTCGTTTGACCTGTGATAGAAAGGGATAGATTTATAGAGAAGCTTAATAGCGATTATGTAAGAGCCATTTTGTCGCATTGAGAAAAAAGATTAGGTCTCTAATCTTTGTCTCAGATAGCTCATCAAGTTCGTCAAAAAAGGCTTTTTCAAAGTATTTCATTCTATAGTGTTTTCCAAATCAGGACATTTGCAGAGGAAATGGATTATCGTTTCACTTTCTCTTTGGTCACTACAACTACGGCAAAAGGTGTTGTAGGAGATACCCAACTTCTCCGCATGAACTCCTATAGGAGAAAATAGTTTGTACGGGTTTTATTAAAGGTGGGCCATATCTTCCTAGATATAATGCAGTTGGGTAAATTGCTCCACCTTCGGTTTGATTCAGTTTGGTAGATAGAAAAGATTTTACCCTTCATAGCACCAAGAGGAATGTTAACCATTTCCGTAAGTGAGCTATGAAGGGCAGATATTTGCCTGGCTAGCTCGTCAGCCCGTTCATTTTACACGATACCACTATGGCCCGGAACCCAAATTTGGGTGACACCGAGGTTAATATTCAGACTCGCAAGCTCATCGCGACATTGCTGGACCAATTTATATGAGGATATGGCCGAGTTAATGGCTTTGACATCTGCCTGACTGTCTGTAAAGATAGCCACATTTCGGTTTTGGTTTGGGCTTTGTTTAAGTATCTTACATGCCTCCCTTATTGCCTGCAGTTCAGCCTGAAAAACGCTAACAAAGTCAGAAAAGATCCCAGAACCAACTCCGCACTCCATCTTTGAGCCGTCAGTAAAGATGGTTGTGTCGAAACCTATCGACACGATGTCATCCTTCCAATCTTCTCTGGATGGGAAAATAACCTTAAAACCCTTACTAAGGCTCAAAGTAGGAGTGCAGTAGTAAGTGCCTACCGAGATAATATCTGAGGGAATCAATTTCGTTGTGTTGCTGTGACCATAAGGTTTTGACAACCAGCTGTTTGATTCTTTCAGCCTAATAGCGCTGCAGGAAACTATGTATTTAATAAAAAGGTCGATTGGTAGAAAATCCAAAATAACGTTTAAGGCGTCCGTTGGGCAAGTACGCATGGCGCCTGTGGTGCCCACGCAAGCTATTCTCTGAGCCTTCTTTAACTTATCTATATTATAGGCTTTGCTAAGAGCAGGCCACCACACAATCAAACCATATGTTAAGATTGGACGTACTACGGCTGTGTACGTCCATAAAATCATCTTAGACTGAAGTCCCCACTTTTTGCGAAAGTGTTGCTGCAGGCGTAGAAGGCAACACAGGCCTTCTTAACCCGTACTTAAATATGTAGTTTCCAGTTTAGTTTACGGTCGAGTATAACTCCCAAATATTTTGCACTGAAAGACAATGATAGGATTTGACCGTTGAATCGAGGTAGCGTGAAGGGCGGTACTTTAGTTTTGGTGGAAAAGAGCAACAGTTCAGTTTTACTTTGGTTAACAAGTCCACAACTCGTGGCGGAGCTGTTAATTTTCTTCAAACCTGACTCCGGGATTTCACTAATCACAGAGGTGTACTTTCTTGACACCAATAGCACCAAATCATCCGCGTAGGCTACCGCCTTCACTCTACATCTCTCTAATTTAACTAGAATTGTATCCATGACCAGAAGCCATAGAAGAGGCGAAAGGACACCACCCTGGGGTGTTCCCCTACTCACGTGTTTTGTTGCGATTGTATTGCCTAGAGTGCCTCGAATCTTCCTACCACTGAGCATGGAAATAATCCGTTTTCGAATGAAGTCTTCTACACCGAACTTAACGAGTGATCCTTCTATGGATTCGGTTAGGACGTTGTTAAAAGCACCTTCTATGTCTAGGAAGGTGGCAAGAGTAAATTCTTTATAATGGATTGTTTGTTCTACAGTACGCACTACCTCATGAAGGGCAGCCTCCGTACATTTGACCTTAAGATAAGCATGCTGAGAGCTTTCGAGAGGTTGTCCAACAAGGATTTTTCTAATATGGTAATCAAGAATGCGCTCCAAGGTTTTAAGCACAAAAGATGATAAGCTTATTGGTCTGAAATCATTCGTGACCTCGCCTACCCACTTTCGGGATAAAAACTTCTTTGACCTGTCTCCACGACATGCACTGTGGTTTCAAGCGATTCGGGGTTATCACTCTCGCAACCCGGAAAGTGCGTTTTAATCAGTAGCTCAAGAGATTCGGCTGGAGAGGCTGTCCAGGTTCTATCAGGCCTTGCAGAGTCCTTTATGTCTTCCATTGATTGACAGTATTCTCTTCAGCTTTGTCTTTTGGCTGATGACAGCGCTTACTTTAAAAAGGTCTAGGTGGACAAAGATATGAATCAGAATAAACCGTTTTTAAAACCTTCGAATCTACATATTTTTAACCACTTATTATGTACATATCGTAGTCGTTCTATGAAAACTCCTTAAGTCCATTTTCCACAAAAATGAAATAAATACGCTAAATTCATGCAATTGACAAAATTTATATTTCTACAAAACTCCTTAAGCTTAACGATGCACCATTTTTAAATTATAAAGAATTCAAACTCCCAAAATCTATTAATTTGCATGTTGATTTCAAGCTTTTAATTCAAATATCTCAAAACACAACAAATGGACTTAGGTAGTTTTAATAGAACGACGACGATATTATTCTTGGTTTAAAGCTAGAAACGGTTTTCATGTACAATTTGTATGGCTTGGACAAACCTAAGAAATAAATATTGACAAGGAAAATACAATACCATTAATTCTTCATTTTATGAAAGCTCTGTAGGCTCAAGATTTTGGACTACACGAATAAGGGAGAAGGGTTAAGTTTAATTTTTTAAGTGAAAACCAATTTAAAAACAAAACTCATAACAAAGGTGTACAAGTTTAGTGCTTAGATTTCGAAATCATGTCTCAGAATTATCAATTATATTTTTTGTTTGTAATTCTGACGGACGAAGGGTTTTTTTCTTTTTATTAAAAAGTTCAACAATAATATATTATGTTCCAACATTTATAATATGTTATTTGGTTCATACTAAATAAACAAGGAATTTCAACTTATTTCATATAGAGATTCCAAAGATGAGTCTTCCTGTTTAAAATTAAAGTATAGGAAACGAAAAACTTGGAAATTAAACAACCAAAATGATATTGAAGAATTCGAATTGAGGAGAATATCGCAGCCGTATATCGGCCATTGTAAGTGATGATCGTGAATTGTCGATTAGGTGTAGTTTGCAGGAATTAGGCCTCCCCTTTTCCCTTATACATGGAAAGGATTTTGGTAAGAGAATTGAAGCGTATATAACTTGCCTAAGGTCCTCTTTGAAGTAGAAAGCATTCGGAAGCATTGCAAGAGCTACCTATTGTACGAATACAAATCATTCAATTGGAAGGCAAGTTCGGTAAACAATTTAATTCACTTTTGGGTAAGGTCAATTGGCAGCCTAAATTGTGCAATTTAACGTCTCTGGACTGTTTTTATGGAGCATTCCCGAAGCTTATGTCCCTAAAAAAAAGAGGCTGGGATGTGCGTACTATTTTTTGTAGATTTTATTTTTTATGAAAAAAGGACTTTTGGATTTTTAAATAAAAATTACTGAATATCGAAAACAATATTTTCTGTGAAATAAAATAAGTTTGAAGCCAATATTTTTAATTTTTGAAAAGCTATTTGAGTCGAAAGTAAAGTTTTACCAGTTTTGGTATTGTTTTTTTTTTTTTTTTTTAACTGTCAATTCTATTTTTTCAAATGTTAAAAACAATATTTCTTATAAGAAAAAATTATTTTGATTTTTTTGATTTCAAATTTTTGAAAAGATATTTGAGTCGAAAATAAATTTTTACCAACTTTTGTTAAATTTTGTTTAGGTTTACTAATTTTTTGTACAAAATCTGTCAATTCGATTTTTTTTCAAAATTTTACTGAATATTAACAACAATATTTTTTGAAAGATTAAAGATAGTTGAAAGCCAATATCTCAAAATTTTTAAAAGATATTTGAGTCGAAAATAAATTTTTACCAACTTTTATACATTTTTTTCTTAGGTTTTTATTTTTTGTAAAAAAGCTGCCAATTCGATTTTTCTCAACATTTTTCAGAATGTTGAAAACAATATTTCTTAAAGAAAAAATAGATTTTGAAGCCTTAATTTCAAGTTTTTGAAAAGACATACGAATCGATATTTAATTTATACCAACTTTGAGTAATTTTGTTTTAGATTTTTATTTTTTATAAAAAAAAACTGTCAATTCGATTTTTTTCAAAATTTTATCAGATGTCAAAAACATTATTATTCGTTGCACATCTTTTTAAAAATCTTTAATTTCGACTCTAGGCACCTTTAAACGTCGAGAAATGTCAAAATTTTCAATTTGACAAATCGGACCCATTACAATCTATGGGCAGTTTATAAACGTAAAATTGAGTTTCTTGATAGTGACTCAAGGTTTTCAGTTAATTAATAAATTGTAATTTTTTCTTAAGCTTCATTAATAATGGCAATTAGGTTCAACGTTTACGAAACTTATTTGTTACACATTTAGTTATCCTGAAAACCTCCAGAGGGATTTGCATGAAAACAGCAGTTTTAAGTAAGATTTTGAGAGAAGTAAATTTGATAAAACATTTAAAAAAGGCTTAAGTGATGTAAATGCTAATAAAAAGTGAAATTTGCTTTTAGTTTTGACAACTCGCGTACGTGTTCTGTTTCGTGACATTGTCAAAAGTCTTCAAATTATAAATCATTATTCATTTAACAAAAAATATTTCATAAAAAAGTTCATCGTTTAATCGACTTACTGAGGCCATTCGGGCTATTGTCACTAAATTTCTCACAAAATTTAAATTTTTGGAAATTGAACTATCGACAACCTTACTAAGAAAGTGAACTGAGAAAAATGTCGGGGCTAAAGCTATGAGCTTATGTTACTCCACTACGTGTTAAAATTTTGCGAAAGAATTTAGGCATGACGCCTTTCAGGATACAAATGTTACAAGAATTGAAGTAGAGAGACCTATCAAACGCCAAATTTTATGAATGAGTTCTAGAAAAGTTGGCCGAAGATCAACTGTTTTTATCGAATAATTTTGTTAATCGTCAAAGCTCTTTTCTGATTAAATGGACACGTGAACAAGCAAAACTGCCGTGTTTGGAGTGAAAAGCAGTCAAAAACATTGCAAGAGGTAGAAATGCTTCCAGAAAAAGTCATTGTTTTCTGACAGTAATGGTCTGGCGGAATCAATGTGGTGTATTTCTTCAAAGATGATGTGAACCTCGACGTTTCCGTGAATAGTTAGTGCCATCGTTCTATGATACCATCTGTTTTTTTTGCACGAAGTAATAAAACTTGACTTGCATGATATGTGATTTCAAAAACGCCCACACCCGCATGCAAACGGATTGACTACGAAGCGAGTTTGATGAACCAGTTTATTTTACTATTACAACACCTTTTGCCGTAGCTGTAGTGACCGAAGGGAAAGTGAAACGATAATCCATTTCCTCTGCAAATATCCTGTTTTGGCAAACACTAGAATGAAATACTGTGAAATAAAAGCATTCTTTCAAGAACTTGATGAGCTATCTGAGACAAAGATTAGAGACCTAATCTTTTTTCTCAATGTGACAAAATGGCTCTTACATAATCGCTATGAAGCTTCTCTATCAATCTATCCCTTTCAATCAAAGGTCAAACTAGTTTTTGGTATCAAAACGGCGCACTACAGCGCTAATTGGATCTCAGGCTAGGTTGCCTTGAGATCGCCATTTCTACCTACCTTTGAATTGGTAAAAAACGTCGGACTCGAGATTTTAGTCAAACATGACATTAAGATGGAAGAGAAATAGTAATAAGTGAGTCCTAAAAATCCACTCATCTGTCTGCTCCCAAAAGCGTAAACTATTGGGTAGATTGAAACTAAGGCTTGAAACCGATTTTTTAATTATTCTCTAAAGACTAAAAATGGTATAAGTTCACATAGAATTTTTTTTGTCAAAAACCAAAAATGTTCTATAAAGTTTGTTCTTAATTTGGCTCCTTTCAATACAAAAAAATATATTTTTGTATTGCTTCAGAAGGGTCATTTTATCTTTAAGTTTTTTCAAGAACTAATGAAGCTATTTCAATTATTTTAGTGTGAATGAGAGACAACTCTAAACCATTCCTGTGTGCGGGTAATATTATTAGGGATGGAGGGTTCCAACTGTTTTAAGCTGAATTAGCACGACTTATTTAAAAAAAAAGCTTTTTTCATGAAAATCTGTCAATTAACTATACTAAACTATATTTCAAATACTCAGAAACGACAGTTAAAGATTTTGGTTTAAGCACCATGATTTTCGGTCGGTGTGAATAAAAACGAGTAGTTCAAGTAAATACTTGAACATATCAAAATAACAAGTAAACGCCAACATTGAAGTTATTAAAACGAGTATTTACTCTTACTCGCGAGTAAACACTTAAGAGGCTAGTAAAACCCGTAAAATGCCAATTTTGGTGTGAATAAACGAAAGTAAATATTCGTCTATTCGCAAGTCAACCCGACCCCAGACTTGCAGTCTTACCTGTACAAGAAAGATGGCTTCATTTATGAACCTGCGTGGTGTTAAACGTTATAGAGACCGGTATGATATAAGTTCCGATCTATTTAGGGACTATTACCTTTTGAGACCGAAAATGTATGTTTTCTCACTTCGTACTTTCTAGATAAAAACACTGATGCAAGGGATGGAGGAAAAAGATGGACATTTTGATACGTTAGTGATCCAGGATTCCAAAGCAGTGTTGCCAGTAAATGATGCGTAGTCTATGTGGCGCTACAAGTATTTAATCGCCTTTTTTGTGATTTCAGTTGTCTCGCGAGTAAATACTTGCTAGTATACCCTCGGGTTGACGAGTACACGGTTACAAGTAAACTTGACGCTTTATTCACATCGGTTTACTTGGACTTTAAATACTCGTTACACTTTACTTGTAAGTAAATACTCGTCATACTGGTGTTTATTCACATCCTCCAGTATAATAAACTAAATCAATTACTAAAGTTTTAAGAAGAATATTATATTTACATAAAAATTCACTTAATAAAAGACTCGTCAATAGCATTCGATTTGAAAATAATAGAATACTTATGGGGTAAGATTGAAAGAAAGTCCAGAGCAAAACTAAGGGCATCTTATGGTTTCTAATAAAAACAAATTGATAGTATTCCATAGCAGTGCCCTGGCTATGACATTAAAATTGTCTTAAGAGATTTTAATGCCAAGCTAGGAAGAGAAGACATCTTTGGTGGCATAGTCGGGAGATACAGCCTAGACGACACTACCTCCGACAACGGATTCAGGCTGGTCGATTTCGCTGCGGGGCGAGACGTTCTGGTAGCTAGCACGCAGTTCACGCATCTTAATATCCACAAGGGGACATGGAAATCTTCTGATCAATCAACCGTCAACCAGATTGACCACATTGCGATCGACGCACGACACTTCTCCAGTATCCAGGATATCCGAACAACATTGACTCGGACCACTACCTCGTTGTAGCCAAGGTACGGCTACGGATATCCCGATCCAAGCCAAAACAAGGAAGTACTGTGAGAAGATTCGACGTTAGAAGGCTACAATCGCAAGAGACTGCCATGTCCTTTTCCGATCGAGTCTCTAATAACCTCTTAAGGAGTCCTATGCTGTCTGCATTAAGCAATGAAAACCAGTTACAACATTGCCTTCCAGCCATCAGAGATGCCACCTCTGAAGTGCTAGGTTTTACACGGCCACCACGGTTTTACGACGAATGCCGGCAAGGGCACGCAGCGAAACAAGACGCATACAAAACGGCGCTGCACAAAAGGACTAGAGCTGCTCGCAAACTCTACGAGCAAAAGAGGAGAGAGGAACACCGTCTTCTTAGATGAAAAAAAAGAGAGCATGAGAAGCGCGCGATCGAGGAGATAGAGGGATGTCACAACAGGAATGATATTCGTAAATTTTACCAAAAGGTAAAAAACCTCCCAAAGTTACCAGATACGAACCGAAGCATGTAAAGACGATCAGAGAACATCGAAGTAGAATCGCAGTCGATGCTGAGAATATGGAAAGATCACTTCTCCAAATTATATAACGGCGACGCAGATCAACAATTCCGCCTACCCGACCTTGACGAAGTGAAGATAGCTATATCTAAACTTAAGTCAAACAAAGCTGCTGGAGCTGACGGCATTTCTAACAAACAATTCAAAGCAGCAGGCGATGACTTGGTACTGAGCATGCACCAACTCATCTGCAAAATATGGTCGGAAGAAAGCATGACCGATGAGTGGAATCTCAGCATAGTGTGCCCGATACATAAGGATGGAGACCCTCTTAATTGCGCAAACTACAGAGGAATCAGTCTCCTTAACATTGCGTATAATATCCTCTCTGCCGTATTATGTGAACGTCTGAAGCCATTCGTCAACAATCTGATTGATCCTTATCAGTGTGGCTTCAGACCAGGAAAGTCCACTATCGACCAAATATTCACTCTACGGCAGATCTTGGAGCTTCAAATCGATACCCACCATCTCTTTATCGATTTTAAAGCCGCAAATGACAGCATCTATAGGGAAGAGCTCTACCGAGCAATGTCTAGTTTTGGCATCCCTGTCAATCTTATCTGTTTGTGCAGAATGACGAGGAAAATGCACGCTGCTCTATCAAGGTCGGAAAAGATCTTATCGATGCATTTGATGTCAAAAAAGGTTTTAGACAAGGCGATGCACTGTCATGCGACTTCTTCAACATCGTTCTGGAAAAAAATTTGCAAAACTCAACCGTCAACACTAGAGGCACAATCTTCCAAAGGTCCATCCAATTACTCGGATACGCAGATGATATTGACATAATTGGAAGATCAAAGCGTGATGTCAGTGGAGCGTTTTTGAGCATTGCGACGGAAGCGAAGAAGATGGGTTTAGTGGTCATTGAGGCGAAGACCAAGTATATGCTGTCATCAAAAAAGGACACTGAACGATGACGTCTTGGACAAAACTTCACCAAAGACAGCTATAACTTTGAGTTAGTTAAGGACTTTTTCTAACTAGGCACCGCTATTAACACAGAAAACGACACCAGCGCTGAAATTAAACGAAGAATAACTCTTGCAAATCGCTGCTTCTTTGGACTAAGAGGATATTAAGAAGTAAAGTCCTCTCTCGAGCATCTAATATCACCATCAATAAGACACTCATCATACCGGTTCTCATTTATGGCGCTGGGGCCTGGACCCTGTCAAAGAAAGATGATAGCGTCTTAGGATGCTTCGAGAGAAAATTCCTTCGGGTGATTTTTGGTCCCGTACGCATAGATGGAGAATGGAGGAGAAGATATAACGACGAACTGTACGGGCTGTACAGAGACTCTGACCTAGTTAGCAGAATTAAAATTCAACGGCTTAGATGGCTAGGTCATGTAGAGTGAATGGATATCAACGCTCCAGCCCGGAAGGTCTTTGAATCCAATCCCGAGGGACGGCGCAGTAGAGGAAGACCGCGACTCAGGTGGCGCACCCAGGTGGGAGAGGACCTCAACCAACATGGCGTGCGAAACTGGAGACAGCTAGCTAGGGACCGAGCTGGCTGGAGAAGTATGTTGGTTGTTGCCCTGGTCCGCCCCGGACTGTAGCGCCACCTTTTGTAAGTAAGTAAGTAAGTATTCCACACTTTTCAAGGTATGTGATAGTGGTTAAGATGCGACTTAGATACCAAAAATAAAGTTGTAACGACCATTTGTTTAAGGTTAACCAGAAAAATTTTAAATGAAAAAACTCTATTACAAAAATATCAATGCAAAATAGTGACATTTTTAATAATTATTTAATTTTAGTTAACTTTAAAGTTTCAACTTGATACTTTTTCCTTAAGATATGGAGAGATAATAGAATGTGCAAAGGAAGATCGTTTCTATTATTATGTTTTTCAATACTGTAACTGATACTAATGATCAATACTGTAATTAAATAATTCATTCTTGAACGAATATAAAATTTAATTAATAATAAATTAAATACAATTTTATTTCTCAAATAAAAGTTTCAATCATATAACAATAAATTAACACTCAGTTAAAAATACATGAACAAAAGAACTAGGGTCTGTTGACTTACGGTACCCGTGACAAAAAAAAATGTACTTTAAGTTTTAAAAATAAAATGTTTATTTTTAAAATCAACACATTTTCTCTCATTGTTGTTTCCTGAGTCTAGATATTTCTTTATAAAATTATCTATTAAATTATTCTTCAAAATCAAGATGTTATCTCGAAACCTATTTGTTTTTAACTCATTATAATTTGTTAACAGTATATTTTTATATGATAAATCAAAATGATTATAAATATTCGTTAATAATAATTTGATTTAAAATCTAACTAAATAAAATTGTTATTTATCGGAACAAAAATTATATAAATAATTGTGAAATAAAAAACAAAATTGGAACACTCTAAATCATATGATTTTTTGGTTTTATGTGATATCTGTGCAAATACCTTAAAAATAATAGTGTCGAAATTATGACAAGTTATAACATTGCTTATATTGTCGATATTATTAATTTATTGCACTGCTCTTTTGACTAAATACCTTCATTCTTTTTGAGTTGTTGAAAATAGATCACGTGTATTACTGCCACGTTTCTGTTTCCAAAAAGGACGGTACCAACATGAAAGTCAATATTGACAGTAAACAATTTAGCGACAATCCTATTTGTGACGTTAATGGTCATTTTGAATATTTTCTCCTAATAATAAAACCACCTTTCAGTAACATAATAAAAACTTTTGCTTATAGCAATTTTGAAACCCATAAATCATTTAATCAACAAAAACTAGACCTAAATAAATGACTTCCATTAAAATCGATATACCTATCAGTAAGTTAGAAAGAGATAGAAAGAGATACCGAAAAAATCTCCTTAATTACTAACCCTAGAAAAAAATTACAACATTTGACGAAATACCTGCCTCCTTTTGACGAAATAAAACCAAAATCCTAATACCGATGACATTACCTTAATGACCATATTGATGGCTTCCAGACACATAACTCTTATATAGCCTCCCTCTCTGATTGTGGCAACAACTTAGCCCATATACGAGTACAGTTAAGTTCAAAAATAAAAACTAAATACAAAATCATATCAATGTCATGCTTGTGTCATTAAGTAAAAGTCTTTCAATTCGATTAGGGCTTTGGAATTCACATACCTATAAGACAGAAAGAAAAACGCCCCTGCATTGCTGAAATCAAAACCCCATCAAGACCTTACACACACACACAAACAGTGAAGAAGAGATAAAGGTGGCCTAATAAAATTCCTTTTTCGGATCCCAATCAACCATCAGTCATCAAACGAAATACAATCAAAAGATAATGGACAAAAACTTTCTCTCCATATCTCTGACCTTCATTTGGGGGTTTCAATTGAATTTTCGTCTTTATTTCTTGAGAGTATTGGAGACTGTCTAATGGGTCTCTCCGGCACTCATCACTAAAGTAACGCTATCCATAGCATATTCATGCAAGCTTAAAAATTTAAGTAATTACATTTTATCGGGTTCGATATGTTATCCTGATGAGACTTGTGGAATCGGAGTCTAAGGAAGGACGGAAAAAACACGTAAGGACGATATCGGTATACCTTCCTTTATCATTTTTGTCTGAAACACACAAAAAAACCGCATCACACAGTGAATATCCAAAGGAACAGAAGTTATTCTGTTGATATGTAAAAAATGTTTGTGTGATGTTTAACACATACATCTACCTACACACTGTTATACCGTATAGTATATAGATCTGATCCTGATGAAAGTGGATAAGAATCCCATTGACTGAAAATGTGTAATCAGTGAGCATCAACCCCCTTTTGTGGCACAAAGTACCCCCCGTTGAGAGGTAAATTAAAATGGTAGACCCATAAAACATTCGCTGCTGTGTGTACTGTCTGCTGTGCTGTAATAAAGTTCAGCTTCAGGCTTCCAGACTTCATCCTTTCGCTCTCTATGCGCCTATAGATATTGTAAGCTATATCAAATAAATCCAAATCAATACTCATCAAATTATCTCCCATGAAGTTTACAATATCTAAAATAACCGTATAGCAGGGTGGATGGCGTTGGCAACGGTATGGCTGCGAGAAGTAGGGAAAACGACTGAACCAAATGACCAAATGAGACTTGCCCGCTTTACCACATTTTTGGGAACACATATGTGTAACTATAGGTACAGTGTCTGCGGAATTCATGCCGTGAGAGCAGCTGGCGTAAGGACTGTGGATTTTTTTATTTTAATTGTTCCAAATTGATGTGTTTTGGTGAATTTCACAAGTCTTGTATTTTGCAAGAAATAATATCAGACCAATATTAAAAGGATTTCCAATAAGAGATTTCATTTTTAATAGCATGCTATTTGGCCAACTGTCACTTTTAAAGCTATAATTTACACCATTAGTAAGACTACACGCTTCAACAATAAAATGAAGTCCATCAAGGTCAGCGTGGTCAGAGCGTGGTGATTGGTTAATAGTTCGTAATGTGAACAATCGAAACTATATGCGTCCCTTAAGAACATCTGAGAATATATGTTCTGTATAAGTTTTCCGGTTCCTCGTCAATCTTACAAATGAGGCTTCCAAAAAACAACCCTACACCGTATTTTACATTATAAGACTTAAAAAAAAAAATATGTGCAGCAAGAGTCCTTTGAGAACTAGGGCCTAGTGACTAACCACTCCCAAACAATTGTGTGTACGATAAAATCTGTCAGGGATGAAAGAGACCTACAGTTTTGCGAAAGCACTTTTAATGACAAGAATTACTCTTGGAGGATTCGTCACAAGAGGCAGTACCCTTGCAAAAACTTTAGATGGCACAGGCAGGGATTAAACCCAAATCCTCTGGCATGATAGTCCTACGCACTAGATATCATGCAACAGGTACTACAGTTCATAAAGCTTGACGACTTTTATTTTTTAAGCTTGTAACGTCCCATACAAGCAACGAGGCATTAGCAATTCGGCAAGAAAAGTTTTTTGAATCATGTCCGTGTTATTGGCAATCTTTTAGTAACATTTTAGCCGGTATCTTACGAATAAATGTTTCAATGTTGGCTTCCAGTGCTCCAATCAATGTGGGCTTATTGCTATAGACAGAAAGACTTAACAAAACTTTACAAAAATTAGCCCAAAGGCTTCGAATCACACGATTTAAGCTGTCACTTGAGAGGTCCCAAACTTGAAATAAACTGTTCATTTAACTTTCTTCTCAATTGAACCTTGTGGCATGTGGCAACATCTTGGTAAAAGCACATATTATGCAAGTCAAGCTCTTCTTTTTTTCACAACTTCTTTGAAGAAATACGTCCCCATAAAGGTGCTAGCCAATAACCAACACCAAAAATCGACTTTTTCTGAATGGTTCTGGTTGTGCATGAAGACTTACAGAGGCCCAGTTTCTGTGAACTTAGCCAAATCAATAATTTACGATCATCACTAACACTATCCGATACAGCTGCGATATGTTTGTAATTCCAACTCCATCCAAGCGTATTGGTGATTTAACGTCCAGGAATATTTATTTGGTGTAAAATTTAGTACCAATAGCGTCATCAGTAGGTCGATAAAACTGACCATAAAATCAAAAAAGCGTGCAATGATCTTCCTTAACCGATCCCACCTGTTTGACATAATTCATACCAAACACAAACCGTGCGTAATGTTTCAAAACGAGTTTTGCCAAAAGCTTAGTTTAGGTGCCCCTAAAGTACGGGGAGGACCTGGGTCTTAACCAACATTGTTGTATCCAGCCAGCCCGGTCCCTAGAATGAGAACCGGTATGATAAGTGTCTTAAAGATGGTGATTTTAGATGCTCGAGAGAGAACTTTACTTCTCAATTGCCTTCTAAGTCCAAAGAAGCAGCGATTTGCATCTTCTTTGATTTCAGCGCTGGTGTTGTTGCTTCTGTTTATAGTGGTGCCTAGGTAGACATAGTCCTTAACTACCTCGAAGTTATAGCTATCCATGGTGACGGTTTGTCCAAGACGTCATCGTACAGTGTCCTTTTTTGATGACAGCATATACTTGGTCTTGCTCTCATTGACCACTTAACCCATCTTCTTCGCTTCCGTCGCAAAGCTCAAAAACGCTCCACTGACATCACGCTTTGATCTTCCAATTATGTCAATATCATCTGCGTATCCGAGTAATTGGATGGATCTTTGGAAGATTGTGACTCTAGTGTTGACGGTTGAGTTTTGAACAACTCTTTCCAGAACGATGTTGAAGAAGTCGCATGACAGTGCATCGCCTTGTCTAAAACCTTTTTTGACATCAAATGCATCGGTAAGATCTTTTCCGACCTTGATAGAGCAGCGTGCATTCTCCATCGTCATTCTGCACAAACAGATAAGTTTGACAGGGATGCCAAAACTAGACATTGCTCGGCAGAGCTCTTCCCTATAGATGCTGTCATACGCGGCTTTAAAATCGATAAAGAGATGGTGGGTATCGATTTGAAGCTCCTGGGTTTTTTCCAAGATCTGCCGTAGTGTGAATATTTGGTCGATAGTGGACTTTCCTGGTCTGAAGCCACACTGATAAGGACCAATCAGGTTGTTGACGAACGGCTTCAGACGTTCATATAATTCGGCAGAGAGGATCTTGTATGCAATGTTAAGAAGACTGATGCTTCTGTAGTTGGCGCATTTTAGAGGGTCTCCTTTTTTATGTATTGGGCAAACTATTCTGAAATTTTACTCATAGGGCATGCTTTCTTCCGACCATATTTTGCAGATGAGTTGGTGCATGCTCAGTACCAAGTCATCGCCTGCTGCTTTGAATAGTTCGGCAGCGATGCCGTCAGCTCCATCAGCTTATTTTGACTTAAGGATAGATATAGCTATCTTCAATTCTTCAAGGTCGGGTAAGCGGAATTGTTGATCTGCGTCGCCGAGGTTAAGTGGTTCTATCTCCCTTACAAAGGAATTCGGTTCGCCATCGCCGTTATATAATTTGGAGAAGTTATCTTTTCATATTCTCAGCATCAACTGCGGTTCTACTACGATGATCCCCTGATCGTCTTTACAGGCATCGGTTCGTGGCTGGTACCCTTGGGAGGTTTTTTTACCTATTGGTAAAATTTACGAACCTCATTCCTGTTGTGACATCCCTCTATCTCATGGATCGCGCGCTTCTCATGCTCTCTTTTTTTCCATCTAAGAAGCCGGTGTTCCTCTCTCCTCTTCTGCTCGTAGAGCTCGCGAGCAGCTCTAGTCCTTTTGTGCAGTGCCGTTTTGTATGCCTCTTGTGCCGCTGTGTGTGCTTGCCGGCATTCGTCGTCAAACCAGGGCACTTCAGAGGCGGCATCTCTGATGGCTGCAAGGCAATGTTGCCACTGGTTTTCAATGCTTAATGCAGGCAACTTATGACTCCTTAAGAGGTTATTAGAGACTCGATCGGAAAAGACATGGCAGTCTCTTGCGAATGTAGCCGTCTAACGTCGAATCTTCTCACAGTACTTCCTTGTTTTGGCTTGGATCGGGATATCCGTAGCCGTACCTTGGCTACAACGAGGTAGTGGTCCGAGTCAATGTTGGCCTCTCAGAATGTTCGGATATCCTGGATACTGGAGAAGTGTCGTGCGTCGATCGCAATGTGGTCAATCTGGTTGACGGTTGATTGATCAGGAGATTTCCATGCCCCCTTGTGGATATAAGATGCGTGAACTGCGTACTAGCTACAAGAACGTCTCGCCCCGCAGCAAAATCGACCAACCTGAATCCGTTGTCGGAGGTGGTGTCGTGCAGGCTGTATCTCCCGATTACGCCACAAAAGATGTCTTTTCTTCGTAGCGTGGCATTAAAATCTCCTAAGACAATTTTAGTGGCATAGCCAGGGCACTGCTCATATGTCTTGTTGAAGAGCTCGAAGAATATATCTTTGGTGTACTCATCTTTTTCGTCTGTTGGGGCTATATTTTGCAAATGAGTTGGTGCATGCTCGTTTCCAAGTCATCGCTTTTCCATCGTGTTGCCAAAAAATAAAATACTCTATTTAATTATTAAAATTAAAGAATATTATAATTCCAGAAGTTCAAAAAAAAAAATGTTCTATTGAAATTCTCCTCAATATTGTAGAAAAAAAATTGCAAAATTTTCATAGGAACGCATTTATGCAGGTTCTCATACATCAAACACAAAAATTACAAACACGACTAAAAGGATGTTGGAAGCCCAAAATAGCCCAAAGGCTTCACATTTCAAACTAACACTGCAGGTCATAAGGATAAGTTCATAGTTATATCAATGCTAAAAGTTAATCTTGTTTATTTATTTAAATTAATATTCATTCTCAACAATCCATCAGCTCAATCGTGTGTCAAAAACAAACTTGAATGATAATAATTTAAACTTTTAAACCCAAAAAATATAACCTAGTTTATAAGATAATAAAAAACACGACCTATAAAAATGTTTGAAAGTGTGTAAACGAAAAACAATGTAATACTTGAACATCCCCATCCTCATCCATGCTTATCCATCTATTCTTTTTATTTTGAAAATTAATTAGTGTCGCAAGGATGTCGATCTGGATAACGCCTGAGAGGCCACAACCACACTTCCACACTTTACCTACTCTGTTCACCCATACACTGTCCAAATTGTTTTGACATGTGCCAGAAGGATAATAGATTTATGAAAGGACATTTTTAATGTGACAACATAATAAAATGTCCACCTCCCTTCCCATCATACCCTCTCCAGCCCTTATCAAATATCCGCTTTCCCCACCTTTTTGTATATAAGTATAAATAAATCCTAGTGGTCTGTAGGTATAGCCAATGCTGTTTAGGGATTTAAATTTCCTTGGGTCTAATGTTCTTCAAATTATATGTATGTGTAATGTGTATGTATGAAGACCATTTTAGTGTTTACTTATTTTTGTTTTCCTGTTTTGCCCTTGAATGATTTTGATGAGTTGAGACCTTAAGGGAGATAAATTTAATAAGAAAAACAATGCAAAAAAAAAACAACAAAAAAAAGAACGGTGCTTTGCTGCCGTAATCCATCTTTAGATTTAACAGAGTGTAGATGTTAAATTGGGCGGGGATTTGTTTAAGGCTGACAGCCTGTTTTGACATTTAAACGCGCACATACCTTCTGTTGAATTATTAATTTAATTTTTATGTTGGTGTTTTTTTTTTTTTTTGGGTTCTCAGGAAATGGGAACAGAGCATCTTGACGGTGTGGCTGTGGCAGTATAATGGTGGATGGTGGTTTTGTATTTTTGGTTGGAAGGATATTGTTGCGGTGCGGTGTAAGCAAATTTATATTCGAAACGGTTTTGAATTTTGTGTGCTCTGTTTTTTTTTTTTTATTTTGAGTTTAGTTAGTTAAATGTTTTTGTTTTTTCAGGATTATCAATAGAGGTTTGAGGCGTCGGACTGAAACTCTGGGTGGATTCTTTTTCCAAATTGAGGAAGACGTTGAACACAAGAGTATTTTTAATTTGACTTAGCTGTGGGACTATAAGATAAGGAAATAATATTTTAAGACACGGAAAATGACATTGATCTGTTAAATTGAAATAACTAAGTTAATGACTCTTTCTCTCATTTTCAGTTTTGTGTGGGAATTTTATTAAAGGACGAAGTAGACGTTCAAATATGTTTAACAAAAATTTAAAAAAAAACATAAAGATATTTCGATTTTATCAATTTATAATTTTTTGTTTTCGTTTTGATATCCAATATATTTGTATGTATACTAGCAGACCCGACCACGCGTTGCTGTGGCTGAGTAATTAAGGAAGGACTTAATAGACAAAATTGAACACAAATTTACATAACATCTTTAATTTTATTTTATTAATAAATACTATGATTAACATTAATTAAATAAAATCACAGTTAAAGTTTACTGAAGTGCCAATCGATGAACAATATTTTTGGTCAGCCTGTCTTTTGTCAACACAAATAAACTCGATGGTCTACCTACACGTCAGAGCTGTAAAAAATGCAATAATTTTTGTATTGCAGTTAAATGATTAAAAAGACTTACATTTTGAATAATTTGACTTCATGTCGGCACTTAACTTCGAAAAAAAATCACAGTTAATTTTGAAGTCTTTTAAAAGTCTTTTACATTCTTTGCATTCATTAAGTCTTTTGATTGCATTCAATGCAAGCAGTCATTTGAATCTTTTTATTGCTTCCTGCCAAAAAATTGGAAAATTCACTACCTAGTCTTGATCGACAGTAGCGTCGATTGACTTAAACGGTAAACGGTAAACGGTTGCCAGGTAATAATTGTTGTATCTGGTTGTTAATTAGATCTACATCAACATTTTTTGCTGCCAAAATAGCACAATTACTATGCCAACTGTGATTTAGATAGTTATTTATTATATCTGGGAAGACACTCTCGATCAGATCATTTTTAGTTTCAACAATAGGACATAAATTATCTGGCAATCTTATGCACTGGGTATCTTGATTAAATTCCACTTCACCGTTTCCAATATCTAATAGTTGCTGAGAAAATACTCGTGCTGTCGGATCATTTTGGAGTTGTACTCGCATGTTTTTTGTTAACCTTAGTGTTTCGACGTTTCTCCAAAAAAATGATTGTTTTTAACATGCATTGATTTCATCAGCAAAAGTAGAGCGAGAAATCACTGGCAATGTTTGCCAAAAATCACCAGATAATAATAAAATAGCTCCACCAAAAAGTCTGTATTTAATTCTTCGAGTGAATGTTTATGAGCCATGGTACACTCATCCCAAATTAAGATTGAACTCCTTTGTAACACTGTAGCCATTCCACTCATTTTCTTAATGTTACCCAAACATTTGGATGGACATCTAGTGGTAACTTAAAAGCAGAATGTGCTGTTCGACCACCATCTAACAAAGTAGCAGCTATGCCTGATGATGCAATTGTTAATGCAATTTTCTTTTGGGACCGGACAACAAAGTAGCAGCTATGCCTGATGATGCAATTGTTAATGCAATTTTCTTTTAAGACCGGACTTTCGCAAGGATCAACGATATCAAAAATGTTTTACCGGTTCCACCTGGTGCATCCAACAAAAAGAAACCACTTTGTTTAGCATCAACAGCCAAAATAATCCGATTGTATACATTTTTTTGTTCGTCAGTGGTTCATTATTAGCAACAATTGTAGCTAAATCAAGATTATTAAATTGTTCTTCTCGCTGCAAATCGCTATTTACTAAGTCTTTAGCTGGACGATTAGGTGATGGCATACCATAATGACTAAGTGATGAATTTGAGATCATAAAACATAAGTTTTCAATTAGTATCAATGCTTCATTACATATCTGGTGAGAAATCTAGATTTGGAAATTGGTTTGTTTGTTTAAGTCGGTACAGTATATCTTCAGTCATGTAGTTTTTATATTTTTCCCACAGTATAGATGACTGTGTTGGAAAACATGTCGTCAATATGATGGCATATAGTTGACGAATACAACTTGTCGACGACGTTGAAGCTACATCAGCAAGTGTCAGATCCCAATGATTGTCATCTTCTAAAAGTTGCAACTCACGACATGCATCTTGATACGTACTAAACACTCGACCATTAACTTTTCGTAATAATTGGAAAGAGATTAGTCCAGGAACATTTACCAACAACAAACGCAAAAAAAAGCATTCACGTTGTTTTGGATGTACTGTATAAGGCCGCCCCAGTGTCTTAGCTTTATATATACCTGCTATTGAAGGATGTGGTTCTACATTTTACGTGGCTCCCATTATCTTGTTGACATGTTCCATCAAAAATAGCATGGGATATAGGTATACAATAATGTTCTTCCGAATTGGCCAAAGGCATCAGTTTTTTGACAAAGTGAGAAAAATCCAGTTAACGTCGTTTTTGGTGGTTCAAATGCTCTTTGAAAAACATTCTCTTCAGTGAAATATACACGTTGACCATTTTCAACATGCACTGCAAGATGTTGGATAGATGGTTCTCTGTGGTGTATGGGAAAACTAAGTATACGCCAGATAGCTTCGTTGCTGCTTATGTACATATCTGCCCATTTGGTATCGTGCTATTTCGTCATTTTCATTTATGTTTTGTACTCCAAACATGGCTAAATCACTGCCCCTATTGACATACTTGCAAATGTACTTAATGCATTTAATTGAACTAAAAAACTCAACATTAATATGAGACTTGAATGTTTTTGAAAGCAGTGGTGAGTATGGTACCACACATTGATTGTCAATTTCTAATTAGTTAGAATTTGACGTTTTATTTTAAATGTGTGACCACCGTTATCGGCGTCTCTACGGCGATACAACGGATAACCATCGACATCAGTAATGGTATCATCCGTGAATTTCATAGGAATTTTTTTTTTTACATTTCCCATTTTCCATGCATGGCGATGCCATATTAAAAGCACCACACGGCCCGTTAATCATGTGACTTGTAACAATGTCAAATAATTCTTGATCAATTGACGAATCTGGAATTTCGGCTGAAATGATTTGATCAATTTCTTCTGGACGAATTTTAACATCAAGCCAAATTAAAATGTGAGCATGACGTAAGCCTCGCTTTTGCCACTCAATTGAATACAACCAACAACACGTTTTGCCAAAGACTTGTGGAGATTATTAGTAGAGTACCTTTAGACGACTTCGAAATAAAAGATATAAGTTACAATACTAAAGTCCACTTTATTTAACACAAAATATTTCTTAATTAAAGATGAATATTATAATAATAATATATTTTAGGATACTTATGAGACGTGTGTATCACACGAGGTCAGCCAAGAGAAGAAGGTTAAATTAAATCTTAACATTTTAAAATGTCTATTAGCCTTCCGGCATTTACTACTCTAGTACATTTCTTTTATATTCAGTTGTATAGTTTAAACAAAATTATTTTTAGTTTAGAAATTAGAAAGTAGGGTTCGCCACAGACTGAACATTTTACAATAAAATCAATTAAGGATTTTAATTTTTGTTTAAACACTCGTTCAGTAATGTCGTGATGATGTATCGACTGTTGACCTGGTAATAATAAAGTTTGTATTTTCTCCCAATTTGGATTGCACGTAAATGTTATAAACAAATCCGGACGTCCGTAATGACGGATATATAAGCCATCGCGTCCTAAATGTATTCTTGCATGTTTCGTGAACTACCGATGTAGCTTGAAGGCAATACAAAATTGTATTTCAAAGTCAAAATATATTTCAGAAAACATAATGATCATATATAATTAGAAAAGTAGATTTTATATAAAGTATTTTTCATTTGCAACACATATGTAAACAATTTAGACCATTACTCGAAAATAAACTATCCTATATCTTAAGGTAGACCAAATTACACATAAAATGCCAACTTTCATAGAAACCGGTTGACTTGGTGAAGAGTTCACTGGGAACATACACATGACACTGGATTTGTATATATTAAGATTAATATGAAAATTGAAAGCTTACTAGAAAAGCATGTTCGGAGCAAAACTTCTTGCACCTCCTTAGAAAACCCAAACATCTTGCGGCATTTTTGGCGACATCGCGTATGTGATCGTTCCACAATAGGTGAATATCGAGATATTCAATCTCCTCAATGCAAGTGCCATCTATGAATTAAGGCAAGGGGGTATATCTCGCTTTAACGATACAAGACAGCATTAGGTTTTCGAATCCTTAAATTCTTTGTGATTTTTCTGAATATGAAAAATTAAGAGAACTATCGTCAACGACACAATGTATTCGATTAGATTATTTTCGAGAAGATAGCCTGTTGCCAAACCCTAGCTCTATCTGCGGGCAGAATAATGGCTTTGTTTGAAATATGTAGGTTAGCCATGATTTTTTAGAAATAAATTATTACAAGTAATCTAAGTTTTCGACCTCGAATAATGAACGAAACATGGCCAAAAATTTTCAAAGTCGAGAAAATCTGTAGTTGTTATTAGTTGTTGGCACTTCGCACTTTTTTAATTTGAGCCCATAACCGACCCTACAAATCCAATAGGTTGTCAAATAAAATTTACGAAAACATAAGATAACCAGTTTCCCCAGTCGTGAAGCTAAAAACTACTCAATTTATAATAATGTTGTAGTTTAAAGCAATAAGCTAATGATTTCGAACTCAACAATTTTAACAATTTTTGTCCATGTGGCATTAAGCATTCGGGGCCGAAAACTTAAATTATGTACAAAACCAACATTATAAACACCTTAAGTCTACCGGATTTAAAATACGGCGCTTTCCTTTCCGAAGGTAGGGTAAGTTCGGGCATTATGGCGCACCTAACGTTAATCTAAAATAACTTTAAAACGAACAACATTTTATAATTCAGTATTTTTTTTTTATTAAATAAGAGAAAACAGTAACATAAATAAATCAAATAAAAATAATAATTCAACTTCATTAACAAAAAATAAATTATTTTAAAAATAGTTTAAAAAAAAACATATTGCCCTACCTGCGGGCAATATGGCGCACCCCTGAGGGCAATATGGCGGGGAGGTTTCATTTTTGATTTAAACGCCCACAACCATCACAGGTGTTCCTAAATCCCGTACATGAGTCGTGAGACCACTGTCCACAAAGGACACACTTCATCCACTCGTCCTTTTTGATTGTAGTGGTGTAATCTTCAACACATCCAGCACAAATATCTTCCCCGAAATCTTCGTGCGTATATTTGGCATTTCTGAAATAATTATAAATAACTTACAGTTAAAATACTATTTTACAACGGAATTATCCCTATAATATGCATAGCATTACATAAGATGCAAAAAACGAGAAGAGACGAAGAGACATACGTATGAAACTATAATTTACATGAAAACTTCATAAGGGCATTATGGCTTACCCGCGCCATAATGCCCTCACAGTATCTGCGCCATATTACACAAAAAAACACTTATTCACAAAACATTACAAAAAAACTAAGTTCTCTTTTCGTTTCAAAAATTTCCCGCTACACAACAAAACTGAAACTGTATTCTGCATTACACTCTTCACACCGAACATCTGTGTTATATACTTACCGAGAAAAACGAATCCAAACACAAAGCAAAATAATAAAAACACGAGCAAACTGTAAATTTTTTGTATATTCTTTTTTTTTGTCCAGCGAAATTCGTCGTATAGACTAACGATGTTTACAGGGCACGTGTTCAGCAGAGACTGAAGTTTTTGCATTGTTTTTATTTTGATTAGAATTTTAGAAGTATGATATTTGCGAGGTGCGCCATAATGCCCCATGCGCCATAATGCCCGAACTTACCCTATGTTCTATATAGTTGATTGACTACTATATGTAGTTCGATTTTGTTGTTTCCAAATCTTCAAAAAAGGTTTTTTTAAAATTAGTTTGTTAAAGTTAAATTACAATTAGTAAAACCATTGAAAAATTTAACAAAAGGAATTGTTAATAATATTAATAATACACAAATTTCCTAATTTCGACACTACAAATATTTTTTTCCGAAACTATAAAAGTTATTGGACTTAATTATTACAAATAAAAAACAAATTGTGTAGTCTATACGACTTGGTGTTAATTACGTCGGACTCAAAAGCAAACGCCGTTACTTCCAAATTGCAAATTTGACCGAAAAAAAACTCCGAATCTAAATGTTGACTTTTCTCGACGCTTCAAGGTCAATAGAATCTAAATAAAATATTTTTAAGAGAGTTGTACATACATATGTGCGTTTTAACGTCCGAAACATGGGAACCTCTTTACGTCGTCCATATTTCAAAATCCAGTCAAGATATCGACTTTAAATAAATGATATTATACAGTTAATGACACAGAAAGGGCTCTCAAAAAATTGAGAGGATGGTATTTTTACCATAGAATACCATTAAACAAAAAAAAGGTTTTGAAATCAAACTACTTCATCATTTGCAAAATATTGTTGGTAATTTGTAGTTATCTACAGACGGGATGGGAAGTCTGGGCCACATCCCAGGCTTTCCACTTTCAATTTCAAACTCTTCGGCTAATGGAGCTACTAGTTAAGTAACTATAATGTAAAGTTTCTAGGTCTGGCTTACGAGACAGATGATAGGTAATAAGAATATTGTGTATTTTTATATAGCTTTTTACTTTTTCATTTTTAAACTTCAAAATATTGTTAATATTTTGGTACATTTTATTGGGTTATAGACATCTATCAAATTAAGTCGTTAAACCAATTTTTGTGTTTGCAGTCAGAAAGTCAGATATTTACAAAAATGCATTGTTTAACTATTTGTGTGGGGCTATGCGAACCTTTATGCAGATGAACCTATAGCTCTTCAGCATTTTAAAACCACCATTCGTCAAGCTGTATGGCTGAAACACCGTCAAATATGTTTCAAAAAGTGTTCGAAAATTGCCTTAAAATAATCGATGCTTGACACACATCGCGTGGTCGTCATTTTAATGATGACACACAAAGTCTACGTTAAGACTTTAAAATGAATAAGAAATATTAAGAACAAAAATTGTGTACATTTGTTTTATTTACATTTTCGTATAACCCTATATTTTTAGCAATATTTTATTTTATAAGCTTTACTACAGATTTCTTCAAAAATGGGTTTTGGAACAGTGTTTTTCAAAATTATGTTTACTCAAAATTCTGCAAGATAAACACTTTAAACTTATCATATGTATTGCATACCAAAATTTCGCATGAAAAAATACTGTATCTTTCCACACTGTTTAACTATCTCTGAGTTTCTGATCACAAAATATTGTAACCTCTAAAAGTCTGTTTTGGTTAGTTCTATTGTTTACTATCTGTAGAAAAAGCCAGTACTTTAATTTAATGGCATTTTTGTTTTTAAAACCCAGAAGAAGTGTTGCATAAAAATTCAACAAAAATTAAATAAAAGATGTAAAATCTTTTAATTTTATAAAAAATTACAAAAACTCTATCCAAAATATTAAAAAGTCAAAATGCGGATTCGTTCATTAAAATAGTCACTTGAAGTTTACAAACCAAACATTTTTGGAACACAAGGAATTCAAGTATATTGAAAGAATTTGATCTTATTTTTTTAATGTGATGAAAAGCACGACTTGGTAGCACGAATTTGTTCATATGGTCATGTATCCCAAGAGCGTGTTTAAAAAAATCATATTGTCTTAATGCAATGGTTTTTAATTGCCTTAATTTAAATCCGGCTTCAAAATAAATTTGTCGGGTTTTTGATATATTACTTTCTTAAAATCGAAAAAAACAAGTATACAAAGCATTTATGAAGTACATAGAAGTCATGGTTTTTTTACTCTTTAGTACCTTGGTTCAATATTCAGTGGGAATATTTATAGAAATTTTATACAAAATTCAAAAAATCTTCATAAGTTGTGATATTTCGTGTTTTTCAAATAAATCCTTAAAAAATGCTGAAGCATTTCTGCTATAACCGTTTTCAACAGAAAAGTGAAAAACGGATTAAAAGTACTTTCTGTTTTTATAACGAATCGGTCGTCAGCAATATTATCATATTAAGATTTTGAAATATATAACAAAATATTTAAATAATGTTGAAAATATGTATTTTTAAAATTTGATCAGATAGTTAAAATCGAGATTCGGATTTGCAATCAGGAATTAACTCCAAAACTTAATTTTAAAAAATGTGAATGGATTAAATTCAAAGTCTGCTCAAAACTTCTTATAGATTCAAATAAAGGCTAATTACTTAATAGAATTTCCAAGAACTAAGTGAGATATTAAAAAAATTTAAACTGTAACTGGAAGGCACCGACTTGTAGTTAGCAAAATATTTATATAATTTAATGTTAAGGCGATTTACTGTGTCAATCTGTTGATTAAAGAGAACTACAAGTTATGAATTAACAAGTACTGGAACCGCAAGACCCGGTCAGTTAATTCGAGTAACTCTAGTATGATCCATACAATCATCAAGGTATACAGGAAAAAGAACGACGATGACCTTCCGAGTTTGAAACTCCAAAGAATTAAAGAGAACAGAGACGTACTCAGGACAGCACAAATAGATCCAGAAGAAGCCATCTTTGATTATGACTTTTATATAATTGAAGATCTGAAGAAAAAGTGGAGGCGGTGGGAGCTGCTTTCCAGCAAGGTGAATGTTAGCATTCGCCATAACCACGAACTGAAAAATAGAGCCCTTCTTAATCACTTTTACTTTCGAAATGATATGACACAATGGCGATCTGAAAACTGCGGTTTCATGAGGTTCAATGACGATTTTTTGGCAAATGCCATATTCGCTGATCAAACGGGACCAAGTTCCTTGTTAGTGACATTTACCAATGGAGGCAATTGACACTTACACCACACTCTTCAATAATGCACTGAATAATGCATATTATCCAGTACATTGGAAGACCGCTGTGGTTCATCCTCTCACGAAAAAGCGAAAGTACAACTCCAACCCGTCAAATCTTCGGTCGATAAGTCTTCTTCCGAGCATCAGCAAAGTTTTCGAAAAAGTCATTAATAGGGCTCTGACTAAGTGGGCTGCGGACAACAAAATAATTCCGGATAAACAGTTCGGGTTCAAGACGGATCATGACACAATTCATGCTGCGTCTAAGCTCATTTCTGATATCCAATGGAATAAATCAAAACAACAATGCACAGGTGCTATTCTGGTTGATTTGGAAAAGGCCTTTGACACCGTATGGTTAGAGGGTCTTTACCAAAAATTGAGCAGGCTTGGCATAAGCAAGCCATTGTTGTATATACTTTATGATTTGCTTAACGATAGAAAGTTTGTTGTCAAAAGTTGCAATGTAACTTCTACCACAACATTCCCAATTAAAAATGGTCTTCAACAAGGAGCGGTGAATTCGATAATTCTCTTCAGCATTTACACCTGATAGGTAGTCTTACAAAGGCAATTGCATACGCCGACGATCTAATTGCGTACAGAACGGCCCGAAAGGTTGAGGTTATTAGAATTCACTTGCAGCGTGATTTCGGCAAGACTCAGTGATATTTTGACGACTGGAAACTGAAAATAAATGTCCAGAATTCGGAGACAATTCTATTCCGGACTCCGTTGGCTAGGGCCACGAGGGATACGTGCAAGAATTGGTGCAAGATGGTCATCGTTGATCTTCACGGGCAGCCATTGGCGAGCAAAAGTGTAGTGAAGTACCTTGGTATCTGGTTAGATCAGTATTTATATTTCGACAGACATATAAACGCTGCTCTGACCAGGGCCAGAGGAGCCTTCGCTCTGACGAAACGGCTGTTTTTTAGCAGTCGGCTTGACCCTAGAGTGAAGCTACGTGGCCCTCATACGGTCGATAATCGTTTATGGTTGTCCTGTGCGGTTCAACGTTGCCCCTTCCAAGATGGAGAAGTTTCGGGTGTTCGAGCGGCAGTGTTTACGACACTGCACTGGCTTATATCGAATAGCCGAATCTTCTTATGTGCATTACTATTCCAACTAGGTCTTACACAACGGGGATCATATCAACATAATTGACAATTTCGTGATAAAACTCGTTCGAGGTCACATTGCAAGAGCTATGTGTTCGACCAACAATTTAATTTTCGGAGCGTTCTATCCAAACGACGAGTATTTTGAAAGTGCACTCTTCAGCGGCTTTATTCCACCAGAGGGACTCCTCTTTTTAGACCGATGCGGTCTGATACAGGATATATTGGCAGGTCCGCTAATCTACCACGTCAGACGACGAACCGTGGATAGGCAACTCCTGTACAATCGGGACGTCATGGCACAAAGCGGAGCAGAGCTCCTTCGGTTCAGGACCGAATTGATATAGGGTGAAGCAGGAGAACCAGTTTTGGTGGCTTCAATCGGCACTTGATAGTGGGTAGTCGGGATGGAATTTTAAGCTTTGGCCGGCTTTTATACTTTTTTTATATTTTAAGGGTTTAGTTAAAAGTAGAATAGGCATGGTGTCACAAAAAGAAATAGAAAAAAAATAAAAAAAAAAACGAAAAACGAGTGTTATAGTTCAACTTAGAGGGTCCGTTATGGTACCATTAAGTTAGTTGTAAGTTATGGATAATAAGGCTAGTTTTATTAATTTTTTTCTAGCTTTAAGATGGGTTAAAAAATTAATTAATAAAAATGAATTTAAAAAAAATTAAAAAAAAAAAGTGCTATGGACTGTCACGCGAGAGGTCTTGGGTTCGATCCCTGCCTGTGCCTCTTGCGAGGAATTGACAAATTCTCCAAGAGTAATTCTTGTTATGAAAAGTGCTTTCTCAAATTTGCCGTTCGGATTCGGCTTAAAACTGTAGGTCCCTTCCATCCCTGACTACAGTCACTAGGACCTAGTTCTCAAACGGACTGTGCCACCCAATTTGTTTATTTTTTTATTTATAATGTTAAGGGATATGTTGTGCTTCCATTAACCTTAAGACAACAATTTTAGTTGTATTTCCCATTTTTAAAGTTGCAAACCTGATGCGATAGAAAAGTTCCAAGGTAAAATTCGAATTCAGGACAACTAATTGTTTAAAAAGTATTGTTTTTTTATGTGACGAAAACAAACCATAATTTTGTCGACCAGTGTATAAGCTGTATTTTAAGATTTAAAAATGAACCCGCAAAAAAATTCGTTTTTTGACTACTCGCAGAAGACAAAATGCTGTTCCGATTATCATTAAGTTATCAGCAGAATTTAATTTTTTGACAACAGGGGGTTACCAAAACCAAATCGGTGGTGACAAGAACGCTGGAATTGCACCGTAAACCATGTCAAAAATACTGTAGCCGAAGTTTTTACTTCAATCGAAAGAGTAATGTGCCCGCTGATGATGAATTTTGAAATGAATAAGGAAGAGACACGAAAGTCCAAACGCTTTTTTTTACAACATTTCCGAATTCCCGGTATAATTGTTGTGGTAGATGGAACTCATATTCAACATTTTATTTACACTTTGACAAAAAAAAAACTTCACTCGCAAAAACATTTTATGTAGAGTGATTATTTTCGATTTTGCCTTGTTTTGAATTCTACTTTCGAGTTACGTAGTTCCTCGTTTACTACTCGATTCTAGTTGGTTCGAAAGTAGTCAAATAGTTACATAATACCAATTTTTCGAATTCAAGCAATTTCATTGTAGAATCGAGTTACATAGTAAAGGGCCCCTTATTTTTTCAAAATTTAATTTCAAAATCTTTAGAGCGGTTTTTTGTTTGAGTTTAAAAATATTTATATACGTTTTAAATTTCAATTTTGTAAACATATAACAAACCATTTTCAAGATATCGAATTTCAAAGTAAACATTTTTAGTATTTTTTCAAAGAACAAAGAATAAAACAACGACATTTATGACCATCAAATATTATTGAGACAATTGAGGTGGTGCCCAAAATTGTTGAAATAGGTTCAATAGTTCTTTAGAGAACTTAAAACAAAATAACGGTTCTTTAGGAAACAAAATATTTTTTTTTACAGATGATAAATTAAGAAAAAAATGTTGGAGACAATTTAGAAAAATCGTTGGTTTTTAATAAAATTCTAGTTTTCCATTTTTGACCAGCAAATTTTATTTTTAATTTCCAGACAGACAAGGGGTCCATTTTTTTTAAATTCTCTTCCATTATACATTTTTGAAATCGAATTTGTGAACGAATTCAAATACTGAATTTCTTCCATAAAGATTTTTTGTATTAAAAAATTTTCATAGTACTTTAGTTACAATATTTCGAACGCAACCCTTCGCAAATATGTAAATACTGTTCAAAAAATATTATTCAAAAAATAAATCGTCTAACATTTTATTTCATTTAGAAGCTAAAAAAATCACTTACGTGTTTGAGCTTCCGTCAACTGCAACACAAATTAATGGTGGTGAAGCATTCATCGTTGATAATCCACCAAATCCGCCAATTGAATTTATCTCACCACCATCAACGTTTCTCACAACTACTGAAGCAGCTGTAGTTGCAACTTCTTGTTGTAGCCTTTGGTAATGTTGGGGTTGTTGTTGCTGCAACTGTAATTGTAATTGTTGTTGATGTTGTTGTTGTTGTAAGACTTGTAATTGTTCTTGCTGTTGTTGTAAAATTGGATGCAATTGTTGTTGTAGTTGTTGTGGTTGTTGTTGTTGGTCTCGCAATAAATACGGATGCGGACGAACTTTTGATGAACTTTTCATCGATGATAAATTATTATTATCCAATGAAATCTTTTTATTAATATTATTAATATTCATTAATGCCAAATTATTATTGTGATTATTATTAAGGGCAACAGGTGTTGCCAAAGCAGCTACAACACCGACGTTCAAAAATTCCGTAAAATTTCCTCCGGTTATATCGAACGATTTCAACATTATTACATTTGTTGATGTAAAACTTTTGTTTTTGTTTTGTATTTTATTTTTTAATTATTTAAACTCGCCGTTGAATGTATTTGTATATATTTGTGTTGAGGGCTTTTTAAATTTTTATTTTATTTTATGTAATAATTTTTATATAGCACACGTGAGTAGGAGTGTTGATAACCGCACTTGATTTCATCTACAGATATGAAATAATTTTATTTTTTTTATTGGGATTTTAACTTTTCGAGAGTGAAAATAGTAAAAAAAGATTTTAATTATTTTATTTGTTGAGAGAACAGTAACGAAGTAACGAATATTTGCGTGTAGAAAGATATACACTTTTAATTATCTAATTGAATGAATGAATTTAATGATTATTTTTTTGTTTTGCCTTAAAATTTGCCTGGAATTATAATTTTAATGCTTTTTCTAATTTATTTCATTTGGGTATCGGGATGTTTCGTTTTAAGAAGAAAAAGAAGACGTCACTGACCGACGACGACGAAACGGTGACACAGTAAAAATACTTAAGACGGAAAATTAGGTCAAATTTAATTAAAAACAATTAAGTAAACAGGAAATGAACTTTGTTTACTTGTAAAATCATTTTGTACACATTAAAATTTACGTAATTAATAAGTTTTGATTTGTAGCAGAAGAACTCTCAATTTCCAAAAACGCGTTAATAAATTTCAACACCTATTTTTCACCGTCGTAATTTCACACTGATTTCGTTCGTTTAGTGGAATTAAGTTCGAAATAAAAGAAAATCAACGTATCTGGATCCAGATAAGTTTGGTTATCTTGTAGAGTCTTATCTTTAAGGTTCATATATTTTATATTTTACACTAACAAATAAACCTTCCTATCTACATTCTTTTTACCTACCTTAAACGGTCTTTCATACAAAATAATAAATGTCAATTTTGTTATCTTTAATTTTGTTGTTGTTGTTATTATTGTTGTTGTTTGAGGCTTATTTAAACCTATACAAATAGGACCGTGTATTGGTTATACGATTATTATTATTAACTGAGAGGAAATTTGTATTACATTTAGAAAGTGTACCACCGGTTGAAATAAATGGAGATATAAATTCCCCTCCTGCATTTTTGTATATATGTAGATATTTTAAGTAAAGTAAACATTTTCATTTTGATAAGATAACATCGCAGGCATAATGGGAATTTGATAACAAAAATTAAAATCTGGGTATGGTGACAGGGACAGCTTGAGGAATGAGAGTAAATATAACTTAATCAAAAAATGTACCTGTTTTTGTGTAGTGGTGGTGCAGTTTTCTGGAATATCACAATATCAACACTGAGACTTCTGTAACTTTACGAATTTAGAAAGACTAGTAAAAAAGCAGTTCTGAAGACATTAGAACCATGATGATTCGAAAACAATGAAAGGGTTTAAAGGATATTTTATCAGTACTGCTAGTGTGTTGGAAATAAGAGTAAGAGGATGGGATGCGATCCATACTGATAACTACCCGATATTTTTAACAGTTTCAAAAAAATATTAGCAACAACATGTTGTGTAAGGTATAAAAACGTCAATAACCAGAGTTCTACAATTTTACTTTTTTAACTTCCAATAGGAAGTTATTGTAATAGATCCGATTTGTCAAATTGAAAATTTTGACATTTCTCGACGTTTCAAGGTCCCTAGAGTCGAAATAAAAGATTTTTAGAAAGATTTCCGTACGTTCGCGACGTTTTTTTCGTCGTCCATAGCTCAAGAACCAGAAGAGATATCGATTTCAAATAATTTTTGTTATACAGATAATAAGGCAGAAAGGGCTCTCAAGAAAAGTGCGTGGGTGGTTTTTTTACCACAGCAGTTTGAAAAAAAAGGTGAAAGTTTTGGTTACCCTTAAATGTCTAACGTACTAAAAACGCTACAGACTTGAATTAAATTTTATATAATAAATTGTAACGTGATACCAAACAAGTATATTTTTTGAAAAAAATCCATTTAACGGTCTTTTTTATAAATCAAAAATACTGAAAAAATATTTGTCACCTCCAAAATTTTACGACTAAAATATGATTTTATCTCCAAAACAATTTTGTGCAACGAAGAAAAATGTTTTTGACATCTGATAAAATTTTGAGAAAAATCGAATTGACAGTGTTTTTTACAAAAAAATAAAAACCTAAAATAAAAAATGTATACAAGTTGGTAAAAATTGATTTTGACTCAAATATTTTTTCAAAAATTAAAGATATTGGCTTTAAACTACTTTTATCTTTCAAAAAATATTGTTGTTAACATTCAGTAAAATTTTGAAAAAAATCGAATTGACAGTTTTAGTATAAAATATAAAAAAATCTAAAAAAAAATTTAACAAAAGTTGGTAAAAATTGATTTTCGACTCAAATATCTTTTCAAAACTTTGGGATAATAGCTTTTTACTAATTTTCACTTATAAGAAATATTGTTTTCAACATTAAAACAAATTTTAAGAAAAATCTAAGTGACAGTTTTCTTACAAAAAATAAAAATCTAAGAAAAAACGTTACTCAAAGTTGGTAAAAATTGAATATTGATTCAAATATTTTTTCACAACCTTGAAATTTAAGCTTCAAACTTATTTTATCTTAAAGGAAACATTCTTTTCAACATTTTGAAAAATGTTGAAAAAAATCGAATTGACAGTTATTTTACAAAAAATAAAAACCTAAAAGGAAAAATGTATAAAAGTTGGTAAAAATTGATTTTCGACTCAAATATCTTATCAAATATTTGAAATATTGGCTTTAAGCTAATTTTATCTCATAAGAAATATTGTTTTCAACATTCTTTAAAATTTTTAAAAAATCAAATTGACAGTTGTTTTACAAAAAATAAAACTCTATTTTATTTCACAGAAAATATTGTTTTCGATATTCAGCAATTTTTATATAAAAATCCAACAGTCCGTTTTTTCATAAAAATTAAAATCTACAAAAAATAGTTTGCAAATTTAGTAAAAATTGATACGAGTAGACAAGATACGAGTGATAGACAAACTTTTAAGCAAGACAAATCGACAGACGGGATGGGAAGTTATCAATGTAAGTCGCATCCCAGCCTCTTTTTTTTTTAAATATTTTGACTTGATAAATAACTCTGACTTTTAACTTAAAATGAACGTCTTTTTTTCAAATTCTTAGCTTAAAATCAATTTTAAGAGTCAATTTGTTTTTTTTTTAAAGACTTTTGAGTTCATTTAAAAGTTTATTTTAAATGCAATTCAATTTTAAAATTTTGTTAATAATTTGAATACTTCAGGCTCCTGATTTTTAATTTTCTTTTATTTATTTACATCAATTAGAGCTTTACACTCAAATAGACTTATGAAATAATTATAAAACATAATATTATATAAAAATTTTAATAGTACTAACATTTTAATTAATAATAAAAATAATTTAAATTTAAAACTTAACATGTTTTTAATAGATATTCTACTCAAATGAAAAATAAAATCAATGTTGTTTGATAAATTGTTAATTTCCCTAACACTGCGAGAAATAGGCCATTGAAAGCATTATTTACCCTATGATAGAACGGCTGAAATTAAGTAGAGTGTTCCAGGCAGAACTTTTGGCGATTAAAAGAAGCCTGGTACTAGCTTAAAGAAAAGATAGTCAGTCGCTATCGAATCTCTGTCTCTACATACTCTATAATATTCCATAACTGTCGATCATCTCTATTAAAGATGACACGTTTAATATTCACCATAGAGATATTTCAGAAAACTGTAAGCTAGAGGAACTCGCCAGGAATGGTACAGTACAGCCCATTCTACCACGTTCGGTATATCTAATACCTAACGCTACATATAACATATTGCTTATGCAGGACGCTTTGAAGGAGACAAACACCAGGTGGAATACCATTACCCAGTGCCTGGTCAAAAAAAAAAGCGTTCAAGGTGCTTACTATCTCTAATCAAATAGAATATAAGCTTGAGAATCGGTTTCATAACCGGGCACTTTTAACAGGAAAGCTCGCCATGTAGCTAGGCGTATTCTTCAATGACTTTTGCAGAAGTTGTATGAATGAGGAAAAGGAGGTTCAGTTTTTCACGTCCTATCTACATGCCCTGCTCTATAGCTCAATAACGCAAGAATTACTTAGGAGAATTCTTCTATAATGATCTTAACGATCTCAATCATATTAACATATTCAGCCTCTCACGGTTCGTAAGACAATCTAACTGATTTCATTGAGCTTATTTTTCAAGATTCATGTGGTATTACAATGGGCCATTTTTTTTGGTCAACATCTTTAATCCATTTTAAAGCAAGACAAAAATTCTTATAAAACTATCGTAAATTTCAAAAACTTAAAAAAAACATCTGGCCATATGTGGGTGATCTAAGTTAATCCATTTTCTTATAACTACTGCCTTTCGGCCTAAGAAACAATGGGCTCTTAAACTGGCCTAAGTGTGTCCTACTCCAACACGGACAACCATTTTAACCTAACGTAACCTACCCTATAATAACTTTCACGGAACAAGGTTCGATTTCTTAACTCTAGAGAGGAAATGTATAGATCCCTAAGAGGCAAAGGAAAAAAGAAGACAATCTATATGATTTGATTAGATATCCCTAATAAAGTTTTTAAATGATACCTTACATAGTACGAAGGCATTTGGTGCATAAACGAACTGGTAAAAGAAAAACATTCATCCACCCATACAGGTTTGTGATTTCATTTTGAAGATGCGTGTAGCCGGTCGAACTTTTGATTCTTCTAAAAAAAATTGAGGTCATATTCAAACACAAGACGCAATAGAAAGCCATTAATAAATATAAGGTATCGTCAGATGTAGTTGATCAGCCTGATATAAAATCATGCTGGTTCATTTTACTATAAAATTTAGTGTATCACAAATTTTTTTTTCAAATAATTTTTGTATGGAAGATATATATCCTGTTTTGGGCAACTTTTGTGGATAGGAGATAGAAAAGGTGTTTTTCACTGTGAGAAAAATTCAACATATGTTAGTGAACTATTAAAAATTACACTCAAGACTCTAGAGAGTGTGGTCGAACACATTTTGAGTAGAATAGGTTGATTTCCATTAGGTTCAGCATTCGTACCTTTATTTACGACAGAAAGCACCGCTTCTACTTCCGATATTGAAGAACTTTAGTGACCTTTACGAACACAATTTGCAGATTTACTAATCGGACAGTTTGAAAAATTGTTAAAGCCAAAAAAAATTGGTTTAAAAAAACTCAGCAAATGCGTTACAAATATCCGGTAAACTCGTATTAGTCGAACCCAAGTATTGCATAATTCTGGAAATTCTATTTGATTTGCTTTTATTTTGAATGAAGGGGTCGGCTTGACTCCAGAAGTGGTATGTGGTTCAACGTTCCACCATTCCAAATGAAGAAAATTCTGGAATTCGAGCCGCGGAATTTTAGACGCTGTACCGGCTTGCAACGAACGATTGAATCTTCTTGAGTGCATTATTATTTATCACAAAAAGTCAACAAAATTGACAATTTTGTGATAACATTTTTTAGAGGTCACATTGCGAGAGCTATGACTTTGATAAAAAAATTTTGATTTTTGGTGCGTCAATCAACGATTGCTATGAAGGTGGTGGAGATATTATTCTTCGTACACAGGTGGCAGTTAGACACATTGGATGTTCACCTAATCCACCATGGCGAACGGTGGGTGGCTCCTTTACAGCCAAGATGTCCTGACACAAGATGGAGCAGAGATCCTTCGGTTCAGTAGGGTTGTTGTCGAAGGGGACTAAAATTATAGGTTTAAGCAGGAGAACCAGTTTTGGTGCTTTTAATCTGAACTTGAGAATAAGTAGACTGAATGGAGTTCTATAGTCTTGTCCGGTTTAAATACCTTTTAATATTCTTAGGGTTTAGTGAAATAAGCATTTTTTTTATATTCACAAGCACTCAAGGTATTATTAGTACCCTTTACATGTTTATATTCAAACACAGTGCGAGCGTTAGGAAAATAGGGAAGGATTTAAAGGGAGATATAGGTGCACATTGGTCTTAAAGTTCTGAACATCAAAATGGGAGGGAAAAACAGAGTTGGCCAAAGCATTCCACATTCTCGATGTGCGATTTAAGAAAGAATCTCTATACACGACAGTACGCCCGAAATTGAGCTCAAGGGTAAACTGATGAGCATTCCTAGAAGTGCGAATATTACGGCTGAATTGTTTAAGGAGTGGAATGCAACTTTCTAATTCGACAGAACATTGTTTGTAAAAATATCTATAAAACAACGAAAGGCATGAAACATTGCGACGGTGTTCTAGCGATGTAAATGTTTTGATTATAGTTCTGTCGCCTTTCATTTTTAAAGCCCTTTTTTGAATTCTTTCCTAGAGATTAAAACTTGTTTTGGGGGCACCTGGCCAGATATGCGAATTATATTCAACGCTTTGGACGGATAAAATCTTTGTAGATTATAGCTAGATCAGAAGGTGTGAAAAATTTCTTGCATCGTCGGAGAAATCCTAAGCACCTGGCAGCGTTTTTGGCGATATCGAATGTGAGATCATTCCATAAGAGGTGATCTGTGATATTCATACCGAGTACTGAAAGTTGATTAGTTTCCTGGATGCAAGTGAAGCTCATGGATAGCGGCATCGGGGGTGGGTTACGCTTTAACGACAGGAAACAGCATTGAGTTTTCGAAGCATCAAATTCTACACGGTTTTTGATTCCCCATTGGACAATGCTGTCAAGATCAGGATTTAATTAGCTTATCATACGCTGCCGTTGAAATTGCACATCCGAAGGACAAGGATGTGAATCTAGAAACAAATATGAAAAGCTGAGGGTACTGTCGTCAGCGAAACAGTTTAATGGATTAGAAGTGACAGACAAGAGATCGTTTATGAATATAAGGAAGAGAGTCGGAGACAAAACGGAGCCCTGGGGGACACCAGCATTTATTTTAGAATTTCAGACTTGAAACCATCCAATACAACTTGTATTGAAAGAAAGGTAATTTCTAATCCAATGAAAAAGATATTCATCAATACCAAAAGCACGCACTTTCGATAAGAGAGCTTGGTGCCAAACTCTATCAAATGTTTTTGAAATATCAAGTGCAATAATTTTACTTTCTCCAAAACGATGTTAAGATTGGTTCCACTGTTCGGTGAGAAGAACCATGAGATCACCAGTGGACCTATTGCTATGAAAGCCATACTGTCGGTTATTAAAAAGCTTCCGTTCGTTAAGATATTTCTTAAGCTGAAAATTAATCAGCGTTTCCATGACCTTAGAAAGAAGGGACGTAAGTGCAATTGGACGATAGTTTGAGGGAGAGGAAGATTCGCCTTTCTTAGGGACAGGCTGGACAAATGAAGTTTTCCATCCACTCGGGAAGAGACCTGTAGAATAGGACAGATGGAAAGCTTACGCAGTGGTTTTGCCAGCGTTGAAGAACACCTCTTCAGAACAATAGGGGGAATTCTATCTGGGCCAGCGGATTTGTGTAAGTCAAGGTCTTTCAGTACTCTTTCGACTGCGAAAGAAGATTCGTCCCATAGAATCATTTACGCTCTCAAGAACAGAAGGACTCATGACACTATCTGGTAGCATCGAATTAACAGCAAAATGTGCTGCAAGCAAATTGGCTTTATCAATCGAGCTTACATAGGATCAAAATGTATCTCTACGGATTTCAATTCACTTTACATAAAATCCAATTGCAATTTCAATTTTATTTTAAAAACATTTGTTACCTTCAAAATTTTGGATCTTAAAAAAGGTTTTAAGAAACTTTATGTTACGCGACATAAAAAAATATAAATAATAAAATAAGAAGACTAGTCTAACTGGTCCCAATAAAATTACTCTTTTCCAATAAGTTTTGATGGCCTTAATTTAAATCCTACTTAAAAATGAATGCATAACGTCAGGTTTTTACGATATGACTTTTCAAAAT
The DNA here is from genome assembly GCF_945859685.1 of Eupeodes corollae. Taxonomy (NCBI): domain Eukaryota; kingdom Metazoa; phylum Arthropoda; class Insecta; order Diptera; family Syrphidae; genus Eupeodes; species Eupeodes corollae. The sequence continues at coordinate 93,834,393 of NC_079149.1, read as the reverse complement.
TCGAAAAAAAACGTATACTAAGGCTTTTTGAGTCTATCTGATTTTATGGAGCAACTTTTTTTTGATAAATTCCGTAGTTGTTTTCGAAATTTCTAGTCCCTTTCTTTAATATTTTTAAATTTTGTTATACAGATAATAAGGCAGAAAGATGCAGAAAGGGCTCTCAACAAAATTGTGTGGGTGGTTTTTTTACCATAGCAGTTTAAAAAAAAGTTGAACATTTTGGTTAACCCTAAATATCTTACGAATCAAAAACGCTAGAGACTTGAATTAAATTTTATATAATATATTGTAACGTGATACCAAACACGTATATTTTTTGAAAAAAATCAATATAACGGCTTTTTTTATAAATCAATAAAACTGAAAAAAAATTTGTCACCTCCAAAATTTTACAACCGAAATATGATTTTATCTCTTAAACAATTTTGTGCAACGAAAAATTATGTTTTTGACATCTGATAAAATTTTGAGAAAAATCTAATTGACAGTTTTTTTTATAAAAAATAAAAATCTAAAAAAAACATTACTCAAAGTTCGTAAAAATTGATTTTCGATTCAAATATCTTTCCAAAAACTTGAAATTTTGGCTTTAAGCTTATTTTATCTTTTAAGAAATATTATTTTCAACATTTTCAAAAATGCTGAAAAAAATCGAATTGACAGTTTTTTTACAAAAAATAAAAACGTAAAAAAAATTAATAAAAATTGGTAAAAATTGTTTTTTGACTCAAATATCTTTTTAAAACTTTGAGATTTTGGCTTTAATTTACTTTTATCTTTCAAAAATTTTTATTTTGTTTAAAGTTCGAAAAAAATCGAATTGACAGTTTTTTTTACAAAAATTAAAAACCGAAAAAAAAACTAACAAAAGTTTTTAAAAAATTATTTTCGACTCAAATATCTTTGAAAAACTGTGAGATAATAGCTTCTAGCTAATTTTTTCTTATAATAAATATTGTTTTCAACATTTAGTAAAATATTTAAAAAATTCGAATTGACAGTTTTCTTACAAAAAATAAAAACCTGAAAACAAATGTATAAAACTTGGTAAAAATTTACTTTCGGCTCAAATAGCTTTTCAAAAATTAAAAATATTGGCTTCAAACTTATTTTATTTCAGAGAAATTATTGTTTTCAATATTCAATAATTTTTATATAAAAATCCAACAGTCCGTTTTTTTCATAAAAAATAAAATCTACAAAAAATAGTGCGCAAATTTGGTAAAAATACATATAGACAAACTTTTAAGCAAGACAAATCGACAGACGGGATGATGACAGCCAGTCAGATCCAATTTTTCTTCCCGAATCAGACCCAGTGGTGGACCCCTCCGAGGAACAAAATCCAGCAGAATGTACTGAGGCAGAATCTACTGCGGCAGAATCTAAGCCTTGGAAAACATCTCTTTGTCGACAAAGGAAACAAAGTCGTAATGCAGGTAAATCGTACAAAACTGCCAAGAATGTAGTTAAGCGTTGTCGAGCATCAAAAAACTTGACAAGCTGTAGCAAAGATTGTTTTAAAATTTTGAAACCCGATGCACAAAAAAATATCTTTAATGCTTATTGGTAACTTGGCTCTCGAGATGCAAGGGCAAGTTTTTTTTGAAACTTAATATGCCACTTAGATCCAAAATATCACCGGCCAACATTTTCCTTTAACCCAAAAAACAGAATCGTGTCGTGTTACTACTTTTTCGAAATAAATGGAACACGACACAAGGTTTGTAAAAAATGCTTTAAGGACACTCTGGATGAGAAAGATTTTTTCATAAGAACAATGTTTGCAAAAGAAACTTTCATGTTTAAGTGGAATTTTGCCTAAAGATCTACGTGGCTGTCACACTCCTAGCAATAAGACGTCTGGTTTTGTAATTCAATCAGTTAAACAGCACATTCAATCTTTTAAATCTTATGAGAGCCATTATACGAGAAAGACAAACGACCATCGTATTTTTCCGGCAAACTTATCATTGGCAAAAATGTTTGAATAATACCAAGCCACGGAACAAGAAGAGCATGTTTCAAAAAAAAAATTTGAAAGAGAATTCCATAAAATGAAGTTAACGTTTAAAAGACCAAAACAGGACCAAAACACTTGTGATTCTTTACAGATGAAGACAAAGACTGCAACCGAAGAAAAAAGTTATGATTTGGAGCAACTTAAAACAATATTGGACAAACATCATGATGAGGCAGACAAACAATGCAAAAAAAAAGACAAGCTTGAAGCCCAAGAAGATAGCGCCAAAGCTTGATTTGTTTTCGATCTCCAGCAATGTCTGCCGACGCCAAGCTTGTCCACATCAGTTGCATTTTACAAGAGGCAACTTTGGACATTTAATTTGACTATGCATGATTTTTTCATGCATTTTTCTGCACTTGAAAACCCTTCCAAGTTCTATCAATCAGTGAAGTTTTATTCCGATACCTGTGGCGGCCAAAACAAAAACACGATTGTTGTGGCCATGTTTTTGCTATCAATGCAAACACCCAAAATCGGCATAGAGACAGTGGAACATACATTTTTAATTCCTGGCCATACACATATGGAGTGTGATATCGACCATTCTGTAATAGAAAATGAAAAAATATTCAAATTCTGAAATCTACCACCCCCATAACTGGTACCAACTTGTTAAATCATGTGGAAAAAAAAACTAAAATTTGTGGTACATGAATTAAAGCCACAGGAAGTTTGGAATTTTTCAAGTTTATTGAAAGAAAGATGAAGATGGGAAAATGTTTGGTTTTAAAACCATCAAATGGTTGCGTTATTTGAAAACAGGTCCTTTTTCAAAACAACACAGCATGAAGAAACAGTTTGTCGATGTGTAAGTTTCAAACGAAGGGGTCAAAACTTAACAAAATTTGCTTTGGAAAACGTGATACCACCACCGATATCGGAAGAAAAAAAATGAAATAATGTCTCTACTCCCACGATTTTTATAAAGCCTTGAAATCAGAAAAGGGAAAACAGGATGAAGATCCGATGTAGATTAATATTAAAACAAAAATCAATAAAAACTTTTAATTTCTTACTCGTTCCTTTTTTAATAATGATTTTTTATAATGTTTTTATTTAGTTTTTACTTTTTGTATTTTGTTAAAGTGAAATAAATTTGTTTTCTAAAAACAACGTAGTTTTAATCTTATTTCAATATTGACACAACTCAAAATAATCTTTTTCTTGAACGCAACCCAGTTTGGGAAAAACAACATATCTCACTATAAATATATAAACAAGCTTAAATATTAATTTTTTTTATTTTATTCCTGTAAATATTATTATTTGAAACAAAATTGCATCAAAAAAAAATTATTTAATAAAACTGGATTTGGAGGATTTTTTTTAAAACTTTGAAATGCATTTATCTCAAAACGAAGATTTTTGACTTATGTTATTTTGACCAAACTCCATATAATTGTCACCTCGAAAATTTTAGGAATGCAAAATGATTTCATCTCAAATTGTTGTAAACATTCAGTAAAATTTTGAGAAAAATCTAATTGAAAGTTTTTTTTACAAACAAATAAAAACCAAACAAAAATAACAAAACTTCATTCATCCAATTTGTAAAAATTTAAGAAATACTACTAAAATTGGTAAACATTTGTTTTCAACTAAAAGTCTAGTTAACAAAACAAGTTTTTCAAATTAAACTATTTCTTCATATGAAAAATATTGCTGGTAACCTTAAAGTTTTTAAAACTAATTCAACTGACACCTTTTTTAACCCAACACGAAAACCTAAAAAAAGTTAAGCAAGACAAATCGATGGGATGGGAAGTTATCAGTGTGGGTCTTCAAAGTTATAAGATTTCACCTGTCTTAAACAAATTTGAATAAAACGTTAAATCATTAATGCTGAAATCAGTTTAAACAGAAAAAGGCCGAACGGTTTGAAAATAAGTTCTGTTTTTGCAACGAAATGTTTTTCAAACTTGAGCTAAAATTAAAGTTTGCACATAAGTTGCTTAAATGGACAACTTGTATAGGTTTGATAAAATTTTGGCGGATAGGGTTCGACATGTGGGTTGCTTTCTTGTTTCTCACTTGAAGATTAATCAGAGGCCTCAAACTTTTTAACAAACATCCACTAAAATACCCTCCAAAATGATAGTTTCTAATTAATATTTCGCACTTTATTTTTGTTAACTTCCCATAGGAAGTTATTTTTGTTTAAAATGTGATTTGTATTTTTTTCAAAGACTTTAGGTTATTCCCGTTTGACATTTCACTTAGCAAAATAAAACTGAAGCGCCAAAACGTATTTAACTGCTTTCTAGCACGCAATTTATTGGCTCAGTTTCTATTCAAATGTCTGACCATTGTTATGTATTTATTGTCAAAGTAGTAGAATAATGAATTTAATTCCCGCCTTCCAGAAGACTTACTATGTTTATATTATAATATTTAAGTAAGCCTCTATCATCGAATCGAATCTTTAAACGCGCACTTATTTTATTTCATCACGAATTACGAGTTACAAGCGTATATATACGCATTTTTGACACATTTTTCGTTATCGTTTTTTTTCACATAAAATAATTCAAATATATTAAAATAATAATAAATATACTCGTAATATAGATACCGGCGGATGTGTCTCTTCCGTTCGATATTGATAATAAATATAAACTAAAGTCGAAGCTGAAAGTGTTGTCGTTACAAAGTGTCCCGTCCACCTGTGTTCCACTATGGGGCAACAAACACTCAACCTATTCTAAGTGGGCCACTGGCAAAGGTACACCTTGGTTAGGACACAAAAGGAGACGATACATACCTACTCACATATACCTAAATAATATATGTAAAAGAATGTATCTAAGTATCTATCTATACCCATAAAGCAAAATAAAAAAAATCCTGAATAACTAAATACTGAGCACCAAGAGTATAGAAAATAAAAAAAAAAGAATTATTGAACTATAAACACAAAACCACCCTATCTGACCCCCCCTTCTATTGTGTGTGTACACTCTTACCTTCTTACAATACTGGCTGTACGTCGGTGGGTGGGTCTGTCGGTGGTGTCTCCACAAAGAATGACATACACCACCCCCAGGTATCCATGTAATCATAGTTGTACCAAACTATTAAAAAATTCTGAATCGAACAGACCCCCCTCATTCATAGCAGCCGGAGCCTTTCCCTTCAGTCGACTTTTAATATCCATAGGGGGTGAGATTGCAGGAGCAAATCGATGGCCGGGGTACAAATTGTTTTCTTATTAATGAAAATCGGGCCTTGGAAGTCGAACAATGACGACGACGACGTCGTCAACTAGGACAATGATGATGACAGACAGACCGGACAGTTCCAAGTCCTAATATCCCAAAGCTGCAGGAAAAACTTATCCAGGGAATGAGAAATAATAATAAACTTTGACAAGACCTCATACCCTTTATATGACGAACAGAATAATAGTCGTGAGTATCAATTAGACTCAAAGTGTGTCTGTGTGCGATGTACCTATAGTTCTATGACGTGTCCTGTCGATCATTAGACTATACGTATGTATGTGGCATTAATATCTATTTGTAAAATTACATAGCCCAGAAAATGCACTGTGGGACTGAGAAAAGCCTCTGTCTCGCGCTAACCTACAATCCTACATATCTACACGACATCGGACATATTTTATATTGAACGGAGTAATTACTTTCGATTTGTTTTATACACGTCGAAAAAATAAGTTCATGTTTCAAATGTTGCATGTTTTCTGATTCTGGGTCTTTTGGAAGGAGATAACATTGTGCGGTGAGCTGAGAGGGAATGCCTTGTAATTCATTGTTAACCGGGTACAATTATAGTCCATTTAATATGGAATTAAAATTAATTTAATGTCATATATATACTCCTAGACCTTTAAACCTTAACGTATCAATGGGCTATTAAGCATTCATAAGGAACTAATTTAACATTTTACCAGAAATAATTTGAGAAAGGAAATAATTAGTATAAAAGTTATAATTACAAAATTAAAACAATAAATACAATTTAAGTGTGAACAAAAAACTTGAAGGCTTGAAATTTATCCACACAAAAAAATTGTAAATGAAATCAATATTTCAAAGACAATCAAAAAATATAACTCACACAATTTTTTAAAGAATAAATGACCAAATAGGGCTAATATCATCAATTTTCCGAAATAATTTAAGATTAAAAAAAAAAATAATTTGCATTAAAATTATCTTTTAAAACCTTTATTAAAAATATTTCAAATCTTAAAACTGTTGTCGGAAGTTCGGAATTTTTAATGGTTATAGTGAAGTTATTGCAATCGATCCGATTTGTCAAATTGATAATTTTAACATTTATCGATATTTCAAGCTTCTTAGAACGTTGGCCATATCTCAAGATCCAGAAGAGATATTTCAAAAAAATTTGTGACAAGGCTATTACTATAGCAATTTAAAAACTTGAAAAATTTGGTTGACCTCAAATATCTCTCACTCTCTCTCAAGTGACTTTACCACCAAAAATGCTTTTAACATTAGAACTTTTAACATGATAGAAAATCGAGGTTACAACTTTCTTAGACAAAATAAGAACCTACGAGTAAAAAAAATACTTCCAAATTCGTTTTCCACTTCTTGACATCTTGACAACAATTTTAAAGTTTTAAACTTATTTTATATTAACAATACTTTTAACATTGAGAAGCAATTAGAAATATCTTCAGTCGGTTACAATTCGAGTGGGAAGTTATCACTGTGGGTGTGAATCCAGCCTATTTTTGTATTATTTTAAAAATTAAATATTTGCCGTGATTTGGACAAACTTGACGTAACCCCACAGGAAATAGTCTAACAGCGTCAAATCGCACGACCGAGGTGACCAAGCGACTGAACCATTTCGTAAGATATTACGTTCACTAAACTTGTTTCCAATAAATTGATAATGACATTCGCTTGTGGCGCCGCCGCTGCCGTCTTGTTGGAACCACATGTCTTCCAAGTCTATATCATCCAATTAGGGCCAAAAATATTGGGTTATCATTGAACGGTAGCGATCCCCATTCAGAGTAAAGTTTCGGTCTTGATCATCATGGAAGAAGTACGGCCCAATGACGGCGCCGCCTCGGCCCATAAACCACACCAAAGCGAGCATCATCGCTGAAGATGATTTTTCTATGAATCAATATCAAGTTGTTGAGCAGCCCAATTTACGAATATACGACGCTTCTGGTGGCCAAGCGGCTTAAGTTTTTCGTCAATTTATTCTTGTCAGGATGTAGGCCAAGATCTTTTCGTAAAATTTACCACAACGCCGTCACACAGATGCGCAACGCTTGAGAAAAACGTGTGAGAGAAACATTTGGACTTTCTACAACTTAAGCATCAGTGGCAGCAAAATTTCCGACACTACGGGCGCTTCCTTGTCTCACTGGCACGGGAACATTTCGTATTGTCTCTATGGATTCAAATTTTTTAAACTAGACGCTCAATTGGTGATCTGCTAAGACGACTAAAAATTAGCCACAGACTCCGAATTTCGGTAGTAAATTATAATAATTTCAAATCGTATATCTTTCCATCATGAAATGCCAAACCTTGCTTAAGAGAAATGTCAAAAGAGCGGCAAGAAATATGGCGTTGTTTGTTGTCCAGTCACTCTACTTATTTAGCGTCCTTACTCCTTGTTGAAAACCCCTGCATAATGTTATTTTATTACTCAGTCTAACAAATACATAAATTAGTTTTAATTATTGGCTTTTTTGTATTTCTGACTTATCAATCTAAAGTAATACTTATACCTTTTAAGTTAAAATTGTCTTTATTTTGGATGCTTTGGAATCAAAATAAAAAAGTGAACGTTTTATTATTATCAATCAAAAACAATAACCAAAAAATCAAGACTTATATCTGATAGACCGGTACATCTCTTTTTGACAATTATGTTGAAGATTTACATATGATTTAGAGATACGCCCCTTTTTGAAAAGTTTGTGAGACCTGAGAGAATGATATACCTTTATGTATAGAAATGGACATTAAAATAGTAGTGGTAGAAAACCTTTAAGGGGAAATAGCCAGAATAATGAGCAGATCTCTCAAGTTGATTGCAAAAGCAATTTGACGGCTGAGAGCCAAAAAGCAGACAGAAAAACCAAGCAAAACAACCCCAAGAGAAGACTGAAAGATAATTTGCACCTCAAAAAATGATCCTGACAAGTCTTCAAGGGAAATAAAAAACAAACTACAGCTTCCAATAACTTCCAGAATTGTTCGTAGAAGACTTGTTGACGCGGTTTAAATTCATTCACCATCATTTTGATTGGAGTGGGCCAGAAGGAGACAAAAACAGAGGAATTTTTTGTGGATCGAAGAAACCAACGAAACACAGATAAAACTGTTCGTAAATGATGGCAGACAAACCGTTAGAAGGCTTAATTTGAAAGAACTGAATCCCAAATATATCCAGAAAACGGTCAAGAATAATTTTCTTCTTTTGGCGTTGGACCAATACATTTGATGCTGTCTTATGCGGACGAGAACCTGCCTCTCAAATGTGTTTTAAGGTAGATAACAACCCTTAAAACACATCCAAATCTTCTCAAGAGTATTTTAAGGGCCAACAAAATGGATTGGCCATTCTAATTTTAAATAAATAAATAAATTATGTGGCACAACAGTCCGTTTGAGAACTAGGGCCTAGTGACTGACAGCTCACAACCATTCCTGTGAGAACTGTTGTCAGGGATGGAAGGGACCTACAGTTTTAAGCCGAATCCGAACGGCAAATTTGACAAGAATTACTTTTGGAGAATTTGTCAATTAATTGCAAGAGGCAGTACCCGTGAAAAAACTTTAGGTGGCGCATGCAGGGATCCAACCCAAGACTTCTCGCATGACAGTCCAACGCACTAACCATTATGCCACGGGTACTACATAAAACATTTTGAGGGAGATTTAAAATGAGTGGTTTGGAAACATTTAACAAAAAATTAAACGGAACTGTTGAGAATGGTTCAACAGGAGTGGTTCAATATTTCAATTGACAGATGCCACCGATTATTTGACACAATGTCCAACAGATGTCTCACTGTAATTAAAGATAAGGGCTAGGGTATCGGATATTAAAAAAAATTAAATCCAGAATAGCTTTGGATTTAATTTAGTTTTTTTTAAATGTTTGTATCTATTTAAATGTCCACGAAATTTGTTCCTTTTTTACATTAATAAATTTAAAATACTTCATTTTATAATTTTACTACAAATAATGGTTAATTTTAGTTTGAAAAATAAAAAATAAGAAAATTAAGACCAAGGTAGGTAGAAATGGCGATCTCAAGGCAACCTAGCCTGAAATCCAATTAGCGCTGTAGTGCGCCGTTTTGATACCAAAAACTCGTTTGACCTTTGATTGAAAGGGATTGATTTATAGAGAAGCTTCATAGCGATTATGTTAGAGCCATTTTGCCGCATTGGGAAAAAAGATTAGGTCTCTAATCTTTGTCTCAGATAGCTCATAAGGATCGTGAAAAAATGCTTTTCCAAAGCATTTCATTCTAGTATTTGCCAAAGCAGGACATTTGCAGAGGAAAAGGATTATTGATTCACTTTCTCTTTGGTCACTACAGCTACGGCAAAAGGTGTTGTAAGACATACCCAACTTCTCTGCATGAACTCCTATAGGCTCCTATAGCTCGTCAGCCCGTTCATTTCCCACGATACCACTATGGCCCGGAACCCAGATCAAGGTGACACCGAGGTTAATATTCAGGCTCGCAAGCTCATCGCGACATTGCTGAACCAATTCAGATGAGGATATGGCCGAGTTATTGGCTTTGACAGCTCACTGACTGTCTGTAAAGATAGCTGCATTTCGGTTTTGGTTTGGGCTTTGTTTAATTATCTTACATGCCTTCCTTATTGCCAGCAGTTCAGCCTGAAAAACGCTAGCAAAGTCAGGAAGCATAAAGGATTTATCTACATTAAGGGACTCAGAAAAGATCCCAGAACCAACGCACTCCATCTTTGAGCCGTCAGTAAAGATGGTTGTGTCGAAAAATATCGACACGATGTCATCCTCCCAATCTTCTCTGGATGGGAAAATAACCTTAAAACCCTTACTAAGGCTCAAAGTAGGAGTGCAGTAGTCAGTGTCTGCCCTGATAATATCTGACGGAATCAATTTCGTTGTGTAGCTATGACCACAAGGTTTTGACAACCAGCTGTTTGATTCCTTCAGCTATGTATGTAATAAAAAGGTCGATTGGTAGAAGATCCAAAATAACGTTTAAGGCGTCCGTTGGGCAAGTACGCATACCCCCTGTGGTGCCCACGCAAGCTGTTCTCTGAACCTTCCTTAGCTTATCAATATTTTAGGCTTTGCTAAGAGCAGGCCACCACACAATCGACCCATATGTTAAGATTGGATGTACTACGGCTGTGTACGTCCATAAAATCATCTTCGACTGAAGTCCCTACTTTTTGCCGAAAGTTTTGCTGCAGGCGTAGAAGGCAACACAGGCCTTCTTAACCCGTACTTCAATATTTAGTTTCCAGTTTAGTTTAGGGTCGAGTATAACTCCTAAATATTTTGCACTGAAATGTAATGATAGGATTTAACCGTTGAGTCGAGGTAGCGTGAAGGGCGGTCCTATTCCACAACTCGTGGCCCAGTTCCTAACTTGCTCAAGTCTCGAAATCTCCTATAATAATTTTGAAAACATAAATGTATTAATCATTTCATTTAGTACCAACATAATAGGTGTACGCCCTCGGCTCAAACTTGTATGGAACTTTGCAATTCTCCTTTGTACATGGCCATTAACCTTAAAGACCAACATAATTGAAAATATCTCCTCAGAAAGATTAGCAGAATACGATTACTTTGCTGCAATTTTTAATCACTTTTTCACATATTTCAGGAGATATATTGTTGCGGTAAATTTTACCGCAACTAGTTTCACCTCGCTTGTTGTTAACCACCCTTAAAGAATTCGTACTGCGGCCCCAAAATTCTAGAAGTGTTTAGTAGAAACCTGGACCATTAGCCAGTGACCTGCTCTCCTAGCATTTTGGGAAAGCAAATTTAACAGGTATCACCAAAGTGTCCGAAAGGATTCCACACCAACGAACTGTGCGACGATTGACCCACATATAGGTTGAACAAGATCATCAAGGCATGAAGACGATATGCCCAACAATGTGTGCAGGAAAGTCACACCAACTTTAACTTAGTATGGCCGAGGCCCCATCATAAAGTATTAGCGATAGAAAAATCACTCCAAGAATATGAATAACTTTAATTTTAATTATAGACTTGACTACCGACTTCCTTCAACAGGACATAAGTAGTTTTTTCCTCAACCAAAATCTAGCGCGTGTAGGTACTGGGTAAAGCGAGGAATTCCACACGATTTTTCCAGAAAGTCTTGGCTGGAATAGGTTCGAAACTGAAGATCTGAACTTACGAGCTGAGCTACTGGGTGATCGCATCACCTCTTCGCACACCACAATTATAAGGATGGAAGAAGTTACGGGACCGAGATAGATCGATCACCACGCAAAAGGTCCGAGAAGATTGCCTGAAGCAAGTAGCCGGAAGGATCGAGCTCGCCATGATACAAAGCCTTTTGACGAAAGAAAAATTGAAGGATTTTTTTTTAAAAGACCTACATAAAGTAATTTTGTTTCGTACGATAGTTTTTCTTTAAGTTTTTATTGAGTTAACGATTTGGTTTTGTTCCGCCGTGGACAAAAGTTGTTGAGGCAGGGCTACGATAGCTGTTGGAGGAAGTCAAAAAGAAGCTATGTATAGTGTTTTCTGTTGTTTCTAAGAATATTGTTTTTTCTGGTGTTCTTCATTTGTTTAAATTCGACCTTTTGACCTTCGAGTAGAAATATAGAAATATTAATTTCCCGATATTACGGGACGCGTTTACCGCTTTTTGATGTTTTTTGTTATCAAAATAATTTTTTTCGAGTGATTTCTTTTATCGATTTTTATCTTATATATCCATAATTTTTTTGTTTGCAAAACATTTATCGAGAATTGACCTTCTGTCAATCTCAATAATTCAATTTGTATCTTTCTCTATTATAAAAGATAATGGTTTTTAATTCAGGCTACGGCCAAGGTTTTCCAGGCAATAAAACATATCTTAAATTTCCTCTCTGGAAAATAAAACCTTTCTTTTATTTCGTAAGTGGATTTGAAGACTCTTGATTGTGGTAAACTTCCATTAATAATCTACTGGATTCGAAAATCCAATATTGTTTAAAAATAATCGTAGTTATATTCAGTCCGTCGGGTCGTTATAAAGGTGGACAAATTTACAACAATATTGGCCTTAACCTAGCAGTAATGTTTGGAAGTCCGGGGATTATTCGTGTGAAAGCGGTTTTTTTTGCGAACCCCTCTGAAAATTTCCAAAACCTGAAAACCATTAAAACCACGAATTGAAGCCTTTAGTTTATGTCAAAAATCTTGAAGCATCAACTAATTAAAATATAAAATAAGTACTTTCAATATTTGAACTTCATTTAAAAAAAGCCAGTCCAATTATTTTTAATGAGGGTATTAATTATTTCAATATTAATATGCAATTGCTAAATTGTCCATAATTATTAGGGCATATATGGGACAAAACTTTTAAAGTTCGAAATTAGATTTTGAATCCAAGCAACAGCGTATAAATTTCAAACTTACTTGCAAACTTATCCTCCTTCGGTCAAAGATGATCTTTGAGTTAGAGGCATAGCAAGTTATAGATCCATGATTTAAACGCTTTTTTTTTAAATTTGGAAATTCCTTATTTTCTCCCAGTGTACATATATTAAATCTACATTCTTCAAAAAATAATAACCATTGTTATCTACTCTCTCACCAATCAGCGTTTATCGACGTAAAAACCCGTACTTTCCCTATACCTATGCCAATGAAAGCCAAGTCAAGCCGAGCCGAGCCAGTCGCGATGTAATAATGTTCTTGTGTATTCATATATTGGGTTAGGTTAAAGGTACACAAGTAGTATAAGCCCACAATGATGGAAAGCCACCAGAGTTCCGTTTTCAAAAATTGAACACAATTGCCTCCTTCCTCTACCCACTATTGTCCGTCCACAACTCTATAGCTCGTCATTTCAACTCCATAGTCCATACACAACAACAATATCCTTCTCTTTTAACAGACAGCATCAGTCCATTACCCTACAACAATTCGGTTTTCAAACCGCAGCAGCGCCAGCGTCGCCACCGCCACCGTTGTACACTTCGCTTAAAAGCACTTCATTAATATTAACCAAAGTTATCTAAAATTCACAGCTGGGTGAATCCATGGGTACCGTTAAAAAACTAACAAGTACACCAAATCCTCCTTCGTATACTTATAACTTCCTACCTATACCTATCTATCGTGTGTAGATATAATATTGCCACACGTGAACACCGTCATATTGGCCTACCCGACCCTGCTCGGCCCAGCGGAGCAGCAAAGCGTCGTCATCGTAGCCGTAGCTGTCTCATCGTTCTTATACCGCCCATATGTTAAAATATAGCAAATGGATGGATGGATACACTACCACAACCGGCAATGGGTATTTCCGAGAGGCGCACACTAGATGAAGTACAAAACCGAAGAGTCGACAGCCCGAGCAATATGCATGCAACGTGAGTGTACCTATAGTATGTCCTGTGTCCCGGTGGTCCTCTGTGTATAGGCCAGGAAATTAACCATAGCATATAGGTACTCGTACGATGTCCTTCCATATCCTCCTCTTCATGTACTCAGGTAAAGGTATAGAACGTATAAGTACTCAACTTCTATACTCCTACGACCCAACGAGCATACGAGGTGTATGTTTGTCCAAAGTTCAATATAATTTTTTGGGCAAATACTCTAGAGTTAAGGTATGCACACATTATAGGTAGGTAGGTTTAGTAGAAGCGGCGGTAGCAGAGAACAGAAATAGCAAATGAGAAAAACCCAAAAAACCGAAAAAGGTAAACTCAGGTAGACCAAGTCAAAGCTTTGGAACTCAATTTTGTGGCTGGGAAAAAGCCAAGCAGGCCAGAGATTGGTAAGAAACCAAAGAAAACAACCTAAGGACATCGGAAAAAAGAGGCACACACATAAATTTGTTGGCGTATGGGAATAAAATGTCAGGGTTGGATTTGCTTATATTGATAAGGGGGGAAAACAGACTGCTGTGATCTAGAAAGCTCAGGTTTAATAACCAAATAAATTTGTTTCTATAAGGTATAAAGACGACTTATGATGGGTACAAATGTCATTTTTTAGACGATGGTAGGTTTAGGTTGTCAGAAGAGTTCAAAGTCAAAAGTATATCAGACAGGGTTGCATAATGTCAGCAATTATGTTTTAGTCTGTTCGCATCTCTGATGTGCTACCGACAGTCTTAACAGAAAAAGGAGGAATTACTCGTAGATGGATCCGATAACATACCTTAGACAGGCGAAGTACGTTTGCTGCCTCGAAAAATAATGGTTCTACATCAAATGATAAAAAGGAAGAAATAGAAATCGGGGGGGTAACAGTTAACACGGGAAATACTAAGATTTTCAGGCTAAGAACCTTCTGCTTATTCTCTCTGATAATAGTTTCTAGACAACAGAGTTTCCAGCTTCTTGGGTGTATTGTCTCTATACTTAAGGTGGAACCGAAATCCAAGTCTGCGTTGGGGATATCTTACAATATTTAGAGAAATAACTTTATCAGGTTGAAGATAGAGCTTAATTGTCAAGTCAATACTTTTATATGAATGACGCAGCCGATGGAAAACAACAACAGCGGGAAGCTGAAAACATTCACTATTCCCAATTGTTTATCCAATAAGGAACTATATCGGATAACGCAACATGAACCCATTGAAACTTTTATACTAAAGGCGCAAGAGACAGTGGATTGGATATATGATTCGGAAAGGTCATGCGCCCACTTAAGAAGGCAGAAGAATCGGGAGACCAAGATGCACGTGCAGATAATTGTTCGGGATTAAAGAACACCTAAAGGGAGCTCACGCGATGACACGCAGGAGTAGTTGAGGCCCTATTTGCCAACCTGCTTAATAGTCCTGAGTAATCAAGTAATCTGCCCAACATATATTGAAAGCTGTAAGGTATACTAATATTTTATTAACGGTTGCACGTAGGCTGCAGAGTATAAGGCTCGTTTCACACTACACGGTTTTGACCGGACGGCATAAACCGGATCAATGACTAACTACACATTATACGGTTTTAACCGTACGGTAAAAGATAATATATGCAGGGTTCCTGTGCTTAGTATACTTTTTGACATGTTTAGTTTTATAAGAAATAAAATTCCTGGTTCGGTTAGGTTAGGTTAGGTTAGAGTGGCTGTCCAGATGTTATTGACGCGCCTAGACCTCAAGGGTCCATTGTGATACCACTAATGAGGTAACTCATGGGAGAGTAATGAACTTAAACAAACCATTTTGTACTTTTAATAAAGTTAGAGAGACGTTTTGTGTCAATCGTTGCCAGTTCACTGGTTTTATCGAAGAAGGGATTACCGAGGAAGTTATTCCTTCTAATGGAGAGTGCTGGACATGTACATAGAAGGTGTTGGACTGTTTCCTCTTCCTCCTTGTTCATGCAGCTTCTACAAAAGTCATTTGTGTAGACCCCTAGCCTCATAACATGTTTTCCTATCAGGCAGTGTCCTATTATTACTCCAATTGTAGAGCTTATACTTTGTCTGCTCAGGGATATCAAGCCTGTTGACCGTTTTAAGTCTATGCTTGGCCATATTTGCTTGGTTGCTAGGCAAGTGATACTCTGTGACCATCTAGCATTTGTTGATTCTAGAGCATATTGTTTGAGAAGATATTTGCATGTAGCAAGTGGTGTTCCTATGTTATGTTTTTGTCTAACATTAGGCAGAAGTGTTCCGTTTTTGGCGAGCTCATCGGCTTTGCAAATGAGGTGAATATTAAACTGTTCCGTCATCTCATTCAGAGAAGATCGACAATAGTGGACTATTTAAAAGTTTGTGTAGACAGACGCGAGAGATTTAAGAGCTGCTCGGCTGTCCGAGAAGATTCGTATATCCTTGCAAGATATAACGTTTTCTTTGAGCCAGGATAGTGCTTCTTTAATGGCCATTACTTCCGCCTGGAATACACTACATTGATTGGGAAGTTTATAGGGTAGACTGAGATTCAGTTGTTCCGAAAAGATACCACTTCCAACTCCGTGATCGTGATTTGAACCGTCTGTATAGAAGTGTACCGCATCTTCTTTCAGGGATCTCTCTTCTTCAAAGGAGGATCTTGAAGGGATGGACACATGGAAGCTTTTACCGAATACCATTTTTCGGGTGGTATAGTCTAAGCGATCTGGGATAGATCTGAAACTGTCTAGAATAGTAGTATGTCCAGTATTGTTACTGTTCCATTGAGAGGTGGCTCTAAGCCTCACACATGAGTTGGCTGCCACCATTTTGGTGAAGATGTCAAGAGGTGTTAGGTTTAAAAGCACTTCCAGTGCTGCGGTTGGTGTTGAGCTAAGTGCTCCTGTGATGCACATATCTGCTGACGGCTGGACTTTGATGAGCTTATTTAGATTTACCATCTTGTCCAATGCGGTCCACCATACGACAGCTCCATAAATGAGTATCGGTCTGATTACCGAAGTGTATAGACAGTGGGTTATTTTTGGGGAGAAGACCCATTTTTATCCTATGGAATTTTTACAAGTAAAAAGCGCTACAGCAGCCTTTTTTACTCTTTCATCAATATTTGCCTCCCAATTTAGTTTTTTGTCTAAAATGAGGCCTAAATATTTAGCTTGGTCGAAAATCTTAATGGTATTCCTCTAATCTTGGGTGGGCTAATCTGAGGAATTTTATATCTTCTCGAAAAGAGTATTAATTATGTTTTGTGTGTATTGACGTCCAAGCCACATTGCTTAGCCCATTTTGTTAGCCTATTTAAGGCATTTTGTAGGAGTTCCGAGAGAACTTGGGGGTGCTTCCCAGATACGGATATTGCAACGTCGTCGTCAGCATAGGCAATCACCTTGAAACCCTGTGCTTCCAATGATGTAAGTAGTCGTTTACTACCATGTTCCATAAAAGAGGGGAAAGGACCCCACCTTCGGGAGTGCCTCGATTCACCGATCTGGTGGTAGTAAAACTTCTCATGCTAGAAGTTATTGTCCTGCTTTTGAGCATGAGATTTATAAGATCTATGAGTGATTTCTCTAATTTCAGCTTATCCATTGCTGTTGTGATCGCCTGGTAACTGATGTTGTTGAAAGCTTCTTCAATATCTAGGAACGCTACTAAGTTATATTCTTTGTATTTGAGGGAATATTCAATAATTCGTATCAGCGAGTGAAGTGCTGATTCTACTGAAATGAGACATGGTTTTAAGTTATGTCGGATGTAAATTTCAATCAATCTTTCCAAGGTTTTAAGAAGGAAGGATGATAGGCTGATTGGTCGTAGATCTTTAGGGTTAACGTGGAAGGGTTTCCCTGTTTTAGGAGTGAAGACTACTTTTGCCATTCTCCAGGCTTTGGGAATATATCTCAACCTTAAACAGCTTGTCAGAATGATTTCCAATGGTGGAATGATCATGTCTGAGCATTCCGGGTTAAATTGTATTTAAACTTCTCGCCAGGCATTTTTTGTAGCATTCCAATCTTTGTATAATTCTAAACATTTGTCCCACAACACTGGTCTTTCTTGCACGAGAGTAATCATTAATTCTATATCTAAACCCTCCATTATTTAGACAATATATTTTAAGTTTAATCACAAGTAATTAAGTAAATATAGTTAATCACAAGTAATAGTGTCTTGAAGTCTCTGATCGAACTCTGCCGCACGAATAAAGCGTATGATGTGAAAACATGCATTTTGTCCCGTACGCTACTAAGCTTATCGCGCCGTCCGGCTGCCGTATATGCTGTAGTGGCAGTAGACGGTTGCTTCACAGCGCTGCGCTGGCAATTTGCCGTGACCGTATAATATGAAAGTTCATATGCTCTTCTTCCCGCCTCTAACGAAATGTCGCCGTCCGGTTTTTTGCCGTACGGTCATAAATGTAAATGGAATTTAATAATCCTCGAAGTCGTGCAAACCTAGAGCTTTTTCTCACATAAGGGCCTGCTGCACTCTTGATCTTAGCTTCTTCGTTAAGAAGATTAACATAAAAGGTTAGTTACGTTCTCCCTAGTTCAAACCTTGATTTATCAAATGCTTTGGGGCCCTAAAAAAATTGACTAAAAGAGGCCCAATTAATGCACCGCAAAGAAAGGCATCCCTGATTCAGTAAGTGCTGAATTTGTTTATATGACCAGCATTATATTGAATTAGGAATTTCCCGGAGTATAACACACCTTTTCCCGCTCTAAACAAACATACATAGGAAGGTACAAAACACACTCAAGTTGTATCTAAACACATTTTATAGGTGTATATTTTTATACACATACAATACATATAGGTTCATATCTTTGGGACAAAAGGTCGTATTCGGTGTGGTTCGTGCCGGTAATCACTGAGCATAATGGCATTAATTTTTGTACACTGCCAGGATGAATGGTAAATGGCGCCCGGGAATTAAGGCAAGTATAGGTACATACTTAAATAGATATTGTTGTGCACCTGATATAAAGGTACACTATGCGGTCGACGTTGATGGTGATGGCGGTAGCAATGGCGGGAGTTGGTATGATGTGGTGTAGTGTGGTAAATACACACTATATTTATATATAAGTATGTTCATCAGGATAGAATAGAACATGCATTGGAAAACAAGACGTTGAAATAAATTTCAATTTGTTTTTATTAGCTGTTAGAAGTTTTTGGTTATTAGTTACGTGCGTATATGAATATTGGTGTAGGTTTTGGTGGGACTGGTACCTATATTATGTTCATTATTATTATTGTGTTGGCTATTACAACTAACCTTAAACAAAACACGTTATTTGTGGTTTATAGCTAAGTGTGAAGAAGGTGAAACGTTTAATTTATTATTGTATATATCCTTTTTATGGTTATAGTTGTTGTTGTTGTTTGGAGAAGAAAGCGATTAAGTTTTGGGTTGCATACATTTTAGCTACTCAAGGGATATTTGTAAGTAAGTTAATTCAAAGCTTCGAGTACTCTCAATGGTGTTTTATCTAAGAAAAGAGTGAAAAACCGGTTGGACAATCTTGGGAGCTGAAGTTTTGTGTAAAAAGAAAGGCGCAGATGGTTTCTGAAATTCAACAAAGCTCTTTGCATTAAAAAACTTATTGATAAATGCCCACGTTATACCAAAACTTCCGTGATTCGTAAAATACACACGCCTCTTAGACGAATTCGAGAAAAAAAGTTTCGTAGGTACTTGTTGGCCTTTTAAGTGGTAAAGGACGCCTACGCCGACATTTTCCATTCAGGGGGCTATTAATACCCTTAAGATGTCAAAGTTTTTACACAGTGCAAGCATTAGAAAAATTGTGAAAGATTTAATAGTAGATACCGTCTTACAATTGTCTAAAAGTACTTAATATGATCAAAGGAGGAAAAAGCAGGGTTGGTTAAAGAATTACACATTCTTGATGTGCGGTTGAAAAAAGAATCTTTGTGCTTATCATTAAGCTCAAGGAAAAACGGATAAGTATGCCTGGAAGTACGAGTACTACGGCTGAATAGTGTGAGGGGGAAATGCAAAATTTTATTCGACGGAACATTGTTTGCAGGAAAACGAAGGGTATGAAACATTGTTTTGTGGCCTATCATTTTTAAAACTTTTTTTTGACCCTATATAAAACACTTAAATTTTTTAAGAGACACCTTCCCTAATATGATAGTTATATGCAAGTTAGGGACGAATGAAGGCTTTTTAAATAACAGCCAGAGCAGTGCAAAATTTCTTGCGCCGTGTAGGAGAAATCTTAAGCCATCTAAAAGCATTTTTGGAAATGTCGAATATGTGATCATTCCAGAGGTGATCTGTGATAAACATACCGAGTACTGAAAGTTGATAACTTTCCTAGATGAAAGTGCAGCTCATGGATTGAGGCATTGATGGTAGGTTACGCTTTAACGACAGTAGTTCTTAAACATTAAAGTCTAACCGGTTAATAATTCACCATGCTGTGGGAGATAGGAATTCAATGAGCTTATCTTACGCTGCCGTTGAAGTTCCACCTCCGAAAGACAAGGACGTGAACTTAGGAACGAATATGGAAAGCTGAGGTTACTCGAGTCAGCAAAATAGTTAAATCAAAATAGCAGACAAGAAAGTGTTTATAAATATTAAAAAGAGTGTAGGAGACAAAACGGAGCCCTGGGGGACATTAGCATTTATTTTATGAAATTAAGACTTGAAAAAGTTACATATAATTTGTACTGAAAGGTAGTTTTTAACCAAACGAAGAAGAGATTGAACAAAAGCAGAAAGGCCCATTTCGAGAGAGCTAGCTGCCAAACTCTATCAAATGCTTTCGAAATATAAGTGCAATAGTCTTACTTTCTCCAAAAAGATTTGTTAAACTGTTTAATTAATGCAACCATCACATCACATGGGGACTTATTGTTACGGAAGCCATACTGCCGGTCATTAAGAAGCTTTCTTCCTTGGAGATATTTCTTAAACTAATAATTAATGAGCTTTCCATGACCTTGAAGAGAAAGGACGTGAGTGCATTTGGACGATAGTAAGAGGGGAAGCAGGATCACCTTCTTAAGGGAGCTGTCTAGCTTCGCAGTTTGAAAAAAAAAACAATTTTTTTTGCATAATTCTATTGAAGTTATAATTAAAAACATGATCTGTAAGGGATTCGATCAAAAGCATGCTGGATTACGAATTATCGAGCCGGCCCCCTTCCTATTTAGTTTTAACATTTGTCTTTAAACGCGTTTTCCAAAAAGTAGTGTTTTTCAAAACCGTTGGCACGATTTTGACCAAACTATAGAAGATATCTTATATCTTTTTTACAGACTGAAAAACATGGTCAAATAATTACATTTTTTTTTCAAATCGCTGCCATTTTGTGAAATTTTCAAATATTCAAAAAAGCTTGTGCCTAGACCTAAACACCGTTCTTAAGTTAAACATTTTTTTTCTCAATTTTTAAAGTTCAAGGTTAGCGGATCTTTTGTATTTCAAGGTCTTTTAGTAATTTTCCAACTGCACGAGCCCGAAAAAAAAATGGTCCCATAAAATTGTTAACCTCTCTGAAGTACAGAAGGACTCCTGGTATTCTCTGATAGTGTTGAATTAACAGCAAACTTTGCTTCAAGAAAATTTGCTTAACGAGCTTTGGAACCGAGGATGACATGGTGGTACTTAATATGGTTTTCCTCATGTCATAAAGTTTGCACGGAGTGAAGAGGAACCGATGATGTGTGAAGTTGTAAGTGGGACTCTTAATCACTAAAACCACCACTTCATCAGGACCGATCTTGAAGGATTTTTCTTTTTTTTTTTTCTTAACTTTGTACAATCACTTTGGGTTAAGTTTAAACTTTTAATACTTTCCCATGTTTTTTTTTAGACCATAAGCTCATGAGGCTTGGTTGTTTTTAATCTCCGAACATGGTTTTTTATATTCAAGACGGACTCCATTTCAGAATTAGTATGACTTTGAAGTCTCTGGTTGTGCGATACAGCGTATTTTTTAACAACTTCTGTAACCATTTCTATTTGTAAGTCACGATGTAGATCGGTATTCCTTATGTACCAAGGTTTACATAAGAAAAAGAAGGATTTTTTGGATGATTTCGGTATTTGTTTTCTTTGTACAGCCCCATAATTATATTCCAAAGGTCCAAACAGGCTTTAATACTTGATTATACAGCATTATTTTGTTTTGGATTGATAAATCAGAGATGCTATCAAGCAACCAGTACATTTTTCTATATTTCAAGTTTAGTTCTTCTCTTTTCTTTTTGATGTGCTCTTTCCACTTTAGCACTTGATTATTAATGATTATTGGAATATTGTTTATCTTTTTATTTGTAAAATTTATATGTAAAGATTTTTTTCCATTGAGTTTGATACGCCATTTTTCGGTCCAAGCTCTTACTGTGTCGACGGCATTTGTAGTTGTACTGCTGCCTTAGAGACACATTTGTCGGGTACCAAAATTGCGGTATCATCTGCAAAAGTAGCCATTATGGTGTGATTACCAACTGGAATATCCCTTGTGTATAGAAAATATAGAGTAGGACCTAGGACACTTCCTTGTGGTACACCGGCTTCTATTTTCTCCAATTCAGAGTATTCTTGATCGTACCTTACTCTAAAAAATCGGTCTGAGATGTAGGATTTTAATATTTCAAAGTACTGCCTGGGAAGATCCCTTTGCAGTTTGTACTCAAGTTCCTTATGCCAAACCTTGTCAAAAGCTTGATTAACATCTAAGAAAATAGCTGAACATACTTGTTTTTCTTCTAATGCTTTTTCTATTACATCCGATATTCTATGAACTTGGTCTATCGTGGAATGTTTATTTCTAAAGCCAAACTGATGGTTTGGGATTAACCTTCTTTCTTCTATGATTTTGCTATAATTTGTATAAGCGATATTGGTCTGTAAGCCGTCACTTCTGTAGGCGGTGTACCTTGCTTTGGTATGACAATTACTTCAGCAATTTTCCAATTGTGCGGGACAATGGTGGATTTGTAAGTGACAGCATAATAAGCTCTGCATATATGCTGAAGACTTAAAGTATGCACGCATTACACACACTTAGTTAAAAAGTCATACATTAAGACCTCAGCGATATAGAATCCAGATTTCAATTTTCCACTCAATCAAACCAATCATAATCTAAATAGTTACCTTCTTTTATATTCTGTCCTCACGCAACATAAAAAGACGTTAGACGATTATTTAATAGTAGTTGATTTGATAATTATAAAAAAAAACAAAGATTACGAGGTCCCCACCAAGATTTGAACTATACTCAAAGTTCCTTCTAAGGAAATAGAAGAAATTATTCCACGATCTTTAATAAATGGAAAGTCACTCACTGAAAAGGCGGTATTTGTATCAACTCTTCCTCTTCTCATCATAGAAGATGTGAAAAACATAAGTGGTGTTATGGTCGCTTGCGCAAGAAAGGATCGATACTAGTACTATGAAAAATGTTGAGTGTGTAAAATCCTCGACAAATATTTAGAAGAACTAGAACTATGTATATTCTAGAATAGTTCTTAAATATTTTAGTGTTCAAAAAGAATGGTGCCAGGTAACACTCTAACACCGGTTTTAATTAAGTAAAAAACACTTAAAATATTTCGGAACAAATTAAAGAGATTTAATTTTTTTTTAGACTACCAAATTCAAAAATATAAGAGAAAATATCCTACTTTCTCACTGTGGAACTTTGTAATTTATGAACACCTTTTTTCTCAATTTTTTTTTATATTTTATATTTTTTTCGTCGTCCATAGCTCAAGAACCAGACGAGATATCGATTTAAAATAAATTTTGTTATACAGATAATAAGACAGAAAGGGCTCTCAAGAAAATTGCGTGGGTGTTTTTTTTTACCATAGCAGTTTGAAAAAAAGGTGAACATATTGGTTAACTCTAAATATCTTACGAACCAAAAACGCTAGAGACTTGAATGAAATTTTATATGATAAATTGTAACGTGATATCAAAAAAGTATATTTTTGGAAAGAAAATCCATTTAACGGTTTTTTTTTTATAAATCAAAGAAAATGGAAAAAAAAATTGTCACCTCAAAAATTTTACGACTAAAATATGATTTCAAATCTAAAACAACTTTGTGCAACGAAGAATAATGTTTTTGACATTTGGT
Source organism: Eupeodes corollae (assembly GCF_945859685.1). Taxonomy (NCBI): domain Eukaryota; kingdom Metazoa; phylum Arthropoda; class Insecta; order Diptera; family Syrphidae; genus Eupeodes; species Eupeodes corollae. The sequence continues at coordinate 93,810,618 of NC_079149.1, read as the reverse complement.
AAAATTTTGAGAAAAATCGAAGTGATAGTTTTTTTTACATAAAATAAAAACCTACAAAAAAATTTTATAAGAATTCGTAAAAATTGATTTTCAACTCAAATATCTTTTCAAAAATTGTAGATATTTTCTTTTAACTACTTTTATCTTTCAAAAAATATTGTTGTTAACATACAGTAAAATTTTGAAAAAAAAATCGAATTGACAGTTTTTGTACAAAAAAATAAAAACCTGAAAAAAATTTAACAAAAGTTGGTAAAAAATGATTTTCGACTCAAATAGCTTTTCAAAAATTAAAAATATTGGCTTTAAACTTATTTTATTTTAATTAATTAATTAAATGTACAAAAAATAGTACGCAAATTTTGTAAAAATTGATACGAGTACATAAACGGTGATTTTTAAGAGCTTGAGAACTTTTTAAAAAAAAAAAAAACGCATAAAATTTGCAAAATCTCATCGATTCTTTATTTGAAACGTTAGATTGGTCCATTTACTTTTTGAAGATAATTTCATTTAAATGTTGACCGCGGCTGCGTCTTAGGTGATCCATTCGGAAAGTCTAATTTTGGGTAACTTTTTCGAGCATTTCGGCCGGAATAGCCCGAATTTCTTCGGAAATGTTGTCTTCCAAAGCTGGAATAGTTGCTGGCTTATTTGTGTAGACTTTAGACTTGACGTAGCCCCACAAAAAATAGTCTAAAGGCGTCAAATCGCATGATCTTGGTGGCCATCTTACCGGTCCATTCCTTGAGATGAATTGTTCTCCGAAGTTTTCCCTCAAAATGGCCATAGAATCGCGAGCTGTGTGGCATGTAGCGCCATCTTGTTGAAACCACATGTCAACCAAGTTCAGTTCTTCCATTTTTGGCAACAAAAAGTTTGTTAGCATTGAACGATAGCGATCGCCATTCACCGTAACGTTGCGTCCAACAGCATCTTTGAAAAAATACGGTCCAATGATTCCACCAGCGTACAAACCACACCAAACAGTGCATTTTTCGGGATGCATGGGCAGTTCTTGAACGGCTTCTGGTTGCTCTTCACTCCAAATGCGGCAAATTTGCTTATTTACGTAGCCATTCAACCAGAAATGAGCCTCATCGCTGAACAAAATTTGTGGCAGATCGTTCGGCTTCAGTTCTTGCACGAGCTGTATTTTATACGGTCTTACACCAGGATCTTTGCGTAAAATCTTCCATGTGGTCGAATAACACAAACCCAATTGCTGCGAACGGCGACGAATCGACATTTCACGGTCTTCAGCAACACTCTCAGAAACATACGCAATATTTTCTTCTGTACGCACTGTACGCATTCGGGTGGTTGGTTTAATATCCAATAAAGTAAACTGAGTGCGAAACTTGGTCACAATCGCATAAATTGTTTGCTCACTTGTCGATTATGTAGACCATAAATCGGACGTAAAGCGCGAAACACATTTCGAACCGAACACTGATTTTGGTAATAAAATTCAATGATTTGCAAACGTTGCTCGTTAGTAAGTCTATTCATGATGAAATGTCAAAGCATACTAAGCATCTTTCTCTTTGACACCATGTCTGAAATCCCGCGTGATCTGTCAAATACTAATGCATGAAAATCCTAACCTCAAAAAAAATCACCCTTTATAAACAAACTTTTAAGCAAGACAGACGGGATGGGAAGTTATCAGTGTGGGTCGCAAACCAGCCTCTTGATGTGATACATTACTTTTGCAATAGGATTTGAATTAAGGCCATCAAAACCCATACAGACCCCATGTACAAAAGTGCAACTTTAAAGTTAGTAAGAAAACCTTGCAAATAGTGTTATTAATTACATACTTTTCGAAGAAGTTTTTTTTTATAATGAGCAAACACTAAAAGGGTTTTTTATACCTTTGATATGCCAAAGACACAGTGTGAGCATTAGGAAAAGAGATAAGGTTTGAACAGGAGCTGTCGGTGTACGTTGGTTTTAAATTTCGGAACATTGCAGGGAAGTAGTAGCGTAGTACGGCTAAAAGAAGAATCTCTGTACTTGATAGTACGGCCAAAGTTGGGCTCAAGGGTAAACTATCGTAATTTTGCTTAATATATAAGGAAGTCAGATACAAGACATCAATAAAAATGTTTCTATTTGGGTCGCCTCTGAACTTCTTTTTGTTCCTTAATCGAATTCCGAAAACTGCATTGTTGTGTTCCTTCTAGTTTAAAGGAAACCTTTGTATTGGTATCGATAATACAAAATCTTTGTTTCAGTATCACAAACTCAAAAATTAAATATAAAAAATAAACTTGAAGGAATTTCATTTATCTTAATTTCATATAATTTTAACTAAAATTTCACTTCATTATAATTTCATATAAACTCCACCCCCCTAAACCCATCATTGCCGGAAAAATGTAGTGAAGACAAATTAATTTGACGGCATAGACTTGACTGCTGCCCATTCCGTCCCGTTGGTACGATATAATTATTTCGAAAATTGTCAAAAATAGCATCAAACTTGTCGCAATTGTTTTATGGGTTTCGGGGAATGCCTGAGCTTGCTGATGTGTCTTTGCTTTCTCAAGGAAGTAATAACTGCTTGATAAATTATGACAAACTTATGTGGAGAACTTAGATCTTTTAGTCTATTTTACACAATTTTATTTTGGTTATATGGAATTGTGCGGAAAAGGAAAGCAATAAATGATACATTTTATTTTTAAACCCATGGGGACTCCATGGCGTTAAAGTGTCTTGTCCATATCCACTTTCTTCCAGCAGTGAATGTTTTTTAATAGAATCTCATGACTTGCGATTTAAAATTTCTTTTTTGTTTCATACGAATTCAAAAATAAAATATTGTTGATTTTATTTATAAACTCAACTAAGTATGCACCAAACAAGCAATAAAGCGAAGCATCATCGGTGTGAAAGATGCAAAATTGAATATTCCCCACAAGAATATCGCTTTCGCGTGGGATTTTGACATTTTTTGTTTTTTTAATTTGCTCAATTTTCTAAAATTATATTTTAAACGCAGTAATGTCACATCGAAGGGCAAATTAAATCTCTCATATTTAAACGAATGTGTGTGATAGCCCATGTAACCAACTAAGGTAGCCACTTTCGAAAGTACCTTAATTGATGAATTTTGGAAATATGATGAAGCCTTATACGGGACGGGTATTGAATAGTAATTAAGTCACAACGTGACAGGACTCAATCCGTGGCAGATTCTATTTCATTTTCATATGTTTTTGAATGTGTCCCGTCCGCCGCGTCGTCGTCGTCAGTTCAGTCGGTCTCGTCATTTGGTGATGCTGGATGACTATCCCCCAGTATACATCACCCATAGGTGGATGGGTTGGCTAATTGCCAGGATTTTTCTGGGTCTACGCACGCCAATGTGTGAGTTTGATTTTAATGCGATACATGGAAGGGGAAAAGCAATGATATACAGAGGGGGGCATGATAGTGCGGTGATGGCGTTATAGATGGTTTGTCGGCAGACAGTTTTGTGTTGTTTTGTAAATCGTGCGGCCTTATATTATGAATGAACCCCAAAATAGTGATGTTTTTTGAGGGAGGGAATTTTATTATAATTTAATTTCAAACACATTAATCATATTACAAGTGAGCGCGCGGTGATGCATTAAATGTGATGCCGCGTGTCCTATCGCACAAGCTCACCACAAAAAAATTCAACACCAACGAGATTGAATATATTGAAATATTGTATCAAATTAGTTGGTCTAATGCGGAGTTAATTGGTGATAAAATGTAGCAATTTGAATGTCTGTGGACTGTCTCTAATAAAGAAGTGGAAATGATAGCAACTTGTCTGATTTTCTACCGACGCACGTGAGTATTGGAACTTAGACTTTTTTTCGTTATTAAAATCACATTAAAACAAGTTTAAAAGGTTCTTATTGGTGGTGGAGTACAAGAGTAGTGTGACCTCAAGATCTACTGTGCCTCAAAAGCGAGTTAGTCCATGCAATAAGCCTTTTCTAAGAAACTTGATTATTTGGTAGTATTTTCAAATAAGATTTCAGGGAGAAAACTCCCACAGTAAGGTACACAATTAGCGTGATATTGAATACGTCGTTTGACCTAAGGTTGACATTGTACCTTTGAGATGATGTATTCGTGAATATAATTTCTAGTTAAGTCATTTAAGGGCTAGTTTAAACTGACTCTGCCATCTGACCTTTAGGGTAAATCGCAGTAATGATTGCTTTTGTGACATTCCGATTCCAGTGAAAATCATACATCTGCTTTCTCAGAATTACAAAAGGTCAATTATAATTGCGTTCAATAGTTGTTTATGAAACTAGATGCTGTTTCCTTGAACTAATGTCAGAAGTTTAAGAGAAGGTAATCTGGCACTCTTTTATATAAGTTGCAAATTATATGCAGATATAAGATTGAATCTATCAAAGGTACAGAATGTAGTCAGAGGTTGTATTACCGTTAATTGGATATTTTGCAGAGCTTTCCTTGTAGATTAAGTAATTGGAGAAAAATTGTAAACGCTGAAGCGTTTGAAATTTTAGAGCCATTTTAGTAAGTTTCTTAGTTGAAAAGATGATTTTTCTTAAACGATTTTAGAATATTATTATTTCTTAACATTTCACTGAACTTAAAATCAGAAAATGGCTACTGTAACTTTTGTAAGTAGAATATTTTAAAAAAATGTGATGTGAAAGAAATATTTAAATGCAAAATTCGAATTAAGGCCATCTTATTTCTTTAAAAAAGTATTGTTTTCTTTGTGCTCCCTTAAAAAACATATTTTTTCGACCAATTGAATCAAAGGCTCAACTATTTTCCAGAATAAATATTTGAGACGTTGAAATAATTTCGTACTAATTTTCCCTGTACAACTTTCATACCGAATTCAAATTGGAAACTTATTTTGTGTGCAGTTTTAAATTTTTTTTTGGAAAAAATAACTGAGACCTTGAAACATAAAATAATGTTAAAATTTTCAATTCGTAAAATTGGAACAATAATATTAATTTCCTATAGGGATTTAATAAGGACATAATTAACAAGCACAAAATTTAATGTTGAGTTTAAGAATCTCGAAAAAATATATTTAAATGATGGCTTTAATTTCTTTTAAATTAATTTTGATTTTTAAACATGATTTAGTCGAAAAAAGTACGAGGCTAAATACGAGGGTCTTGTCTTAGATAAAAAACTAAATTGGAAACACAACGTACAGGAATTTGCCAAAAAAGCTACTGTAGCTCTCTTTTCTTGCAAAAAGGCTATTAGTAATAAATGGGGTTTACAACCCACAATCACGCATTTTAACGTACGGTGTGGCAGTATGGTGGACTGCTTTAGAGAAAGGTATAAACAGGAATAAGCTAAAAAAAGTCCTATTGCTTGCCTAGGTATAAGCGGATGGTTTCGCACGACCCCGTCTGCGGCACTGGACACCTTGCTCTACCTTACACCTCTTGACATATTTAGCAAACAAATAGCTGCAAGCTCTGCTATTCGCTTCAATGTTTTTTCGCAGTGGACTGACAACAACGTTGGCCACTCCGTAATTCTAAGGTACTTAGAATCAATTCCAAAGCACACAGACTACACCATCCCCCAACTACAATTCCCTCCCAGATCTTTTTGGGAGGATAGGACATTCTTGGAGGATGAGTCAATCTACTTTTACACAGATGGCTCAAAAACCAAAGAAGGGGTTGGTGGAGGTGTGTACTCTGAACGACTGAAATTAAGGCTCTCATTCCGCCTTCCCAATCATTGTAGCGTGTTCCAGGCGGAACTTTTGGCGATAAAAGAAGTCTTGTCTTGGCTCAAAGAAAACGTGATATCAACATCTGATATCCATATTTTCTCTGATAGTCAGTCCGCTATCAAATATCTGGACTCTGTCTCTACAAACTCTATAACAGTCCACAACTGTCGATCATCTCTAATGGAGATGGCGCAACAGTTTAATATTCACCTTTGCTGGGTGCCGGGCCATAGAGACATTCCAGGTAACTGTAAGGCAGATGAACTCGCAAGGAACGGTACAGTACAGCACATTATACCACGTTTGGCAAATACTGTCATATCAATCGCTACTTGTAAACTGTTGCTAATGCAAGACGCTGCGAGGAGGGCAGTCACCAGGTGGAACAACATCAGCACGTGTCAAGTCACAAAAAACATCTGGCCAACACTGGATTTAAAACGTTCAAGGTGCTTGCTCTCTCTAAGCTGATCGCATATAAGCTCGATAATAGGTGTCATAACCGGACAGTGTCTAATAGGAAAGCACGCCACGAGACTAGACGTATTCTCAAATGACTTTTGCAGAAGATGTATGGACGAAGCAGAGAAAGAAACGGTTCTTCATCTTCTCTGCACATGCCCTGCTCTAGCTCGAAAACTTAAGAACTACCTAGGAAAATTCTTCTTTAACGATATAAACGAACTAAATCATATCGGTATAATCAGTTTCTCACGTTTCGTAAGGGAGCTGGTTCCATTGAACTTAGGAGGAAGCCTCAAGATTCATGTGGTATCACAATGGGCCATTGAACTGGCCTAAGTGTGTCCGTTTCCATCTTGGACAGCCACTATAACCTAACCTAAACTAACCTTTGATTATAATCAACGCATAATGTCATCCTTAGTTACACGCCATAAGTTTCGATTAAAAGAACTGAATACAGGAGTGTTTTTTTGGTCGATAAAGTCAAAATGAGTGTTTTTCAAAGTGAGAAAATTGTCTTCATTAAAAATATACACATTGCACATGTTCTTAACCAAAACCAACAAATACCACTTTCCTAAGAAAAGTTATTGTCATGTTTAAAACATGACTGTTTTTAAAATACAACTGGGGGAATATGCCTGGTGGGGCTTGTATTGGATTGTTTGAGGTGTGTAGTGGGATGGGGTGTGTGGCCCTCTGTTTTGGTCTTTGGATGATTTCAAAATAAAATTGTACCCGGTAAGTGTGATCTGCTGTGGTCATATCAATTAAAGCTTTTATAGACAGGACTACCGACGACGTCTCCGTGACAGCTAGTGTTTTATGACTCTTTTTAAGCTCACAACAATTTTGCATTTCACAATGAATAAAAATGAATTGAATTTAATTTAATAACATTAAAGGGCTGTCAAATGTGACATTAACTCTTGGTATACTTCGCCTATCGATAAAGATTATAAGAGACACTGAGGTCATCGCAAAACAAAGACTTTAACCTTTTAAAGGTTAATGCTACACAAAAGTTTTTTTACTCTTTTCTACGAGTAAGCGTTTAGAAGTTTTAGCAGTTTTAAGAAATTTAAAATGTAGAAAATATCGATTTAAGCATATTTTCTATAAACAGGAGCGGGAAATCAGTTTAGGTAAAAACATTACTTTTATTTTTTCTCAGTTTTTCAGTAAAAAATCTGACTTTTACGAAAATGGATCGCTTAACCATCGCACAACACATACAATTCTTAAAACCTACTACAAAAATGGTGATTCTGCCACCAGCTAAGTAACAAAATTGTGAAGAAATTTGAAGAGACTGGATTGATTACAGATATTCTAAGTGAAAGAAGAAGACCCAAATGTGTCTATTCCTCGTTGTTCTCAGGACTGTCTTACGGGACATTATGGCGTATTTTGGATTTGGATCTACACCAACATCCTTATAAAGTCCAGCTTACCCAACTAAAACCATTAACATAGTCGTAGATATTCCAATGAGTCCATGAGTCAAAAGGCGGTGGACAGCGATTTTTCAAACACATTTCTCACTCGGTGTTTATGTTAATAAACAAAATTGTCGTATTTAGGATTCTGAATATCCTTAAGTAGTTGAAAAGAGGCCAATACTAACAACTCGAGCGAATACGGCTTTATTGCAAGAGACATTTTCTGGACCCGTAATTTCTCGGCGTGGCGATATCAAATGGCCACCAACATCATGCAATTTGACACCGCTAGACTTTTTCTTGTGGGGCTACGCAAAAAAACCGTAATTATGCAGAACCTTTAACTCTTGAGCACTTAAAAACCCATTCTTCAAATTATAGCTGAGATACCGACTAACATGTGTCAAAAAAAGGTCGAACATTAAGCTAACTTTTGAAACCTCAAAATGGATCACCCCTTATTATCTTATTTTAAATGTATTTGAATTAAAAAAATGGATTTTTAAAGTTTCAAAGTTAAAAAAATAAATTTAAAGTAGTACGAAAGCAACTGAAATAGTAAAATAATTTCAAACACTTAAATATTTGTATGTGATACTTAAAATGTTTGAGGACTTTCAAAGTTTTATAATATTGATTTCCCGAATTTCATTAATATTGAAGTTTTTGCTGAGCCAAAATTCTATTTTAATTGGACCGTACCAAGAATATACTATACATACCTTAATATACCATACTAACTTTGAATAGCTGCGGGTTCTCAAAATCGAGTGGAATCCAATTTAAAAAAAGAGGCTGGGATTTTCCGATCCCGTCTGCTTTGGACGTTTATAGGTTTCCGTGTTTTGTTAAAATAGTTGTCAATTGAATTATTCTTAGAAATTAACTAACAATTACCAACAATATGTTGCATATGATGAAATAGTTTGATTTCAAAACCAATTTACCAATTTTAGTAGCATTTGCGTACTATTTTTTTGTAGATTTTAAATTTGTATGAAAAAAACTAACTGTTGGATTTTTTACTTTGAAGCCATAATCTTAAGTTTTTGAAAAGATATTTGTACAAGAACTGTTTTTTCAAAACTTTATTGAATGTTAACAACAATATTTTTGGAAAAAAAAGTAGTTTAAAGCCAATATTTACAATTTTTGATATTTGAGTCGAAAATCAATTTTTACCAACTTTTGTACATTTTTTTAGGTTTTTATTTTTTGTAAAAAAATGTAAATTAGATTCTTTTCAAAATTTTCCTAATGTTGACAACAATATTTTTTATAATTTGAAGTTAGTTCGAAGCTATTATCTCAAATTTTTGAAAAGATATTTGAGTCGAAAATCCTTTTTTTACCAACTTTTGTTAATTTTTTTTTGGTTTTTAATTTTTTGTAAAATAACTATAAATTCGATTTTTTTTCAAATTTAACTAAATGTTGACAACAATATTTTTTGAAAGATATCTCAAAATTTTGCAAAGATATTTGAGTCAAAAATCAATTTTTACCAACTTTGAGTAATGTTTTTTTTTCGATTTTTATTTTTTATAAAAAAAAAACGGTCAATTCGATTTTTCTCAAAATTTTATCAGATGTCAAAAACATTACTCTTCGTTGCACAAAATTGTTTTGAAGATGAAATCATCTCTTAGTAGTAAAATTTTGGAGGTGAAAAATTTTTTTCTCAGTTTTTTTTTTTTAAATTAAAATAACCGTTAAATGATTTTTTTTTAAATATACTTCTTTGATATCACGAAACAATATATTATATAAAATTTAATAAAAGTCTGTAGTGTTTTTAGTTTGTAAGATATTTAGGGTTAACCAAAATGTTCACCTTTTTTTCAAACTGCTATGGTAAAAAAACTACAAACGTAATTTTCTTGAGAGCCCTTTTTGCATCTTTCTGCCTTATTATCTGTATAACAAAATTTGTTTATTTGAGTAACCAATCTACGAATTTACATTCCACAGATTTCAAATTAAGTACATGTATAATACAATTCAGTCTATAAATACATAATATTACATATTATATATAAAATTAAAAATTGGAAAAAAAAATAATTAATTAAAGTGAACAATCGACTTTTAAATAAGTTTCTGGACATTGATATATCCAAACTAGAATAAAACATATTAAATAAATTACAACATGCAGAAATCGGTTCACGTTGTCCATACAGCGTATGATGGAAATCAATTGACAAAAGCGGTCTGGCTCTTAAGGAAATTGAAGGAGCACACAGGTGCAAGCAGTTAAGCAAACTCTCACAATCAATGGTTGAAGTCAAAATATCACGAATAAACATGACACTATACATTTTTCTTCTCGACTCAAGAGTTTGTATTCCAAGTAATAGACATTTCGAATTATAAGAATGATGGAAATCTTCTATATTGTTTTCAAAAATATTTCGAAGAGCAAATCTGAGAAATTTTTTTTGAACATTTTCAATTCTCTTTTTATTAAAATCAGTTGTAGAGCTCCAAACAACACAATTATATTCAAGAACAGGACGCACAATACTGCAGTATAAAGATTTAATGGTGTAAGGGTCCTTAAATTCCAATGAGTTTCTTTTGATGAATCCAAGTAAAGAATTTGCTTTGGATACAATATAATTAATATGTAAGTTAAATTTCAATTTAAAATCAAATACAACGCCCAAGTCTTTAAACTTTTCAACAACTTGTAACGGAAAATTATTTAATGAATAGTTTGGAATAATATTTAACAAAGTTCTATTGTAGGCCATACAAGCACACTTGTCAACATTTAACAACAGATCATTTGACTTGCACCAATCAACAAATGAATTTAGATCATTTTGAAGAAGAAAACAATCATTTAAATTAGAAATTCGAGAAAAGAACTTTATGTCATCCGCAGACATAAGGCAATGAGAATTTTTAAGAACATTTGGAAGATCATTAATAAAAAGTAAGAATAATTAAGGACCCATATGACTACCTTCTGGAACACCAGAAGTTACTTTAATCTCTTTTAAGAACAAGTAAATATGAAGAAAGCCATTGAAGTAGAGGTCCATGGAAGCCATATGCTTGCAGTTTTTTTAAGAGTATGTTTAAATTAACCCTACTAAAGGCTTTTACAAAGTCTGTATAAATCACATGAACTTGTTCTCGATTGTCTAGAGTATTAATGACAAAATTTGTGAATTCTACTAGATAAGAATTAGTAGACCTACCTTTCCAAAAACCATGTTGATATTTGCTTACATTTTTCTTTATAATAGATTTAAATTTACCTTGAACAAGGCTATCTAAAAGCTTTGGAACAACAGGTAGCTTAGTTATTGGTCTATAATTCGTTACTAAGTTTTTTTATCCAGATTTAAAAATCGGATCAATGATAGAGACTTTCCACTCATTCAGGAAAATACCATTGGAAATAGATTTATTGAATAGATGTAATAGCGGAACAGAAAGAGAACTTGCACAATGACGAAAACAATAGGGAAAAATCCTAATGTATCTGCAGTTTTCTTAGGTTTAAGTTTATGCAAAGCATCTTTAATCTCAGCTAAGTCAAATGATATGCTAGAACAATCAAAAATAGATGGCAAGGCATTAATATATTGATAATTTATTATTTAAGATGTAGAAGAGTTATAAATACTTTCAAAAAACTGTCCAAAAAAATCTACAATCATTTTCGGATCACTAGTTTTATTATTACCCAAAAATATAGTTGTTGGAAATCCAGTAGTACTTCGTTTAGTATTTATAAATTTCCGAAAAGATGTTGGAGATTGCTTAAGATTACTTTTAACAGAATGAATATAATTACAATAAAGAAATTTTGAAAGAAAAACAAACTCGGAAGGTTTTTCTTTATATTTTTTAAACGCTGCATTTATTTATTTATTAAATTATTTAATTTATTTGAAGTCGATATCTCTTCTGGTTTTTGAGCTATGGACGACGAAAAACAAGTCCCACAGACATCTTTCTAAAAAGCTTTTATTTCGACTCTAGGGACCTTGAAACGTCGAGAAATGACAACATTTTCATTGACAAATCGGACCCATTGCAATAACTTCCTTTTTGGAAGTTAAAAATGTATGTATGATATCTCTGCTTCTTGAGCTATGGACGACGAACACAACTTCGCGAACGTACGTACACACGCACAGACTTTAAAAATCTTTTATTTCTAATCTAGGGACCTTGAAACGTCGAGAAATTTCAGAATTTTCAATTCGACAGATCGGACCGATTACAATAACTGCCTATTGGGGGTTAAAAAAAAAAACTATTTGTTTTCAGTACCTACATATTTTTGAATTGCATTTATACAAGCTTTCATCAGTCTCAAGAGACGATATAAATAGTTGTTTCTTGTCGATGTTGATTGTTTGGAGTTCGCTATATTTTTGAAGAAAATAAAATTACAACAACTGTCAAGTAAGCACAATGCTTTTCAAAATTTAAAAAACTGACTACAGTCAATTAAAGCTTAATAGTTTTAAATAAGATGTGATAAGAAACAAATTCCATTAATTGTTTGTAATTAGATATAACAAAAAAGTTAAGTAGTGCTTAATAGACAAGGTGAGTCCAGGCATAAGAAAATTAGCTTTGACAACGGTAAAATTCCTGCTTATTACCTGGTCAGGTTACAACCTTTCTATCATATTTTAAGCAGTGTTAATATCTGAAAGATAATCTTTAATATGTCTCAAATTATGGAAATTCGTATCTATTAGTAAACAATTTGAGTAGATACCTACAACAGAACGAATTACAATATTTTTTTAAAAATAAATTACACTGGTTAAGTTAAAAAATCGGGTTTCCAACTCATCTGTGAACGTAAGGTAAAACTGAGTTCATCTAACATATCACCACAAAAACTCACAAAACCAAAATTGAATCGTATTTAGAGTGACTGCTCTTCTTCGAAATATCACAAGACAAACTTTATCATCTCATATGTGCTGTGTATATATCTTTCACTTTATATTCCAAACTCGATACACTCCATCCAGATAATAATTCGAGAAAAATTTAGTTATCTCACAAATTCACTTAATCTTCTTTTAAAGAAGATCAACAAACCCGATAGAATGTGACAAGAAAAAACAAACCAGACACTTCCATATCTTTATACAAATTCTTTTGGGAATACCTTAGAACTTTATAATTGAAGGATTGAACACTTTTTTTTGCTGAAATCAACACATTCCACTGCTAAAGCACTTACACTTGGTATAGAAACTAAAAAACAAGACAAAAATTCCCGTATGACGAAGAAATTTAAAACAAAAAAAACAAAGAACCTAAAAGATACGCGAACAAAATTTTCTCAGATACTTTCGCGCTTTGTATTTCCAAATTCTTGCACCACTCGACTGCGACCGTGTTTTTTTTCTTTGTCCAAGTCCACTTCAAACCGACACATCAAAAATCACAACTCTCGCAGAAGTCGCAGGCTCTATCATATTCGATTGCGATACTCGTACATATGGAAAGATCACGCAGCGTCATCTTCATCTTTAGATTCAAAATACCGAATCAAACCATAAAAAACAATAAAAACAAAAACCAAAGGAGAACAAACAAAAAATTTAATAAAATACATTTTCAAATTAACCCGGATAAATAATTACTTCCAACGCATTCGACACAAACAAAAAGAAAATACTACAAGAAAACACAAAAACAAAAACCACTAAAGAAAAGGAGGCGGGTTTGGCGATGAAGCGATGATATTTGCAATCGCAACAAAACAACCAAACGATAATATCTCCTCACTCTTTGGATACACTTTTAATAATTATTATAAAAGATACATTTCAGCAAGAATTATTCACCGAATAGTGCAGTGGTAGCGAATTTTCATAGAGTGAAGTGGAAGTAGATAGATTTTAGAATAAAAACCAACCGCGGCCGTTGCGGTGCTGTGCGGTACGAAGTATTTGTATTTGGGAAATTGTCTTTGGGGTTTTTTGGTTTTGGTTTTGGGATTTTGTTTTTGTTTGGATTTGGAGTCGCGTTCTTGACGGCTGCGGCTTGACGCTGCTAGGACGCTGCTGGCGTTTATCGTTTCGTTGCTGTTTTCCTATGTCAAGTTTTTTTTTGTATCTCTCTTGGGAAATGATTTTTTTTTACTGCAAAAAGACTCAGAAGTGTATCTAAGTAACACATGGTGAATTTTAGATACTTTTTGTTCTTATTTTTATATGTATCTTTTGAAAATACCAAAATATAAATAATAAAAATGTGTATATGGGTGGACAGATGGACAGGCCGAGAAATAAATTACCGGTGAAAATACACTCCGAGTACGTAAATTGAAGCCATTTATTAAACAAAATGGAACACGTTTTTTAAGATATCGTTCAGTTGAACAAAAAGTAATGAAACTGATTTCAGAGTACTTTTAAGGAGTTGTGCTTTATTTGTTGGAAATATTTGGATTCAAAAAAGGGATTTTCGATCTTTTGTACCGATAACTATAACCAAGTAAACTAAAGAAAAATAACACATTAAATCATAATAAAATTAAAGTTTAACTTGGAAATTATGAACCTAATTAATTTGTTAACAGTTACAAACTCAACATATTTTTAAATGAGTTTCTACTCATATGAAAATTAAAATCAATGCTATTTGACAGGTTATTAATCTCCCAAGAACTACAAGTTATGGGCTCCTTAATCGCTGGTTGGGAAGGTTTTCTAACTGGGTGGCGCAACAATCCGTTGAGAACTTAAAAATGTATGCTAAAACGAATCTTAACACAAAGAGGCAAAACGGCTTGAAAATAAGTTCTGTTCTTGTAGCGAATATTTTGTCTAAACAATTCTACTATTTCAAGCTATTTAAAGATATAAAAATAATGTTGAAAACCGGTATTTTTAAAACTTGAGAAAATAGTTAAACTCAAGTTTTGCTTTAAACTTCAAAAAGAATCAACTAAATACTCATAACTATACGGAATTTCTAGAACTGGTCAGAAATATTTTTCCTGAATATTGCAATAACTAGGAAAGACAAAGTGTGGTAAAGCATTCCACATTCGTGTAGTGCGGCTAAGGAATGAATCTCTGTATTTGACAGTACGACCGAAGTTGGGCTCGAGGGTATACTGATGAGCATTCCTAGAAGCGCGAGTATTACGGTTGAACTGTTTAAGGAATGCAACTCTCTATTTCACCAAAGCATAAGCCGTTAAAATAACGGTAAAAGAGGGTCAGACAAGAGACCTTACGACGAAGTTCAAGCGAAGTAAATGAACTTATGGTGATATTATCATCTATCAATGTAAACGTTTTACTTTCAATACTATCCCTATCCAAGAGGCTTAAGTTAGTTGCAGGAGCACCGGCCCAGAGATGGGAGTTATAAATAAGCTTTGGACGTATGTAAGTCTTGTAGATAACAGCCAGATCAGAGGGGGAGAAAAACTTCTTGCATTGCCTTAGAAAACCCAAACATATTGCGGCATTTTTGGCGACATCGCGTATGTGATCGTTCCACAAGAGGTGGTTGGTGACACACATACCGAGAATATCGAGGTGTTCAGTCTCATTAATGCAAGTGCCAGTTATGAATGATGGCAGAGGGGGTATATCTCGCTTTAACGATAAAAGACAGCATTGGGTTTTCGAAGCAATAAATTCCACGCGGTTTTTTAATCCCCATTGAACAATGCTGTTTAGGTCGGAATTTAATGAACTTATTATATTTTGTCGTTGCAGTTCCACATCCGAAGAAGAGGGATGTGAGTCTGAAAACGAATATGAAAAGCTAAGAGTACTATCGTCAGCGAAACAATGTATTGGATTAGATGTTGCAGACAGGAGATCATTAATAAAAATGAGAAAGTGTGTTGGAGATAAAACAGAGCCCTGGGGCACACCAGCATTTATTTTATGGTTTTCAGACTTGATCCATCCAATACTACTTGTATTGAACGATCCGAAAGGTAATTACTAATCCAATGAAGCAGATATTCATGAAAACCGAAAGGACGCATTTTCAACAAGAGAGCCTGATGCCAAACTCTATCAAATGCTTTTGAAATATCAAGTGCAGTAATCTTACTTTCTCCAAAACTATGTAAAGATTTGTTCCACTGTTCGGTGTGATGAACCATGAGATCACAAGTGGACCTTTTGCTACGAAAGCCGTATTGCCGGTCATTAAGAAGCTTTCGTTCTTCAAGATATTTCTTGAGCTGATAATTAATCGGCGTTTCCATGACCTTGAAAAGAAGCGACGTAAGTGCAATCGGTCGGTAGTTGGAGGGTGAGGAAAATTCGACTTTTTTGGGAATAGGCTCGACAAATGCAGTTTTCCATCCGCTCGGAACGAGACCTGAGGAGTAGGACAGATAAAAAAGCTTAAGCAGTGGGTTGGCCAGCGTTGAAGAACACCTCTTCATAACACTCTTGCCGGAGTCATAACACTCACTGGCAGCGTAGAATTGGCGGCGAACTGCCTATCAAAGATATTAGCTTTCTCTAAAGAGCTAACAAAAGGAGTGTCATTGACAACGAGGAGCAAAGGAACCGAACAAGAGGAAAAATTCCTCATGTTTTTTACAAATGACCAAACATTTTTACTGCCTTTGGTACATTGCAGTATTTTTTAAATTAAAATTAAATTTTAAATTTAGCTCTAAAAACACCGTTTTTGATTATTTTTAGCATTTTAATAGGGGCATATTTTAAAAACAACATAATGTGAACAATTTAAAGGCTATTTGAATTTGGGAAACCTTAATCATTTTAAAAAGTATTGTTAATTTTTTATCCAGGGATACTTTTCCAAAACAGTGTACGGAATTCTCAGCTCTCGAGATGGAGCTTATAGAAGGCATTTCAATGTTCAATCTTAGTTTGTGTACTTTTTTAACTTTTTCTATTCTTAAAATATAAACATTGTAATGAGTATTTAAGAGTTCGCAGCAATATTCCAGAACTGATACACGATATTAAGGGCTTTTAATGTGTAAGGTTCACTAAGAATAATGAAGGTTAACAAAACTACACATTGTAGTTGTATTTGGTTTGAATTCTGCGTGATCTACAAAATTAATTTTGAAATTACAAATTACTCCGAGCTCTTCTCTCATAGCAACGCTATCAAGAATATGATTTCGAATTTTAAAAATGTACTAAAAACACTGACTTTTTGAAATATTTAGGTCTACTTAGTTTGTATAAGATCAATTGGTAAAACTGGCAATATAATTTTGAAGAAGCTTAAGGTTTGTGAAATTTTGTACACGTTTACACAAATTTTTAATCATCTGCAAAATAAACTGCGTTGATTTTGAAAGAAAATCAAGATCATTTATAAAATAATGGACCTAAATGACTCCCTTGTGGAATGTCAGAAATTACTGATAAAGACTTAGACAAAGTTGAATAAAAAAAAAAAACAAATTGGCTGAGTTCAGTAATCTAAGGTGTCAACCATTTTAGTATGCTGGAATAAAACCGATGTTTTCTAATTTATTCTCTATCAAACGCCCTTGCAAAAACAGTTTTGATAACATATACTTGGAAACCTCTTTATTTGTAATTCTTAAAAATGGTTAGGTAAGTGGAAGTTGATCTATCTATTAAAAATCGTGTCTGTAAGTGAATTGTTTTTTTTTAATACTTACTTACTTAAGGTAGAGCTACAGTCCTGAGAATTAGTGTCTCACCCAACAAACTTCACAATCTATCAAATTCTCTAGCTCATGATGGTTTCTTTTAATGAGAAATTTAATTTATCGCAAGCAATTTGTTCAAATAATAAAAGTATTGATGACAATTTACTAATTATTCTATTGTTTATCATTGTCTGTCTTGTAAAGAAGGATAATTTGTATTGGGGTAACAATTCAACATGCCTTAAAGAACTATAAAAGACCAAACACAAAACTCTAAAAAGATCGGCGGAACTTTTTTTTGGGATTTCATCAAGAATCACTTTTTCACTTCTGAAAAGGTAATACTTCAATGATCTATGGTTAGACTATTAACGGACTGTCTAAAAGAGGTGGAACTGACATGCTGACCTCAAGTCAACATTTAATGATTTTATTTAAAAAACGTAGCGAAATCGCTACAGATAGTTGTAAGACTTATTACAGTCAAACCTAAATATTGCATACTTTTAGGAAATCTATTCGGGTGCTAACCAAAGTTAAAAAAACAACAAACAGAAATGTTTTGTTTTTGTCTTCAATCCGATGTCATTGAGTTTGAGTATTTCTAAATTCTAAAAATGACATAAAAAGTCTGCTCTCATAGAAAACTGTGTATAAATATTCTCATCGTCAATCGTCGCTTGTCGATGAAAGTGAAATTAGAAACGAAAGTGATCAAGAAAATATGTATTTGTCGTGGGGTAATTTATCAATTTCGACGTGTAAATTATTCATTTGAAGATTTTGAAATTTTAACAAAATGAATGAAAAAAATGTATTTGAAATTATAGTTTTCAACGAGGCTGTTGAAACTGTTATTCAAATGGTAAAATAAAAATTTTTAGTATCAAATAAGTTTCGATTGAGCAATTAATTTTGTTATTCTCAATGAACTCAATGAATTTAACATAGTGCTCGTTCTAGTGTTTTGAAATTATATCTAATTTATTACATGACTTATTGTTGTCGGGTGTGCTCTCGAATATCTTTGAGAAAGGATCAAAGCAAAGACAATAAATTTCTAGGGTATCAATCCAAATCAACATAATGCTTGCCTTTTTTGAAATGGATCACTTGGGCGTATGGGCACTTTGTTTATAATATTTATTTATGAAATTTTCCAAAATTTTTGATTTTTGACAAATCAAACAAATATTTGAACTTATATTAAAATATTATAATTTGGTTTTGATATTATTTTTTAAAAATATGTACCTGCTTTTATGATTGCTTAAAAATAAAAAAAATACAATGTATGCAGGAGAACCTATTTCTTCAAATCTTGAAATAATTTAAAATTATCAGAGGACTACTTTTTGACAATATTTTTTCCAATTTAAAACTACAAAAAGTGCTTTACTTCTAAAGACTTAATTGTTTTTGATATGTGAAAAAGGAAGATTTAATACAAAAATTCACTGCATGTTAATTAAACCATTGGCTGGGCCTTAATAGTTCTTTAGTTCTTTATTTAAAAGGAATAGCATTACACAGTAAGATACAATATCTTCTTTATAGCGCAAGCTTTATATATAAATTCAAATTCGTGTGCTACTTTAGGAGTGATTTAACAAAGGAAAATTTGAGAAATTTTAATTATCTAATGATAGACATATGTAATCCAAAAACCGTACTCAAAAATTGACTAAAATGTTATTAAAAAAAACAGTTATTTAAAATTAATAGTATTTGAAAAATAAACAAAAGAATATTTAATTTAATTTAATAGGTACTAATTAAAATATATAACATTCATCTTAATTAAGAGCATAGTAGAAAAATGCACGAATAAGGCATGTAAATATACATCATACAATAAAGACAATTGGAAAGTCATTGTTGAAGACGCCGATGCGTATAGATCTGTCACTGAAGAATTGAACAAAAAGAAAATTCAGTGGCACTCGTACGAAAATAAAGCTACAAGATCGATAAAAGTAGTAGCAAGAGGCCTTCACTCTTCATGTGTTGCCAAAGAAATTGTCGAAGACCTTATACAAAAAGGCTTTCAAGCTCTCGATGCCAATAACCTTATTAAAAATGAGATAGTAAAAGACTCCACTGGGGTATCAACGACAAAAAAGAGATCTCTACCTTTATTTATGCTCACGTTTGAAAATAAAGAAAGTCTCGATAAGATTTACAGTATTAAATCAATTATGGGCATAGTTGTCAAAATTGAACCACTGCGAAAGTCGAAAAGTGTTCCACAATGTAAGCGCTGTCAAGCCTTTGGGCATACACAAAAATACTGCAATCGCGAGTTCGCTTGTGTTAAATGTGAAGGCAGACATGCAACCAAAAACTGTCCCATGGGCAGAGAACAGAAAGCGAAATGTGTTAATTGTCAAGGCAATCATCCTGCAAGTTACAGAGGATGTCCAGTAGCAAAAAAGTTCCAAGACACAAAAAGAAAAAACAAAACTGGGAACAAGTTTAGAAACTCAACCAACACAAAACCAGTAGTTGAAAGCAAAAAAGTAACGGTCGATAACATTACTAAAAATCAACCGGGAAAAGCAATTGCACTAAGCAAAAGTGATGAAAATAAATCCTATTCCCAGATTGTAAAAAATGTGCGGAAGAATGAGGAAACTTCTATAAAAGAAATGCTGGAACTCATCCTGAAAAGGATTGACCAACAAGATTTAAACATAAAACAGCTAAGCGAAGAAGTCGCTCTTAAAAAACAATGATGGACAGAACACTCAAAATCGCAACATGGAATGCAAACGGTCTCTTACAGCATGTATCAGAACTAAACATCTTTTTAGACATAGAGCATATAGACATTTGTTTGGTGTCCGAAACCCACCTCGCTATTGAACAAAATCTTGATAATAAATTACCAAACTATACATGTTATCACGCTCCGCACCCAGCTGACAAAGCTAGGGGAGGATCAGCAATACTTATAAAAAAGTGCTTAACACACTTTGAAGAACCAAAGTTTACTAAAGAAAACATGCAAGTAACAACAATTAGTATTGGTATAAAAAAGAAAGAATTCAAAATAGCAGCTATATACTGCCCTCCGAGGCGCTCTCCAACTGAAGAAGACTATGCAGAACTCCTACATTTGTTAGGACATAACTTCCTTGTTGGTGGCGACTTCAATGCTAAACACACCCAATGGGGATCTAGGCTCATAACAACAAAAGGTAAACGGCTATACCAAGCAGGCCGAAAATACAACTGCGAATTTTATTCTTCTGGTTCGCCAACATATTGGCCATCTGATACTAACAAAATACCAGACCTTATAGACTTTTTCGTAGTTAAAGGTATTAAACGAAATCATATAAGTGTCGAAGGTAATTATGATTTATCATCAGATCATACTCCAGTAATTTTATCACTGAGCGAAACAGAAATAATAGAAAAAAGTAATCCCAAGCTCGTGAATAACAGAACAAACTGGAACGAATTCAGAGACAAACTTGAAAATTTTATAAACCTAAGATCCCCTATGCAAACAATTGAACAAATTGATCATGAAGTAGAACAATTTATTGCTGATGTGCAGCAGGCTGCAGAAGAAAGTACTCCAACTATTTCGAATGCGAGAGAAAAAGAAATAAAATATCCTATCGAAATAAAGGAGTTGATATTGGAAAAAAGAAGAGCTAGAAGAAAATGGCAATCCACGAGATTCCCAGATGATAAGGTAGTTTTTAACCGTCTTAACAACGAATTAAAAAAAAGAATCTGTGAGTTTAAAAATGATTCACTAAGTAGATTCCTGAAAAGTCTGACGACGGATGCTTCTACAGAATACTCCTTATGGAAAGCAACTAAGCGTCTAAAAAGACCTCAGACACAAAACCCGCCGATAAAATCTCAAGATGGTAAATGGATCGGAAACCCGAAACAAAAGGCTGATCTCTTTGCTGAACATCTCGCGAATGTTTTCAAGCCATTCCCAGCAAGCACAGCTACAGATCCCTTACAGTTTGTTGACAGAAACGACGAATGTGAAATACCTTTTGTCACGCTCAAAGAAGTAAGAAGCATGTGTCAACATAAGCTGTCAAACAAAAAATCACCAGGGTACGATCTTATAACTGCTCAGGTTCTGAAAGAAATGCCTCTTATAGCCTTCAAGAAACTCCAATTTATAATAAACGCATGCCTTAAACTAAGATATGTGCCACATCATTGGAAAATTGCGGAAGTCATTGTTATACCTAAACAAGGTAAGCCACCAACAGAAGTTACATCTTACAGACCAATATCGCTTATACCAATCATGGCAAAAGTTTTTGAAAAACTGCTACTTAAAAGGCTTAACAAAATAATTGAAGAAAGAAGACTAATTCCGAGCCATCAGTTTGGATTTAGAAATAAACATTCCACGATAGACCAAGTGCATCGAATTACGGATGTTGTGGAAAAGGCACTTGAAGAAAAACAAGTATGCTCGTCTGTATTCTTAGATGTTGCTCAAGCTTTTGACAAGGTTTGGCACTTGGGACTTGAGTACAAACTGCATAGGGACTTCCCCAGGCAGTACTACGAAATACTGAAATCCTATATTACGAACCGACTCTTTAGAGTACGGTACGACCAAAATTACTCGGAACTTAAGAAAATTGAAGCCGGTGTACCACAAGGAAGTGTCCTAGGACCAACCCTGTATCTGTTATATACAAGGGATATTCCAGTGGACATCAACGCTATCATGGCCACCTTTGCTGATGATACTGCAATATTGGTGCCAGATAAATCCGTTACGAAGGCTACACAAAAATTGCAAAATGCAGTCGATAAAGTTAGTGATTGGACGCACAAATGGCGTATCAAATTAAACGAAACAAAATCGACGCATATAAACTTTACAAACAAAAACATAAACAATGTTCCAATTTTTATAAACAGTACAGAAGTACCTTACTCCAATACCGCCAAATACCTTGGATTGAATTTGGATGCAAAGCTTAAATGGAAAGAACACATCAAAAAGAAAAGAGAAGAACTAAACTTGAAGTACAGAAAAATTTACTGGTTAATAGGAAAGAACTCTGACCTATCTATCCAGAACAAACTAATGTTATATAAGCAAGTATTGAAACCCGTTTGGACATATGGCATCCAACTATGGGGCTGTACAAAGAAAACAAATGCTGAACCCATCCAAAAATTCCAAAGCAAGGTCCTTCGTGGAATAATAAATGCCCCTTGGTATATAAGAAATAGCGATCTACATCGTGACCTTCAAATTGAAATGGTTACAGAAGTGGTTAAGAAACACGCTGTATCACACAATAAGCGGCTGCAAAGTCATACTAACTCTGAAATGGAGACCGTATTAAATGTACGAGACAATGTTCGGAGATTAAGAAGAACCAAGCCTCATGAGCTGATGGGCTAAAAGCTACGGGAAAGTGTTATAACCTTAAACTTCCCCCAATGCGATTTTAAAAATTAAGAAATAAAAATCATTTGTCGATCTTTCATAGATTGGTCCTGATTCACCGGTGGTTTTAGTGCGGTAAGAGTCCCACACTACTCGGTACCGATTCTTACCGAGTGTCTTTTGAAGATTTCCATCGGATATAAAAAAAAAAAAAAAAAAAAAAAAAAAAAAAAAAAAAAAAAAAAAAAAAAAAAAAAAAAAAAAAATCTTAATTAAGTGTCCCTAGGTATTCTTTAAGCCTTAGTTTGAAAATGGCTAAGCAGCTTATTAATCTAACAAAACAGGGTAAGGAATTCCATTGACGGATGGTATTTATGAAAAAATGACGATCAGATATTAAAAAAGTATATCGTTCGGTTATGAGATCTCGTACACTGTGGAAAACGGATTCTATTGTAAAGGTAGGAGGGTTGATGTGTTTGCATGATATTATGAAGCAGAATTAAAGTCCTTAACTTGAAAAGATTTTCTAAAGTGAGGCCACATATTGATTTAGCGAAAGATGAAACATGTTCTCTCCTTTTCAGTCCGTAGATATATCGTGCAATACAGTTATAGGCGACATTGAGTTTTCGTTTTTGCTCATAACTACAATTCGAAAATAGTTCACAGCCAAACAGCAATATTGGAATTAGTAATGTTTTTGCGAGAATCATCCTAGTTCTAACTGGTGTTATCTTCTGTGTGACGTAAAGCATTCGGAGACCCTAATATGTTTTACCCAAAATTGATTTTATGTGATTGTCCCAATTAAGCTGCTTGTATATATATAATATATATTATAATTCCAAGATTTGTTGCCGTATCGACTATTTCAATAGGATTTTCATTTAGAGCAATTTGAGAGAAGCCTGATATATCAATAGGCCTACGGGATATTTTGATTTTTTGTGTTTAAGCAGAGTCCATTTATTTCTGACCAGTGTAAGATTCGATTGAGATTATCATTTATTTCGCCTATTTCATTCTCTACAAGACCTAAAGGACAACTCTTCCGCAATTGGACATCATCAGCAAACATATCAATGGAGAAGTTTACAAGACATGAGGGAAGCTCATAAATGTACATAAAAAAGAGTAGTGGTCCCATAATTGATCCCTGTGGGACACCCCTGCTTAAAGGCAAGCAGTCAGAAATACAATCACCAACTGCAACTGCTTGAGATCTACCTTGAAGTTATGAGTTAATCAGCATTTCTGACATTGATGAGAACTTGAACTGCTCTTTAAGTTTTTTGCATAATATACTATGGTTCACAGTATCAAATGCTTTAGACAAATCTAATAATGTGAGAAAAGCAATGTTGTCACTATCTACCGATTGTCTAATATCTTCTACGTCATTTTTTAGGACTGTTGTACAGCTATGCCTTGGACGATAGCCATGACTGGTTTAGGCAAAGTAACCGATTTGTATGTAGAAATTTTCGTATCTGTCTATTCATAATTTTTCAAATACTTTTGATAAGAAGGGTAAAGTAGCAATAGGTTGACACTTTGATCGTGAAGTCTTTGTTTTAATTTTGACATGAGTATTAAAAAGATCAACTATATTGTCTTGTATAAAAGCGTTTTGATCATCTACTGAGGTCATTCCATACACTCTAAACCATTGAACTACTCTCAAATCTTCTTCAAGCTGAGAAGAATAAATTTATGTTCTTGAAATCACGATAGCTATAATCAAAATTGTTTACTATTGGCTCACATTGGAAAGTAATGTGGATAAGGTCACGACGAGAAAAGCATGAAGCAGAAAGCTGGCTGAAATGTAGCAATTTATATAAATGACTTACAAAAAATATATCAAGTAGGGTACAACTATCTATCGTAAAGTGAGTAGTTATTGATGTATTAACTGGGTAAAGATTTAGCATTTGCATACTGTTACAAACTTACGGAAATGTTTCACCCATAGAAGTTGGTTTATTTAAAAGGTTATACAGAGGTAAAACGTCAAGTTGTTAAATGGAAGAACTTTTATCCAAAATATAAGGTTTATTTTTTAAAGCTGCAAAATTAAAAATTGCAGCGAAATTACTATAAATTGATTTATTAAGTTAATTCACAAAAAATAAATGTTGTAAATTAGTATATCTTGTATTTATTTGGTATATAAAAAAGCCTTTAATTTCTACAAAATGACTTTTAATCAATTTTGAGCAATCTTCGCTTTCGTAGTAGTTCTGCGCAATTTTGTATGCTTCCAAAAACAGATTCAAACTTATCAAGAAAGTCAAAAGCATATAGTCCAAAATGGATACGTAGAAATCACCTTGAAATCACCTTAATCATAATTGGAAAATATATGTACATTCAACTTATATTATTACACCTCAAAAATAGTTAAATTTAGCAGATGTTAAGTGTCACCTCTACACACTTTTGATCTTTGAGTTATAATTTTTTGAAAACGTAAAAATACATTTTTTTCTGTAAGCAAATTAAATTAATTTTATTTTAAAATAATAGATTTATTTGTATTCACAACAATTTCAGTAAAGTAAAAGCCATAATTATTTTTACTAGATGTATAGCAAATAGAAAAACAATAAGATATTTGTTTACTTAAAGATTTGAATAAAATATTTAGTTCAATCTAAAACGAGAAAACTAATTTTACATTTTCATTTGTTTTTAAATTCTATTTATTCTATGTCCTTTTCCGTTTTAACCATCCGTTTTTCGTTGTGGCTCCAAAATATTCTAAGAGTTCAGTTGAATCCATCAGTCAGTGTCCTGCTCTTATTATATAATGGATAAGCAACCAAAATTAGGTGTGGACAAAATGGTACATTTGTGCGACGGGTGGTCCACAAAGTGATTGTTGGAACGACAGATGGTCTGCACGCATACCAACCATGGTGACAGACAAGTTGTCTGGTCGCACCAACACAAACAAAAAAGCTATCGAGTGACACTTGGTTCTCGAAAGCTGATGATGCATGCCCAGCATAAATCAATTTCGTTATGTTAAAGATGGAACGTTAACACGAGTCCTTAATCTCCTAATCTGCACGACAAGTAGAGTAGAATCGCGAGATCAAAAACCACTGCTAACTTTCACCCTCAGACAGTTAAAAAAAAAGTGATAATCTTTCACCAGTTTTTACATAATTGTAATTTCGTACAAGAAAAAAAATCGCGTTCATAACTTGTTTTTCTTGCAACTTATCAAAGTTTCTCTCAAAATATAGGGGGTGTGAATAGGGTGGCTGAATGCACCCATTAAATTCCGTCTCACTGGAAGAAGTACGAGCGGTCGGCGAATCCAATGACGGTGGTAGTGCATAAAGCTGGGGTGAAAAGTAATGGTGTCTCAACTGCATTCGCTCACTCTTGCAAATATGCTAAGTGTAGCTGAATTAAAACGTGAACGAGACCCACATTTTCTGGTTGGCTGAAAGCACGTGGGAATGGAAAAAAAGAAGAGGTCAGCAAGGCAAGGTTAAAGCCTGGAAGATCACTTTTTTGCTAGATAGAATCTGAACAGATGGAGCAGATGGCTTGAATGCCGAGCTCTTTAAAGCAGCTGGAGATAAGTTGGTTAGGAGCATGCACCAACTTATCTGTAAGATATGGTCGGAAGAAAACATGCCCGATGAATGTAACCTCAGTATTGTTTGTCCGATCCTGAAAAAAGGAGACCCTTTAAACTGCACCAACTATAAGTCTACTTAACATCGCCTATAAAATCTTCTCTGCCGTAATATGTGAACGTCTAAAGCCCATTGTCAACAACCTGATAGGTCTTTATCAGTGTGGTTTTAGACCAGGAAAGTCCACAGTTGATCAAATATTCACATTTCGGCAGATCCTGGAAAAAACTCAAGAGCACCAAATCGACACCCACCATCTTTTCATCGATTTCAAGGCCGCATATGACAGCATCTACAGGGACAAACTGTATAGAGCCATGTCTAGTTTTGGCATCCCTGCCAAACTCGTCCGTTTGTGCAGGATGACCATGGAGAATTCACGGTTCTCCATAAAGGTTGGAAACAACTTGACAGAACCTTTCGTTATCAAAAAAGGTTTTAGACAATGTGATGCGCTGGCATGTGATTTTTTTAACATCGTGCTTGAAAGAATAGTACAGAGCTCACACGTCAACACTAAAGGCACTATCTTTCAAAAGTCTGTCCAATTACTGGCATATGCTGATGACATTGACATAATCGGAAGAACTCAGCGCGATGTCAATGGGGCTTTTGTGAGTATTGAGGCAGAGACGGCAAAAATGGATTAAACGGTTAATGAGGGCAAAACAAAGTACATGCTGTAATGGAACGACGAACTGTACGGGCTGTACAGCGACGTAGACTTAGCAAGAAGAGTAAAAGTCCAACGACTAAGATGGCTGGGTCACGTAGAGCGCATGGAAACCATTGCTCCGGACCGGAAAGTCTTCGAATCTACACCCACAGGACAACGCAGTAGAGGACGACCGCGGATCAGGTGGCGCGCACAAGTGGAAGTTGACCTCACCCAACTTCTAGCGCGAAACTGGAGACATCTAGCTAGGGACCGAGCTAGATGGAGAAGTTTGTTGGGTAAGGCCCTAGTTCACACAGGGCTGTAGCGCCACCTTAAGTAAGTAAGTAAGTAAGAATCTGAACTGAAGGTTCAAGAGAATTGAAAGAAAAAAATAAAGGAAAAACTTTGAGAGGTGAAAGAAATTCAAGTGTTGTTTGAAATGATAGAGAAGATGAAAAATTTTGAGAAGAAAGAAAGTGAAAATTGGAGGAAGGAAGAAAAACAAGGATAGGAAAACCCCTAGGAGAAGGAAGTTGGCAGGACATCAAAAAAAAGCTAAGTATTTGAAGACTAGAATTCTTTTAGTTGTCGTTATAATCACTATTGAGAATTGTGTAGTAATCGCTTCCGTTTCGTAAGAGAAAAAAAGGTAGTTCCTAGAAAGCGGAACTCGCGACCCCTACTTAAAATTTGTCTCTGTCTAGTCGGGACAAAAGGTTAAACTGCCAATTCGATTTTTCACAAAATTTAGTTGAATGTTGAAAACAATATTTTTTGAAAAATAAAATTAATTTAAAGCTAATATCTCAATGTTTTGAAAAGATATTTGAGTCGAAAATCAGCTTTGACCAACTTTTATTATTTTTTTCAGATTTTTTTTTTTTTTTGTAAGAAAACTGTGGATTCGATTTTTCTCAAAATTGAACTGAATGTTGAAAAAAATATTTTTTATACGATAAAATTAGTTGGAAGCCATAATCTAAAATTTTTGAAAATTGTGAGTCTTTTTCGCATCTTTTTGCATTAATAATATCTGTGTAACTAAATTTATTTGAAGTAGTTTATCTCTTTACTGGTTCTTCAGCTAAGGAACGATGAAAACAACGTCGTGAATGTACAGACGTACCGTTCAACGAATGTACTTACACACTCACACACATACATACATTTCTTTATAAATTTTTAATTTCAAATCTACGGATATTGAAACGTCGAGAAATGTCAAAATTTGTAATTTGACAAATCGGGTCGATTACAATAACTTCCTATGGAAAGTTAAAAAGATCTGTTTACCCAATTAAAATGGCTTGGGAAAGTATCCCAAACAAAATAATAACAATTTTACTGACTCCATGCCTCGAAGATGTTCTAAAGTGGTTGAAAATAAGGGGTTTGCTACCAAATACTAGCATTATTTTATTAAGTCTAAAAAAAAAGTATTTTTTTAAAGTTGCTTTTGTTTTGTCCAGCCTAATATTTAACGAATTGTACTTATTTTGCTATATTTAATGAACTATTACAAAAACCTTTTTATTTCATTTTCCATCAAAAACTGTAAATATTTATTAAAATTTGGCCAACACTGTATGAATCTATTTTGTTTTATTTATTCAAAACTTCTTTCCTATCAACATTTTCTATATAACTATTATAGCAACGAGTTCCAAAGAAAATAAATAATAATATGCATCTCTACCTGGAACAAAAATTTGTTTTTAAAAACTTATTTTCCATTATTTTGTTCAAAATACTTTGAATTTAATTATGATAAGTAATTTTAAAATTGTATATGAATTAATTAATAATAGTGAAGTGGTGGATTAAAATTTTACAAAACTCGTCGAACTTTCTTCCCAAAACAAAATAAACAAAAAAGAAAACTTAAACTTTAAGAAAAATTACAAATCACAGTGTATAAAATGTCAACTAAAAGGATGGCTGTCACCTCATCATTGCTGTTTTCTTCTTTAACATCCTTACCACCGCACTGTCTACCCCCGCTGTCGGAAGAAACAAAACTTTCAACTTTATGAAATCCTCTGATTCCCTTCATTGAACTCTCATTATGGCAACATCGTAAAGCAGCTGTTTCTACAGGAACAATTTTTTTTTGAAAGATATTTATTTGAAAACAACAAAAACAACAACAATAAAATGTCTTTTCTGAGGTCATCTATACAACATCATATAATCATACATATACATTTTTCTATACATAATTTATTTTAAGTTTGCAGTCTCTCTTTGGAAAAACTTGCCATTTCACCGTTTCTGGAGAATAGGGATACAAAAAAACGAAAAATTTGTGTCACCCCAGGACAAGACGCCTCATCTAAATGACCCATGGCGTTGCCGGAAGGAAAAAGTTTTTTTTCTTCTGTTGGTGTTCTTGTTCTGCGTTCGTTCATCGTTGTTGATGATGACACAAAAGGTGTTGACCCAAAATCCCATAATTCCTCTACTCATTCTGATGGAAGCACGCACACAACATAGGTCTAGGTAGATAGGTTAGCAGAATTTCACAAGTAACCGAAATGCTCTTTGGGAGTCCATTGCCAATAGCTATAGAGTTTTTATCATTTATTTTGTGTTATTATAAAAAGAATAGTACCCGTGGCAAGATGGTTAGTGCGTTGGACTGTCATGCAATTGGTCTTGGGTTCAATCCCTACCTGTGCCACCTTAATTTAAAAAAAAATTAATTTGCGCGGGTACTGCCTATTGCGAGGAATTGACAAATCCTTCAAGAGTAAATCTTGTCATGAAAAAGTGCTTTCTCTAAAATTATCCGTTCGGATTCGGCCTAAAATTTGTAGGTCCCCTCCATCCCTGACAATAGTACTCGCACACAGGAATGGTTGAGAGTTGTTAGTCACTAGGCCCTGGTTCACAACGGACTGTTGCGCCACATAATTGAATTTAATTTATTTAATAAAAGTAATACAAATTCTTAAATATACACTTTTACTCGTAATTACAAATTTGATCTAGAACAAGTAATAAACCTTTTCAATCCTCTTAATCTCTGAAAAATCAATAATTTAGCTCTGAGGAAGCGAAGTATCCACCTACTTTGTACGTTTTCGTTGTCATTTACAACGAAAACTTCTGATTCTTGTAAAACGAAGAAACTAATTAAAGTGATAGGAGTCAAAAGTCTATAGAGCGGTGATGGTTCTTCAAGTATAAAAACAGCTTAAAATATCAAACTAAATTAATTAAAATTTGCCAAGTCAATCTTAGGATTCCTCGACACTATTCTTTTTAGATTTTGGTTTCTATCCGATGGAAATCTGTAAGAATCGCTAATGAGGAGTGTAAAACTCTTACCGCGTTAATAGCACGGGTTACTCTGAACTAATAAAGGGTGACTTTTTTGAGGTTAGGATTTTCATGCATTAGTATTTGACAGATCACGCGGGATTTCAGACATGGTGTCAAAGAGAAAGATGCTCAGTATGCTTTGACATTTCATCATAAATAGACTTACTAACGAGCAACGCTTGCAAATCATTGAATTTTATTACCAAAATCAGTGTTCGGTTCGAAATGTGTTTCGCGCTTTACGTCCGATTTATGGTCTACATAATCGACCAAGTGAGCAAACAATTAATGCAATTGTGACCAAGTTTCGCACTCAGTTTATTTTATTGGACATTAAACCAACCACACGAATGCGTACAGTGCGTACAGAAGAGAATATTGCGTCTGTTTCTGAGAGTGTTGCTGAAGACCGTGAAATGTCGATTCGTCGCCGTTCGCAGCAATTGGGTTTGTGTTATTCGACCACATGGAAGATTTTACGCAAAGATCTTGGTGTAAAACCGTATAAAATACAGCTCGTGCAAGAACTGAAGCCGAACGATCTGCCACAACGTCGAATTTTCAGTGAATGGGCCCTAGAAAAGTTGGCAGAAAATCCGCTTTTTTATCGACAAATTTTGTTCAGCGATGAGGCTCATTTCTGGTTGAATGGCTACGTAAATAAGCAAAATTGCCGCATTTGGAGTGAAGAGCAACCAGAAGCCGTTCAAGAACTGCCCATGCATCCTGAAAAATGCACTGTTTGGTGTGGTTTGTACGCTGGTGGAATCATTGGACCGTATTTTTTCAAAGATGCTGTTGGACGCAACGTTACGGTGAATGGCGATCGCTATCGTTCAATGCTAACAAACTTTTTGTTGCCAAAAATGGAAGAACTGAACTTGGTTGACATGTGGTTTTAAGAAGATGGCGCTACATGCCACACATATGGCCATTTGAGGGAAAACTTCGGAGAACAATTCATCTCAAGGAATGGACCGGTAAGTTGGCCACCAAGATCATGCGATTTGACGCCTTTAGACTATTTTTTGTGGGGCTACGTCAAGTCTAAAGTCTACACAAATAAGCCAGCAACTATTCCAGCTTTGGAAGACAACATTTCCGAAGAAATTCGGGCTATTCCGGCCGAAATGCTCGAAAAAGTTACCCAAAATTGGACTTTCCGAATGGACCACCTAAGACGCAGCCGCGGTCAACATTTAAATGAAATTATCTTCAAAAAGTAAATGTCATGGACGTTTCAAATAAGGAATCGATGAGATTTTGCAAATTGTATGCGTTTTTTTTTTTAACTTCCCATAGGAAGTTATTGTAATGGGTCCGATTTGTCAAATTGAAAATTTTGACATTTCTCGACGTTTCAAGGTCCCTAGAGTCGAAACAAAAGATTTTCAGAAAGATGTCTGTGCGTGCGTGTGTACGTACGTTTGTACGTCCATACGTCCGTACGTTCGCGACGTTTATTTCGTCGTCCATAGCTCAAGAACCAGAAGAGATATCGACTTCAAATAAATTTTGTTATACAGATAATAAGACAGAAAGATGCAGAAAGGGCTCTCAAGAAAATTGCGTGGGTGGTTTCTTTGCCATAGCAGTTTAAAAAAAAGGTGAAAATTTTGGTTAACCCTAAATATCTTACGAACCAAAAACGCTAGAGACTTGAATTAAATTTTATATAATAAACTGTAACGTAATCTTATAGAAATATATTTTTTGAAAAAAATCTATCTAACGGTATTTTTTCTAAACCAAAAAATCTGAAAAAAAAATTTGTCACCTCCTAAATTTAACGACTAACATATGATTTCATCTCCAAAATAATTTTGAGCAACGGAGAATAATGTTTTTGAAATCCGATAAAATTTTGAAAAAATCGAATTGACAGATTTTTTTATAAAAAATAAAAATCTAAAAAAACATTACTCAAAGTTCGTAAAAATTAAATATCGATTCAAATATCTTTTCAAAAACTTAAAATTTAGGCTTCAAGCTTATTTTATCTTATAAGAAATATTGTTTTCAACATTCAGTAAAATTTTGAACAAAATCGAATTGACAGTTTTTTTTATAAAAAATTAAAAACCGAAAAAAATTAACAAAAGTTGGTAAAAATTGATTTGCGACTCAAATATCTTTTCAAAACTATACAATATTGGCTTCAAGCTAATTTAATCTTATAGAAAATATTGTTTTCAACATTCGATAGAATTTTGAAGAAAATCGAATTGACGGTTTTTTTACAAAAAATAAAACTCTTAAAAAAACAATACTAAAACTTGGTAAAAATGTACTTTCGACTCAAATAGCTTTTCAAAAATTAAAAATATTGGCTTCAAACTTATTTTATTTTACAGAAAATATTGTTTTCGATATTCAGTGATTTCTATATATAAAAATCCAACAATCCGTTTTTCATAAAAAATAAAATCTATAAAAAATAGTACGCAAATTTGGTAAAAATTGATACAGCTACATATAGACAAACTTTTAAGCAAGACAAATCGACAGACGGGATGGGAAGTTATCAGTGTGGGTCGCATCCCAGCCTCTTTTTTTTAAGTTATCAAGCTCTTAAAAAATCACCGTTTATTTGAGAGGTCGACAAATGACTTTTTTTTTTTAATTTAAAGTTCACTTTAGTATGGGAACTTGCTTGGTATAACATTTCTCCATAGCTTGTTAGTTAGTTGACACAACAGTCAGTAAAAAAGACCTAAGACCTAGTGACTTAAAACTCTCAACCATTCCTGTGCGCTGGGAGATTTTTCAATTCCTCGCAAGAGGAAGTATCAGTAAAAAAAAAAAACTTAAAATGGACCAGGCAGGTATTAAACCCAAGACTTCTGCCATGATAGTCCTAAGCTATCTAACTATCACGCAACTGGCAATACAGTTCATAAAGCTTGAGTTTCCTTAATTTCTGAACATTTTATGAGTCTCCATTTTGTAGTTGGTATGAATCCGTAGTCGCTAATTGTTTGATACAACTTGTTTTTTAACCACTTCTGTGACCTTTTTCTAATACCCTAAGGTACATTTTTATTCCACGAAGAATATTTTTTGGATCGTTGGATGCCATATCTCTAAACGGGTTAAAGTATTTTACACTAGTCTTGAAGTTTTATCAGCAAAAACCGACATGACAGCGTTGAAATACATTGGAATTTTTTTTTTATAATAAGCGCACACTCAAGGGGAAATATTACCCTTATTATGTAGACACAGTGTGAGCACTAGGAAAGGGAGAGAGGGGTTGAAAGGAGATGTCGGTGCACATTGGTTTTGAATCCCTGAATATTGCAATAGCTGGGAAAGACAGAGTGTGGCAAGGCATTCCACATTCCCATAGTACGGCTAAAGAACGAATCTCTGTACTTGACAGTACGACCGAAGATGGGCTCGAGGGTATATTGATGAGCATTCCTAGAAGCACGAGTATTACGGTTGAACTGTTTAAGGGGAAGAATGCAGCTGGCTATTTCTCTAGAGCATAAACCATTAAAATACCGGAAAAAAGCGTGAGACAAGAAACATTTCGACGATGTTCAAGTGACGTAAATGATCTTATTATGGTAATATCACCAATCAATCTAAATGCTCTACGTTCAATACTATCCAAGAGGCTTAAGTAAGTTGCAGGAGCACCAACCCAGATATGGGAGTTATACTCAAGCCTTGGACGTATATAAGTCTTGTAAATAACAGCCAGATCAGAGGGGGAGAAAAACTTCTTGCATCGCCTTAGAAAACCCAAACATCTTGCGGCATTTTTGGCGACATCGCGTATGTGTCCGTTCCACAAAAGGTGGTTGGTGATACACATACTAAGAATATCGAGATGTTCAGTTTCCTCGATGCAAGAGCCATTTATGGATAATGGCAGGGGGGGTATATTTCGCTTTAACGCTACAAGACAGCATTGCGTTTTCGAAGCATTAAATTCCACGCGGTTTCTTATTCCCCATTGTACAATGCTATTTAGGTCGCAATTTAATGAGCTTATCATATTTTGTCGTTGCAGTTCCACATCCGAAGAAGAGGGGTGTGAATCTGAAAACGAATATGAAAAGCTTAGAGTACTATCGTTAGCGAAACATTGTATTGGATTAGAAGTTGCAGACAGGAGATCATTAATAAAAATGAGAAAGAGTGTTGGAGATAGAACAGAGCCCTGAGGCACACCAACATTTATTTTGTGGTTTTCAGACTTAAATCCATCAAATACAACTTGTATTGAACGATTCGAAAGGTAATTACTAATCCAATGTAGGAGGGATTCATGCAAACCGAAAGCACGCATTTTCGATAAGAGAGCCTGATGCCAAACCCTATCAAATGCTTTTGAAATATCTAGTGCAATAATCTTACTTTCTTCAAAACTATGTAAAGATTTGTTCCACTGTTCGGTGAGATGAAAAATGAGATCACCAATGGACCTATTGTTACGAAAGCCATACTGTCTGTCATTAAGAAGCTTCCGTTCTTCAAGATATTTCTTGAGCTGATAATTAATCAGCGTTTTCATGACCTTGGAAAGAAGGGACGTAAGTGCAATCGGTCGATAATTAGACGGTGAGGAAGATTCGCCTTTTTTGGGAAAAGCCTGGACAAATGCGGTTTTCCATCCGCCCGGAACGAGACCTGAGGAGTAGGACAGATGAAAAAGCTTACGCAGTGGTTTTACCAGCAATGAAGAACACCTCTTCAGAACAATAGCGGGGATACCATCCGGACCAGCAGATTTGTGTATGTTAAGATCTTTTAGGACTCTCGCTACAGTACGAGTGCAAAAAAAGATTTGCCCCACAGAATCATTAACTCGCTCAAGTACAGGCGGATTCATAACACTCACTGGCAGAGTTGAATTGACGGCGAACTGCCTAGCAAAGAAATTTGCTTTCTCTAAAGAGCTAACAAATGGAGTGTCATTCACAACGAGCGTAGGAACCGAGGAAGAGGAAGAATTCCTCATATTTTTTACAAATGACCAAAAATTTGTACTGCCTTTGGGACATTGCAGTATTTTTTGCCGTAATTTTTGGTCATGCAAAAATTTGGTCCGTCGAATATGGGCGTTGCAGGCCTTCCTGGCTTGCTTGAACTTATTCCGGTTTTCCTCAGTTGGATTGGCTTTAAAACAACGGAAGCTTACCTACTTAGCCCTAATAACCTCTTTACAGCTCGCATCGAACCATGCGTTTTCCTTAGGTCTGATGCTTTTAACCCTATTGGGGATAAAAGTTCTCATTCCCAGGAGAGTCAAACTTGTGATCATATCAGCGCTGGCGTCAACGTCACTATCGAGGAAGCATAGTGACCAGTTAAAGATCCTGAAGTAATTATTGAGACCGTCCCAGTTGGCTTTCTCGTATTGCCAAACGGTTCTCTTAGGAGCTCTTTCTTTAACTGGAGAGTTTTTACACGAGAAATTTGCTGATATGACACAATGGTCAGATGTGCCTAGAGGAGATAGAACACTAATAGTGTACTTACCAGGGTCAGAAGTAAGAAACAAGTCAAGAGTGTTTTCTGCTCGATATTTGAATTCCTCTTATACCTCTTATATAAATAATAAACAAGTTTGGCCCCAGGACACTTCCTTGTGGTACACCGGCTTAATTTTTTTTAGTTCCGACTTATTTTGGTCGTACTGTACTTATAAAGAGTTGGTTTGTAAAATATGATTAATATATTTCATAGTACTGCTTGGAAAGGTCCTAATGCAGCTTAGACTCAAGGCCCAAGTGACAAACTTTTTGACAGACTTGAGCATCATCTAAAAATATATCCAATCATTCTTGTTTCTCTTCAAGTGCCTTTCAACCACATATGAAGACGATCTATCTTGGAATCTTTATTTCTAAAACCGAACTGATGATTCGGAATAAGTCTTCTTTCTTCTACTATTTTCCTGAGTCTTTTCAGTAGCAGTTTTACTTCTTCTGTTGATCTTCCTTGTTAATTTATAACATTGGCAATCTTAAATCAAAAGATGTGTTACATATCTTATCAGATGGTGCCAAGGATTTTTTCTTAAAAGGCAACTTGTTTGGAATCATGCTTCTTACTTTTTTAATGGTGACAAAAGGAATTTCACATTTGTCAGGAATTACTGGGAATGGCATAAATACATTTGCAAAGTTATCAGCTTTTGTTTCGGCACTCCGGTTTATTTTACATCATGAGATTTTACTGTGGGATTTTGTGCCTGGGATCTTTTTGGCCGATTTGCTGCTTTACATTATAAGCATTTGGTAAAAATGTCTGTCGTCAGACTTTTTA
Organism: Eupeodes corollae; assembly: GCF_945859685.1. Lineage (NCBI taxonomy): Eukaryota > Metazoa > Arthropoda > Insecta > Diptera > Syrphidae > Eupeodes > Eupeodes corollae. The sequence goes on along the minus strand of NC_079149.1, from coordinate 93,774,019 downwards.
GAGATCACTTAGTGAATTATTTCTGAACTCACCGATTCTTCTTTTTAAGTTCTTTGTGTATACGGTTGAGGACTGTCTTAATATTTAATCTTTTTCATTTCCTTTTCTTTTGCAAAATCGACGCTTTTATTCCGATTCGATATCTTATTTTTTTCTCTCTTGGAAATCATCAATAAATTGTTCAACTTTATTATGAATTTGTTCAATTGTTTGCATGGGAGATCGTTAATTTTTTAAACTTTCAAGTTAGTCTCTAAGTTCTTTCCAGTTTGTTCTTTTTTTCACGAGCTTATGAATATTTCTTTCCTTTATTTCCACTTTACTCAATGATATTGGAGTATAATCTAAAGATAAATATCACTGACATTTATATGATTCTTTTAATACCTTTAACTACGAGAAAGTCTATAAGGCCATTTTTCTGGAGAACCAGAAGAAAAAAATTCGCAACTTCTACTTTAGTCGTTATAAAGGTGTGTTTAGCATTAAAGTCGCCACCAATAAGGAACTTATGTTCCAAAAAATGTTGGAGTTCTGCATTGTCTTTTTCAGTTAGAAACTGTCTCGAAGGTAAAAAACATATGACTGCTACATAGATTTTGTATAAAAATAGAAACACCTACAAGCTTTGGTAAAATTCACCTTTCGTCATCGAATTGGGGTGGTTTAATTCACACTTAAAGGTAAACTTTTTTAATTTATTCAAGAAAAAAAATAGAGCAAAACGACAGCGGGAAGCTGTTTGATTAAAGTTGATTTTTATCGATAACATTGCCTATAAAAGACTCCCCGCCGAGGGTAGATTATAGGTAAAAGTAAATGTAGTTGGAAGATACGTGTCAAATAAAATAAAAACAAAATTAAGAAAGTAAAGTCAATTTAGTCTAGTAGCAACATGAACATCAACAAATTTACTTCATAAAGTCATTGAAGCTATACCAAAAGTCAAATCTTATAGTAAATCTCAACTTTTGTTTTCATTTCGATGGCTATAGGTAGGTTTATGTAGAGGTAAGTATACATAGTTACAATGACTATTATTTTTTGAAGCAATACCATAAACTCTTGACAGAACTAGTTCTATAGAACCCAGTAAAGTCCCAACACAAATGGAAGTCATAAACACGGCTATTCTTACAACTTTCAAACGACACTTTTGAAGTTTCTTGCAATAATGCTCTAGACTTGATAGAGAAGAGACGACACAAACTCAAGAAATACAGAAAAAAAATGGACAAAATAAAAATTGCCAAAACAAAAACTAAAAAAAATCAAGAGGATGATGATGATAAAAAATGGCACAATATGGCAAAAAGTCCTGAGAAGAAAAATCTCACAAGAAAGCAAAAAAACTCAAAAAACATGAAACAAAATGAGGAGAAAAGCTTTATTAGTGCAGTCCATTGGCGAGGTTTTAAAGTTTTTAATATTTTTTTTTTTGGTCTTGCTGAAGGTACTTTATTTTTTTAAAAGTGAAATCCAGAGAATTCGTCATACAGAAGAAAGGAGAAAGCAGAAGAAAGGGAGACAAATTCTCAGACTTGACGGTGTCCATTTGTGGTTTGGCCAACTTCATCATCACGACCAGAACCGTACTACTTGCAATTTTATAGTAGCTCTGCCTCATTTGGTCTTCTTTTTGTGTCTCCCTATCTTAGCTGCTAATCCTTTGATTTATGTTGGTATGAACAGCATGTTTAACAAGAAATCTTTAAGAAGTTTTGATACTTCATCCTGATTTCATCTTACGTCTCCAGCTAATTTTGAGACTAGAGAAATATGGTAATTTACATATCTCAATTGGATATTCGTACGTAAAAAGAATATCTTCAAAATATGCCAATTAACAAACGCTTAAGTTAATAAATTAACTTAACGCAATTGATTGTCAAAACAAGTTGATTTGAACTTACTTAACAAGCTCTATGGTCGAAAAAGTTGAATATTAGCCCAACAGTTTGGATTTCGCATACAGTCGATTAAATTCTTTGATAAATCTTAAAGTTGATTGAGGCATAAAGTGCAAGGAGTCAGTACTTCAATTTATTAATTTAACAATAAACGCAAAAAACATTAATGCTTGCTTTCAAGGTGGAAGATCGTTAGAATTAGATCATCCTAAAGCTTTCAGCGCAAATTTCAGGACAGGTTTAATATAGTGCCCACCAGACCTGACAAGCATATTCAAGAATTTGCCGCTGCTTTATAAGGATTGGAACATTTTTTGACAAACAAGACTTGAATTAGCCTAATTGACTTAATGTGTTGTGATAATTTAAATTTCCTATTAATTAACCCATTAATAGTCAAATATATAATTACAAAAAATTACAGAAAATTCTCTCGTAAGAAACAGAAACAGTTTTGAAAATTTGTAGCTTTCTCGACCTAAATGATGCAGACAGACGGTAAATCGTTTATAATTCAAATAAAAAAGGATAGGACCTAAATGACAACCTTGTGGAATTCAAAAGTTAATTTTGGTTTTGTTTAATTTGGGAAAAATGGAAAGTACAGAGAAAGTACCAAGCTTCCTTTTTTTACAATGTCAAAACGATTATTATTAACTTCAAATAGGAAGTTATTGTAATAGGTCAGATTTGCCGAATTGAAAATTTTGACATTTCTCGACGATTTAAGTTCCCTAGAGTCGAAATAGAAGATTTTTAGAGATATGTATGTGCGTGCGTTCGTACGTACAGCGAAGTATTTTTCGTGGTCCATAGCTCAAGAACCAGAAGAGATATCGACTTCAATAAATTTTGTTATACAGACAATAATGCTCAAATGGTAGACATGTGCATTCAAGAGGACACAAGCGTCCACAGGTTTTTCTCAAAACTGACCTCTGTATATCAACTCCTATTCTCGCCTCCCCGCGGTGAACATCTGATGTCTAGTACCTCAACTGTAGTTTGGGTTCCAACCCCAGTGGAAAGTTGTTGCAGGCAGCAAACGAGAGAGGGGGGGGAGAGGTATTTCCACTAATGCACCTTTCCTTATCCAGGCGGCAGCAGACGAATTCTAGAGATGGAATCAACAGTGGCGTCTACAGTTCCAGTAAGGTTGAACTACTTTGTGAACACATTATAGGGATTCTTCGACATATTCGGAGTCCAGGCCTGTAAGGATTCCCTGTTGACAACCCACGCAAACGAAATAAGGACAACGAACTTCGGATATGTAAGTGGAGTTAGGTCCCTTAACAGACCACGTGCAGCCGAACAATTAGCGGAAGCCCTAAACTGCTGCAAGGCAGATATTATAGCCATCCAAGAAGTGCGATGGGATGGACCGGGCAAACGCAAACTAAAAGACTGCGATATATACTACGGCGACTGCTACCGAGAACAAAGACAACGTCTATTTGGGTGTGGATTTATTGCTGGAACTAGACCCAGGAAAAAAGTTTTGAGTTTCAACAGTGTAAGCGAGCGCATCACGCTAAATTCGATAACATAAGCCTAATATGCGCGCATGCCCCAACAGAGAAGAAAGATAAAGACACCAAAGACATATTCTTCGAGCTCTCGGACAAGACATATGAGCAGTGCCCTGGCTATGACATTAAAATTGTCTTAGGAGATTTTAATACCAAGCTAGGAAGAGAAGACATCTTTGGTGGCATAATCGAGAGATACAGCCTGCACGACACTACCTCCGACAACGGATTCAGGCTGGTCGATTTTGCTGCTGGGCGAGACGTTCTGGTAGCTAGTACGCAGTTCACACATCTTAATATCCACAAGGGGACATGGAAATCTCCTGATCAATCAACCATCAACCAGATTGACCACATTGCGATCGAACGCACGACACTTCTCCAGTATCCAGGTTATCCGAACATTCCGAGAGGCCAACATTGACTCGGACCACTACCTCGTTGTAGCCAAGGTACGGCTACGGATATCCCGATCCAAGCCAAAACAAGGAAGTACTGTGAGAAGATTCGACATTAGACGGCTACAATCGCAAGAGACTTTTCCGATCGAGTCTCTAATAAACTCTTAAGGAGTCCTATGCTTCCTGCATTAAGCATTGCAAACCAGTGGCAACATTGCCTTGCAGCCATCAGAGATGCCGCCTCTGAAGTGCTAGGTTTCGCACGGCCACCACAGCGAAACCCCTGGTTTGACGACGAATGCCGGAAGCATTCTCGTCGCGAGCTCTACGAGCAGAAGAGGAGAGAGGAACACCAGCTTCTTAGATGTAAAAAAGGAGAGCATGAGAAGCGCGCGGTCAAGGGGAAAGAGGGATGCCAAATCAGGAATGAGGTTCGTAAATTCTACCAAAAGGATAAATAAACCTCCCAAGGGTACCAGCCACGAACCGAAGACTGTAAAGACGATCAGGGGAACATCGTAGTAGAACCGCAGTCGATGCTGAGAATATGGAAAGACCACTTCTCCAAATTATATAACGGCGATGACGAACCGAATTCCGCTGTCAGGGAGATAGAACCACTCAACCTCGGCGACGCAGATCAACAATTCCGCCTACCCGACATTGTCGAAGTGAAGATAGCTATATCTTAACTTAAGTCAAACAAAGCTGCTGGAGCTGACGGCATCGCTACCGAACTATTCAAAGCAGCAAAACCCATGAGCTTCAAATCGGTACCCACCATCTCTTTATCGATTTTAAAGCCGCGTATGACAGGGTTTATAGGGAAGAGCTTTACCGAGCAATGCCTAGTTTTGGCATCCCTGTCAAACTTATCCGTTTATGCAGAATGATGGTGGAGAATGCACGCTGCTCTATCAAGCTCGGAAAAGATCTTACCGATGCATTTGATGTCAAAAAAGGTTTTAGACAAGGCGATGCACTGTCATAATACTTCGTCAATATCGTTCTGGAAAGAATGGTGCAAAACTCAACCGTCAACACTAGAGGCACAATCTTCCAAAGGTCCATCCAATTACTCGGATACGCAGATGATATTGACATAATTGGAAGATCAGTGGAGCGTTTTTGAGCATTGCGACGGAAGCGAAGAAGATGGGTTTAGTGGTCAATGAGGGCAAGACCAAGTATATGCTGCATCAAAAAAGGACACTGAACGACGACGTCTTGGACAAAACTTCACCATGAACAGCTATATCTTTGAGGTATTTAAGGACTTTGTCCACCTAAGCACCGCTATTAACACAGACAACGACACCAGCGCTGAAATCAAACGAAGAATAACCCTTGCAAATCGCTGTTTCTTTGGTCTTAGAAGGCAATTGAGAAGTAAAGTCCTCTCTCGAGCATCTTAAATCATTATCTATAAGACTCTCATCATCCCGGTTCTCATTTATGGCGCTGAGGCTTATACCCTGGCAAAGAAAGATGAGAGCGTCTTAGGATTCTTCGAGAGAAAAATTCTTCGGGCGCTTTTCGATCCCGTACGCATAGATGTAGAATGGAGGAGAAGGTATAACGACGAACTGTACGGGTTGTACAGCGACGCTGACCTAGTTATCAGAATTAAAGTCCAACGGCTTAGATGACAAGGTTATGTAGAGCGGGTGGACATCAACGCTCCAGCCCGGAAGGTCTTCGAATCCAATCCCGAGGGACGGGCGGCGCAGTAGAGGAAGACCGCGACTCAGGTGACGCACACAGGTGGGAGAGGACCTCAACCAACTTGGCGTGCGAAACTGGAGACAGCTAGCTAGGGACCGAGCTGGCTGGGACGCATGTTGGTTGAGGCCCAGGTCCGGCCCAGACTGTAGCGCTTCACCTGTCTTACGTTAATCTTAAAAGAAAGTTGAAGCATTTTTGTTAAAACGATTTTGAACAAAAGAACGCAGAATGAAAATAATTTCTTACAAATTCGTAGTCTTTAGTTCATTTCACCACGTTCTTGAAATGCATTGAAAAAAATATATACACAAAATATAAAAACTGTGCGTGAAAACGGGTATTCTGAGTTCAAGCAGATATAGCTTAAATCGCAGTTTGGATTCGGCATCACCACTAAAAATCATCTCTAAAAAGAATTATTTAACAACATAGAGGAATTACATTCAAAGGTTTTCAAAACTTCAATTTAAGTCGAAGATCCATTATAGTCATCTCATAGCTATAGAAAAATTACAAAATCTCAGTAAGATTTAAATTGAATTAAAAAGAAAAATATTGGTACTTCTTGCTCTCCACCCTAGATTTAAAAACAGCGATTAATGTACTTTTTACATTTTCGAAGAGATCTATTTTGAAAACGCAATCTATTCTAAAAATTATAAGGTCAGATTCCAATTTAGGAGAATAAATTCCTTTGAAAAATTACTGTGTAAGCCACAATACTTAAAATAAAAACTCAATTCTGTTCACTTTACAGCGAAAATCCCACATAACCAAACAAAAATTATTTAATTTACGATTGATTAAATTATAATGAAATGAAAATATCTTGCCCACACAACTGTTAGTGTTTATTTTTTTCCCCTGATCCCACCCAAGCTGAAAATGACAGAATTAAAAAAACTTAATTTTTTTTTCACGATTCATTTGGCAAAAACAACAAAAACATCAACAAATTATTAAAGATACGAACTAAAAAAAAATGTGTAAAACTAAAAACTTTATAGAGGGTCCTCCATATTTTATTGCAAAGACAAACTTTTCTCGTCCATTTTTTTTTCTGTCTATGTATGTGTACAGTGAATATATATGAATGTCCATCTACCTTAAGGCTTAAGCAGTGAGAACTTCCCTACTCTCCACCTGACAGATCTCATAAAAACGTGTCGTTAAGGATTTCTTAATTTTCTTTAAAAGGCCACAAAACACCTGTGAAAACTAAAATATTTCCCTAAAGGCTTTACTTTAGATCGTAGAGTCCAGTTTTTTTTTTCTCCTTCTTCGTGTTATCCCTTTTTTTTGCACTTTCTTTGGTGTCACAGTCACCGTCACCGTGTCGCTCGTCGTTGTCGTTGTAGTCGTAGTCCTTGTCCCTTGTTGGCTCCTGGCACTACTACTTTAACTATACTACCTACTGGCAGCCTTGCAACTTTTAGAAGGCTGGCAAGTGGCAGTAGTAGTAGAACTAGCAGTAGTCTAGGAAAATATCTTCGACCAAGTGAAAAGAGGTTTTACACGATTTCTTCCTGCTTTGGTCGGTGTTCTCAATGTGTGTATAGGTAGTTTTTTTTCCAACTATTTTCTCTGCAGTCCTTTTTTGGGTCATGTCAAGGATTACGATATATCACCGGTATTTTGGACTTTTTTTTTTAAGCGAAAATGTCTAATGTTTCTTTTTTTTATTTTATTCTACTACCTACTTCCCGTAAGCTTTACCGGAGTTAAGAGAAGGATTTGCAATATAGGGACAAGGAAAACGTGAATTTTTGCATCTGTTAGTTTTGGGGGTGATTATACCACCAGAGGAGAGGAGGAGTTGGTTTTTGGTAACCTTTTTGCTTTGGCATTTTATGTTTGCTTTAGGTATGTAGAGAATTTATGCGATTTTAGTTAATGTGCGCTGTGGAATTTTGTGTTGGTGGATTTTAAATGTTGGTAAAAGAGATTACAGCAAATGCAATTTGCAAATTTTAGAAAAATAACTTAAATATTAGATGAATTATTATAATTGAGGTAATTTATATACATAAATGATTTTTAGGAATTTTAAATTGGGTAAGTGGAAGTTAGATTGGTTTGGTAGGCATAATTAAGATTCTTTGTAAATGTTGTTCATGTAAAGTTGTGCGTGTATAGCAAGCCATAGTTCTCTGGTTTGAAAAACAGAGAACAGATGCAATAATAAGGTTTAACGTAGTAAGCAAGTTATAAGTTGTTACTTATATAGAGGGGCTCATCTACTAGTTTCTTTTCAAATTGTTTTGCCACTGATATCTCCATCGCGTTCGAAGTCTTGATTGAAAGTCAATATCATCATTGGAACAAAATGAGTGACTTTAAGCTTAAACAACTTTGAGGAAATAATAAAAACTCAATCCCAAAGTAAGTCATGTTTTTTTAACTTCCTTATTGTAATGGGTCCCATTTGTCAAATTAAAAATGTTGACATTTCTCGACCTTTCAAGGTCCTTAGAGTCGAAATAAAAGATTTTTAGAAAGATGTCTGTGCGTGTGTGTGTACGTACGTTCGTACATCCGTACGTCCGTACGTTCGCGACGTTTTCATAGCAGTTTGAAAAAAAGGTGAACATTTTGGTTAACCCTTAATATCTTACGAACCAAAAACGTTAGAGACTTGAATTAAATAAATAAAGAAATATATTCTTTGAAAAAAAAAATAAATTTAACGTGTTTTTTTTTAAATCAAAAAAACTGCAACAAAAAATTTGTCCCCTCCACGATTTAAAGACTTAAAAATGATTTCATTTTCAAAACAATTTTGTGCAACGAAGAATAATGTTTTTGACATCTGATAAAATTTTGAAAAAAATCGAATTGACAGTTTCCTTACAAAAAAATTAAAAACCGAACAAAAAATTTACAAAAGTTGTCAAAAATTGATTTTCGACTCAAATATCCTTTCAACAATTTGAGATAATAGCTTTTTACCAATTTTAACTTGTAAGAAATATGGTTTTCAATATTAGGACAAATTTTGAGAAAAATCGAATTGACAGTTTTTGTACAAAAAATAAAAACCTAAAAAAAATATATAAAAGTTGCCAAAAATTGATTTTCGACTCAAATATCTTTTCAAAAATTAAAAATATTGGCTTCAATCTTCTTTTATTTCACAGAAAATATTGTTTTCAATATCAAGTAATTTTTATATAAAAATCTAACAGTCCGTTTTTTTCATAAAAAATAAAATCTACAAAAAATAGTACGAAAGTTTGGTAAAAATTGATACATAAAGAAAAACTTTAAAGCAAGACAAATCGACAGACGGGATGGGAAGTTATCAGTGTGGGACGCATCCCAGCCTCTTTTTTTTTAATTAAGATTTCAATAATCAGTTAATTGCGACAATAAACTGTTTATTGCGACAATAAACAATTTATTGGTTTTCGGATTTCGAAGTCAATAAACTCAGATTGTTTGTCCCAATAAAAAGTTAGTTGATTACGGAAATCTGAAATCAATTAAAGTTTATTGGGACAATGAAAAGTTTGTTTAGTTAATGAAAAGTGAGTCATTATACGGGTTTCATAATTTTTATGAACAGTATTTTTTTCAGTGTGGATGCTATTTATACAGACTTCTCTAAAGCATACGATAGAGTTCAACATGATATTCTGCTTATGAAATTGAAATGCTAAGCTTTTCACTCTAGCCTATTCTATGCTCAGTGGTAGGAAGATTCAAGCCTAATTAGGCAATACAATCGCAATAAAACACGTGAGTAGGGGAACACCCTAGGGTGGTGCCCTTTCGCCTCTTCTATGGCTTCTGGTCATGGATACAATTCTCGTTAAATTAGAGAGATGTGGAGTGAAGGCGGTAGCCTACGCGGATGATTTGGTGCTATTGGTGTCAGGAAAGTACACGTCTGTGATTAGTGATATTACGGAGTCAGCTTTGAAGAAAGTTAGCAACTGGGCCACGAGTCGTGGACAAGGAGTTAACCAAAGTAAAACTGAACTGTTGATCCTTACCACCAAAACTAGAGCACCGCCCTTCACGCTACCTCTACTCAACGGTCAATTCATTTCATTGTCTTGAAGTGCAAAATATTTGGGAGTTACACTCGACCCTAAATTAAACTGGAAACTAAATATTGAAGTACGGTTTAAGAAGGCCTGTGTTGCCTTCTACACCTGCAGCAAAGCTTTCGGCAAAAAGTGGGGACTTCAGTCGAAGATGATTTTATATACGTACACAGCCGTAGAACGTCCCATCTTAACATATGGTTCGATTGTGTGGTGGCCTGCCTTTAGCAAAGCCTATAATATTTATAAGCTTAAGAAGGTTAAGAGAACAGCTTGCGTGGGCATAACAGGGGACCCAACAGACGCCTTAAACGTCATTTTGCATCTTCTACCAATCGACCTTTTTATTAAATACATAGTTTCCTGCAGCGCTATTAGGCTGAAGGAATCAAACAGCTGGTTGTCAAAAACTTAGGGTCGCAGCAACATAACGAAATTGATTCCCTCAGATATTATATCGGTAGGCACTGACTGCTGCACTCCTACTTTGAGCCTTAGTAAGGGTCTTAAGGTTATTTTCCCATCCAAAGAAGATTGGGAGGATGACATCGTGTAGATAAGTTTCGACACAACCATCTTTACTGACGGCTCAAAGATAGAATGCGGAGTTGGTTCTGGGATCTTTTCTGAGTCCCTAAATGTAGCCAAATCCTTTAGGCTTCCTGACTTTGCTAGCGTTTTTCAGGCTAAACTGCTGGCAATAAGGGAAGCATGTAAGATACTTAAACAATTTGCAAACCAAAACCGAAATGCGGATATCTTTACAGACAGTCAGGCAGCTGTCAGAGCCATTAACTCGGCCATCTAAATTGGTCCAGCAATGTCGCGATGAGCTTACAAGCCTAAATATTTACCTCGGTCACAACCTGATCTGGGTTCCGGGCCATAGTGGTATCGTGGGAAATGAACGGGCTGACGAGTTTGCCAGGCAAGGATCAGCCCTTCATAGCTCACTTGCGGAAATGGTTAACATTCCTCTTGGTGCTATGAAAGGTAAAATCTTTTCTATCTACCAAACTGAATCAAACCGAAGGTGGAACAATTTATCTAACTGCATTATATCTAGGAAGATATGCCCCACCTATAACAAAACCCGTACAAACGATCTTCTATGCAGGCCAAGGAAAGATATAGCCAGGATTGTTGCGGTTTGTACCGGACATTGGCCTATAAGAGTTCATGCAGAGAAGTTGGGTATCTCCTACAACACCTTTTGCCGTAGTTGTAGTGACCAAAGAGAAAGTGAAACCATAATCCATTTCCTCTGCAAATGTCCTGCTTTGTCAAACACCAGAATGAAATACTTTGGAAAAGCATTCTTTCAAGAACTCGATGAGCTATCTGAGACAAAGATTAGAGACCTAATCTTTTTTCTCAATGTGACAAAATGGCTCTAACATAATCGCTATGAAGCTTCTCTATAAATCTTTCCCTTTCTATCACAGGTCAAACGAGTTTTTGGTATCAAAACGGCGCACTACAGCGCTAATTGGATCTCATGCTAGGTTGCCTTTAGATCGCCATCTCTAACTACCTACCTACCTCACTCTAGCTTTCTTAAGTGGTTTAAAAATTACTTGACTAATCGCAAGCAAAATTTAAAAATTGGAACAGTGGTATCCAGGAGATTCTTAATCATTCAGGCGTTCCTCAGAGCAGCCATTTAGGACCTCTATTCTGCATACTATTTATCAATGATCTTCCACCTAGAATTCGGAACTCTGACTGTTTGCTATTTGCAGATGATCTTAAGCTTTTTAACAAAATTAAGTCTGATTGTTATAGACTTTAATATGATTTAGATGAAGTATCAGCTTGGTGTAGTGAAAATCGTCTGTTCTTGAATATAGCTAAATGATTCGAAATTATAAAATTTCTAAAGCAAATAAATTACTTGAATTCATAATTCGTAGCTCGAAACAGTTTTCGGATCCGTACACGATTAAATCTTTGTACATTTGGCTTATAAGATCAGTCCTAAAGTATGCATGTTGTATATGGTGTCCATTGTATAGGGTGGGTATAAATCGTATAGAATCTCTTCAGAAAAAATCCTCAAGATATGGGTTTCGAAAACTTAATTGGGTTGACAATATCTTGTCTAGGTGAAGTGATAGATGCTTGTTAATTGACTTAAAGCCTCTTGAAGCTAGAAGAAGGTATTATTTAAAAATGCTTGCTAGAGACACTTTCTGTAATCGTATCGATTGTCCAAGACTTCTTTCTCTTTTTTCTTTGTATGCTCCCTCAAGGCAGTTGAGGGAGTTCTTTTACAAACTACGGTAGATCCGATCCAATTTCACGATCCAGCTCTGAGTTGAATTAAATTTATCAAAATATTGACTTGTCTTTTAGCAGAGATGTTTTTTAAAACTACTGTTTTGAGTTTTGTATCTAACTTGAAATCATTTACCATCTTCATAACAATCCTATTTAAATATGAATATACTATCTAATTCCGGGAAATTCAAAACTTTCTCTTGAATTTTTCACTATGAACATCAGATCTCCTTCTCTTTTCCATATTTCAAAAGAATAAAACTTAAATCATTCAAAACTTTCAATCAATTTAAGTAATATTTCCATTTTCAAAGCATACCATAACCCTAGTCATTAAAAAGTAATGCTAACCAATGTTATTTTTAGTTCTTCCCTTTTTTGGAAAACCACTCAACTTCAAAATGAGTTCGGGGCTAATTTAATTACAAATTGAGTAATTGATATCTCTAATGCAACACACAAAAAAAAACTAAGAATTTCAACACAAATCCTTGTAAGGATTCTTCTCTCACACTCTGGATGATGTACCACCTCACACTATATCCTGTGCACCCTTCCTGCCGTTACCGTTAGCGTCGTCGTCGTCGCTCAGACGCTCAACGACCTATTCTCAGATTAAATGTACCAATCATTTGAAAAACTTTTCCATTATTTGATTATATGTAGAACCAGAGAAAATTAACTTTTCTCCATTTTCCGGAAAATATACAAATACAAACACGATAAACAAAACAAAATGCATCCCTAATATAAGTTTGAACTCTTCTTCTTTTAGCACCCCCCCTTACACCATCTCATACCACCAGATCTTCCTCCCGCTTCTATTTCATTTTGGTCCATCATGTTAGATAAGCTTTTTATATGTTGGATTTGAGATTCCAGGGCCACACGTACAGATAAGTTCCGGGTATAGCACGTACATTGTTTCCTTCCCCCCAAATAAAACAAAAACAACAAAATAAAATAAACAACCGACGGAAAAGAGGAAAAAAATAACTTAACAGGATCACTCCATTTTTGTAATTAGTTTTTCTGGTTTTAGGTTCTCAATCCTCTTCTCGTCTTCATCCCGTTGCGCGTGCTGTCCATCTTAGCCCAACAACCGACGACCGACCATACCCGACCCAACACCGGGCGAAAGATGAAACTTTGGTATTTTCCTAAAATGCTGGGAAATTGTTCATCCTGTCTTCCCAATATCTGACCCTGTCCTATCCTTGTTCGCTGTCCCTCTCGTAGCTGTCAGAAGGTGTATGTACCTAAAGTGTGAGGGCAAAAAGTGTAAGGCGTGAGTTGTGTAAGTTTGGGAGACTTAGCTTGATGGGCGGGGAAAGTCAATGAGCGGATAAACTTTGTTATAGGTGAACTCTCATATATTCAATTGCTCGTATAGGAATCGTTAGTTTTATTTTTTGTTGTTGTTGTTTTATTCCAGGAAAATGCAATTGAACAGACAGGACGTTTTGGTAAAGAAGAAGCTATGGGATGGTAGATATTATTGAAGTATGGTTTCCGCTACCTGTTTGGGCTGTCTGTCTGATGTTAGAAAAAGTTTGACAGTTAAGTATTTTGTGACTCGAAAAAATAATTGCTCGGACAGAGAATGATTTCCACTTCTGAACCTGAACGAGATACAAAGTTTTCAGATTCGTTTTTTTTTTTTTGGGGGGGGGGGAGTTAGCTATCGAAATGAATGAGAGAAGTTTTAGGTAGTTGGCTCAATTGTTCTATTTAGAAGGTCATGAGGTTATTTTCACTTTTTTTATTGAACTACTAGATACACATACTTTGCTTACTAAATTGGGTAAATCAAAACCTTGCGCTTGATAGGAATTATTAAGTTAATAGTTTTTTATACTTCAATTAAGATAAGAGGTTTTGATGGCTATGGTCTTTAAAAAGCTTACAAAATATCAATAGATTAAGGATCTAACGCTATTCTTATTAATAGAAATGCGCTTTCGTACAACTTTTGCACTAATTGGTCAAAAAATGTTGATGTAGTTAGAACCTATAAATGGCTTACCAATCACTCAAAAGTACCGCTATTACATTTAATTTTTTTATTTATTGCTATAAGTCGTCCCACTGTGCGGCGGTGGACGGCGATTTTTCAAACAACATTTTCTTCAACGACGAAGCAGGTTTAACACTCGGTTGGTATGTTAATAAACAAAATTGTAGTACTGGGGTTTTGAGAATCCTCAAGTAATTGAAGAAAGGCCGTTACATCCATAAAAAGTCGCTGTTTGGTGCGCTCTTTCTTCCGGAGGTGGGATTTGACCTAACTTCTTCAAAAACGACGATGGGACGACTTTCACCGTCAATTTGGAGCGTTATAGTCGCATGATAAGCGGCTTTTTTGCCTGCTGTTAAAGAATCGACTTGATGGAGAATATGTGGTTTCAACAAAACGGTGCCACATGCCACACAATTTGAGTGAATATAAATTTATTGCAAGAGAAATTTCCTAGCCACGTTATTTCTCGTCAACTGGGCACCAAAATCATGCGGTTTGACACCGCTGCACTTTTTTGGGACTTCAGGAAAGTATTTATGCAAATTAAAGTTTAACTCTTGAGCACTTAAAAAAAAAAAACAAAATTCGTCAAATTATGGCACAGATACCGCCCAATATATGCCAAAAAGTGGTCGAAAATTACCTCAAAAGAATCAATGCTTGTAAAAATTCGAGTGGTGTTCATTTAAATGATTAGTGTTACACACACCATGTCATAGTTTAAACTTTATAATAAAAAAAGTCTGAAGTACTGGAAGTTTTTACATATACCTGCTTCATAATTTTAAATTAAAATTTCGCAAATCCATACTTCACTTCGAAATGACTTTTGAAATGTTAAACAAATTGATACTCATTAGATAGATAGATAGATAGATAATTTTATTTTCAAAATGAGCTTACAAAAAATGAGTATTGCTAATTTAAAATTAGTTTTGACAATAACTTTAAGAGGACACAAGCGTCCACAGGTTTTTCTCAAAACCAACCTCTGTCTATCCACTCCTACTCTCACCTCCCCGTGGTGAACATCGGGTGCCTAGTACCTCAACTGGAGATAAGGTTCCAACCCCAGTGGAAAGTTATTGGGCGCAGCAAACGGGAGAGGTGGAGAGATATGTTTCCACTAAGGCACCTCTCCTTATCCAGACGGCAGCGGAGGAATGCCCGAGATGGAATCAACGGTGGCTTCTACCAGTTCCAGTAAGGTTGAACTACTTAAAGGGCTTCTTCGACTTATTCGGAGCCCAGGCCTGCAAGGAGTGGTTTTATCCGGCCCCCTATCCTTGGAGTTATACTTAGGATCTGGCCCTCCAGGTTGGGGGTTGTGCCGTCGGGGTGACTTCCTGGTCACGTAAGCAATACCTTTAGTTGCGAAGCACCAACAAGCCTCGGATACGGACGGATTTACTGTTGACAACCTACGCAAACGAATAAAGGACAACGAACTTTGGATATGCACGTGGAATGTTAGGTCCCTTAACAGACCACGTGCGGCCGAAGAATTAGCGGATGCCCTAGACCGCTAAAAGGCAGATATCACCACCATCCAGGAAATACGATGGGATTCGCCGGGCAGAAAGAGGATGAAAAACTGCGATATTTACTATGGTGACTGCTAGCACGAAAACCAAAAGCGCTTATTTGGATGCGGCTTTGTCATTGGAGCCAGACTTAGCACCTATAGCTTAGGGTCTTGAGCTATAGGTGCATCAATGAGCGCCTCATGAACATACGCATCAAGGCTAAATTCGGCAACATTAGTCTGATATGCGCAAACGGCCACACCGAAGAGAAAGACGACAACACCAAAGATATGTTCTTCGAGCTCCTAGACAAAACATATGAGCAGTGTCCTAGCTACGATATTAAAATAGTCCTGGGTGATTTTAATGCCAAGCTAGGAAGGGAAGACATCTTTGGTGGAATAATCGGGAAGAACAGCCTGCACGACAACACTTCCGACAACGGATTCAGGCTCATAGATTTTACTGCGGGGCGAAACGTCATGGCAGCCAGCACCCGTTTTCCACACCTCAACATCCACAAAGGAACTTGGACTTCTCCAGATCAATCTACCGTCAACCAGATTGACCATATTGCGATCGACGCCAGACACACTTTCAGCATCATGGATGTACGAACTTTCTAACATCGACTCGGACCACTACCTCGTTGCAGCCAAGGTAGCACTTCGGATTTCTAGACCCACGGCAAAACAGGGAGGTGCTGGGAGAAGGTACAACGTCGAACGGCTACAATCGCCAGAGATCGCCAAATCCTTTTCCGACCGAGTTACAAGTAACCTCTTTCGAAGTTCTTTGCCGCCAACATAATGTATCGAAAACCAGTGGCACCATTGCCAAGATGCAATCAGAGAAGCCGCCTCTGATGTGCTGGGTTTCAAGCAACCACCAACAAGGAACCCCTGGTTTGATGAGGAATGTCGGCAGGCAAAGAGGGCATGAAAAGCGTGCGGTCGAGGATGTTGAGAGGTTTAAAAGCAAAAATGAAGTTCGAAAGTTTTATGAACAGGTGAAACGAAATTCACAGGTACATAAACCTAGAACCGAAGGCTGCAAAGACGAAAGTGGAAACATCAAAGTGGAACCGCAGTCATTGCTGAGGATATGGAAGGACCACTTCTGCAGACTGTATAACGGCGATGAAGAACTGAATTCCGCTGTCAGGCAGGATGACCCATTCGATATAGACGACGAAAGCAATCCCGTCCTCCCAACTTAGACGAAGTAAAGATTGCCATATCTTAGCTAAAGTCTAATAAGGCTGCTGGAGCAGATGGCTTGAATGCCGAGCTCTTTAAAGCAGCTTGAGATAAGTTAGTTAGGAGCATGCACCAACTTATCTGTAAGATATGGTCGGAGAAAGCATGCCCGATGTTTGCCCGATCCTGAAAAAAGGAGACCCTCTAAGCTTAACCAACTATAGAGGAATCAGTCTACTTAACATCGCCTTTAAAATCTTCTCTGCCATAATATGTGAACGTCTAAAGCCCATCGTCAACAACCTGATAGGTCCTTATCAGTGCTGTTTTAGACCACGAAAGTCCACAGTTGATGAAATATTCACATATTGGCAGATCCTGGAAAAATCCCAAGAACACCAAATCGACACACACCATCTTTTTATCGTTTTCGAGGCCGCATATGACAGCATCTACAGGGACGAGCTCTATAGAACCATGTCAAATTTTGGCATCCCTGCCAAACTCGTCCGTTTGTACAGGATGACCATGGAGAATTCACGCTGATCCATAAAGGTTGGAAACAACTTAACAGAACTTTTTGATATCAACAAAGGTTTTAGACAAGGTAATGCGCTGTCATGTGATTTTTTTAACATCGTGCTTGAAAGATTAGTGCAGAGTCTGTCCAATAACTGGCATATGCTGATGACATTCACATAATCGGAAGAACTCAGCGTGATGTCAATGGGGTTTTTAAGAGTATTGAAGAAGAAGCTGCAAAAATGGGTTTAACGGTTAATGAGGGCTGTCGTCAAGAAAGGACAAACAACACCGACGTCTTGGTCAAAACGTCACCATCGACAGACGTAACTTTGAGGTAGTCAAGGACTTCGTCTACCTATGCTCCGCTGTAAACGCAGAAAACAACACCAGCGCTGAGATCAAACGCAGAATAACTCTTGCTAACCGCTGTTTCTTTGGACTAAGAAAGCAATTGAGTATTAAAGTCCTCTCTCGAGGGACCAAAGTGTTGCTATATAAGACCCTTATCATCCCTGTCCTGCTATACGGTACAAAATCATGGACTTTCACAAAAGCGGATGAAAGCACCTTGGGTCGCTTCGAGAGAAAAGTTCTTCGTGTCATCTACGGTCCCGTATGCATCGAAGGGGAATGGAGGAGAAGATGGAACGACGAGCTGTACGGGCTGTACAGTGACGTAGACTTAGCCAGAAGGGTAAAAGTCTCACGACTAAGATGGCTGGGTCACGTAGAGCGCATGGAAACCAATGCTCCGGCCCGGAAAGTCTTCGAATCCGCACCCACAGGACAGCGCAGTAGTGAAAGACCGCAGATCAGGTAGATTCATGACAAAAGAAAAATCCAACGAACATCAATGGAAAAGATCCAACCATTCCTTAGCCCCCTTTTCTTGTTTATAATGGCATTCGATAAAATGTTGGGTAATCTATTATTAGGAAGGTTAAGATTTCGTCTTATGAAAGAAAAATGTAGCTAGAGGGACATTAAAAAACCCTGCGGTAAGACTGTTTCAATCTGCAGAGCATAGTTAGGCGCATTATCGGGCAGTAAAAAGAATCTTTTCATGAAGAAACGCTGCAATTTATCGACTTGGTTGTATTCGCGGTATCCCCCAACTTGAGCACAGAACAACATAATAGCTTTTGAGGCGGCATTGTATATTTTGAACTTTGTTGAGTATTGGACGGTATTGTCTCACAGCAGTCTCGACCACGTTGGATTGATGGAATTCTTAGATGCTCCCAATATGTTTGTCAGATGCTCATTCAAAGACATTTTGTAATTATTTCTGAATTATTGTAAAACCATTTTCGCACGCACATTACCGACTTTTCAAGATTCCATTGAATGCAGTAAGTCTTAAAACCCTCAATTAGCTGTTGCAAATTGGAAGGATTATCTTACAACAGTATACAATATCGTCCGCATATAAAAGGGTGTTAATTTGAAGATCGTCTAAACAATACCGATTGGAAGTTCCGAATGATGATCATTTAAAAACAGAACGAAAAGGAGAGAGCTTAGCACACATCCTTGACGAAAACCTTTCTTCGTGGGGAAGAAGTCTGACAAACACGAACTATCCTAAACAGCTGCAGTGGTATCCTTATAAAGAGAGTAATATCCTTATAAAGAGAAAGATAAAGAGTGTCTTTGAAGATATTCCCAGAGTCGATAGCTTATAAATAAGGGCATTCCTGTCAATGCTATCAAAAGCAGCCTTAAGATCTATGAAAAAAGCGTAGAGTTTCTTCTTTTGGCAGAGATGAAGTTGAATTATGCATGAAATATTATAAACTTGGTCCATAGTAGAATAGTTGGTTGTATATGCAGCTTGAAATTCATTGATGATATTCTTTTTTTCTATCCAAGCTGACAAAAAGCTTAAAAATTCATTGATGATATTCTTTTTTTCTATCCAAGCTGACGATATTCTTTTTTTCTATCCAAGCTGACGATATTCTTTTTTTCTATCCAAGCTGACAGTCTGTTCAAGAGAACTGTAGTAAACATCTTATAGAGAGTATCCAGAAATGAAAGTCTTCTATAGTTCTTTCTTGAATAGTGGGTATATAATGCATTTTGTGAAAGATGAGGGTAGCGTTGCAGTTTTATTAATCTCAGAGAATAACTTCTGTATTTCTTTAATAAGAGATAGACATGCATTTTTATAAAATCCATACGGTATTCCATCAAATCTTTTGATGAAGATATAGCAAAATATATATCGTGGAGTTCAATGGAGTAATCTAACTCTGGAACATGTCTCTGAGGAAGAGCGTATGAAATACTAGCTGAGCTTTCAAAATGCATTTTAAATTAATTTACTTTTTTTTGACTTTGTGTTTCTATTCGATCGTACGCGTATTTGCTTAGCAATCTTCCACCACTCTCAGGCTAAATGAATATATTCAAGACTCCTAGTAAGGTTAACGAAATAAGCTTGTTTTTTTGTTTTACATAAAATCCTATATTTTTATTGGCATCATAGTAGTTTCTTCGACATGGTTTCAGGTTTAGTTTTCTGAAGGATTTAAGGTGTTTAAGAGCATTTTTCCTGGCTATAAAACAAGCTAAAACAAACCAAGGCTCAAACTTAACATTTTGTTGCATTGCGCAAATTAATGGCATGTGATCTGAGAAGGTTACAAAATCTACACTAAAATCTTCAACCAAATTAGTCATTGCGTACGAAGGGTAACAGTAGTCAATCACTGAAGATCCTCTACTGCTTACAAAAGTATGTTCACCATTTTTGTCACTTAACTCTCTGAATGCACCAATATCATCAAGAAATTCAAGAAATTTGGCGCAGCAAGTGTCACAGGTAGAATCTTTTGAATATCTTCTCTCCATAATCGACGATGTAGGAATACTCATTATTTAATCACGCTTAACCTCAAACTTCGTAAAACATTTATGTGGAACTTGCACCAAGGAACAACTTAATTTTATACTTTTTAGTTAATTAATTTAAAAGTTTCTTACAGTACATGTAAATAAATGCACAATACGGTCTCGAGATATTAAACTCAAGAAGGCCAACCCTTAACAGTTGGCCTTATTTCGTTCGATTTTATTTCACGACACCATTCTCCAGAAACCAAGTGGTGGTATTATTTTTTGTAGTTTTGTATTTGTCAAATTGTCTAGTTTGACAAATTGGACCAGTTAAAATATCTTCCAATATTGAGTCAAAAAGTCAAAAAATTGTTGATTTTTTTTTATCTAAACCAACTTTGAAAAAAGTCAAAAGTTCTATAATATTTTGTGTGTTCTTAAAATAAACTTTATTCACCTGTTGCTATTTCTTAATAAATTATATTTTTGTTTTTGAATTCAAACATTTTATATACACACATATATACATAATATTAAAGGCAATAAAACAAGTTCTAATAGAATTTTTATAACATGTCATAAAAGTGTTTTTTTTTTCTCAACAAAAAATTTAAATGAATAAATTTATTGTATTTTTTTAATCATCTATAATTTCAAAAATTATTCGATTAATGTTGATTTTCCTTTTATTTCATTTCAGCCAACAGCCGTCGATTTCAAATATGTGGTTTTTCTTTTCTATTTTAAGAAATTAAAAAAAAACGACACGAAAGAAAGTCTTTTAACTTCTGAATCATTTTCAAGGTTGCGATGAATTGATTGTTTATTTTATTGGTGTGTCTACTTTTGAAAGGCAATTCATGGATCCGTAAAAAAATCCGTAAATTGATGTTTTATGTTTTTTAGTTGCTGTTGTAAAGTTGTGGTTTGTTTTCCACTTAAATTTAAAAGAGTGATATTTGTATAGCTGCCGCATTTCAATTTTAAAATTTGGCAATTGAACTCTACGACATTCCTAACGAGGGTGCCAAGTGAACTGTAATTGTTCCTGAAGAATAGTCATGTAAGGCTTCAGCTACAATAGTGTAGCTTTAGTGGCCATTTGGCTTTGCACTTTTATAAAATTTCCTTAAGCTTCCCACTAAAACAGGGGTGTTATAGCACCTAAGCCATTTGTATTTTAAATGATTTTGCTTCATTCTCCTTTCTGCCGTTTTTTTTTATTTAGTATTTATTTTTTTATGAGTTAAGTTTTTTATGTTTTCAATTATTTTGTTTGAATAAAAATGTTATGTTGTCCTTTAAGGTATTTGTTTTTATTTATTCCCCCTGTTTTGGTGTATGGACATTTATTTGAAATGTGGTGTGGTCGTATGTTTGTATTTTATTTTAAAGATATTCATTGATTTGTTCTTAAAATACAGTTTTTTTTTAAACATTAAAAGACTTAAAATAGAAAGTTCTATTATAAGAACAGGTACGTGCAACCAGTTGTAGGTCATTATTTTTTTCATTTTGGACCAAAAAATATGAAAAATAAAATAAAGGAAAATATTGACAGGTGTGACATTTCTAACGGGAGTAGAGGAAGAAACATACACATGTAAATGTATTGTTGTTGTGCTATAAAATTAAAATTTGTTTTTAATTTTAAAAGAATTTAAAATTAACATTGAAACTTGAACAGCGCTGTCAAGATATAAACTGATGTTCAAAAAATCAAACATTTTTGAGAAAATTTGGTATATACAATTTAGGGTGTCCCGAACATTTTTTTTTTGGATTTTCCGAACAAAAGACCTCTCAAAACTTGCGTAATTGTACTTAGATTACAAAAATATATAAAAAAAAATATTAAAATTTGTCTAGGGGTTGTACTGACCCTCAAAATTTTGACAAATTGATATTTTTATGCTTTTTTTTTCCTTCCTTAATTTCGGTTCCTGAGCTACTATTTATTATAAAATATTAACTTTTTGATCTTATTAGGTTTAGGTGGCGCGCACAAGTGGAAGGTGACCTCACCCAACTTGGAGCGCGAAACTGGAGACATCTAGCTAGGGACCGAGCTAGATAGAGAAGTTTGTTGGGTGAGGCCCTAGTTCACACAGGACTGTAGCGCCACCTTAAGTAAGCAAGGAAATGAAAAGAAAATGGTTATAAGCGGGGTTGACAAGAAAGAAACAAATATCTTGAAGAAATAGGCAAATTGAAGAGTCAAAGCGGGAAGCCAAAAAAAGGTCTACGCAGGAAACGGATACTGTCTCAGGAAACTGCAATGAAGAGTTGGTGCGTGAATCTTCCCCAGAAACACATTCGGTAACAGAGGCATCCCCAACAAACCCCCCTTTGACAAAGGCACCATCGACTTCAAGAGCTGATCGCAATAGTTTAATGTTGCCAACAGTTGCCAATGTATATAATCGATACAGTTTATCGACGCGATCTGTTGCTGCTGTCGCTTCTGCTGTTTTGGCTGATGTCGGCTTGGTTTCTTCCAAAAATTTAACTCTTTTTATAGACAAAAATAAGATCCACAGAGCTGTGTCGAAATCACGTAAAGAAACTTTAGAAGATATTGGAAGTACTGCTATAAAAAGCATTTACTTTGATGGGAAAAAAGGACAAGACCCTGTTAAATGAGAAAATAGGGGCGCGCTATCACCGTAAAGAAATTTTTTAAGAACACATCTCAATTTTGGCAGTACTTGGATCAATTTACTTGGGACACACAACACCAGGTCGTGGCACCGCAAAAGGGATTTTTACTTCCATCACAACCTTTTTAGAGAGTCAAGGTTGGAATTTAGATGACGTGCTTTGCGTTGGATGTGACGGAACTGCAACTAACACTGGTTGGAAGGGAGGCGTCATTCAATATTTAGGGGAGTTCTTGAAGAGACCGCTGCAATGATGTATTTGCATGCTTCATGCCAATGAGTTACCTCTTCGTCATTTATTCTTGATATTAGATTGTCGCACTTAGCTGATTGCGAAAGTAAAACTCCCGTGAGTTTTTGTGCAGTGGCTGGTAATATGTCTGACTTGCCGAAAAATGTGGTTGATGAACTTAGTACGGATCAAAAATAACTTTATCAGATATGTATCCACTGGTTTCTGTTCTCCTGAGCTGGCAAACCGGCAACCTGGAAAAATGGCGCACTCGACATGGCTTACTTCAGCCAATCGCATACTGAGACTTTATGTTAGTACTCTTTGTCCATCTGAGAATTTGCTAATGCTTGTCAACTACATCGTCAAAGTATACGCTCCAATTTGTTTCCGAATCAAGCGACAGGCTTCTTTTAAGGATGGAGCCAGACATAATACTCTCGATATTAACCCGAAAATTTGAGATGTGTTGTGGATTCTGTTTTTTTTTTTTTTATAATAAGCGCACACTCAAGGGGATATATTACCCTTATTATGTAGACACAGTGTGAGCACTAGGAAAGGGAGAGAAGGGTTGAAAGGAGATGTCGGTGCACATTGATTTTGAATTCCTGAATATTGCAATAACTGGGAAAGACAGAGTGTGGCAAGGCATTCCACATTCGCATAGTACGGCTAAAGAACGAATCTCTGTACTTGAAAGTACGACCGAAGATGGGCTCGAGGGTATATTGATGAGCATTCCTAGAAGCGCGAGTATTACGGTTGAACTGTTTAAGGGGAGGAATGCAGCTGGCTATTTCTCTTGAGCATAAACCATTAAAATAACGGTAAAACAGGGTGAGACAAGAAACATTTCGACGATGTTCAAGTGACGTAAATGATCTTATGATGGTAATATCACCAATCAATCTAAATGCTCTACGTTCAATACTATCCAAAGAAATGCTTATTTTGCACATCCAGAGAACCTGCTTATCAGTATTATGAATTCGGGAGCTGGCATTGCGAAGAATTAAAAAAAGCTAGAAAATATCAACAAACGCAGGATATATAAACCACCAAAGATCAACTTCTCTGCTAAAGATTTTACCGAAATTATTTTGTGGAACAAATGTTCGGTTCTTCGACATATTTCTTTTGAAGAACTTAACATCATGGCAAAAGATAAGAGCTTGGAAATTGTTGACTTTCCCTGTCACACCCAATCTGTGGAAAGATGTGTTAAACTGGTAACAGAGGCATCACATAGTGTAACTGGCCCTACTTCTAGAGATGGCTTTATTAAAAACAAGTTGAAATCTCGTGCAGAAATGGCAAATTTTGGACACAAAATAAGTTTAAATTCTAAGGTTATGTCATTAATTAAAAATTATTTCTTGCTTATTTTGTTTTTATGTGATTTGTTTAAATAATATTAATAATAAAATACGCTTAAAACTTAATTTTTTTATAGTTTTATTCATATCTGTGTAAAATTACGCACATTTTGATATCCCTTTTGATAGTTCGAAAAAAAAATCTGAAATGGCGATTCATGCCCGACAACGACCCTAAACATACTTCAAAGTAAGTGAAGTGTACCTTAGAGGCAGGTAAATAAAATCGATGTTTTGAAGCAAAGTCATCCTATCGTAACTTGATCGAGAATTTGTGGGATGATTATTACATTGAACAAAAAATAAAACAACCAATTTAACACAATTGTGGCAGAAGATTTAAAATGCTTGGTATGCAATTCCAAAGCCACGATGTGAGGCTTTGGTTGAAAGTTTGCCAAGAAGAATTGCTTCTGTACTGCAAAATAACGGGTTCCCTACCAAATACTAAGAAAAACTTAGAATTGATTACGGTAAGTAAAACTTTATCAAGAAACTGTTGAATGTGCTAAATTCGTGTCCATGCGAAAAATTGATGTTTCTACATTCCATACTTTTTTCTTCTTACAGATATTAAACATAGTTGATGAAGTGCTATGTATATGTAACGTAAAGAAATTATAACTAATTTCATAATAAAAAAGCAAACATAAAATTAAATGGTTTTTATTTTCTTTAACAAGTGTGCTTAATTCTTTTCCACCACTGTATGTGCTGTGGTTGCATGTGTACGTTCGAGAAACCTTTTCTTCGTCCCTATTTTAAGAACCAGAGATAACGACTTCAAGTCAATTTTGCTATAGGGATAATAATGTAGAAAGGATTCTCAAAAGGTTTTTATCAAGCAAAAAAACTGAACAACCATAAATGTCACCTCGAATATTGTACGAACAAAATAAGTAAATAATAAAAACAATATAAATAAGATCTTCTTCTTAATTTCCCCTTGCCATTTTCTTCTTCTTAGTTATTTGTAGCTCTCTCACATTTTTACATGAATTGTTCCTATCGTAACCAATAATTGCATAAGCAATTGCATTTTGAGACACCGTATTTTAAAAGCGCAGTATTTTGAAACACAGATAATTCATACAGAATTTAGACTTACAGTATTTTAAAATACAGTATTTCGAAATGCTCTTTTGTAAAAATGGGTTTTCGACTAAAAATCTCGTTAACAAAAATTGATTTTAAAATAAAACTATTTCATCATATGTTGGTAATTTTTTGTTAATTTTTTTATAAAAAGTCTAAGCTTGATTGCAAAATGTTCAATATCGTCGCAAGAAGAAAACAAAAAAAAAAATTCAAAGGTGATCCCCGGATTTTAATCATGGACCTTTCGATCTGTACTGGATTGTTCGAGCTCTGTTCCCATACAAATCAGTTAGAAGAGAAGTTTTAAGTCAATTTAAGCCAATATTCTGTTCTATTGGAAAGTTTTTAAATCAAGTCAATACTACGTGTGGTTTTTAAAAAATAATTTTAAACTTAAAATTTGAGTAAAAAAAGTTAAAAAAAGGTTTAAAGTGTAGTTTTTCTTGTCTTGTCGCCTAAGTTATCGTACTCTTGTCTCTTATGTACATATGTATGTACGTGCAATAACTTCCTATTTGAATACCTACATATCTCAATAAAATGGACGGTCTTAGAAAAACATTAAAAAAAAAACTATTGTATCTTATTTGAAGCAAAAATATTATAAATCACTTACCGTTATCATCTTCTTAAACGTGTGTAATTATGAAAACCTTCAGCCAACCTGCAAATGGCCTACTCTATATTTTTTTCTCCCGTTGAAGCTCGGTTTTCCAGTCCATCTACCAAAACTGTTCATTGTCACTGAATGTTATTAGTTTTTGGTTCCGTTATTCAAAATTTGTATTTAATTTTTGTTTCTGATTATTTTTGTTCTTTATTCTGTTTTTTTTTGTATATGCTATCTTAATTAATTATTCAATTTTATTTTAATAAGGTTATTATTTGATTGCATTGTTTTTTTTGAAACACTTTTTCTTTAGACATAATGGAGGTAGTTCAATTCCGGTCAACGCACTTTGTTACACTACTTTGAATGCTATGGACAACACGAATAACCAAGAAAACAACTGCACTCTTCTCTATTTCTTTTTAACATTAGGCAGAATCTCACTCAGAAACTAAGCTCAGCGGATATGACATAACGGGACACTTTTATTTTAGTTGATGCAAGTTGATGCATGTTTTCTTGTTGTTGGAAAGGAATGGGAAAATATAAAATGGGT
The DNA here is from genome assembly GCF_945859685.1 of Eupeodes corollae. NCBI lineage: Eukaryota > Metazoa > Arthropoda > Insecta > Diptera > Syrphidae > Eupeodes > Eupeodes corollae. Next base: position 93,747,476 of record NC_079149.1, on the reverse strand, counting down.
GGTTGGCGTTGGCGGTTGAGACGGTGATGGTGATGGTGAATACAGGAAAATTTGACAATTACTTAGGTAAGAAGAAGAAGGAGCACCGAAATAAATATACATATGTATGTATAACATTGGAAGGTGGTTATATTGAGTGAGTTAACTAAATGATTATTTTCGTTCTAGAAGGTTCGGTTTAGATTCAAATTGTTGAGTCATGTAGAATAAAAGAACATTGTGTCTGAGTTCTTTATTAATGGGTTGGACACTTGGACCAGCTTGGCTTACTAAAATATACATGTTGTTGTTATCAAAGGAATTTGTTGTACTAAATTGGAATGTTAACTTATAATTTTACTTTACTATTAGTTCCGTTTTTGAAACGCTTTTTTAAAGACTAAGGTAAAACGCAATGTATAGTTCTTATTAAAGTATTGTACTATGATTTTACATAGTTTTTTGAAAAATAAGTTTTAGAGTTAAATTTCGAATCCGAGTAGAGCACCTACCTATTATTTCTACATTTTCATCATTGTACATTTCAAAAACTTGATTTTTATAACCTTCTAAAGTTGTAATATGAAGAGGACATGTTATTTTTTTTTGAAAAATAAGATAATAAACGGAATATTAATGTGAGAGATTGTAGAATGGTATTTTTAAATCGTAAAAGTTTAAATTTCATAAGCTTGACGTGCTGGATTCGTTTTGAAGTCGGTTTCAATCTTAAAAACCCCAAAAAGATTATAATTTGATTGCCAGCTACATAACCTTCTTGAACAGCGCGACATTTAGCCAAGTTTTTTTCACTTTAAACTCATAAAAAACTGCCTATAAAACCGTCGGATAACATTGTTGTAGAAAAATTTATTCATATCAATCGAATTTCATTTTTCCAATAATCAAATTCTACTTAAAAATTACATTACCATGTCGCAAAAACAACAAATTTAAGGCTTTTTCAGAATACATATATTTTTAAAACCATTAAATTTCGGATTATTTTACAGCATTATAATATTTAGTTGAATTATTTAAAAATGCAATTGAAGGGAATGTATTTTCCAAAATATATTCAAAATTTCAAGTTATAAATAATGAGTGCGATTATTAAACAAAGATGCAGTATCAAGATAAACGCGTTTAATGTTTTTATAAGTAAGGAATCATAAATAATTGTTTAATACTAAATTTCCTAAAAAGAATAAACGTTTCAAAAACGTCAGATAGTCCACGATTGTATAGAGAAACATGTTAGAAAAACTCAAGATCTGTAGGAAGTCGATAATTTACTTATGAGAATATAATGCCTGAATATTTCATTCCCAAAATATGTCTCATTGTCATTTTGGAGGAGGTACTGATCAAACCCATCATGAACCCGCAACTCTAAGTGAAATGCTAACAGTGGCTAAATTCGTCGCCCACCATAAGCATCATTCGGGCCAGTCAACACAATAAAAGATATTCGAGCCCACTCGAATATCGGACGTGGTAGGTCGAGCAGAAAACACTCTTGACTTGTTTCTTACTTCTAATCCTGGTAAGTACACTATTAGTGTTCTATCTCCTCTAGGCACATCTGACCATTGTGTCATATCAGCAAATTTCTCGTGTAAAAACTCTCCAGTTAAAGAAAGAGCTCCTAAGAGAACCGTTTGGCAATAATTACTTCAGGATCTTTAACTGGTCACTATGCTTCCTAGATAGTGACGTTGACGCCAGCGCTGATATGATCACAAGTTTGATTCTCCTGGGAATGAGAACTTTTATCCCGAATAGGGTTAAAAGCATCAGACCTTAGGAAAACGCATGGTTCGATGCGAGCTGTAAAGAGGTTATTAGGATTAAGTAGGTAAGTTTCCGTTGTTTTAAAGCATGACCAAAAATTACGGCAAAAAATACTGCAATGTCTCAAAGGCAGTAAAAATGTTTGGTCATTTGTAAAAAATATGAGGAATTCTTCCTCTTCCTCGGTTTCTACGCTCGTTGTGAATGACACTCCATTTGTTAGCTCTTTAGAGAAAGCAAATCTCTTTGCTAGGCAGTTCGCCGTCAGTTCAACTCTGCCAGTGAGTGTTATGACTCCGCCTGTACTTGAGCGAGTTAATGATTCTATGGGGCAAAACTTTTTTCGCACTCATACTGTAGCGAGAGTCCTAAAAGATTTTAACTCACAAATCTGCTGGTCCGGATGGTATCCCCGCTATTGTTCTGAAGAGGTGTTCTTCATCGCTGGCAAAACCACTGCGTAAGCTTTTTCATCTGTCCTACTCCTACTTCATCCGTTCCGAGCGGATGGAAAACCGCATTTGTCCAGCCTATTCCCAAAAAAGGCGAATTTTCCTCACCCTCTAATTACCGACCGATTGCACTTACGTCCCTTCTATCCAAGATCATGGAAACGCTGATTAATTATCAGCTCAAGAAATATCTTGAAGATCGAAAGCGTCTTAATAACCGGCAACACGGCTTTCGTAGCAATAGGTTCACTGGTGATCTCATGGTTCATCTCACCGAATAGTGGAACAAATCTTTACATAGTTTTGGAGAAAGTAAGATTATTGCACTAGATATTTCAAAAGCATTTGATAGGGTTTGGCATAAGGCTCTCTCATCGAAAAAGCGTGCTTTCGGTTTTCATGAATCCCTTCTTCATTGGATTAGTAATTACCTTTTGAATCGTGCAAAACAAGTTGTATTGGATGGATTAAAGTCTGAAAACCACAAAATAAATGCTGGTGTGCCGCAGGGCTCTGTTCTATCTCCAACACTCTTTCTCATTTTTGTTAATGATCTCCTGTCTGCAACTTCTAATCCAATACAATGTTTCGCTGACGATAGTACTCTAAGCTTTTCATATTCGTTTTCAGATTCACACCCCTCTTCTTCGGATGTGGAACTGTAACGACAAAATATGATAAGCTCATTCAATTCCGACCTAAACAGCATTGTACAATGGGGTATAAGAAACCGCATGGAATTGAATGCTTCGAAAACGCAATGCTGTCTTGTATCGTTTATATCGAGATATACCCCCCTTGCCAGTATCCATAAATGGCATTGCATTGAGGAAACTGAACATCTCGATATTCTCGGTATGTGTATCACCAAAACCACCTTTTGTGGAACGATCACATACGTGATGTCGCCAAAAATGCCGCAAGATGTTTAGGTTAACTAAGGCGATGCAAGAAGTTTTTCTCCCCCTCTGATCTTGCTGTTATTTACAATACTTATATACGTCCAAAGCTTGAGTATAACTCTCATATCTGGGCTGGTGCTCCTGCAACTTACTTAAGCCTATTGGATAGTATTGAACGTAGAGCATTTAGATTGATTGGTGATATTATCATAATAAGATCATTTACGTCACTTGAACATCGTCGAAATGTTTCTTGTCTTACCCTCTTTTACCGTTATTTTAATGGTTTATGCTCTAGAGAAATAGCCAGCTGCATTCCTCCCCTTAAACAGTTCAACCGTAATACTCGCGCTTCTAGGAATGCTCATCAATATACCCTCGAGCCCATCTTCGGTCGTACTGTCAATTACATAGATTCGTTCTTTAGCCCTACTATGCGAATGTGGAATGCCTTGCCACACTCTGTCTTTTAAAGCCATTGCAATATTCAGGAATTCAAAACCAATGTGCACCGACATCTCCTTTTAACCCCTCTCTCCCTTTCCTAGTGCTCACACTGTGTCTACATAATGAGGGTAGTATTATCCACTAGAGTGTACGTGTATTATAAAAAAAAAAAATCTTGCCTATCCCTTACATTTAAAATCCGTCCGAAGGACCACGTCTATCATAAAATTATGAGGTAATTATCCCTTTAATGCTTCTTTTTAACAATTTTTAAGACTTATGGCATCCTTAACCTAATTTTTAGAAAATTGCAAGAAATCATCGATTTATTTTATTATTATTGCAATAATAGTCTGATATTTCCAAACCTTTGTGTATACAAATTATTAACAGCAATGCATGCAATTTGGCAGTTAAAATGCTACATGAGTGATTTGGTGCGGTATCGCACCACCACCAATTTTTCCATGTATAAATAATTTTGATCGTTCAACCTTCCATCTAAATCATTCCTTTTTAGTCCCAAATTCTGTCACTCTAATTTTCCTAACTTAAGAGACCAAAACTAAGAAATTTTTAATCAAATCCTATAATAAAAAGTTGACTACCATTCCATATCGGTCTCTATACTACTTCATGCACTTTCAATTGAACGATCCTTTATCAAAAAAGAACAATCTACGACAAACTTTAATTCAGCTTTTAGTCCAGTCAAAGTAGACATTTTACCTCTAAGGAATTTACTTATCGATGAAAATTGGTAGAAGACTAGAAGCACTGAGGACACCCCAAAAAAACCCAATAGAACATACAAAATTGTTAAGGTCTTTAGTCGGAAATTTCCGTTTTGAACGCTCAATGCAAGAAAAACATGTTTACTAGACTTTGTTTCAAAACAAGCAACATACATAATATAAAGAAATAGTTTAGTCCCTAATTTCAGTGGTGGTGTGAGCGTCTCCCATAATCCGTGCCGAAGAATGAAAGGCTGGGGGACAAACCAGTCGCTAACAAGCTCATTCGGGCCATCAATACTTTTTCTCCATATAAATCCCCAGGCATGGATGGCATACTGCCAGTTATGCTTTATGGCAGCTCCATAGCTGGAACAAATTTTCAAAGGATGTCTCCTTCTCAAACATGTGCCCATGTCGTGGAGACAGGTCAAAGTAGTTTTTATCCCGAAAGTGGGTAGGCGAGGTCACGAATCCGCTAAGGATTTCAGAGCAATGAGCTTAACATCTTTTGTGCTTAAAACCTTGGAGCGCATTCTTGATTGCCATATTATAGAAATCCTAGTTGGACGACCACTCGAAAGCTCTCAGCATACTTATCTTAAGGGCAAATCTACGAAGACTGCCCTCCATGAGGTAATGCGTACTGTAGAACCAACAATCCATTATAAAAAATTTACTCTTGCCACCTTCCTAGACATAGAAAGTGCTTTTAACAACGTCCTTACGGAATCCATAGAAGAATCGCTCGTTCAATTCGATGTAGAAGACTTCAATCGAGAATGGATTATTTCCATGCTCAGTGGTAGGAAGATTCGAGCCACTCTAGGCAATACAATCGCAACAAAACACGTGAGTAGGGGAACACCCCAGGGTGGTGTCCTTTCGCCTCTTCTATAACTTTTGGTCATGGATACAATTCTCGTTAAATTAGAGAGATTGGAGTGAAGGCGGTAGCTTATGCGGATGATTTGGTGCTATTGGTGTCAGGAAAGTACACCTCTGCTATTAGTGAAATGACGGAGTCAGCTTTGAAGAAGGACTAGGAGTTAACCAAAGTAAAACTGAACTGTTGCTCTTTACCACCAAAACTAGAGTACCGCCCTTCACGCTACATCGACTCTACGATCAAATCCTTTCGTTGTCTTCCAGTACAAAATATTTGGGAGTTATACTCGACCCTAACCTAACTGGAAACTAAATATTGAAGCACGGGTTAAGAAGGCCTGTGTTGCCTTCTACGCCTGCAGCAAAACTTTCAGCAAAAAGTGGGGACTTCAGTCAAAGATGATTTTATGGACGTACACAGCCGTAGAACGTCCAATCTTAGCATATGGGTCAATTGTGTGGTGGCCTGCTCTTAGCAAAACCTATAATATTGATAAGCAAAAGAAGGTTCAGAGAACAGCTTGTGGGGCACCACAGGGGCCATGCCTACTTACCCAACGGAAGCCTTAAACGTTATTTTAGATCTTCTACCAATCGCCCTTTTTATTGAATACATCCTTGCAATATTGCAGTAACATGCAAAGCAACTAGACGTGTTTCTTTTGTCATCCGATTGTTTCCTTTCTTTTTAAATTAAACTCACAGTTTAAGTGCACAAAGCACATCATTTTGCCATAAGTTTGAATTTGCATCTCATATTATCTCATCGAAGTTGATCTCTTGTTTTTAATATAATTAAATTATTAGTTTTCATTTTCTGTGTACTTTTGTTGCGATCTAAATATGCCTCCAAAGAACAATAAGCGATACCGTGTACAACAACAAGAAAGTGATGGTGATTCTCCGCCGAGAGATAATAGTGCAAGCAATTCAAATAGCATTGCTGACCAACTGTGGAGCCGCATGGAACGAAAGTTGGAGGAGTGGATGGTGACATTCAATCATTCCCTTGATGCTAAACTCACCGCCCTGGAAGATCGTCTAAATGCCCAGATAAAAGAGAATAGATTAATATTCGAACAACAACTGCAAAAAGCGCATAAAGATGTTAAACGGCTTGAGCTCGTCGTTGATCAATTGGAGAGAGAGAAAATTTGCTGTGATGCTGTCGCTACCGGTGTGCCAGAGTATCCTGGGGAAAATCTAGAGACTATTTACAACAACATCTGTGCGACCGTGAATATTCAGCCCCCTAACATAAAACAAATCTTTCGCGCCAAAAACAAACAACATTCCCCCATCGACTCGAGCATCATACTGAAATTTGTGGACAAGTATGGGAAACAAAAATTTATGCAAGCGGTAGCGAGCTTTCGTAAAACAAAAAAAGCTCCGCTTTGCCTTTCTGATATAAACTTTGACTCGCAAAAAAGCTTTTTCATCAACGATAGTTTAACAAAAAACAATTACCAGCTGCAGCGCTTTGCATTAAGACTGAAGCGAAAATCTCTACTCTCAGCGGTGCATCCATTCAATGGTCAAGTCTTCATCCGCACACCTAACAACGAAAATCCATTCATCATCTATACCTTCGAAGATCTGAGGAATGCCGTCGGGACTGACGTTAATAATGATCTGCACAATGGTAGTTAAAATTTATATTTCAACGCAAAATGTTTATTTTCTTTTGTTTATTTTCAACTTTCTTTCTTTGTCGCAATTAGAATTTTCACTTTATTTATTTATATTTTATGTTCAAATTCTTTCAGTTCAAAATGTTTCTCTATTTTTTCTTTCATTCTCTCGTAATTGTGAAATAAATGTGTGTATCATTTCTGTTTTCGATTCTAGCCTCTTTTTAGACTTTTGTTGTCATAATGAGCAGCAACAATGATGCCGGCTTCCACAGCATAAACGAAAAAAACAAATTTTTATTAAATACTCTCTGTAATAATCATAATGGTTTGCATATTTGCCACATTAACGCACAGAGCTTTGTTAACAAATTCGATGAGTTTAAAATGATATTTGAAGATAGCTTAGTTGATATTCTTTGCGTGTCTGAGATCTGGTTTTACCCGTCATTGTGTAGTAGTCTTTTTTTGTTAAATGGATTTAAAAAACCTTACAGAGCTGATCGAACTCACTGTGGCGGAGGGGGAGTCGCGATATTTGTGAAAAACTATATCCGTTCAAGTCATGTTAAGTGTTCAGATGGTACCCAGGCATGTGATTATTATTTTATTGACATACTCGACGGCGACAATAAATGTAGTGTCGGTTCTATATACATGCCACCTAGAGTTGCTAGTTGTGGTCTAATAACACCGATAATAGAAGAAATGTGTTATCGAGTACCAAAATTAATCATTTGCGGAGATTTAAATATTAACCTCCTTAAACCCTCCTCTAATTGTTTTAAGACTTCAATGAATTCTCTGGGGCTTTCTTTTGTTAATAATATTGAACCAACACATTTTAAGCCCGACTGTGTACCTTCCCTTCTTGATGTTTTCCTTGTAAGCGATGTTAGTCTTGTTAAATGTTCCAGTCAGCTATCCGTGCCAGTGTTTTCATATCATGATCTGATTTTTGCAACTTTTGATTCATATCTTGAAAACGAATCTCCGCAATATTTCGAGTATCGTGATTTTCGTAACCTAAATGTCGAATCTTTATTTAGTGATTGCTCATCTATTGACTTGTACTCAATTTATGCAACATCAAACGTTGATAATCAAATTGAATGTCTTACCTTTGCAATTACTTACCTTTTTAATAAACACGTTCCCATTAAAACTCGTCAAATTAGATCGCGTAGTTGTCCCTGGCTTTCTCTTGAGATCATTAATGCTATGAAAACAAGAGACGTTTTATACCGACGTTGGAAACGATTGGTTGCTTAGAAATGCTTCGGCAATTCAAAACATCTCGGAACCTTGTAACTAAATTAATAAAATCAGCTAAATACAATTTTTATAACAACAGGTTCAACTCAAATCGTTCCTCCAAGTATTTTTGGAAAGAAGTCAAGAGCATTGGTTTAAGAGGAGATTCTTCTATTTCCGATGATAATATTGATTTAGAGGAGTTGAATCGAAAGTTCTCTACTCCACCAACCCAATTCCCAACTGGGCAATCTAGTGTTTCGGAAAACGATAGAGTCGATGCTTTTTCTGTTTGTTCAGTAGATGAATATCAAGTAGGTAAAGCAATATTTTCCATTAAATCCAAATCAACTGGACTTGACAACATACACCCAGACTTTTTAAAAATCATTCTTCCTTTCATACTTCCTCACATAACCCACATTTTTAACACCATCATAATGACCTCCATCTATCCCACCTCCTGGAAAAAATCTAAAGTTGTACCCATCCCTAAACGAGGAAAGAAAATGGAATACAGACCAATAGCTATCCTTCCTTTTTTATCTAAGGCTTTTGAAACTATCTTAAGTAACCAGATTAAAAATTATATTGAAGATTCACGTCTTCTTAACCCTCTCCAGTCGGGATTTAGATCTGGATACAGCTGCATCTCAGCCCTTTTAAAAGTTTCTGAAGATATAAGACAAGATTTAGACTCTAATTATACAACTGTGATAACCCTACTTGACTTTTCCAAAGCATTCGATTGCGTTAACTCTAGCCTTCTCTGTGATAAACTGACGCCTTATTTCAATTTTTCTGACACAACTAAAAATCTTATTTATTCGTATTTGACTAATCGCATGCAAGCCGTATCGTGTAAAGGTAAAATGTCTTCGTTTCTTCCTGTCAATATAGGTGTTCCTCAAGGATCTATCCTTGGTCCTTTACTGTTCTCTATGTTTATTAATGATCTGCCATCTGTTTTATCTTACTGCCAGTTTCACATCTACGCTGATGATGTACAATTATATATTAGCTTTCCTATCGGTATGATTGAAGATGCGATAAAAAAAATGAACATTGATTTATGCTCAATATTCGATAGGTCAACTCGCAATGAACTTGTACTTAATCCAGAAAAAACAAAAGCTATTCCAATATGTAAAAATAAACCCCACCTTGTAAATTTTCCACCCCTTTACTTGAACGCCTGCCAAATCGAATATGTCACAAATGCAAAAAACCTAGGTATAACCTTCAACAGTAGGCTAACGTGGGACACCCATATTGATACTGTTATCTCCAAAATTTATGCTTCACTCCGAGGACTATCTGTTACTAGATCAATTCTGCTCCTCAAGTTAAATTAAAGCTGGTTAAATCACTTATCATACCAATAGTAACGTATGGGTGTGAGATATTTGCAGCAACATAACGAAATTGATTCCCTCAGATATTATATCGGTAGGCACTGACTACTGCACTCCTACTTTAAACCTTAGTAAGGGTCTTAAGGTTATTTTCCCATCGAGAGAAAATTGGGATTATGACATCGTGCCGATAGGTTTCGACACAACCATCTTTACTGACAGCTCAAAGATGGAGTGCTGAGCTAGTTCTGGAATCTTTTCTGAGTCCCTAAATGTAGCCAAATCCTTTAGGCTTCCTGACTTTGCTAGCGTTTTTAAAAGGCTGAACTGCTGACAATAAGGGAGGCATGTAAGATATTTAAACAAAACCCAAACCAAAACCGAAATGCGGCTATCTTTACAGACAGTCAGGCATCTGTCAAAGCCATATACTCATTTAAATTGGTCCAGCAATGTCGCGATGAGCTTGCAAGCCTGAATATTAACCTCGGTGTCACCCTGATCTGGGTTCCGGGCCATAGTGGTATAGTGGGAAATGAACGGCTGACGAGCACAGGCAAGGATCGGCCCTTCATAGCTCACTTGAGGAAATGGTTAACATTCCTCTTGGTGCTATGAAAGGTAAAATCTTTTCTATCTACCAAACTGAAGCAATTTACCCAACTGCATTATATCTAGAAAGATATGGCCCACCTATAATAAAACCCATACAAACGATCTTCTATGCAGGCCAAGGCAAGACTTAGCCAGGATTGTTGGGCTTTTTACCGGACATTGTCCTATAGGAGTTCATGCAGAGATTATAGGTATCTCTTACAACACCTTTTGCCGTAGTTGTAGTGACCAAAGAGAAAGTGAAACGATAATCCATTTCCTCTGCAAATGTCCTGATTTGGCAAGCACTAGAATGAAATACTTTCGAAAGCATTCTTTCACAAACTTGATGAGCTATTTGAGACAAAGATTAGAGACCTAACCTCTTTTCTCAATCGCTATGAAGCTTCTCTATAAATCTATCCCTTTCACTCAAAGGTCAAACGAGTTTTTGGTATCAAAACGGCGCACTAGAGCGCTAATTGGATCTCAGGCTTTTTCTCTCACCATCACTTCATTAGTCTTAACAACACCTTTTTTAACAATAAAACTTAACCTTTAATTGGAAAAGCTTTTATGATTGGAAAGATGTTTACAATAAAATTTCGCATTTTCGTCTGAACTGCAAAAATACCTTAAACTTAGAAGCAATTTCGTACGATCTATTCGTGTACTTTCATTTGCTTTTCTTAAAAAAAAATTGAGCACTCGTAATTTAAGCCAACATTTTTTTTTTAATGAATATACTTTGCTTAAGTCGATCTTATTAAACTCTTCTCGAAACTCAACAAACAAAAAAAAAACTAATCACAAAAACCCTTTATTAATTTTGTATTTTTTAAGTCTTACTCTAATCTCATTCAACACCATCATTGTCCTTTCCTGTCAATGCCCGTGTCCAATGTCCATACATCAGCGCAGTGTTTCGAAAAATATTTTAAATATTAATTTGACAAACTTTCCGGATTAAGTTCTAACATTTTTTCTCTTACTCATGCTCATGACGATGATGATGGCTTAATTTTTGCAGCTAACTGACAAAAAAAAAAACACTCTGCTCAAAAACTTGCAAATTCTAAGCCATGGACTTTCCTATTTCCGATCCCAATCTCTTCTCATCATGGCTGATTCTCTTCCAGCTCCGGCTACTTCGAAGCAGCTTAAGTCCGAGCCTCTGCTTATCCCCTTAAAGAACATGATTTCGTGCAGTTTGTCCTCCATTTGCTCATATATTGGTTGGGATTTGATGTTCTTTTTGTATTTGTTATATTTTGTCCTTTTTCAAAAAAAAGTGGTTTTCATGAAGGAAATTCTTGTGTTTTCAATTTTGTCTTCCTTTTGTCAGCCATTTCCTTTTACATCGCCTCTAAATATGACAGTGACAGGATTCACTCAACCATAATGGACTTAAAGGATAACATCCTCGCTCCCCATGCGGTGGCGGTGGCGTTGGTGGTGGCAACCAGCGCCAGCGCCTGCACCAGCGGTGCGGTGGCGTCAACGATATACGATATGGTGTTGTGGCAGGAAGAATGCACCATGTTTACTATACCTACCTACACTATGCACACTAAAAAGGAAGAGGAAAGTGAATTCAATCAAATAAAAAGGATGTTTTTAAGATTAAAAATTCATATGTGGTCCGCTCTTAATCATACACTTTTCTGCAATCCCCACCATCTGCATCTGTACAACCACACTGCTTCGCTTCAATGCCGTGCTCTCTTCCTTTGTTGTTAGCCATGAGTCGTCCTTCCTTTCATGTCTATGTAGCTTGTAGCTATTCACTTGCATCGTCCCCTCAAGCCAAGTTCTCTACACTCAATGTTATATATCCTTCAGGACCATTCCTACCCTGCACCGCCTCACCTACCACTTACCTATTGCAGACCAGCTCAGTTATGGCTGCATGCTGAGTGTGGACATGAGTGTATTATAATCTTGCCGGAACACAACATATAACATCACATGGTTTGCTCATGCGGGAATCCTTTAGTCCTTGAGTCCTTGATGAACTCCATATGGTTGTTGGTTTGGTACCTATTCAAATGAAATTTAAATCCTTTCTATGGTATCGGTTGATGTGTGCTGTGCGGGGCTCTGTTTTCCTGCTTTTCTTTTTTTGTGGTCAAAAACTGACTTTTTTGGGATTTTTAGTCTTGATGTTGTGAATATGTATTGTACAATTATATCGTATGTGCATAGATGGAAATGCAAGGAACCTTATGCTTTGCTCGAGTATATTTTTTATTCTAAGAAGATTGAAAATACTTTTTTTTCGGAAGGGGGATTTACAGATATTAGAGAGCTTTTAAGTACGTTAATTAGGAATGAAAGAAGAATATTTGAGTTTCTTGTTTGAATAAATATACTAACTACATTATGTTTGGTCCTTATAGAAATTGTTAGGAAAATGTATGGTATTTTGATTGCAAAATTACTTAATGTGGTTTATGAATTGCGGAGTAATTGAATTTGAAGTTAGCTTTTTAAACAAAATTCTCAAGTATTTTTTTGATGTACTAATAAGATTTTTTTTTAAATTACTACAACCCTACAATCGAAGGGAATGTTATGTGGAGGCAGTTCTGCACATCTCAAAGGCTCACATACTAATTGACTATGGAGGCCATAGGTAAAACTATTTAGGTAGGGTCAGCAGATAAAATTGGTTAAGCCCTTAAAGCTTCAAAATCACTTTATAGTATAGTCAAAACAGACATACAAAGTTTTTTAACAGGGACCCCACAAAAGTAGAGCGACAGAAACAACAAACGACGCCATATTTCTTTCCGTTTTTTTGAAATTACTCTTAAGTAAGGTTTGCCATTTTATGATGGAAAGATATATGAGCCAACAACGAATCAAAATAATGAAAATTTACTACCGAAATTCGGAGCCAGTGGGTGGCCCTACGTCCAATTTATAGTTGTCATAATCCTCCTAGCAGGTCAAAAATTGAGCGTCTAATTAAAGAATTTGAATCGACAGTACAAAATATTTCCGTGCCAGTGAGACAAATAAGTGCATGCCGTGTTGAGAATATTGCTGCCGCTGAGGCTTCAATTGAAGAAAGCGCAAATGTGTCCCTCACACGTCGCCGTTCTCAAGCTTTGCGAAAAGATCTTGGCTTACATCCTTACAAGATTAAATTTATGCAATAACCGAAGCCGTTTGACTAGCAGAAGATTCATATATTCGTGAATTGGGCTGAGCAACAACTTGAAAATGATTCGATTTTTCATCGAAAAATCATCTTTAACGATGAGGCTCATTTCCTGGGCCTCAACCAACATGCGTCTCCAGCCAGCTCGGTCCCTAGCAAGCTGTCTCCAGTTTCACACGCCAAGTTGGTTGAGGTCCTCTCCCACCTGGGTGTGCCACCTAAGTCGCGGTCTTCCTCTACTGCACCGTCCCTCGGGATTGGATTCGAAGACCTTGCGGGCTGGAGCGTTGATGTCCATCCGCTCTACATGACCTAGCCACCTAAGCCGTTGGACTTTAATTCTGCTAACTAGGTCAGTGTCGCTGTACAGCCCGTACAGTTCGTCGTTATATCTTCTCCTCCATTCTCCATCTATGCGAACGGGACCAAAAATCACCCGAAGAATTTTTCTCTCGAATCATCCTCAGCATCATCTTTCTTTGACAGGGTCCAAGCCTCAGCACCATAAATGAGAACCGGGATGATGAGTGTCTTATAGATGGTGATTTTAGATGCTCTAGAGAGGACTTTAGTACGGGTAGTACCCGTGGCATGATGGTTAGTGCGTTGGACTGTCATGCAAGGGGTCTTGGGTTCAATCCCTGCCTGTGCCACCTTAATTTAAAAAAAAAATGATTTTCGCGGGTACTGCCTCTTGCGAGGAATTGACAAATCCTTCAAGAGTAATAAATTCTTGTCATGAAAAAGTGCTTTCTCAAACTAGCCGTTCGGATTCGGCCCAAAATTGTAGGTCCCTTCCATTTCTGACAACAGTACTCACACACAGGAATGGTTGAGAGTTGTAAGTCACTAGGCCCTGGTTCACAACGGACTGTTGCGTCACCCCATTTGATTTTGATTTTGAGAGAGGACTTTACTTCTCAATTGCCTTCTAAGTCTAAAGAAGCAGCGATTTGCAAGAGTTAGTCTTCGCTTGACTTCAGCGCTGGTGTCGTTGCCTGTGTTAATAGTGGTGCCTAGGTATACAAAGTCCTTAACTACCTCTAAGTTAAAGCTGTCCATGGTGACGTTTTGTCCAAGACGTCGTCGTTCAGTGTCCTTTTTTTATGACAGCATATACTTTTGCCCTCATTGCCCTCATTGACCACTAAACCCATCTTCTTTGCTTGCGTCGCAATGCTCAAAAACGCTTCACTGACATCACGCTTTGATCTTCCAATTATGTCAATATCATCTGCGTATCCGAGTAATTGGATGGATTTTTGGAAGATTGTGCCTCTAGTGTTGACGGTTGAGTTTTGCACAATTCTTTCCAGAACGATGTTGAAGAAGTCGCATGACAGTGCATCGCCTTGTCTAAAACCTTTTTTGACTTCAAATGCATCGGTAAGATCTTTTGCGACCTTGATAGAGCAGCGTGCATTCTCCATCGTCATTCTACACAAACGGATAAATTTGACAGGGATGCCAAAACTAGACATTGCTCGGTAGAGCTCTTCCCTATAGATGCTGCCATACGCGGCTTTAAAATTGATTTGAAGTTCCTGTGTTTTTTCCAAGATCTGCCGTAGTGTGAATATTTGGTCGATAGTGGACTTTTATAGTCTAAAGCCACACTGATAAGGACCTATCAATACACTGATAAGGACTAGGAAGTCGGCGGAGAAGATGTTATATGCAATTATAAGGAGACTGTTGTCTCTGTAGTTGGCGCAGTTTAGAGGGTCTCCTTTCTTATGTATCGGACACACTGTGCTGAGATTCCACTCATCGGGCAAGCTTTCTTCCGACCATATTTTGCAGATGAGTTGGTGCATGCTCCGCACCAAGTCATCGACTGCTGCTTTGAATAGTTCGGCAGCGATGCCGTCAGCTCCAGCAGCTTTGTTTGACTTAAGTTTAGATATAGCTATCTTCACTTCGTCAAGCTCGGTTAGGCGGAATTGTTGATCTGCGTCGCCGAGGTTGAGAGGTTCTATCTCCTTTACAGCGGAATTCGGTTCGTCATCGCCGTTATATAATTTGGAGAAGTGATCTTCCCATATTCTCAGCATCGACTGTGGTTCTACTACGATGTTCCCTTGATCGTCTTTACAGGCTTCGGTTCGTGGCTGGTACCCTTGGGAGGTTTTTTTTACCTTTTGGTAAAATTTACGAACCTCATTCCTGTTGTGACATCCCTCTATCTCCTCGATCGCGCGCTTCTCATGCTCCCTTTTTTTCCGTCTAAGAAGCCGGTGTTCCTCTCTCCTCTTCTGCTCGTAGAGCTCGCGAGCAGCTCTCGTCCTTTTGTGCAGCGCCGTTTTGTATGCCTCTTGTTTCGCTGCGTGCGCTTGCCGGCATTCGTCGTCAAACCAGGGCTGTGGTGGCCGTTTGAAACCTACCACATCAGAAGTGGCATCTCTGATGGCTGCAAGGCAATGTTGCCACTGGTTTTCAATGCTTAATGCAGGCAGCACAGGACTCCTTAAGAGGTTATTAGAGACTCGATCGGAAAAGGACATGGCAGTCTCTTGCGATTGTAGCCGTCTAACTTCGAATCTTCTCACAGTACTTCCTTGTTTTGGCTTGGATCGGGATATCCGTAGCCGTACCTTGGCTACAACGAGGTAGTGGTCCGAGTCAATGTTGGCCCCTCGGAATGTTCGGATATCCTGTGTACTGGAGAAGTGTCGTGCGTCGATCGCAATGTGGTCAATCTGGTTGACGGTTGATTGATCAGGAGATTTCCATGTCCCCTTGTCTATATTAAGATGCGTGAACTGCGTACTATCTACCAGAACGTCTCGCCCCGCAGCGAAATCGACCAGCCTGAATCCGTTGTCGGAGGTGGTCTCGTGCAGGCTGTATCTCCCGATTGTGCCACAAAAGATGTCTTCTCTTCCTAGCTTGGAATTAAAATCTCCTAAGACAATTTTAATGTCATAGCCAGGGCACTGCTCATATGTCTTGTTCAAGAGCTCGAAGAATATGTCTTTGGTGTCTTCAACTTTCTCCTCTGTTGGGGCATGCCCGCATATTAGGCTTATGTTGGCGAATTTAGCCTTGATGCGGATTGTCGTGATGCGCTCGCTCACACTGTTGAAACTCAAGACTTTTTGCCTGAGCCTAGTTCCAACAACAAATCCACACCCAAATAGACGCTGTCTTTGATCTCGGTAGCAGCCGCCGTCGTAGATATTGTAGTCTTTTAGTTTGCGTTTGCCCGGTCCATCCCATCGCACTTCTTAAATGGCTGTAATATCTGCCTTGCAGCAGTTTAGGGCTTCCGCTAATTGTTCGGCTGCACGTAGTCTGTTAAGGGACCTAACATTCCACGTACATATCCGAAGTTCGTTGTCCTTATTTCGTTTGCGTGGGTTGTCAACAGTGAATCCGTCCGTATCCGAGGCTTGTTGGTGCTTCGAAACTAAAGGTATTTTTTACCTGGCCAGAAAGTAACCCCGACGCCCAGGGGCTAATCTTAGATAAGGCTTGATTAATTTGTTGTGGTTAGAAATGTGTATGTCACTAGTACCTTTGCATCATCTGCGTAGGCTTTGACTTTAACTCCACTGTGCTCAAGCTTAGTAAGGATATCATTCAGGATCCAAGGAAGTGGTGAAAGTACACTATCTAGAAGCGTTCCTCTGGATGATGATACTTCAATAACACTTAATAAAAGCAAAGACCGTAGATTTGTAGAAATAAAAATGGTATAAATCAACACTTTTATGAAAATCACAACTAAGAAGCTCAGGAAATTATTTTGACACGTAGCTCTGACTTGTTAAAAATTCATTTCCTTCAAATCAGCATATTCCAGTTCTGGTCCCACAAATTAATAATCATTTCAGGATGAACATTCTTTCCAACAATCATTCATGAACTTTTTTAGCCCTAAATGCAACAATATTGCTTACTAATGTAGGCTCGGGAGAAATGATTCTCACTATTGAAGATAATTTTTCTATGAAAAACCGTATAATTTTGTTGCATTTCAAGAACCTTATCACTACTACTACCGGCTTGAGTTCTTAAAAATCGTTAAGGGTTCTGTTTTTATAAAAAAACGCTGTAATATTTTTTTTGAGGTAATAATTTCAAAAATTGTCGGGGATTTTTTTAACATAGGTTTTTATCAACAATACGGTCTATCTAGGTGTTCTTGAGTTACTGTTTATATCAATAGTTTGTCAAATTTACTATAAGAAGGCGCCGACTCAAAAATTCTTTGGTGTTTTGAACCCTGATTTAAGAAAGTGGTTCATTTCCGAAGTGAATTTAAACAATTTCGTACGATTTTCAATAATGGCGTAGTTTTCGGATTGTCAAATGTCAAGAAATAACAGACTTAAAAGTGACAACTCTCCAAAAACTTCCCATCCAAAATGATACCCTTTTTGGAAACCCTTTTTGTAATGTTAAATTTGACCAAATTCCCAGTTCGATTTTTATTGAATCTATAACTTCCTATGTTAATATAAACTACCTGAATTGCACGTAAGAAAAATCACAGATTTAAGCTTAAAAAGTCTGCTAAGTTCGTTACTCCCCCCTCACACAAAAATATACTAAGTTTTTAGTTGTGAAAGTTTTCGTATACTTGCTTCTTTTTTGTTCTCTATAAGATGATTACAAAAGTTTTACCATGGAAAGTCAAAAAACTTGTCCATCAATGCCCTTTAGTTTTTTAGCTGATTGAGACAGAGGTCAAGTTTGAAGTAGTTGTTTCTGCCAACTTGATCGTAGTTTTACGGCGACGGTGATGGCTACGACGCGACGACTACGGTGACAAGTTAGTGATGGACCTGCAGCTTGCAGTTTGTCAAAAGTTAACGATGGATTCTAAGTGCTTAGACGAATAACTATAACTACCTATTTGTATGTTCTATGCAAATCTCAAGGTAAACCTTAAGTTAGGTATGATGGTCCCAATTGCAACAGTTGTCATTCTTATGTCGAAAAGGACGAATGTCCTTAAATCTGGACATTGAGAAAAGTACAAACAAAAGCATATAAAAACTTGGAATTTATTTCACTTTTGATGCCACTATATACCTTCAATCTTCATAGCTATAACAAGTACAGCACAAACAACTGACGGCAGAGGCGACGCGACGGAACGGAACGGACTGAGCAAGGCTGGGCACCGGTCGATACAATCTTTTTAGTGAAATTGCAGTCTTGAAAGTTTTTGTGCTTTGTGAGTTTGAGTTCTCTCTCCCTATTTTACCACTGCGCTGCACTGTCTTGCCGACCGAACGGAATGTGGTGGTGTTGGTTGTTGATGATGGTTTTAATTAATTTAATTGAGCGTGAAAAGTTTTTGGACGAGGGGCGAGAAATAACTTCTTCGAAAAGTTTATGATGTGGAATGGATAGGTATTCCTATGGGGTGATAATTAGTTTAAAATTTGGTATATTGACAAACTTATGCATATAGATACTTTAAGGTGTAAGAATTGCTATAGGTATAAGTTATAAGGACATCAACCTTATTGAAAGGCAACAACTTAAAGAAAGGATTCACTTTAGAAGAACTACTTTTCTAAGCTCTTTCAATATCACTTGTTCTTTAATATTCAAAGCCTCCATTTCCTTTGAACTCTCACAAGTCTAAGCCTTTAAGGGCTAAGTGCTGCGAAAGACCACAATAATTGCCCTTTGCCATATCGATGGTGTGCGTCACAGAAGCTTTCAATCGAAAGGATAAAAATAACATCTTTCAGTTGTTTTGCTGGCCGCTCCGCTTGGCCCGCCATGCCACACTACCGCACAGATCGATTCAATTTCACCCTCGGATGCGGAAGTTTCCCTGCGATGTTATCGCTGATGTTTAAGTCGCCCAATTCGGTGGACCAACATTATGTTGATGTTGTTGCTTCCAAATTCTGTGGCACATCATCAATATGTATAGAGACGAGTCGAATATGTGGAGATTCGTAATGTTTTGTGTAGCCATCTAGTGGCTAAGTGCTGATGGTGGGCGTTTTACTGTGTGTCGATATAGCCTCAAATGGAATCAGCCCCAGCTTCTAGTTCCAGCCCGTCCGCAATAATCTTATTACGAGTTAGTTGTTCGAACCTAATCGATTACCTACATAATTACAAACTTTGCTAATCTGCTTACGTACACACATTTAGCTCTCACTCATTGTGTCAGGCACTCAATGATGGCAATGGCATATGGACTGAACTGAATGAGAGGAAGACTGACTGAATCCTAGTCCCTGAAATGAATAAAACAATTTAAAGCTTTATGCCAAAGGATGTTTGTGTTTTTGGAGAGAGGATGATGGAGGATAAAGTGGTGCGGTTATGGTTCTATGGTGATGATGATGCCATTTCCGTGGGTATTGTTCATGTTCTTATATGGCGCATGGAATTTTGTGCCCTATGTATAATGGGGTTGGGGTTTAACGAAGCGTTTCTGAAGATTAGTTCCCTCAGAATCCTGATCTGATAGACACTAATTGGTCCAGACGATATATGTTTGAGCTTCTTATTGGGTATTTTAGTTTTGGTTCCGTAGAAATTTAACACTTTTTTTAGTTCGATGTGGGTACATGACTTTTGCTTAAGCAAACCCTTTTAACTCATGTTAAAAAAAGACTATATTTGAATTGAATATTCAATATTCGACTCATTGTATTGATAAGATTTTTTTGGAAGCTATTCACAATTTGCTTGGGTGATTTCTTTTGATATATTGTTTTTGGCAACACTTGTTTTGACAACTCTCGGACGTTTCATGTTTCGTGTCACTCTGTCAAACATCTTCAGTTTGGTCTATAATTTTATTATCAAACTACGTGCTCTGTCAAAAAGTTCATAGCGTGCTTCTTCCATTTTTATCATTGAAACCAAAGGACCTACCCCAACGCCGAATTTCGAAAAATCTTGTTCATCGAAGAAGCTCAGTTTTTGTTTAATGAATACGTAAAGAATCAAAACAGCATTAGGTTAGGTTGAAGTAATTCTCCGTAATAGATTAGGACACACTTAGACCAATTTAGGCAAATAAAAATGGTGTTAAGAGTTAGGGGCTAGAGACCTCCAACTTTCGACTATTCCTGTGTGCGAGTACTGATGGTTTTCAAGAATTCTGTCTCTTGCGAGGAATTGACAAATCCTCCAAGAGTAACTTCTGTCATGAAAAGTGCTTTCACAAAATGTTGGCCCATAGTGAGTGACGAAAGACTAGAGAGTTTTTCTGATCTTAATGAAACTAATTGGAGGTCATTAAGAAACTGAAAAGATTATTTATTGAGATCGTTAAGACCGTTATAGGAAAATTCACCTAGGTACGTCTTACGCTTTACACTCCTGATTCATAGCTGATAGCTCCTTCAAAAGTCATAAGTGGTGATGTTACTCCACCTGATTGGTTTACACATTAGCCATATAGAATTGGTAGTACTATAAGATCTTTTTGGTGAGTTCACCTCCTTAACAATTTCCTGGAATTTCTCCATGCCCTGCAACCAGAAAAGCTGAATGTTAAACTGCTGTGCCATCTCCATTAGAGATGACCGACAATTCTGGACTGTTATAGAGTTTGTAAGTAGAGACAGAATCAAATGATTTAATTACAGTCTCACTGTATTAGAAAATACGGATACTAGATTTTGATATCACGTTTTCTTTAAGACAGAAAAAGATTTGTAGAATCAAAATTTCTGCATTTAAGTTTAGGGCCAATTTTCCGCTTAGATCGTGCTATTTAATGTCTCTCATGTAAAAGCTTATTTGTATAGAAACAATCTCACGTTGATTGACGCTCTGAAAGAAAACATTAAAGCATTTATTCGTAAGATACCGGCTGAAATGTTAGAAGGAGTATTCCAAAACTAGACTAATCGGATGGACCATGTTAGGCGTAGTCGCGGATAACTTTTGCATGACATAGTCTTAAAAGATTAAAATATATCGTATAGATATACGTTCTATCAATTCAAATAAAAATGTCAGGAATTCTCTTCATTCTTATATTTTGTTATAAATTTAAAATTGTTCTTTAGAAACCATTCGCTTTAAACTTATCATCCAAAAGTGGTGATTAGAAATGCGAAATAGCTTCCCACCATAATCGACTGTCTACGCAAGCAAAGGGTAAAATTTAAAAGAATTTGCTGAGAGAATATTGATGCTGAAAGGCATGTGTTGCTGATAATTCAGATTCATCGACTTCCCAGCTATTAATTAAACGTGTCGTAATTGAATGTTTCACACACTTAACTATGGGATTGTATCAAAAGGTTCAACTTACATAACATTTAAAGTCTGCTGACTATTAGAAAGTCCTTTTTTGGTGCGCTCTATAGTTGAAAAGTGCCATATTTCGTTTTTCTTCCAAGATTAGAATGAGCAGATAGTTACAGTCAAATCGTAACGATATGGTCGAGTTTTAATCTAATTTTGACTTCCGGTTGAATACCAGGATTTGGACGTTAATGGTCTTGACAAACACGATTAATATCACGTGAATTGACAACGTTTGATTTTGTTTATGGTTTCTGAAGACCTTCGCTAAGAAATGTGCTTACACAAATAATTCCCAAACTTTAAACAAAGGATCGTTTACAGAATAACCAATGAGCTGACCGGTGCACACAGCTGAAAGGAACACCTGGTGAAAGAAGTAGAAGTTCGGTGGATGTACGATTTAGAAGTCGGAACGATCACACTACGGTTTTTAACCGAGTGTTTGAAAGCAACGTACAGCTTGTGCCGTCTAAAGCGTCCGAACAAACTAATCCCCGAATCCGAACAGCACCTCCCAGTAAAGATAAGATCGTTGCCGCAATTAATTTTCACGGAATTTTAACAAGCAGCGCCAACGGCAATCAAGCGAACTGCCTTATCCACTCATAATATAAGCCTGGACCATCGAAAGCTTCCCCGATGAGTGGAAGAAGCTTCCAAAAAAGGAGAATTTACAAAGAGCGAAAACTGGAGAGGAAGACACACTCGATGCCGAACAAGTAGGATTCCGCACTGGACTCTTTGTATTGATCATATCAACACCCTACGGATCATTATTGAGTAGTGCGTTGAATACCGATTACTGCTACACTTGCTGTTCATCGATTTCGAGAAGGCATTTGATAGCGTCAAAAAGGAGTACATGTTGTTAGCTTTTCGGAGAAGAGGCATTCCAAAAAAACTAATTGCTATTATAAAGGCAACTTATAACGGATCCAAGTGGCACGATGATGGTAGGTTTGTCAGAAGATTTTGAAATTTGTAGCAGAGTCAGCCAGGCTGTATTCTACCACCAATATTGTTTTTGTTGGTGATAAGCGATGTACTGCGCGCAGCTTTGTCAAGTAGCGGAGGGATCCAATGGACTTCAACATCCTATTCAAAGCACTTGAATTATGCGGACGATATTTGCTTACTCTCTCGTAGGATCATGGATCTCCATCAAATAAAGACAAGAGTGGAGAGAGCAGCAGAAGTCGTGGGGCTAAAAATTATTCAAGAAAATAATAATCTAATCAGCCTCGGAACCCGACCATCCTCTCAATTAAGTATTTCCTCGCAACCGGTTTAAAAAATAAAGATCTTTCAATATTTTGGAAGTATCGTTTCAATCGAACGCGGAGCTGAACAAGACGTCATCTGCGGCATCAACGGTATGCTGTCGAAAATTTGGAGGAATAACTATTAACTTAAGAACAAGGCTACGACGTTTTCGTACAAATGTCCAATCTGTGCTTCTTTATGAATGCAGTACCTCAAAGGTTACTACTAATTATAAGAAAGCTACAAGCCTTAGTGAACATAAGTTTTCGCAACATCTTAAGGATTTTCTTCCTAAACCGAATATCTAATAATGTCCTTTAAAGAAGGACAGGTAAGGAATCTATAGGCTCTATTATATGAAGGCGTAAGTGGCAATGGATTGGACATAATCTCTGAAAAGGCAATGACTGCATTGCAGGCCAAGCAATGCAGTGAAATCTGCGTACACAAGAAGGAAGAAGAGCTGGACGACCGAGAAGAACATGGCGCAGGACAGTCGGGGAGGAATCAGCGTCAAGAGTTGGAGGGAGCTCAAACATATCTCCGGAAAATGCACACGATAATGGCGCGTAGGTGTAGAAGAGGCATTATGCTTCTTAAAGGCTTCTCAACGGACTTAACAGATCTGAGGACCTAAGTAAGTTAACACATACAAGACCAACGTTACTTAACAACACGAAAAATTTGTTGATCTCAAAGGAATCGCATGCTGTGTATTTTCAAGAGAAGATTGTAACTATTTTTCACTTCGCATTCTGTAAGAAACGGTTTTTAAAACATATCCTAGTAAGATCTTGTTTCATATATTCAAGTTTATGATGGGAATATTTCGGATGTTGGCGTTAAGTCATTTCAGCCAAAACTTAAAATGTAAAAAGAGGGTGGGATGCGACCCACACTGATAACTTCCCATCACGTCTGTCGATTTGTCTTGCTTAAAAGTTTGTCTATATGTACTCGCATAAATTTTGACCAAATTTTCGTACTATTTTTTGTAGATTTCATTTTTTATGAAAAAACGGACTGTTAGATTTTTATATAAAAATTACTTGATATTGAAAACAATATTTTCTGTGAAATAAAATATGTTTGTAGCCAATATTTTTAATTTTTGAAAAGCTATTTGGGCCGAAAGTAAATTTTTACCAAGTTTTAGTATTGCTTTGTTTTAGAGTTTTATTTTTTGTAAAAAAACTTTCAAATCGAATTTTTTAAAAAATTTACCAAATGTTAGAAAACAATATTTCTTATAAGGTAAAATTAGTTTGAAGCTATTATTTTAAAGTTTTTATCAGATATTTGAGTCGAAAATCATTTTTTACCAACTTTTGTTAATTTTTTGTTCGGTTTTTAATTTTTTGTAAAAAAACTGTCAATTCGATTTTTTTCAAACTTTAACTGAATATTGAAAACAAGATTTTTTAAAAGATAAAAGTAAATTAAAGCCAATATCTCAAAGTTTTGAAAAGATATTTGAGTCGAAAATTAATTTTTACCAACTTTTGTTAATTTTTTGTAAAAAAACTGTAAATTCGATTTTTCTCAAAATTTAATCAGATGTCAAAAACATTATTATTCGTTGCACAAAATTGTTTTAGAGATGAAATCATGTTTCAGTCCTAAAATTTTGGAGGTGACATTTTTTTTTTCAGTTTTATTGATTTATAAAAAAAATCGTTATATTGATTTTTTTTTCAAAAAATATACCTGTTTGGTATCACGTTACAATATGTTACATAAAATTTAATTCAAGACTCTAGCGTTTTTGGTTCGTAAGATATTTAGGGTTAGCCAAAATTTTCACCTTCTTTCAAACTGCCATGGTAAAAAAACCACCCACGCAATTTTCTTGAGAGCCCTTTCTGCATCTTTCTGCCTTATTATCTGTATAAAAAAATTTATTTGAAGTTGATATCTCTTCTGGTTCTTGAGCTATGGACGGCGAAAAAAACGTCGCGAACGTACGGATGTACGGACGTACGAACGTACGTACACACGCACACACAGACATCTTTCTAAAAATCTTTTGTTTCGACTCTATTGACCTTGAAACGTCGAGAAATGTCAAAATTTTCAATTTGACAAATCGGACCCATTACAATAACTTCCTATGGGAAGTTAATAAAGCTCAAAATTGATCACAAAACCCAAAAAGTTAAAACAAATCTTCCAAATCCCCAAAGTGAATGCCGTAATGCCAAAATAAATTTAAAATAAAAAAGCGCCTAAATTGTAATTTTTTTAATTTGGGTTTTATGGCATAGGGGTTCGGGTTTGTGAGATTTATTTTTTGCATTACGATAACCCAACCAAAATTTCCTAATAATAGCCAACTTTCAATGTCAATACGCCCGAATTTAGAAACTTCATAACGCACAAAAGATTTTTGGCGGTTGGTCTTTCAGAAGAGTGTAAACAGCGGGGGATATTTAGGCAATCCTGTTGCTTGGGCTCACTATAATATTTGGGGTAAGAGTGAAGTTTTAAATAAACAAACATTTTGTCAGAATGCCCAAATGTTAAATTACATGACTTAATTTTTGCGATATGTCAAATAGTAATTTGGGCACTTTGGCATGTTACACAAGTTATGGGCTTCAGCGCATTTTGTTCTGAAAAAGATTAATTTTTGGGTGTGGCCATTATTTTATTGGGTAATAAGGCCGAACGCTTCTTTTTATTTTATTTTATTTCTTAACGCCCAAAGATTTGGGAATATTGCCCAAATCGTAGAAAAAAAATCTTAATAAACATTTTTGGAGGCTTTGACATTTTTATTTTGATCGAAAAGACCTAACGCCTTGGCTGTTATTGAAGACATCTTAATAATAGAATAATATAAACGTCAGCTTTTCGAAGATGATGGTTTCATAAAAAGTCTTCGTCAGTGAACTGAGTGTAAGGGATAATACACAGCCTTCAAATTCGTCAAAAACAAATTGAAAAATCTCATAACGAGAAAGAGCGCTCTTAAAAATCCAAATGAAGCCTACGAGCGGTCTTCCATTCGCAGAGTACAAGAGATACGGTTGGATCATTTTCACATATTTTTGAAAATATATACGCTTTCCAAAAAGGTGAACAAAGATCCAAAACCACCCGCCCCTCTAGACTAACCATTGTGGTAGAAAAAGTTTTCTCAATTTATATTTGCTCATAATGTTAATGAAGGGCTGACCAAATATGTGCTTTTGGAAATTCAATATTTTTGTTATCCTCGATGAATTAAGGATTTGTTAAGACTTATCAGCATTTTTTGAAACTTTTTCCTAATCAAAATAGCTATTCTTTTTTTTAGAAACCTGTTTGAAGTTATAACTGGGTTCGTGTGTCAGAGTGAAAATGTTTTTGGGGACCAGCAGTGTTTCAACTTTCGGAGCTTACTACTGAGTCGTGTTTTACACTTTGAGAAAAAGATGACAAAAAAGCTTCTTGGCCTATTTTCTCAAACCAAAGGTTATTATAAATACTACTCTTTGTGAATTACGGATTTTAAAAACTTCCGATTTTTACTTCCTCATTTATCAACAAATAATTTAAAAAAAAAAAAATTTTTTCAATCAAAATTTTTGTGGAAATTTCAGAATTTTACAATTTCTTATTTGTTCACTTTGCTTAGAGTTAAAAATAATAGCTTCTAATAGTTCCCCAAATAAGACTCCTACCGCTCCGAAACGCTGACGTAAATGTGGATTAATCGGTCTTATGAAATTTTCGGATTTAATTTGTTTATTAAAGTCCAAAATATGGCATAAAGATGTCTTTAATTTCTTAACGCTAAGATGTTTCTTCCTGTAAGAAAAAAGTCAGGAAATAACGCTTTATATAGGGATCTTGAGGAAAATGTCCTTTTAAAATGCAATGACAATCTTTCTTCAATCAATAACTCGTATGTGACCATTTAAAAGTTGGTAACTGCATAAGATTTACTGTTTTACCTATATACCTTTACTGAAAGTCAACTAATTCTGTCTAAACTTAAGACTTAAAACAAACAAACACACATAGGTATAGGTACCCACATACACGTCCCTATACGCACACATACACACACACACACACACACAAAATCCCATATGTGTTCCTAGGTCCTGTTTTAGAAGAACTTTGCTATAATTAATCCGCTTATGAAATTTTCCAACAATCAACATGGCTAAAGCAGTTTTGGGTTTTGGAAATTTTACCAATAAATCTGTTTTCATTTTGGTGGATGAAAGTTTTGCGTATTGCCACCATCACCATTCACCACCACCGACCGCCACAATAACCAACAACCAACATCAGAGCCCTCTTAAGGTGGTATACCATCATCTCCTTCTCCATTCTTCAAAAAGCTGTTCCCACCCACTCCTAAAATCAGTGACAAAGGTCTGCATCGTCATATTATGAGTCGATGGAGACAAGGAGAATGGGAACGACAACGACAGCGCCAACGACACGATGCTGATGCCGATGTCTTCGTGACCAAAAGACCGAAAAAGAGTAAGAGGAGACGTAGGGATTGGCAAGCCCTTGGGTGCCAGAGGCTACGAGTTTCCATAGTTCTTGATAAGTTAATTAAGGATTAAAATTTTCGAGGAATCGGAGCGAGTGTTCCGAACTATGGCACCTTCTCTATACGAGCACATTCCTCCCCCCAACTTTGGCAGCTATCAGAGTGCCCTAGGGACGGGAATACCTACACTACACCTAACTTAGAGTTGCAGTTTATCGTGTGATGTCGAAAAGACGTGCCCGGAAAATTTTGAATATTTTGTCAAACTGTTAGTCTTAGTCCTTTGCTTTATATGTGCGCCGGGGTGCGGTGAGGTACGGCAGCGCGGCGGTGCTGTACGATGATGTGCGTGTGTTTATGTTGCCCCAAATACTCCGTATATTACCTCTCTAAAACTTTTTCCCGATTCCATTTCGATCACCCTCAACCCCCCAAAAAAGCAAAGCAAGAGTTTACCTTTGTCAAGCAAGGCTGAACAACTTAACGATTTTACGTATTAAAAGCCGTCCCCAGAGGTAAAGATAAACAAAAAAACTTTTAACTCATCCCTCAGCTCAGCCTCCATTTTGGCTACATAACTTGTTTGTTGGAAAATGAAGATGGAGATGGAGATGATGATGATGTCGGTGGTGGTGGCGACAATATACCGGGTTTTGATGATGACGATGATGATGGCAAGGTAGTGCGGTGGTAGTTTTGAGATTAAGTTTTTGTTTGCTTGTCAAAGTTTTGTCGGACTTGAGAATGAGATTATATTGGAGACGACATTTGAAAATGTTTAATTGTGGCAACTTTTTGGATGGCATAGAGTTGTCTCTGGAGACAGAGCGCAATTCCATTGTGGCTGCTTGATATCTTTAGCCGTTTTCCAGAAATCACTATCACTATCTGTATACCTATCTAACAAGCATACTAAAGCGGTACCCTATGGTGAACGCAGGTTGAAGGTACGAGTATCTTTTTCTGAGCAAATGTTGCTGCTCTCCGAAAATTATGCAGATTATTCAATTTAGGCAAAAGAAACATAGCCATTGTCGTCGTCCTGATGGTTTGGTTTAGGGACCCATATATACGTAAGGCTCTTTTTGAGATGCCATCATCGTCAACATCGTCATCGTCATCATTTGGTTGGTTTGTAAGTTGAAGTTTTGTTAGGATGCAATTAGGTTGTGGTGAAATATAGAAGAACTTATGGGGTGGCAGTCAATTCTGAGTTCTGGCTCTGGAAGAAAAGTTAAGTCTCCAAAGCAGGGTATGAGATCGAAGAAGTCGACGAGTATAATTGGGTAAAGAAGTGCACAGTTTTAAGCTCAAAAGTGGGATGGTAAGTATGGATATTGTTATTTTTTCTTCTATACTTATTGAGGAAGGTAGATGTGGTATGGACCTAAACTTATTTGTTTTGTTTTTGACCATCAGTTGGGAAAATTAGTTTTTATGGAGTTTTTATGTTGTCCTGAGAAAACCACATTTTTTATTTTTTTTTCTTTTTTCTTGCTATGGAAAGATTCACTTGGAAAATTTATGCAGCGGAAAAGTTGTTTATGGATGAAAGACTCTTAGAAAAATAAAATAATACGGATAATAATGATAAGGCAGAGTTGAGTGAATTTCTAAGTGAATTTGTGGTTTTTTGGGTAAACTGTATAATTTTATTAATTCAAAACTAAAATCTCTGAATAAACATAATCTTCTGGTTGACTATAAGAAAGACTTGAAAGTTGAAGAATTAATAAGGATTTTTGTGAATTAATGTGGGATGATGTTGTTGTATTGTTGTTGCTGTGATGGAGAAACAAATTTTAGAACTTGATACTCTCTCATTATGTTGCTTGAGGGAATTTAAAATTAGATTTAGAATTAAGATATAATAAGTTGTAAGTTATGGTTTGTAGGAAAAGTTGTGAAAAGCTTTTAAATGGGGGATATTTGGGGTGGTCTGTGGCTGTTGCATATGATGACCTCATTTGGATGTAATGGTAAACGTTCTAACTCTAAAAAATAAAAAGAGGCTGGGATGCGACTCACACTAGATAACTTTCCATTCCGTCTGTAGATTTGTCTTGCTTAAAAGGTTTGTAGGTTTTCGTGTTTTGTTAAAAAAAGTTGTCAGTTGAATTATACTAAAAGTTTAAAAATTAC
Source organism: Eupeodes corollae (assembly GCF_945859685.1). Taxonomy (NCBI): domain Eukaryota; kingdom Metazoa; phylum Arthropoda; class Insecta; order Diptera; family Syrphidae; genus Eupeodes; species Eupeodes corollae. Next base: position 93,718,130 of record NC_079149.1, on the reverse strand, counting down.
CAACATTATTTTGAAAATCTAGTTTTGTAAACGAGATTTTTGGTCAAAACCCAATCAACAGTTTTTATTTCTTATATAAAAATACAAATTCTATTATTCACGAGATATCGAGAACCGACCATCAATGTTTCGTACTATTTTTTTGTAGGTTTCAATTTTTCAGTAAAAAAAACTGACATTTGGATTTTTTTAAAAAAAAACACTGAATGTCAAAAACAATATTTTCTGTGAGATAAAAAAGTTTATGGCCAAAATCTCAATTTTTTGAAAAGATACATATTTCAGTCGAAAATCAATTTTTACCAACTTTTGGCATTGCTTTTATTTATTTTTAAAACTGTCAATTCGATTTTTCTCAAAATTAAAACGAATGTTGCATACTTCGATGTATAATATTTCTTATAAGATTAAATTAGTTTGAAGAAATAATCTTAAATTTTTGAAAATATATTTAAGTCGAAAAAAAATTTTTTATTAAAACTGTCATTTCGATTTTTCTCAAAATTTTACTAGATGGCAAAAATGTTATTCTCGCATACTTACAATTATTTTGGAGATAAAATCATTCCTAAAATATTCGAGGTAATTGATCCGAATGTTAACATTTTTTGACATTTCATGGTCCCTAGAGTCGAAATAAAAGATTATTAGAGAGATGTCTTTGCGTGCGCTTGTATGTATGTTCGTACGTCTATAGTATATTTTTGAAAAAAAAAAATTCAACTGAAGGTTTTTTTATAAATACAAAAAAACTGAACAAAAAACTTTATTGTCACCTCGAAAGTTTAAAGAAAAAAAAAAAGAAGTTTTATCTCCAAACCAATTTTGTGGATCGAAGAATAACGTTTTTGATATCAGGTATAATTTTGAGAAAAATCGAATTGATAGATTTTTTAATAAAAAATAAAAACCTAAAAAAAACATTAGTCAAAGTTGGTTTTGAATTTATTGGTTGAATTTGGACTTAAATATGTTTTCATAAATTTGAGATTATGGCTTCCATTTTATTTTATCTTATAAGATATGTTGTGTTCAACATTCGGAAAAATTTGAAAATTGACAGTTTTTGTACAAAATATTAATACCTAAGCAAAAAAATCAATAAAAGTTGGTAAAAATTGATTTTCGACTTAAATTTCTTTTTAAAAATTTGCAATATTGGCTTTAAATTGATTGTACTACTTACTAACATAAGGTAGCGCTACAGTCCTGTGTGAACTAGGGCCTAACCCAACAAACTTCTCCATCCAGCTTGGTCCCTAGCCAGATGTCTCCAGTTTCGCGCTCCAAGTTGGGTGAGGTTACTTTCCACTTGTGAGTGCCACTTGATTCGCGGTCTTCCTCTACTGCGGTGCTTTCATTTGCTTTTGTCATAGTCCATGCTTCTGCACAATAAGGGTCTTATAAAGCAACATTTTGGTCCCTCGAGAGAGGACTTTACCACTCAATTGCTTTCTTAGTCCAAAGAAACAGCTGTTAGAAAGAGTTCTTCGTCATTTGATCTCAGCGCTAGTGTTGTTTTTCGCGTTTACAGCGGAGACTAGGTAGACGAAGTCCTTGACTACCTCATAGTTACGTCTGTTGATTGTGACGTTTTGACCAAGACGTCGGTGTTGTATGTCCTTTCTTGACGACAGCATGCACTTTGTTTTATCCTCATTAAAAGTTAAACCTCAATATTCACAAAAGAACCATTGACATCACTCTGAGTTCTTCCGATTATGTCAATGTCATCAGCATATGCCAGTAATTGGACATACTTTTGAAAGATAGTGCCTCTAGTGTTGACGTGTGAAATCTGCACTATTCTTTCAAGCACGGTGTTAAAAAAATCACATGACAGCGCATCACCTTGTCTAAAACCGTTTTTGACATCGAAAAGTTCTGTTAAGTTGTTTCCAACCTTTATGGAGCAGCGTGAATTCTCCATGGCATCCTACACAAACGGGTCTCCTTTTTTCAGGATCAGGCAAACAATACTGAGGTTCCATTCATGGGGCATGCTTTCTTCCGACCATATCTTACAGATAAGTTGGTGCATGGGCCTAACTAACTTATCTCCAGCTGCTTTAAAGAGCTCGTTTTTCAAACCATCTGCTTCAGCGGCTTTGTTAGACTTCAGCTTTGATATGGCAATCTTTATTTTGTCTAAGTCGGGAGGATGGGATTGTTGCCTTTCGTCATCTATGTTGAATGGATCATCATCCTGCCTGACAGCGGTATTCGGTTCGTCGTCGCCGTTATACAGTTTGCAGAAGTGGTCCTTGCATATCCTCAGCATTCACTGCGGTTCCACTATGATATTTCCAATTTCGTCTTTGCAGCCTTCGGTTCCAGGTTTATGTACCTGTGAATTTCGTTTCACCTGTTCATTAAACTTTTGAACTTCATTCCTGCTTTTAAACCTCTCAACATCTTCGACCTTACGCTAATCATACCCTCTCTTTTTCCTTCTGAGAAGTCGGCGTTCCTCTCGCCTCTTCTGCTCATAGAGCTCACGAGCAGCTCTCGTCCTTTTATGCAGCGCCGCTTTGCGTGCCTGTTGTTTGGCTGCATTTGCCGACATTCCTCATCAAACCAGGGGTTCCTTGTTGGTGGCTGTTTGAAACCCAGCACATCAGAGGCGGCTTCTCTGATTGCATCTTGGCAATGTTGCCACTGGTTTTCGATACACTGTGTTGGCGGCAGAGAACTTCGAAAGAGGTTACTTGTAACTCGGTCGGAAAAGGATGTAGCGATCTTTGGCGATTGTAGCCGTCGACGTTGTACCTTTTCCCAGCACCTCCCTGTTATGCCTTGGGTCTGGAAACCCGAAGTACCACCTTGGCTACAACGAGGTAGTGGTCCGAGTCGATGTTAGTTCCTCGGAAAGTTCGTACATCCATGATGCTGGACGTGTGTCTGGCGTCGATCGAAATATCGTCAATCTGGTTGACTGTAGATTGATCTGGAGAACTCCAAGTTACTTTGTGGATATTGGTGTGTGGAAAACGGGTGCTGGCTACCATGACGTTTCGCCCCGCAGCAAAATCTATGAGCCTGAATCCGTTGTCGGAAGTGTTGTCGTGCAGGCTGTTCTTCCCGATTATTCTACCATGTCTTCCCTTCCTAGCTTGGCATTAAAATCGCCCAGGACAATTTTAATATCGTAGCTAGGACACTGCTCATATGTTTTGTCTACGAGCTCAAGAAACATATCTTTGGTGTTGTCGTCTTTCTCTTCTTTGGGGCGTGCGCGAATATCAGGCTTATGTTGACGAATTAAGCCTTGATGCGTATAGTCATGAGGTGCTCATTGATGCACCTATAGCTCAAGACTTTTTGCCTAAGTCTGGCCCAATGACGAAACCGCATCTAAATAACCGGTGTTGGTTTTCGTGGTAGTGACTGCTACCATAGTATATAGTAATATCGCAGTAAATATCGCAGTTTTTCATCCTCTTTCTGCCCGGCGAATCCCATCGTATTTCCTGGATGGCGGTGATGTGTGCTTTATAGCAGTCTAGGGCCTCCGCTAGTACTTCTCCCGCACGTGGTCTGTTAAGGGACCTAACATTCCACGTGCATATCCGAAGTTCGTTGTCCTCAATTGGTTTGCGTATAGGTTGTCAACAGTGAATCCGTCCGTATCCGAGGCTTGTTGGTGCTTCGCAAATATTAAAGTTTTTACGTGGCCAGAAAATCACCCCGACGGCACAACCCCCAACCTGAAGGGCCAGATCCTAAGTATAACTCCAAGGATGTTGAGCGGGATAAACCCGCTTTTTATAGGCCTGGGCTCGGAATAAGTCGAAGAAGCCCTATAATGTGTTCACTAAGTAGCTCAACCTTACTGGAACTGTAGACGCCACCGTTGATTCCATCTCGGGAATTTCTCCGCTGCCGTCTGGATAAGGAGAGGTGCCTTAGTGGAAACATCTCTGCCCCTCTCACGTTTGCTGCCCCCAACAACTTTCCACTGGGGTTGGAACCCAATCTCCAGTTGAGGTACTAGGCACCCGATGTTCACCACGGGGAGGTGAGAGTAGGATTTGATAGACAGAGGTTGGTTTTGAGAAAAAATCTGTGAACGCTTGTGTCCTCTTGAATGCACATGTCTACCATTTGAACATCTTAATCAATTGTATCTTAAAAAAACTATTGTTTTCAACATTCAGTTAAATTTTTGAGGAAAATTGAATTGATAGTTTTCTTACAAAAACCTTGACAAAATATTACTTAAAGTAGGTAAAAACTGTTTTTCTAATCAAATATATTTTCAGAAATTTGACATTATGGCTTCCATCTTATTTTATCTTATTAAAAATATTGTTTTCAACATTCAGTCAAATTTTGAGAAAATGAAATTGACAGTTTTTTGCAAAAAAAATAATACAAAATTTGGTAGAAATTTAATTTCGATTCAAATATCTTTTCAAAAATTAAAAATATTGCCTTCGAACTATTTTAACCTCACAGAAGACATTGTTTTCGACATTCAGTAATCTGTTTAAAACAATCTAACAATACTTGTTTTTCAGAAAAATATTAAATCTGTACAAAATAGTACGCACATTTTTTTTAATTTGATATTCGGTTCTCGATATATCTTGAACAATGGAAGATATTTACTTCAAATTAATTTAATTCTTCGCATGTTATTTGTTTATATAAAAATAGAAATTTTTAATAAATTCTACTAAAATAGGTACAAATCTCGACAGCAAAAATGGATTTTGAAATCAAACTATTTATCATATGTAACATATTGTTGGTAATTTTTAATATCTTTAGAATAATCCAACTAACAACTTTTTTAACAAAACTCGGTTACCTACTATCCATTAAGGCAAGACAAATCGACAGAAGGGATGCGAATTTATCAGACTTTTTCTTATCAAATTTTGCATTACAATGAAAAAACCTTTTTTTCTTTTTTTTTTTTTGAATTCAATGATGAATTGATTTCAAGAAAACCGAAATAATAGTTAAAACATTGACCCATTTAAACAAATTTTTTTAGTAATTTCAGGCCTGACAAAATCATGTTAAAAATTTTGATTTTACAATAGATTCGTTTTCAAAAACTTCAAAGAATCAATTTCTACCTATATAAGAAACTACGATTTAAACAAATTATTAAAATATTAGCAATTTATTCAGCCACTTAATGATTAAAATCAACTTAGGCATTTTGACATTTTTTGACTTGACAGCTTGGATCAAAATACAAAATACACATTCTGCAGAAAAAACATGGATCAGCCATCAGCTCCCTATTTAAATCTATATTTGATTTTCTCACCACTCATTACTACTTTTAAAGTATTTGTTTCGTTTCTTCTATTAACGTTCTACCTAACTCAAATTATTACGAACATTTTTTAATCACCTTCACCACCCATTTCTTTTTCTCCCATTGCGAAAATTTCCACTCAATACTTAATAGAGTGTTAAGTCATACGCGCATGCGCTAATCTCTAAGCTTTGTCCTTTGCATAATAATCTCTGAGTAAGAGCAAGAAGATTAAGCCGAGACCGAGAGTCGAGATGGAGAGCAGCGCTATATAATTTATTAATAAAAGAGAATAAAGAAAAAAGGAAGCAGCGCAATCGCAGTCCAGTCTTGTTTCTCACCTTTCTTGGTTAGGTTCTTATAATAGAAATACTCTGCTAAGCGTCCGTTTTTAATGTGAAAAAATAGATATACAAATAGTTAAAAATTAAAGTGAGGTGCAAAAAATTGTTGAATAAATAATTGGTAAAAAATATATTCAAATAAGTAAAATCATTTAAAACAAACTTAAAGTGAAGTGAAAAAAGTGAATACAAATTATACAAAATTTAAATTGTTATACAAAATTAATGTAAATTACAAAAATACATTTTATTTAAATACAAAAAAAAATCAGTGAGAAAATCAATGTATTACACAACTTTTGAAAATGGTAAGTGATTTTGATTTATTTTTAAGTTGAAAACTATTAAATATTTAGGAAATTTTTAAAGCATTTTTTTAAAACATAAATTAAATTTTAAATTAAATTATGTACCTTTATTTGGAAAATTAAAGATTTTTTATCTATCGATTTCAATTAAATTTTATTTTACAATGGCGTCGTACATAATTTTGATTTATTTAAAGGAAAATGAAATGAAAAATCTATTTCTCACCTTGATTGGTTAGGTTCTAATAATAGAAATGCTCTGCTAAGCGTCCGTTTTTATGTGAAAAAATAGATATACAAATAGTTAAAAATTAAAGTGAGGTGCAAAAAATTGTTAAATAAATAATTGGTAAAAAATACAAAAAAAAAATATATTTAAATAAGTAAAATCATTTAAAACAAACTTAAAGTAAAGTGAAAAAAGTGAACTTTAAACAAAATTTAAATTGTTATACAAAATTAATGTAAATTACAAAAATACATTTTATCGTAATAAAAAAAAATCAGTGAGAAAATCAATGCATTACAAAACTTTTGAAAATGGTAAGTGATTTTAATTTATTTTTAAGTTGAAAACTATTAAATATTTAGGAAATTTTTAAAGCATTTATTTTCAAAACATAAATAAAATTTTAAATTAAATTATAGACCTTAATTGGGCAAATTTAAGATTTTTTATATATCGATTTCAGTTAAATTTTATTTTACAATGGCGTCGTACTTAATTGGGATTTCTCACCTTGAATGGTATTTTATTAACTTCCCATATCAAAATGTGGATATTTCTCGAGGTTTAAATGTCCCTAGTGTCTAAATAATAGAATTTAAAGAGATATATGCGAGTGCTTTTTAACGTAAGTTCGTAGTCCGTCTGTCCGTACGTTTGGGAAGCTTTTTTCGTCGTCCATATTCAAAGAACCAGTAGCGATATCGACTTCAAAATGTGTATTCGATTTTCGTAATCTCGTGAGGTTTTATCTATAAAATAATATAAGTCTGTGCTTAATTTTGTTGTTATCGTCTTATATTTGTTTATATAAGAACTATTAACTTTCAAAAAATTTTGCTGAATTTGGTAAAAATTTGATTGTGACCAATAATCTCATTAACAAAAATATTTTTGAAAACAAAACTATTTCATAATTTCTTTTAGAAAACTTCTACTGACAAATTTAAAAAATTCCAATTTATTTATCTCGCACAAAATATTGTTATAAATATTTTATTCAAGTTTTGAGCAAGACAAATCGACAAGCGGGATGTGAAGATATCAGTGTGGGTCGCATCCCAGCCTCTTTTTTGAAACAATTTGATAAAATGGGAAAAAGGCTTTCCGTATATGGTAAGATTTCTATACACAAAATATATTACTAAAGCAGAGACTTTTTCATAGTAACGTAGACAAAAATCTTAATGTGTCAAGTTGCATGACCACAGTAGAATATTACTTCGCCCTCAATGTGGAATTGCACTCTCTTCAAATGTGCTCATAGCTTTACACGTATGACAACCATAAGTATGGTTACGTTTGAATAACTACTTTTTAGTTAATTCTAATAATTTTTAAACAATCCATTATCATAAATTGAATCATTCAACTAATATAATGACACTTCAAATGATAGATAAGTTTAACGATTTTGATGAAACTTTCCACATTTGTCATATGACGATTTGCTTAGGCAAAAACCATTGGTTTCTAGATATAACACCACTCACATTTGTTTATAACATAATGTATCAGAATTGTCTTTTGACTGGTGGAAGATAATCAGACTATATTCAGGGCAGGATCTAGAGATCCAGAGGCCTCGGGGCAGTAAAGAAACGTAGGCCCCTCGCCCAAAAATTATTTTCAAAATAAAGTAAAACATTTTTTTTCAATCGAGTTTCGAAATCTAGTTCTTGGAGTAAATCGCTTTCAATGCTGAGGAGAGAAAGCTTCGATAGACGGTTTTGTCTCATCGTGGTTGAAATGAAATCTTAACTAGTCTGGATGCGGAGAGTGTCATAGTGATAGCCTATGCGGACGACGTTGCTATAGCAGTTTCAGAAAAGCATCTTACAAAATGCCTTGGACAGACTAATACTTTGGGCTGATCGGTGTGGACTGAGTGTTAACCCTCACAAAACCGGTCTGGTCTTATTTTCGATGAGATACAAAATTCCATTTCTTACCCCTCCCTATATTAAAGGAATGCAATTAAAATTCTCAGACGAGGTTAAATACCTGCGACACATCTTAGACAAAAAACTAAATTGGAAACGCAACTTACAGGAAAGAGTCAAAAAAGCTACTGTAGCTCTCTTCTCTTGCAAAAAGCTATTGGTTATAAATAGGGCTTACAACCCAGAATCACGCTATGGCTATACACATCGGTAATCAGACCGATTTTAACGTACGGAGTGGCAGTATGGTGGACTGCTTTAGAGACAGGTATAAACAGGGATAAGTTAAATAAAGTCCAACGTTCAGCCTGCTTATGTATAAGCGAATCGCTTCGCACGACCCCGTCTGCGGCACTGGACACCTTGCTCTACATTACAACTCTTGACATATTTAGCAAAGCTCTGCAGTTCGCCTAAATGCTTCATCGCAGTAGACTAACAACAACATTGGCCACTCCGTAATTCTAAGGTACTTAGAATCAATTCCAAAGCACACAGACTACACCATCCCTCAAATACAATTTGACAGAAACTTCCAGATTTCTATACCTACCAGATCTTTTTGGGAGGATAGGACATTCTTGGAGGATGAGTCAATCCATTTTAACACAGATGGGTCAAAAACAGAAGAAGTGGTTGGTGGAGGTGTGTACTCTGAACGACTGAAATTAAGTCTCTCATTCCGCCTTCCCAATCATTGTAGCGTTTTCCAGGCGGAACTTTTGGCGATAAAAGAAGTCTTGTCTTGGCTCAAAGAAAACGTGATATCAACATCTGATATCCGTATTTTCTCTGATAGCCAGGCCGCTATCAAATCTCTGGACTCTGTCTCTACAAACTCTATAACAGTCCATAACTGTCGATTATCTCTAATGGAGATGGAGCAACAGTTAAATATTCACCTTTGCTGGGTGCGGGCCATAGAGACATTCCAAGTAACTGTAAGGCAGATGAACTCGCCAGGAACGGTACAGTACAGCCCATCGTCCCACGTTTGGCAAGTACTAGCATACCAATCGCTACTTGTATACTGCTGCTAATGCAAGACGCTGTGAGGAGGGCAGGCACCAGTTGGAACAACATCACCACGTGGCAAGTCACAAAAAACATCTGGCCAACAGCGGATTTAAAACGTTCAAGGTGCTTGCTCTCTCCAAGCAGATAGCATATATGCTCGATAATAGGTTCATAACCAGACACTGTCTAATATTAAAGCACGCCACGAGGCTACATGTATTCTCAAATGATTTTTGCAGAAGCTGTATGGACGAGAAAGAGGAAAAAACGGTTCTTCATCTTCTCTGCACATGCCCTGCTCTAGCTCGAAAACGCAAGAATTACCTGGGAGAATTCTTCTTTAACGATCTAAATCATATCGATATAATCAACTTCTCACGTTTCGTAGGGGACTCAAGCTGGTTCCATTGAGCTTAGTAGGAAGCCTCAAGATTCATGTGGTATCGCAATCGTCCATTAAACTGGCCTAAGTGTGTCCGTTTCCATCTTGGACAGCCACTATAACCCAACTTAACCCAACCCATCGTGGTTCAAAGCCTATTTTAATAATTTTCAGTTTTGAAAATTAGCGCTCTCCAGTGCAATTTGTTAGCATCAAAACCAAATATATTCTGAATGCAATTTCGAGGTTTGGTAGTGTAGCTCTGGAATTTTGATTTTCGAGAATTTGGTAGTAAAATAGTTACGGCGATTGATGTGTTTCATAGTGCTTTTAATTTTTGTATGAGTCAATCAAAGACTCAAATTGAACCAACTCATTACCAAGACTACGCTCTAAATCAACCGGATACACTTTCACCAATGCCTCTGATGCAGCGTGCAAATTTTCAGTATCCATTTTTTGGATGTGATTCAGGAATCCAAACCTCGGACGTACAGCTTCATGGGCATGCAATCTTTTAGCAAAAAAAACGGATAGCTGGTCAATCACTGAGATGAAGGCTGATACTTTGTATGCTTCCTTGGGTGACAGATTTGCGTTTTGTGGTTTCCCGTAATAGAGTCGATTCAACCTCACATTTCTCGCCCTGTCTGGATGCATGTTTGTACATATTCATCAGTATAGGATGTTTTGTTGGTTGCTTCATCTTATTTATAAAAATACTTTTGTTAAGATTCCACGAAAAATTTCAATGATTCAAGTGCACGCATTGTCGATTCAGGAATCATTTTCGAGTCTTTCAACATATTGTTTGTAGCCTTCAATCGCTCAAGATATCGTTGCTTACTAGTGTTTACTAGTTGTAATTTAAAACAAACATTTTCCGTCTCTATTTTTGGGGCTCCCCGTTTGTGGAGGCCCCGGGCTTCCACCTCATTTGCTCTCAACTCAATCCGGCCCTGACTATATGGTATTTTAGAAAAAAAAAAAACGATTGCATAAAATCCACCCATTCCATTACTAGCAATATCCATATTTATAACAACTTCATTTATTGAAAACGGGGTCAAATTCCACATTCTAAAACAGTATTTTTAAAAATCAAGTCACTAACTTTTTACTTGCGACATAAAGGAACTAAAGGGTGATTTTTTTGAGGTTAGGATTTTCATGCATTAGTATTTGACAGATCAAGCGGGATTTCAGACATGGTGTCAAAGAGAAAGATGCTCAGTATGCTTTGACATTTCATCATGAATAGACTTACTAACGAGCAACGCTTGCAAATCATTGAATTTTATTACCAAAATCAGTGTTCGGTTCGAAATGTGTTTCGCGCTTTACGTCCGATTTATGGTCTACATAATCGACCAAGTAAGCAAACAATTAATGCGATTGTGACCAAGTTTCGCACTCAGTTTACTTTATTGGACATTAAACCAACCACACGAATGCGTACAATGCGTACAGAAGAGAATATTGCGTCTGTTTCTGAGAGTGTTGCTGAAGACCGTGAAATGTCGATTCGTCGCCGTTCGGAGCAATTGGGTTTGTGTTATTCGACCACATGGAAGAACGATCTGCCACAACGTCGAATTTTCAGTGAATGGGCCCTAGAAAAGTTGGCAGAAAATCCGCTTTTTTATCGACAAATTTTGTTCAGCGATGAGGCTCATTTCTGGTTGAATGGCTACGTAAATAAGCACATTTGGAGTGAAAAGCAACCAGAAGCCGTTCAAGAACTGCCCATGCATCCCGAAAAATGCACTGTTTGGTGTGGTTTGTACGCTGGTGGAATCATTGGACCATATTTTTTCAAAGATGCTGTTGGACGCAACGTTACGGTGAATGGCGATCGCTATCGTTCAATGCTAACAAACTTTTTGTTGCCAAAAATGGAAGAACTGAACTTGGTTGACATGTGGTTGCAACAAGATGGCGCTACATGCCACACAGCTCGCGATTCTATGGCCATTTTGAGGGAAAACTTCGGAGAACAATTCATCTCAAGGAATGGACCGGAAAGTTGGCCACCAAGATCATGCGATTTGACGCCTTTAGACCATTTTTTGTAGGGCTACGTCAAGTCTTAAGTCTACACAAATAAGCCAGCAACTATTCCAGCAACATTTCCGAAGAAATTTGGGCTATACCGGCCGAAATGCTGGAAATGCTCGAAAAAGTTACCCAAAATTGGACTTTCCGAATGGACCACCTAAGACGCAGCCGCGGTCAACATTTAAATGAAATTATCTTCAAAAAGTAAATGTCATGGACCAATCTAACGTTTTCAATAAAGAATCGATGAGATTTTGCAAATTTTATGCGTTTTTTTTTTTAAAAGTTCTCAAGCTCTTAAAAAATCACCGTTTATATTGCAAGTTAAGCATTTGTTCAAAAAATTCGAAATGGAGGTTTTAATCAAACATGAAATTATGATTGTAGAGAAGCCCAAAAAAGTGGGTTCATTGATTCCGTCCATCTGTCTACCTTTTGTAGCCCCTACAGCCTAAATTTAAGTTTTGAGCCAATTCGTGTTAGCCTTCTTTTCATTTTCTTAGAACATAAAAATAACTGTAGTCCCTATACAAATTTGTTCGTCCTATTTCGTTTTTAAGTTTTCTCCAGATTAACCCATTTCATTAACTTTTATACTACTTATTTAATATTTTGTGGTCAAAAATGTCATTGCTTTTATTTTGGATTTTTAAAAAAGTATTACTTTATTTTGGAAATCCAATATCTTGAAAATGGGTCATTATTTTTTTTACAAAATTGAAATTTCAAACGCATATTAGGAATAAAATAACTAAATTAAATAACTTCATACCAAACATTTTATTTGAAATAAAATTGAAAAAAAATGTATACATAGCTAATTTTAAAAATAGGTCGATTTTTAAATACGAAATTTGAAAAATTACGGTCATTCGAAAGTTAAATAAGCTTGAAAAAACACGTTCATAGTTTTCTAGACGCGAAATCATAATTAAACTCGATTAAACATAATTCTCTTTGATATTTGAAAACAAATAAACGAGGATTGCGAAGAAGTCCACACAAAAAGTCGTTCAGACTTTAATGCAAAAATTATTCATGTACACATTTCAAACAAAAAAAAAACTGACTTAAGAGTTGAGGGTTAGCTGAAGAAATATGAAGACTCAAGTATGAAGCCGTACAGATGGTTTGGGCATTTCGTCGCAGCGCTTTCTTGGAAAGAGTAATAGTAAGCAAGCGACTTTTCTGATGACCTGAAGCCAAAGTGTTTATTGACTTGACGAAATTTGGCTGAAAATACTTACGTTGATACCATCCTTGCCGGCCCTTAAGTCGTGATCAGCGTGTGCACCTCCAAATATGAATTCGAACGAAAGTCTTCATATAATTTTAACTAACTTTCTGATTCGATGTCAGTTTGGATGAAATGTGTTTTTTTTTTAATTTTTGTAGTTATTATAATTTCTTCAAATGTCGGGAAAAATAGGGACTTCTATACAAAATATTTTGTATTGAGATAATTTGTGGCATTTCCAGCTCAATACAAATCGACCTTAACCTTCCGATGCCAAGTGGGGTTACCCATCACCCCACTACTTTTTATAAAACCTCAAAAGAATACTTTTCTCAGTTTCTTTTAATGTAAATACTCGATCTTTAGTATATTATAATAATTGATTTTCAGTTTCATTACTTTTTTTTTATAAAAGGTGATGGGACGATGAGCAACAGCTGATTTAATTCCCTAAGGCAAAAAAGCCTTGCCTTCGGAAGGTTAAGTTTGTTTTTAAAAATTTAAATGTCATTTAATTTCTCAAAATATTCTAAATTCTTAAAAACTTTTATTTGAAATATACGTTTTACATTTCAATTTCGTAAACCAACCCATTTTCAAGATATCAAATTTTGAAAAAAAAACTGTTCAATATTATTTTTTTAAACAAAAATAAAACCATTGACATTTTTGATCATGAAAAATAATTAAGACAATGTAAGAGCTTGTGGTAAAAATAATTAGTTCATTAGTTCTATAGAAACCTTACAATCAAAATAACGGTTTTATAGGAGCCCCCTTCAGGGGCAATACAAAATGACTACTGTCATTCTTCGTCTTAAAAAATAATATTAAAAGAACGCCTAACGCGAATCGACTTGAAACGTTAACTTACAAGATTGAACTCAACGATAGAATGGTTTGGCGTGTAGGGTCCAGAACAGACAAACGGGTGTAATCCACTTTTTTTTGACTTCTCTCTCATCGTAATATCATGTTTGATTAAAATCTCCAGTTAACAGGTCCTAAGTGTCGCAAGTAAAATTGATAATTTTGAAACTTGAGAGCTCAAAGCTCATTAAAGAAAAAAATAGCTTAATAAAATTTTTAAGAAGTAACGGATATCGACTCTTGAAAAATGTGTACACAATCAAATTATGAGTTTGTACTTACAGAAGAAAAAAGAGGTTGGGATGCAACCCACACTGATAACATCCCATCTCGTCTGTCGATCAGTCTTGCTTAACCCATTAACACCCAAAGGTATTTAAAATAAAAAAAATATTTGTTTTTTATAGTATTTTATGTTTATTAGGGTGAAAGTTAAGATATATTCAAAAAAAATATACAAAAACAAATTGTATTTAACAGTTATGGAGGTGTCCTTTTTTAATACAATAAGGTCATGCAAAGCATATTAATTTTCATTAACATGAAAATTTTTAAAGCACCCTTTTCCAATACATAGTGTTACATTACACATTTCACAGCACCATTTCGATTTTAAAGAACGTTGGCGACATCTTGTTGATTTGAAAGTTTTTTTTTGGGAAAGTGGTATCCTTGGCTCTCCACAATGCTTCGCTTGACTGTGAGTCTAGGTTGTCCCTGGTTCAAAGTATGAAACCGGAGGTAATGTAGTGTTATTGATCTCGTGAATTCTAGTAGATCGCCTTTGTAGCCGTTTGCTAGCTTGTGGAGCCTCCAGGCATTGGACGTAGTTGAGGAGATCATGGCTGTGAACAGATTCCACCACCACTTTTTGCCTCTTATTTCAATGGAGTAAGTGTTGGTGAAACGGTCAACACCACCCATGTTCGTATTGTAGTTTTTGAAGAAGTGGCTGAGGAATATTGACTCTCTTCTGCTCATCCTTGCTCCACCGTTTGAAATTTTCAAGAGGTTCGATCTGGCCGTAGTTCATGGCCATCGTTACGATGCTATTGTCCTTCCATTTGAAAAAAAGCAACTCATTTCTCTTATCAAATTGGTGGTCAAAAGTTCCCCTTTTCTGATTTTGAAATTCTTTATTAGAAGGAAGAGGGCATTTTTTTAGCCGATTATCCCGAGCTGTTCCGGTTGCTCTAATTTGTTTTCTTTTAAAATCTTCACTATAGGCTATAATTAGTAAAAAAGTTATCGAAATAAATAACATGGTCACTTTTACAGTCAACATTCCTTAGAAGGTCGAGAACCACTCTAGACCCTAATGGTAGGGCTTTCAATGAAGGCCTTACGTTTCTAGCTCCGCAATATGTATTGAATTCATACATGTAGCAATCTTTGCTGCAAAGTATCCAATTTTTGAAACCAAATCTTACAGGCTTTCCTCTTATAAATTGCTTAGAAGAATGTCGACCGAAATGCTTCACCATTGATTCGTCTATAGATAAATGCTCATGCATGTATCCCCACTTTTGAAACTTTTGGCACAAAAGTTTACTGAGCGGACGGAATTTTGACATTTTATCGTTCATGACAAGGGTATTATTATCAGCAAAATGAATGAATCGTTTTATTTCTTGAAATCTGTTCCTGGACATACTGTTTGCGATAATAGGTACATGTGTATCAGCTGCTTGTTTCCAGTTCATAAATTATCTTACTTCAGAATGATATCCCGAAAATAGAAAAATTTTTAAGGCTGTGTTTATTTTTTTGGCCTGCATACAACATTGTTTGATTTACGATAAGCTGCCCTTCCTCTACATCAAACAGTTTTTCAAAGACTTTAACTTCGTTGAGGCCAACCACATCAGAAGCGCAGCTTTGGATTCTAGCCAAATAATTCGTTGTTAGATTTATTCCATCTGTTGACGTTATTGAATTTTGTCCATAACGGAGGAGAAATTGACTTTCTTAGCTCAGACAATGGAATATCATCTTCGCTGTCAAATTCACCGTCGTCTTGGGCTAAATAAGATTCCACAAAAATCTCAACCTCACCTGGAACATCTTGTGGTAACTCTATTGTCTTTAAGTTATCTTCATCGATATCCTCTTCATCCGTAACATAGTTCACCGGAGGAGGAATCATGACGATATCAGCGTTGACTATCTTCGTATTAATATCAATTTCTTCCAGAGCGGAATCGAGATTGTGGAAACGTTTTCCATAAAATATTTTTGTAGAAATAGATCTAAAATCCATTTTGGATACTTAAAAGAAAAGTGTTTGCATGAACGCACTGTCCTTTTTGAAGTACATCTAACTTAAGCTTTGCTTACCTCCGTATGTTTATATAAAACTATGTGGGGACTAATTTTTAACTGATCTTTATGTTTATTTTTAATAAATTCTGCAGAAACAATCAAGTTATCTCGTTGATTGAACTTTTTTTACGGAAGCGAAACTAAGAATATTTTAAAATTCTTTGCGCAAAAAGACAATGCAACACACGCCTACTTCGATAAAAAAAATAGTTTGGAAAAATTCAAAAATACTCAATTAAGTCCGAAAAGCCTTTAAACAGATAATTTTTATTTCATAGCCTACTTTTATATGCACATAAAGTAACTGCATTTTGCTGTACTCTAAAAAGTACAGTGGGAGAGAATGGGTTAAAAGGTTTGTAGGTGTTCGTGTTTTGTTAAAAAAATTAAAATTACCAACAGCATTTTGCGTATGATTTAATAGTTTGATTTCAAAATCTATTATTGCTAACGAGAATTTAATCGAAAACCAATACCAATTTAATTTTAATAGCATTAAAATTTGGAATTTTTTTAATAAACATATACGATTTGGATTTGGAACGGAACATACATTTTTATCAAATTTGCGTACTATTTTTTGTAGATTTAATTTTTTTTTATTAAAAAACTGTTGGATTATAATAAAAATTTACTGAATGTCGAAAATTATATTTTCTGTGAGTGAAATTAATTTAAAGCTAATGTTTTGTATTTTGAAGAAGATAAAAGAGTCGAAAATCTATTTTTACCAATTTTGATTAATTTTGTTTAGATCTAATTCTTTGTAAGAATTGTCAATTCGATTTTTATCAAAATTTTACTGAATGTTGAATTAATATTTCTCATAAGATTAAATTAGTTTAAATCCAATATCTCAAAGTTTTAAAAAAATATTTAAGTCGAAAATCAATTTTAACCACTTTTTGTTAATTTTTTTGGAGGTTTTTAATTTTGTGTAAAAAAAACTCAAATCGATTTTTCTTAAAATTTTACCGAATGTTAAAAACAATATTTAAAATTTTTGAACAAAATATTTGAGTCGAAAGTAAATTTTGATCAACTTTATGCAATGTTTTTCTTAGGTTTTGTCAATTCAATTTTTTTGATGTCAAAAACATTAAAAACATTGCATTAAATTATTTTGGAGATAAAATCATTCCTTGTTTCAAAAATATTGTAGGTGTCAATTTTTTTGTTCAGTTTTTTTGATTTATAAAAAAAAACTTCAAGTGTAAAATAAAATATAAATATACTAGTTTGTATCACGTTACAATACATTATTTAAAATTTAATTCAAGTCTCTAGCATTATTGGTTCGTGAGATATTTAGGGTTATTAAAATCCAAGCCATTTTTTTGAAAGTCCTTTCTGCACCTTTCTGTGTTATTATCTGTATAGTAACATTTATTTAAAGTTGATATCTCTTCTTGTGCTTGAGCTGTGGTCAACGAAAAAACTTCCCAAACGTACTGACTTACATACGTACGTACACATGCACGCACAGATATCCCTCGAAGAATTTTTTATTTAGACTTTAGGGACCTTGAATCGTCGAGAAATGTTAAAATTTTTAATTCGACAAATTGAACGGATTACAATAACTTCTTATGAGAAGTTAAAAATATATATAAGGTAGCGCAACAATCCGTTGAAAACTAGGCCTTAGTAACATATAACTCTCAACCATGTCTGTGTACACGTTATGCTGTCAATTCCTCTCAAAAAGCAGTACTGGTGAAAAAAAACTGGAACCTCTGGAATGACATTTCTAACCACCACGTCATGGTTACGTTGTAACTCTGTAAATAACAGCTTATACGAAAGATGCAGCTTCAATACGACCCTGAAAAATGTAGGTAAAAAAAAAACACACTGCATATCATCTCAAGTCAAGAATTAAATAGATACATGAAAACACATTAACATTCCTTGGATTATTTTGTATAGTAGTGTAAATATTTCTTAAAGCCTCGGGTAGACTTTGATATCCAATCCAAAATTGAACAAGTTGAATAGGCACTTGAAAAGGCAATCCATATTTCAAGGAGAGACTCTTGACAAAACAGTTTAAACTGATGCCAATTAATATTTAATATTTTAACATGTGAGTAATTGAAAATGCAAAATAAAGACGTAGATAAATCGAAAATGATGTCTAAAGAGTTTTCAAATAGGGATGGGTTGATATTTATAGCTTGCGGCAGCCTTACATAGGGTTTTTAAATCGACGCGGGTAGATTTTGGCGCTTGTCAAATATTTTGTTTATTATTCAGTTGTTTATGCCAAATCAGACTTCAACTTGACGTATTTGCTCCGGGACTTGGGCCTGCACCCGTGCATCATCCAACTGACATCGGAGCTCAACGTTCATGACCATAGACAACGCCACGCGTGCCGTATGTTCGTTGACTGGGCTTTGAATCGTTTAGAAGAGGACCAAAATGTTAGCCGAAAGATTTGTTTTAGTAACGAGGCGTATTTTTGCACGAATAGTTGTCTTAACAAGCAAAATTGTCGTAAATGGGACGACACCAACCCACGCGAGGTTCACCAAGTGATAATTCATCCTCAAAAAGTAACCGTTTGGTATGGGTATTGGGCCGGCGGCGTAATTGGTCCGTAGTGTTTTGAAAACAACGTTAGTGAGGCGGTCACCGTCATCAGCGAGCGCGAATTTTTTTTTGTCGAAATGCGGATTCTCTGGTAGCAGAGATGTGTCCTTTTTATAGGGTTATATGGTCTTCCTTCCAAGTCTCCAACCTCGACGATTCCTTCACGACTGTTCTTCTCCACGGGCTTCTGGATATATCGACTCATCTGCCTTCTTGAATTAATGTTTTCCACTGCATTGTCTATCCTGCAATACAACCATTATCTTTTAAGAAGCGTTTTTCCAATCCACTGCCAATACAGCTCTTAATGTGTCTTACGCTACGTTGAAACTCTTTAATCTTCATGCGATATGAGCTCGTTTCTTACTTCACTTCTAGCAGCTGCTAAATGGGCTTTTAATTATCTCCTTTCGTTAATCTTTGCCAAAATATAATCTTTTACCTTCTTTGTTTTAACCGTTCTGATGTTGAACTTCAGCTGAACGTGAGGCGTTGGAGACTGATTAATGCCGATTGGGCAGTATATCAGGATCTACTCAGGAGCAGGTTTGCGTCGGTACCACTAATTGTCTTTCAGGATTTAGGGATCTTAGTGTTAATGACGAGTTTTTTGGTAGGAGTCGTAGGTTCCATTTAGGCAAAGTGAAATGGTGGACTCCCGAGCTCGGAAGGAAGAGGTCGGAGGTGAGGTCATTAAGGAAATTATTCCAGAGACGCAGGAGATCAAAATCTACTGACTGTGACCTCCTGAGAGCTGCCTAAAGACAACAACTGGCAGAGTACAAAAGAATGTTGTACAATACAAAAGAACAAAGTTGGAGATCCTTTGCAGAGACTCATAGGGAGGATCCTTGGGGAAAACTGTATAGGGTTTGTCGGGGGGAGAAATCCACGAAGGTAGCAGCAATTAAAGAGCGAAGTGTGACCCACATCACGTGGGAAAATAGTTTAGCGGCTTTGATGAGGGCTTTTTTCCCTAGGTCAAGATCTGGACACTTGGATGCCCCTTCGGCTGGCGGGCATCCAAGGGCTCCTGGATTAAATATTGATTAAGTAGATATTGCTATTTTTAGATTGAAGTCTAAAAAATCACCTGGCTTTGATGGTTTAGCAATCCCTGATTATTTGCAGGTTGTATTATTCAAGTTGCGTGAGGTTAGGTTATTTTCCGTCTGAATAGAAGTGCGCGAGGGTACTTCCACATCTTAAGTGTCCGGATAAAATCAGGTCTGATCCTCGATCTTATCGCGGCATCAGCTTCCTTCTAGTACTTGGAAAAGTGCTGGAGAGAGTGATGGTGAATAGGCTCATGGAAGTGGTGCCTGAGCCATGTACATTTCAGTTTGGCTTCACGCCAGGTCGTAGTGTCGTGGATGCCTGGTTGCATGTTCAAAACTGTGTCCAGGAATCCACGCAAAAGTATGTCATTGGAGTTTTTGTGGACTTCAAGGGCGCTTTTGACTACCTGGACTGGAGCTCGGTTAGATTGAGGTTGGTTGAGGTGGATTGCGTCGAATTAGACATCTGGTTTAGCTATTTCTCTAGTAGGAAGGCTAGAGTGGTAGGTGCAGGGATCTATTGCAGTAACATTTATTTGGAAGTAGATGACTACTAGTTGAGGTTAGCTCCATTTTTGTTAAGTGGCGTTAAGTTTGTTGCTTTTCTTGTCGAGGGCCATTCTCGTGCCGAGCTTGAAAGACGGGACACGGAGATCATGGGAAAAGTTCACTCCTGGGGTGAGAATATGGGTGTAGATCTTGGAGTGGATAAAACTTCCATGATGCTGCTCAAGGGCATGCTATCTAGGAATAGGCATCCAACTGTCAGGGCTGGAGGTGTTTCTCTAAGATATGTAACGCAAGTTACATACCTTAGATTTACATTTGGCGAAAGACTTAGCTTCCTCCCACATTTAAGAAGAATTAGGGATAATATCGGGAGTGGTTCCAATGGTAAAAAGGATTCTGACCAAAGAATGGGGCCTTTCTAGGAGGGCAGTTCGTACTGTGTATGAGGGACTTTAAGTTGCATGTGCAACGTTTGGCGCCACCATTTGGTAAAACACAGCCAAACTAGCTGTCGGTAAAAATAAAATTCTCTTGTGTCAGAGAGTAATGCTCCTTGGCTCCTTGCCAGTGTTTCGCACTGTCTCTACGGGGCAATGCATATGCTGGCTTGGGCACCTCCTCTTGACCTGGTGGTAATTCGGTTGTTGATTGCCTACAGGATGTCAGGAGGAATAAACTTGTCCTCAACGGACTGGGAAGAGGCCTGAAATTTTACTGACAGGAGAGTAGGCCGTATTAAAGATTTGCTTAACAGATGTGTGTGCACTACATGGCAATCTTGATGAACAGGTAGTGAGAAGGAAAACGTAACTTTTGAGTTTTTTCCCGACATAGATCAGGCAGTTAGGGTTAGAGACTTTGGTTTCTCGCTCTTCATGGGCTATTTACTCACAGGACACGGGTCCATGAATGCATTTTTGCATAAGAGGACACTTTTGACAACAGTGGAGTGTTCCTGTGGGGCGCCTAGTGAGAATTGGCTACACGTCATTGTAGACTGTCCTCACTATTCAGATATTAGAGATCTCTCTAGTATGGGCATTATTAGACATGATGATAATTGGGTAATCAGCGGAATTCTTAGTAATAGGTAAACTGCTGGGAACCTAGATACATTTTAACTTCGCCTCATGAGTTGGCTTTTGAATCTTATTAAAAGTTCCTGGGTTGTGTATCATGGTGTAATTTCGATGTTGTTGGTGTTGCTATGCATTACTGCCTTTATGCAACTCGTGGTCGCGCAGAGCAATATGAAGGCTGCCAGGCCTTGGACAGTAAGGTGTCCATCTGGAAGTAACCTTCGCGGTTGCGAAGCTCCACCAGAAGCTATATTCTGGTACCATGGGAGACAGGAGCCCTGGTTCTTATTGTTTCTAGTGTTTCATATACACTGGGTGACCTGATACCACCTGTCTGAGAGATAGGCCCCCTATAGTGGGAGTATCGTGGTGGCTGTGGTTGCCATATGCGGAAATGGCATTCTAAGAGTACTGTTTACCACCTATGTACCCTAGTATGCAAGAGGCGTAAGATAGGCCTCCCTCCTCAGCAAAGAATGTAGTTCAAGTAAAGCGTATCAATAATTTCTGTACATTATCTTACCGTAACCCATAAGATGGTGATCCCGGGAAACCCACTTATAAACAACTTTTTTTAATGACACCCAAGAGACTGCTTTTGAAGCGTCGACTTATTAAATAGGAAGTGATCAATTTGGTTGAAAGAAGCTTATCTATCTGCCGAATACACCCAGTCTATTTTACGGCGTTTTGTTTTCAAACAAGGTGCCACACATGACAAGGTGGTTAGGGTTGCAAAAGTCTACAAACATCTCACACCATTGTTGTTACAACTGTCAACTCTATGCTTTCCCCTGAAGGGAGACCATCCTTATAATTGTCAACTTAAGCATTTAAGTCTTCCATTATGATGTTTCCACGCGGAATATTGAATATTGAAATATTGAAATTAAACTTATTTTTATATGCTAAATATTGTGGTGAACTTTTAGTTCATATTTAAAAAAAAATATCCAATAGACAACTTTAAAAAAAATCTTCAAAAAGAACTAAAAAAATGGTTTCCAACTGAAGTGTCTTGAAAACAAAGAAAGATATCGATTTCAAACCTTATAAAATATTTTGAGTCCACCGGAATAATTTGTCACTTCAAAAGAATGAAAATTGATAAGATAATTTCAATTACAAGCTAATTAGAAATCTATGTCATTTAATTTGTTAAATTTCAAATCAAATAATTAAATGCAAGTTAAATAATTTTACTAAATCATCAACAAAAAAAAAAATCTATCAAACTTAAGCTTAGGTGTTAATAACTCCCAAATGTAATAATATCCAACTAGTTAATGTCATACTGAGAATTGTCCTTCCTTAACAATAATGCAGAAAACTTTCTATATATTTGTGTAAATGGGTTTCAAATTAATTCCTAATAAGCCCATAGACAAGACAATAGAAGCAACATATAGAAAATGATGTACCTCTATACCTCCTTCGTATCTAACTATGTGCTTGGCAATCTTAAGCACTTTACAGGATTTAACCAACATTCAAGAGTTGATGAAATGCATTTATATTAAAGACAATCAACTGAACGGAACGACAATAACTATGACTATGACTATGATGCAATGAAACTTAATTTATGGTCTCCATTTTGCCCCACAAACTGATGCACCTGGTCCTTATATAGGATTCCTTTTTTACTGTTATTTAAAGGAGTCCAATGCAATAAATATACAAACATCCACCCCATCATCATCATCATCATCATCATCATAATCGTCATAATCATCATCATCATAATCATCTTCTTCATCAAAGTCATCTTTCCTTGCACTATGTTGGATGGAGTGCGGGTGGAAGAGATACCTACCTACCTATATAGATATTATGACTTCAAGGATGCCTGCAAGAACAATGAATGACAGACTTTAAGGACTCTCTTTTCTCTCTGTCTCTGATGCTCTGCAGCCCTAAACAAAAACAGGAAATTGCATGAGCCCAACCATGTAAATGACGAAAATGCACTTCTCTGACCCCTCTGGTACCTTTCTTGTTTTATGCTTATACCTATTTTGGCCTGGCCTGATGGCCTGCCCTGAAGACTGCAGTGCGCCCAATTGTTTAGAAATTTCTCTTATACCTTCCTACCTATACTTTTGTATAACTAGTGCTTCTTGGTATTTTAAATGTAGGTAGATATAGTAGGTATGGAAGTCCCCTCTGGAAACCTTCCATGGTCACCACATTGCCATTGTCTTCAAGGATCATAATTCCAAACAATAGAGTGACAACGAATAAGATCTGTCACCCTAGAAGTAGTGCTGTTGCTGTTGATGTAATGTCTCTGTGTGTGTCTTCGAGAATGCTATCAGTCATTTTCCAGCAACAGCAGAGGAGCAACAGCGTCACAACCAGCACCAGCACCAGGAGATAATTGTGAATTCTTGCTACTTGCTAGGCAATCCACATGGGGTGTCGACTGTCGAGTCGACAGTCGACAGTCACAGTCACAGGCATTCCTATTCCTTTGCCTTAAAGTTGGTGTTGGCAAGCAAGAAAGGGGTAATGAAGGCAACATAAATGGCATCGTGTCTAACTGAATGATGACATGCTTAGATGAGCTTAGATTGTTTTAACAAAAGGGGATTCGGTATTATTATTTCTTTCTCTCCTTATTCTATATTCCTCTGCATCATCATCATCATCATCCTTCTGATGGTGCTGGGATGTTATCCTGTTTGTATGAGCCTGGGCAGAGCATTGTGTCGGTCGGGTAAAAGGGTTGGAATCCAGGTGAGAAAATTAATATTTGTACTAAGCTACGGTAGACGAACATTGAACAAGAAGAGCAAATTAATTCTGTAGTTTTGTTTAAATAAGGAAAAATCTTTCACACTCTTGATGCTTTGCCTTGCCTTACCTTGAACTACTCCCACTTTAATGGACTATTAGCTGAGGCAAAAAGACGACAGGAAACATAAAGCATAGTCGACAGACAGCGAGCTACAATTACAAGGTGTCAGGCTGGATGGTAGCTTTGTTTGATCATCATCATCATCATTATCATCATCATCACCATTAGCATTGTGCTTAGTTCATATAGAAATGAAAGAGTTTTATTTGGGCTGTTGGGCTAAAGAGGAAAAGACCTTATTTTTCCATTGGTGATTGTATTAGAGGGTAAATGTTTGTCATTTATGGAATTCTTCTCATCTTACAAAGTTATTCAACACTCATTTATTGATTAAGAACTTAAAGGCCTTATGCAAGAAAAGATATAGAATTCGTATGGAATGAGAAACCATTTTATTTCCTTAATAATACAGTAAGACCATCATAGAGTACCTATGTACCTACCAACCTAGTTAATTTATGTGTCTCTTCTCTTTTCAAGGTTACCAACCAAACTAAATACCAAAACAAGAATATTACCTTTGTTGTGGTGATGGAATACTTAATTAAGTTTCATTGAAGTTGAAGTGTTTTTGTTATCGGGGCTTGTTGAATTTAAAGGACTCTTCATTTATTCAAGGAACATATTTGTCGTAACATTTTGAAATATTAGGGATTTTAATTTTAAGTCAGGATTTCTATTCCACTTTCGGTGGTATTTTAGAGTTATTGTTGATATCACGAGCTATTATTTATAAATGATGTCAAAGTTAGGAATAAAATAAAAAAATACTGGTGGGATGTGAACCACAAAGATAACTTTCCATTCCTTCTCTTCTTCTTACAAAATATCAATTTTTTGTATAGATACAGAAAGTTTAAAATCAAAATCTTTCTCTGTTCTCAAAATAATTGACTTAAAAACAATTTCTTAACAGGTCTTAGTGGGTTTTGTAGGTTTTTTTTTTAAAAAAAGTTGTCAATTTGATTTTTCAAAGCAATTAGCTTAAAGTTTAAAACATAAAAAGCATTAGAATAGAAAAGTTATATTTCAATATCTGTTTTGTTTCCAAGTTATTGTAATTTTGAAAATTGTTAAGTATAGGATTTTTCCTAGTTGAAGCCTACAATAAAAACACACTATCAACGGAATTGATTACTGAAGACAGGATTAAATTGGCCATTAACTCCTTCTCTTTTTGTGTTTTCCTGTAGGATAAATATGGAATCCCAATCTTAAAAAAAATTTACCAAAGAACCTTGAAATTGGAATATGTGCTTAAGACGTTAAAAACAGTCAAAGTGGTCTTTATTTCGAAATCTTGAAAACGAAGTTACCCAAGTTTCAAAGACTATTAAGTTAGGTTACGTTAAAGTGGATTTCCATGATCGAAACGGACACACTTAGCTCAGATTAATGGCCCATTATGATACCACATGAATCTCGAGTCTTCCTTCTAAGCTCAATAGAGCTTGTATTGGGACTTGAACGTATACAATTGTTGCATGTTTCGGTATGATAACTACCAGGAAAGTGACTGTCCAATCGTAAGTTCATCGATACATTACTTGAATTCGTCCAGGAGCCGTCTGCATTTTTCAAGCAGCTTGGCATCGCTGGGTTAGTTTAAAGAATTTTCCGTAACCTAGAGGCTTCAGAAGTTTCTTTTATCGTGCCACAGACGGATTACTAAGAAGATCGCCTAGATTTCGTTAGTGCCTTCTCGTAAATTCTTAGCGATTCTTTGTAAGTTGTCAAGTTTATTAGCGTTAGTGGAAGAACTAGATAGTCCAGGTTTTAGTAAACTTTGTAATAAGTTCCTGTATGAAGCCCAATCAGTATTCCGATTGTTTTGAAAAGTCAATGGACTAGGGTTTTCATCCACATTGATATTGAACTGGATATATCTATGATCAGGGAACGAGTGTTCTTTGGATACTTTATACTATCGGAGACAAGAGTTATGTCTTGGACTTCTTTTCGAGATTTAGTGATGAAGGTTGGTTCATTTCCAACAATACTTATTAAGAGG
Organism: Eupeodes corollae; assembly: GCF_945859685.1. Taxonomy (NCBI): domain Eukaryota; kingdom Metazoa; phylum Arthropoda; class Insecta; order Diptera; family Syrphidae; genus Eupeodes; species Eupeodes corollae. The sequence continues at coordinate 93,692,035 of NC_079149.1, read as the reverse complement.
TTAGTACCAAGATTATAATCAAAAAGAGACTCACCTCTGTTGTTGATATTCGTACTCCCCCATACCGTGTGATGAGTGTTATCATTGCTATAAATATTTAGCGGATCCTTTGCCGTCCCGCTTCAGCGACGATTCTCTAAAATATTTTTCCAGGGAGAGTGCCAAGGTGATCATGGCCAAGATACGCCGACACTAGCCAAAAACTTCCTTTGGTTGTTTCCAGCCTAGCTACGGTGGTATTTTTGTCACTGAAATTATGGAGAAAAAATACATTAACGCTGTGTTTCACTAGTATGAAAGATCAAGGTTCACCTTTATTTGTCACACACAGTGTGTAGTACCCAGGAGTCCTGAGTCCTCGAACAAAGGATCTCACCATCCATGGCTCTTGTATCAGGACAATGTCTTCCCCGTTTCTTGCCAGACGAAGAAGTGTGACGGAGACCTTTCTATCGTGTTGGAGATTAATCTGTACTAACTGCAGCATTTTGGCTACAATTAGGCAGATCAACCTCCACCTCGGTCTTCTTCCGATCCTCTGAGCCTGAGGATGAACCCGAGAGTTCGTACTCGCTGAGAACATTCATGTTTGGGTCGTCCTTAGTCTCCAATGAGGATGGACTGTTTTCTAGTTTTTAAGAGGGTGTAGTCGTGATTGAAGAGGGCATAGGTGCATCGTCCCCCTCTGTTATAAGGGAAAAATCCCAGGGCCAGGCCCACCAACCGTGAGTTCACCTTCAGTTGTTGTAAGAGGCCCGTTATCCACGACAACCACATCTTTTTTGTATATTCGAATTTTGATGGATTCGAAACCATAGTTTATAGAGCCGTTGGTCAAAACTAGAGAAGCCAAGGATTCTTTATTAAGTACCACAATGGCACTTCTATAAAGACCCTTCACTTCTTCTTGTTTGGCGATCTTAAAGTTATGCGTCGGCAGGGATGGATTACAAACCTTGATCATCTCGAGAACGTCCTCGATAAAAGGTTATGAATGTCTTCCTTAGCAACAATCTTGAGCTTTGCAACTGGCCAAACTTCACCTAACCGGCTGACAGAAAACTTGTTTAAGTCACAAGACCTCTGATTCCCATAAACCATGAGTTTGACGTGATTCTGATGGCAGCCTACATCGCTTATTGAAGGAAGTGGTCCTGGAAGCTCTTTCAAAATGCTTAAGAAGCCACCCGAGAGCTTAACCTTGACCAGCTGCCAACGATCAGCCGATAGTATGCCACCAAAGACTATTAAAAACTTTTGAATAAAATTTACAGCGGCAATCATATCTTCAAGACAATATGCTTATGCGATACATAGTGTCTTTAGTACCAGCTTAAAGACAAAGATTACTCTCTGGCCGCATGTCTTACAAGGTCATATTTGTATTCTACACATGCTACTGGATTTTTGGTAAAACCTGGGCAAACCCCCAAAATAATCCCATGGGTGTAAAACCTGGAACAACCCCCCAAAATTATTAAATGGATGTTTACGGTCATAGTACTAAGCACTTCGAACATGGTTTGATAGAATGCACTGTACGAAGAAACCAACCTTGGAACTATGACCAAGGTACAAAGAATGGCAGGCATTGGGCTCACAGGTTGGCGTGAAATAAAGCCAAGTGAAATAAGACCAACATTTCAAGAATTGACCTTATTTCCCTTTTGTAAATTTTGATAAAGCCAATTTTCAAAAGTTTAATTTCAAATTTTATTTAAAGTAAGTTGGTCTTGTTTCTTAAAATTATTTTGGCCTTATTTCAATTTGTCAGAGTGCAATATGACCAGCTTCTAAGAATTGGTCTTATTTCACTTTTTGGCCATGATTATAAGTATAAAGAAACATGCTCGAGACACCGATGCGTTAATTTCTCCGCACCCAAATGAATATGTCGACTAACATTTTTAAACAATTTCGAGTTACAGCTCGCTAGAACTGTCATGCAATGGATCCACATTGATCTATGTAAGTAAGAGGATTTCAAATCAACCGCAAGCCGCCCAACCTAACTCAACATAGAACAGTAACGTTATATTAAAAATATTGTGTAAAGAATGCATTCATTTTGGTGTCAATACATCAATAATCAATTCTCGAGATTTTCGAGTCCAAAAAATTAAACCACCTTATTTATAATTACGCTAATCCGGTGTCTTGTCATAGTGGATAATATTAAATTTGATTGAAGTCGCTCGAGTTATTACTTTCAGAGATATTTGGAGTAAATCATATTGTTTACTACCATCCCTTAATTTAAATCTATCCTCCTATATAGAAAGTTACTAAACTTAATTGGCAAAAGCTTGATCAAAGCAACTTACTTCTCTTGGAAGGCTCATATTATCATTCCAAAGAGGTTTTGTTTTATAATGATTCTAGAGCTTTTAGATTTTCCACCATACATTTTTGAAAAGTCTTCTTAATAATCTTGAATTAGTTTGATAAATAGGGTTGATCTTTACAATTACAACGGACCTACAATCAGTATAAGTTGTCTTATTTCGCCAACAGCCAGACTTACCTAATGCAAGATATCTAGCGACTATATGTATGTTCAGAAAAATGGGACAGAATGCGAAAATTGCTTTGAAGTTTGCATACATAACTGAAGAATTTTCAACCGACTTCATTGTTATAGTATTTTTTGTAGTCATTATAAACAAATTGTTTGTCATTTCAAACTTTTTAAAAATTAACTTAATTTTTTTCAAATTTCATTTAATATCTTTTAAGGAATCGATAAAAACCTGAAACATTCCTCTTAATGGATACAAGAGCCACAACAACAAAATTCACCTTCTGATACATCAATTTTTATTTTAAATTTAAAAGTACAATCATTACCTTCGTCCGCCATTCAATCAATATTATTTTAATTAAAGAAAATTACTGAAAAAACATTCTCAGACTTATATATTCCAGGACTTTCAAGTATTTACCTATCTTTATACACAAAGCCAGAGAAACATTTTCCAACAACTTCTTCACAAATTATATTACCTATATGTTATGGTAATGGTACTCCAACTCCATGTTAAACAAAACATCATCATATCATTTGACTAAAAGCAATTTTAACAAAGGCAAAAGGTTCAAAGAATTTTAATTATTTCAATGATTGATGGAAAAGATTTTTCTTTGCCAATATTCATGTCTACCAAGTCAGAAGTTAAAGTCTATGTTTTTGTGTGCAGTTTAAAAGAAATGCAACACAATATACTTATGTACCTTACTTAAGTCTATCAACATGATGAGTGCAAAAGAGCAAAGTATGTTTTTAAAAGTTATTTCCTCTTATAAATTCCAGTGTTACCAATTATGCCATTTCCTAGATTCTCAGGTTTTGCATTCATCAATACCTTCATCAGTTGGTCTTCTCCTATCCGGATCGATACTTTAAAAGGCTAAAATATGACATCAGTATTGGTGATCGGATTTCGATTTTTTACCCTTTTAGTAGGCTTCTTTCTATTTGACAGATAAAGTTCCTTACCTAGACTGATATTTTACAGATGATAATAACAGATGATTGTCAGATCTTACAATAAATCATCATCAACAATCATCTGAAATTCAGATTCTGAACATACAATTTTCTCTGATAATATTGTTTAACGACAAGCTGGCAAAAACATTCACCTATCTTGAAAATACCTGAACCTGCAACTTTTGATATTAGACGACAATCTAGACGTTGTCCGATGCTTTCCCAATGTAACGTTTTCTGCATTATGATGATGCACACTAGATATTTTGAACAGAAGCAAACTCAAAGTAATTTTAAGCTTTAAATAATCAAAGCAAAGTGGAAGCAGAAATTTGGTTCTTGCTTTTAAATGTGTAGAATCATCAAAGCAAGAAGATCGTCAAATTGCTAAGAATTTCTTTTCTTTTGTCTTAATCTTTCGTCGAAACACTAACCTGTAGGCTGTTATGAAAGAAGCAATATTATTTTATTTTTGTAAAGAATTATTTGTATGGACATTTTTGAACCGATCACAACGAACAAAACTTTCAATTTGTCTGACAGTGTATTTGAAAGGATCGAACAATTTCACATAACTAATATCGACCAAAATTTTCAGAAAAGTTTTCAAAGAATTTTTAGCTAGGTTAGATAATTTTGAAGTGGCTCTCCGCGATGGACTTTGTCGCACTTAGGCCAGTTTTAACCCGTTGTGATACCACAAGAACTTTAGGGCCTTCTTCTAATCTTAATGAAACTTAACGAATCTTAAAAGAATAGTGATGCAAGTGTGACTGAGATAATTTAAATCGTTATAGCAAAATTCTCCTAGCTACGTCGAAAGCTTCTGTGTTAGAGCAGGGCATGTAGAGAGGAGATGCACCTTGAGCGCTTTAAATCTAGGGTAGGCCATATATTTTCGGATATGCACGTGGAATGTTAGGACCCTTAACAGACCACGACGTGCAGCCGAACAATTGGCGGAGGCTCTAGACCGCTATAAAGCAGACATCACCGCCATCCAGGAAATACGATGGGATGGGCCGGGCAAAAAGAGGATGAAAAACTGCGATATTTACTATGGTGACTGCTACCACGAAAACCAACAGCGCTTATTTGGAGGCGGCTTCTTCATTGGAGCCAGACTTAGACAAGAAGTCTTGAGCTATACTTGCATCAATGAGCGCATCATGACCATACGCGTCAACGCTAAATTCGGCAACATTAGCCTGATATGCGCGCACGCCCCACAGAAGAGAAAGATGACAATACCAAAGATATGTTCTTCGAGCTCTTGGATAAAACATATGAGCTGTGCGCGATTTTAATGCCAAGCTAGGATAGGAAGTGAAGACATATTTGGTGGAATAATCGGGAAAAATAGCCTGCACGACAACACTTCCTACAACTGATTCGGGCTCATTGATTTTGCTGCGGGCGAAAATGGTAAACAGTACGCGTTTTCCACACATCAATATCCACAAGGAACTTTGAGTTCTCCGGATCAATCTTCCGTCAACCAGATTGACCATATTGCGATCGACGCCGGACACGCTTCCAGCCAGTGGCAACATTGCCACCCCTGATGTGCTGGGTTTTAAGCAGCCACCAACAAGGAACCGCTGGTTTGATGAGGAATGTCGGCAGGTAAATGCAGCTAAACAACAAACTCGCAAAACGGCGCTGCATAAAAGGACGAGAGCTGCTCATGAGCTTTATGAACAGAAGAGGCGAGAGGAACACCGACTTCTCAGAAGGAAAAAGAGAGTCGAAGATGTTGAGAGGTTTAAAAGCAGGAATGAAGTTCGAAAGTTTTATGAACAGGTGAAACGAAATTCATAGGTACATGAACCTAGAACCGAAGGCTGCAGAAAGTGGAAACATCACAGTGGGACCGCAGTCAAGGCTGAGTATATGGAAGGACCACTTCTGCAGACTGTATAAAAGCGACGACGAACCGAATACCCCTGTCAGGCAGGATGATGATCCATTCAATATAAACGACGAAAGCCAACAATCCCGACTTAGACGAAGTAAATATTGCCATATCTAAGCTGAAGTTTAATAAAGCCACTGGAGCAGATGTTTTGAATGCCGAACTCTTTAAAGCAGTTGGAGATAAGTTGGTTAGGAGCATGCATCAACTTATCTGTAAGATATGGTGGGAAGAAAGCATGCCCGATGAATGGAACCTCAGTATTGTTTGCCCGATCCTGAAAAAAGGAGACGCTCTAAACTGCACCAACTATAGAGGAATCAGTCTACTTAGCATCGCCTATAAAATCTTCTCTGCTGTAATATGTGAACGTCTAAAGCCCATCGTCAACAACCTGATAGGTCCTTATCAGTGTGGTTTTATACCAGGAAAGTCAACAGTTGATCAATTATTCACATTACGGCAGATCCTGGAAAAAACCCAAGAACAACAAATGGACACCCACCATCTTTTCATCGATTTCATGGCCCCATATGACAGCATCTACAGGGACGAGCTGTATAGAGCAGTGTCTAGTTTTGGCTTCCCTGCCAAACTCGTACGTTTGTGCAGGATGACCATGGAGAATTCACGCTGCTCCATCAAGGTTGGAAACAACCTAACAGAACCTTTCGATGTCAAAAGGGTTTTAGATGATGCGCTGTCATGTGATTTTTTTTAACATCGTGCTTGAAGTAAGGGGAGTAGAGGAGAAGATGGATCGACGAGCTGTACAGCCACGTAGATTTAGCCAGAAGGTAAAAGTCCAACGAATAAGATGGCTGGGTCACGTAGAGCGCATGGAAACCAATGCTCCGGCCCGGCCCTTCAGGACAGCACAGTAGTGGAAGAGCTCACCAAACTTGGAGCTCAAAACTGGAGACATCTAGCTAGGGACCGAACTAGATGGAAAAGTTTGTTGGGTGAGGCCCTAGTTCACACAAGACCACCTTAAGTATGCAAGTAAGTAACGGGTGGTGATGTTATGCTAGAATTAGTTAAAAATGATAGAATGGTTTGTGGGTATTATACAATTATTTGGTTTGTTCATCAGCTTCACAATTTCCTCCAGCAAACGTGAAAATTGAACTATTGTACCATCGCAATAAGCAATGTTCGAAAGTTATGGACTGTTTTATAATGTGTCCAAGGATTTAATGGCATTCTGACTACCTGAGAAAATCCATATATCATATGGTAATATCACATTTTCTTTAAACCAGGACAATATATCGTCAAACACCACCCCTCACTCCCTCATTAATTTTTGACCCAACTGTAAAGAAGTGGATTGACTCATCTTCCAAGAATTTAATATTCACCCAAAGAGATCTGGAAGGTATACAAACCTTGAAGTTTAAATCGAACTGGCCAAACGTGGGACTTATCCAAGCTTATCGCATTTACTGGTCAGCAAGGTTTTTTTCCTGGTTAAAAAATTGCATTTCCATTGCCAAGGGGTTTTTATGGCCTTAATGCAAATCCTTCTTCAAAATAAATGAATGAAGAGAACTTTTTCAGATACTAATTTTTAAACTCGAAAAAAGCATATAAGGCTTTTTGAGTCTGTTTAAAATAATGAAGTAGATTTTTTTCGATAAAATACGTGACCGTATTTCCATAATATTCAAAAAATCTCCATAAGTTTTTCGATTTCAGCTGTCTAAACCCTGAAAGAAACGCTAAACCGTTAATGTAAGACGGTTTTCGACAGAAAAAATGCAAAACGGATTGGAAGTTAGTTTTGAAGTATACATTTATTAAAAAATATAAATATAATAGTGAGAACTTGATGAAGTAGTTGAAATTTAAGTTTGGATTCGAGATCATCACTAAAAATTAAGTCCAAATTCAAGGTTTTTTCGAAACTTCATATAGAGTCAAATAAAAATTCAAAACTTATGAGAATTTCCGGAAACTAAGTTGGATACCCAAATAATTTTAATTAAATCTAGAAGACATTGACAAGACATTGGACAAAACTGACAGCTGTTGTCAGAGCACTGACTGTTATTACAAAAATAAAAGATCTGAAAATCGTCTGCATTTAGAGTTATCCCTAATTTTGTTAAAAATTACTTCTATTTAAGCATGCAACTTGGCAACACTAGTGAATTCACGAAAATTAATATCTGAACCCACAATACATAATGTAGTCTATATTATGATCTCCTTAGGGAATATTGCTCCTTCCCAACATCCTCTACCGAACGTTGCAATGTGCCGGTGTGATTTTTTGTTTTTATTGCTGTTGATAATAATTGCCAAGCTGATATGGCTATTAATTTCAGTGGAATATAAATGATGCACAGTCACCAATTATTATGTCGTATTATGCTCCTCCGCTACACTTATACTATATTCTTAAGCTTCAGTGCATTCTGGGCTATCTCATTTCTCAATGCTGATCTGATCCTTAGAAAAATTCTCTGAGTCTGATATATAGTTGGTTGGGCTTGATGTAATAATGGTGGCAAAATCAAATCGAATATTTATCTCGGCGAGTGTTCTGTGTTCCTTAGACAGTGTAGCAGTTGGCCGTGATTGAGAATACGTGACTTAATTTTTATCCGAGAAAAATAATTCAAACGTTCTCAGTTCTCACCCTCTAAAACGTGTGTCTTTGTCTGTGTCAGTGTGTCTGATGCCTGAGATCTACAATAACGAAAGGATAAGATGAGAACTTTGATGGTGTTACTCTTACTATTCCCTTACTACCGTACTACCTATACACATAGCAGTTTCAGGAAGAAAAGAAGAAAAATAGCAAATAGTTGGGCCTTAATGTTATTGAACCACGTACAACATGTACGAAACACAAAAGGGATTAAGCGATTTTTATATATGTATGTACTGAGTATATGTATGTTGAGAAAAACTTGTGATGGCTCCTTGTCATTTGACAGTAAAGAAAAAAGAAAATAAGGGATGGGGGTAGTAGAGTGAATCTTGTATATATAGTGAGAGTTACTTTGATTTTATTTGGTGTAATATTACACGAAATGATTAAGAGAGATGACAAGCTTCACAAACTACTAGCCATTTCTGGCAGAGGTAATAATAATATCGTAGGTATGTAAGTTTATCGATATGAAATTGACAGACAAGACGTGATAGTTGCGTTTATGGGTTTTGATTTAATTTTTGTTACTATTACAATTGTACGTATTTTGTTATCTCAGCAATTTCGTAAATGAAACGAAAATGAATCTCTCAGGATATTCTTGATACCTTAACGCTTTTTTTGTAAGTATTTACGAGACTTTGTGGAACCATGCCGTTCTTAAGCTTTTAAAGGGTTAAGACTAAAAAAACGTCAGCTATATTTTGTTGATCTGCTCCTAAAATTTGCGCCTCTAGGCACATCAGACAATTGTGTCATATCTGCAAATTTGTCATGTCAAAAAATCCCAGTTAAAAAAATGTCCCTGCGAAAACCGTATGGCATTATGAGAAAGCCAACTGGGAAGGTCTCAATGGCTTCTTCAGGAACTTTAACTGGCCACTATGCTTCATTGACCCATAGAGATGGTTAGTGCGTTGGACTGTCATGCAAGGTGTCTTCGGTTCAATCCCTGCCTATGCCACCTAACTTTTTTCATGGGTACTACCTCTTGCGAGGAATTGACAAATCCTCCAAGAGTAATTCTTGTCATGAAAAAGTTCTTTCTTAAATTCGCCGTTCGGATTCGGCGTATAAACTGTAGGTGCCTACCATCTCTGACAACATTACTCGCACTCAGGGATAGTTGAGAGTTGTAACTCACTAGGCCCTGGTGACGGCAAAAAACACTACAATGTCCCAAAGGTAGTAAACATTTCTAGTTATTGGCAAAAAGAGTGCGTAACACTACGTCATGGTGTCGGTTCCGACTCACGTTTTAAATGAAATTAATTTTGTAAGCTAGATTAATAAAGCTAATTTCATTGCAGCACAGTGTGTCGTTAATTCGATGTTGTCAATCAGTGACTTGACTCCTCCTGTACTTGCAAGCGTAAACGATTCTATGGGACAAATCTTTTTTCACACTTGTTCAGTTGCGTAAGGACTTGAAGATCTCGAAAATCACAAATCCACTAGCCTGAGCAATACCCCCTTATTATTCTGAAGAGCTGTTCTTTAACACTTAAGAAAATCACTGAGTAACCTTTTCCATCTCCCTACTCTTTTGGTGTCTTTTCCAGTAGATGGAAAACTTCATGTTTCCAGCCTCTACCTAAAAAAACCCTAACTATCGTCCAACTGCACTCGCTTCTTCCTAAGGTTAAGAAAGCGGATCAATTTTCAGTGTAAGAAATATCTTGAAGAACAAAAGATTCTTAATGACAGGCAGTATGGCTTTCGTAGCAAAAGGTCCACTGGTGATCACATGGTTTGCCTCGAAAATTGGAACAAATCTTATTTTGGTGAAAGTATTAAGCATTTGATAGATTTTGGCATCTCTTATCGAAAATGCGTGCATTTTGTATTGATGAAGCTGTACCTAAAACTACTTTTAAAATCAAGTCGTTTTAGACGGGTTCAAATCTAATAACCAGAAAATAAACGCTGGTGTGCCACAGGGCTCCCTTTTGTCCCTTTCTTATTTTTATAAATTATTTTTTGTCATTTTTAAATTCTCATCCTTGTTTTTTGGATGCGGACTTCCAACGACAGCGTATGATAGGCTCATAAAATTCTGATCTTCACAAAATTTTAGAATGGGAAATTGAAAACCATACAGGATTTAATGTATTTAAAACTCAATACTGTCTTAGTGTCGCTAAAGCGGAACTTTTTGCCACTATCCATGGCTGGTACTTGCATTGAGGAGACTGCAATGCAGATATATGCATCACAAGGTATCTCTTATGCAGTAGTCACTTACATGAAATCGCCAAAAAGACTACTAAGTGTCTAGGTTTTCTCTGAAGATAAGAGAAGTTTTTTTACACCTGGTCGTGTTGTTCCACAGGTCTTCACATCCCTTCAATATTTTTCAGCTTTAACGTCAACCTCTGATCGCTACCTTTGACATCAGTTGGTGCTTCTTGTTCTTTTGCTGCTGATGGGGTGGTGGTCGTAATGGTCGGATTATCATTCACATCTGTTGATGCGTTGGAATCAGTGTTTCCAGCTTTTACCGTGACCTCGCTTTTCTTCCTGTCAATCACTTTAAATTCCGTTTGATCGAAGTTGGGAGTAAGATTGTCAGAGAACGCTACATTTTTTATCAAAACCTTATCACCTATTTCTATTCCTGAATCATAAGCTAAACGTTCCATATCTCCCCTTTCTTTCCCTTTTTGCTCATTTATGGAATCGCGGTCCCTAGCTTCCGAATCAAGCGTCGCGGATTGTTCGATTGTAAAGTAACTCCGATGGTGCTTTTCCTGTTGTGCCGTAGGGAGTTCTCTTCTTTATAATCACTTCCGTTAGAGTGGGCTAACTTGAAGCGTTTTACGATCTGACGGTTCATGTTCTCTACTTCACCGTTTGCTTGTGGTTAATAAGGTGGTGAATTTAGCTCAATGTTGTTATCTTTACACTAAGTTTTAAACTCTTCGCTGACAAATTGGCGTCCATTGTCCACCGTGATAAACTTTGGATACCCTAGTCTACAACATATCTCTTTCAAAAAGTTAATCAATTTAAACTCTTGGTATCTGGAGTAGTAATCAATTACAACTAGAATATAATCGTGATTATGCAAAGGCCCCAGCGTGATTATGCAAAGGTCCATTGCTAAGTTAGACCATGGTCTGTCTGTTAATGGGGACTGGTTGGCTAGGCTTCGAAACAATGAGACAATCTCTGCACTTTTTTACAAACTGCTCGACATCTCTGTCTACCAATGGCCACCACACTTTGGAACGGACTCTCCGTTTCATTACTGTTTCACCAGGGTGGCCTTCGTGAGCAAGTTCCAGAATTCTAGAACGTAGTGCTATGGGTATTACGATTCTAGTTCCTCTTTCGAACTCTCGAAATCTGTTCCTGGTAGGTAGTATGAAAACATTTCAACTGTCCATACTAACGCTAGGCCCTCCTTTTCCGTTTGAGAGTATCTCCTCTCCACCTGCGATAGGCTTTTACTCGCAAATGATATAACTCTTGGTACTTCCTTCTCAACTGAATAAAACTACCCCCCACGCTAATGGGCTGGCATCAGCTATAAGTCGAATGCGGTTTTTTAAGTCAAATTAAGAGTGAGTGGTCCATTTGCTAGAAGCTGTTTTAATCTCTGAAAAGACTTTTGTTAAGATTCTGCAAATTCGAATTTGACATCTTTCTTTATCAAATACCTGAGTGGTTCCGTGACATCAGCCATATGTGGGACGAATTTTCCAAGATATGTCACCAATCCAAGGAAACTTCTTGTCTCTTCTTTGCTTTGTGGAGGTCGAAATTCTTGTACTGTATTTATTTTGTGCGGCTCTGGGCTTATACTTTCTGTCGATAGGATGTGTTCTAAGAATTTTAACTTTTGTACTTTCCACAAGCATTTTTCCTTATCGAGCGTCATATCGAAGTCTTTGAAAATATTAAGTACCACCTTTAAGCTTTTATGATGTTCTTCCTCCGTACGACCATAAACTATGATATCATCTAGATTATAGTTGAAAGCATTTTCACAAGGAGCAAGAAGATTTTCCATAACTTTTTTGAAATATTTCGAGAGCAGAGTTTACGTACATCAAACAAAAGCCTCTTGTATCTAAGCATTCCCTTGTGCGTTGTAGACATATCACTACCTGTCTACTATCTTCTTTTAGTTCTAGCTGGTGATATTCAAGCCTTGAAAAGAATTTGACATCTTTTAACTTTGTCATTACCGCTTCAAATGTCGGTAGTGGAAAATTTTCTCTTTGTGTTGCCGCATTCGCACGTCGCATGTCGATGCAGACCCGTATTTCACCATCGTTCTTAAATACTACCACAATCGGTGAGATCCAAGAGCTTGGTCCTGAAAGTGGTTCGATGATGTCTTGGTCTACTCGACGTCTTCGACTTTATCTTCTGAGGCAACTGGGACACAACGTAAAGGTTGCTGAACGGGTTTAATAGATGTATTGGTAGACAGTAGTATCTTTGGAAACGGTTTTGGTTTTCGAGATAATTAACATCAAGCCCTAGTTTCAAAACGCCTTACTTCACTGCCGTCTCTCGTCCTTATAACGATTGCTTTCTACTCTCAACCTTTAAGAATGAAGAAATCACTTCAGGACGCTCGGCAATGCATAACGGAGCTTCGAAAACAACCCTAATTTTGAGCAATTCATCACCCGCATAAGCCCTAAATTGGTTTGTCGTCTCTTTTCTAACATCCCACATTACAGCATTATAGCTTTTTAGTAACTGCCAGTCGGATTCACCTAAAAGATTAAACCTTGACCCTGAGTCAATGACCATTGCTATATGATGGCCACCGACTTAACACTCAATCATTTCGTTCATGTCCATGTTATGACCATCTCCGTTCTCAATGAAACCTACCTAGAAAACCCAGATTTAGGCCGTTTTGAAAATCTCTCTTCTCTTTTTCATCATTTGCTTCACGTTTTATTGATTTTGTCTTGCATTTCCTCGAAAAGTGCCTGATCTGACGACCACATCTTCTACAATCGTCTTCCTTATTTGTACCCCCCTTTCGAAAAGTGATACTATTAACAGACGCAGTAGAAATAGATGGAAGCATTATCTCAGATTGATTATTAATTTATTCGTGGATCTGGCACATTTCAGTTATCTATCTCTGACAGCGAATATTCTTTTTCTAAAATTCGTTTTTTTTAGATCATTGGGTGCCCAAGAATCGATTACCTTATCTTTAATACTAATTGCCAAAATTTCTTCTTTCATTTCCCCAAACGAACATTTTGCCGCCTGATTTCTTAAGCTGACCATAAATTTACTAATTTTTCAAAGCCCGAAATAGGTGAAGTTCGAATGTAGAGTTCCTTTGTGGAGAAAAGTATTCGTTTAGTTCAGCCACCAAAACCTAGAAAACATCAACATCATCCCCTGGTTCTGCAATAGCACCTGGTGTATATGTTACCTCCTGGAGTTGTGGGCTCCCTAGGTGCAAAATCTTGTTCCTTTTTTTTGACCTTATCGTTTATTTCTTCTGCAGCCAAATAAAGAGAAAATAATCGGTACCATCGTTCCCATTCAGATCTTAGAATGGCTTTATCAATGACGTCGCATAAAAATGGTTTGATTTTACTCATTTTTTTATATTCTATGACTTCTAGAACTATAGATCTAGACTTTATCAAGCGCAATTGAATGCGCGCCTAGCCCAATTTAATGTGATTTAGCACAATCCAATGTGCATGATTACAGTACAAAATGGGACCTTTTGTTTTATTTATTTGGCTCAATTCAATGTGCTCCCTTTTCCTTGCTCAAATAAATGTGCATCACTTTTTTTTTCACAATTAAATGTGCACACCTAAATTTCCCCACCAAATGGACTCTTTCTAATCAAAATAGCGAACTCTTTATTTCATAGAGCCCTTCACTGTGTCTTAAAAAAAACAGGTTTCTTCAAAGACATTTCTTCAATAACCTGGTGTAACTCTTCTTTGGCTTTCCAAGCATGAACTTGTTATTCTTCGCTTAAGCTTCAAAATGGCTTAAAGACTCTTAACACCTCTTGATCCAGCCTACCAACGGGCAGGAAATCGCTCCCTTAACCAAACGTCAAATAAAGCTTGGTACAGGATGGCAATGATAGTACGGACAAAAAGGCTGATTCTGCAGAAACCACAACCAAGCTTCGTCACGGGACTTATATGTTGTTATCATGAATATCACCATGGATCTACCGTCAGCATAACCTAGTCTATTCTTAAATTTCGCAGTGATGTGTATTTCTTAATTCATTAATTACTTGTATTTCCTATAGACATAAACGGTAAACTGTCTATTGTCTAAGCTTTTAAAGTACAAATTCAAATGATTCAAATTATATTAAGAATACAAATTGTTCTATAGTTAATCGAGTCGCTTAAGCAGCATAAAGTGAATACAAACTGCGATTTCTAAATCCAAGTCAAAATTCAATTTTTCCTCCCCACTAGCTACAACTGTATCAGTGCAACCAGAAATAAAAAAAACCCCTACCCACTATAATAATAGGTACATTTACCTCCATTTCAATTATTTACTCACAAAAAAACACACACATACCTATAACCTATACAAATTTTCAAAACTTATTTGAGTATAAAGTTTCAATTAAGTTTTATGTCCAAAACATGCTTCACCATATCCCTTACCACCACCACCACCCACACCACACACGAGAGGTATAATAATTTTCCAAAACAGATGTTTCTCTGTAAAATAACCGTCAATTATTATTGAACACATTCAAAATACTAAACCTCTCTTTCTGCTGCTGCTAAGCCCCAAAATAATTTCCCATCCTTCTTCCAACTCCGGTTCATAGTCCAGCCCACCCAAAATCCAACATATCCCATATGCCAGCTTTGTGCACAATAAATTCCCGTACATAAAAAGCAAAACGAAAAACTGATGGCATAGACATAATTTCAAAATAATATTACTTCCATAAAAGTCCTTGTACCAATACACACACACACACACATACTCATACCTAGATGGGATGAAAATTAACAAAAAAAAAAGTAAAAAAGAAAAAAAACTAATAGAACCATCCACCTTCAAAAAAGGACCAAGACCAAGAACCAAAGCAACTCGAACTGGAACTCGCCCCTCCGTCCGCTCCGATCAAAATAGGAATTAATGAACCAAATAATTTTAAAATTCCGGTACAATATTTCACAGAAATTTCATTATAAAACTGGCGAAATTATTGTGCGGTTATAGTGTACGGCCGACTGGGTATATGGAGCTGGAGTTGTGGAACTTGGTTGAAGGGATCGGATGAGATGGGGGAGGGGGGCTGCGGTACGAAAATATATAACAGGATCTTTTGCAGATTCCACGCCTTGGTCCCGGCTCCCAGTTCGTGGCCAGCCCAGCCCAGCCCGGCGACTAGCCAAGCAAATAATTTTCGTAATTGAATTTCCATCGTCCTTTTTCCCTTTTGTAACGCAGCAGTATAGCATCAGGAGCAGAGCAGCAACATCAGTAGCAGTCGTAGTCATAGTCATCCTGTATACGCTTTATAGTACCATAGTACCTATTGCCCATTGTTGGGGCTATGCTTGTTGTTGTTGTTGTATTTGTTGTTCTCTCCGAAACAGGATTTCAATTGAGGCAGAGATACAGTTTATGCCATTTCAACGTTTTCAAAATGTCGCACGAAGATTTCCTAAAATCGTTTTCCATTTTGCAAAAGCAAAACCAAAAGCAAAAGCAATTCCTCTTCAGGTCTTTCGCATTTCGCTCCATTCTTGCAGAAAGGATTCAAGGATTTCGGATTCAATTGATATCGGTTTAAAATGGGTAAAGACGTCAATATTCTAAAGGAGGACGACCGGCGAACGATTGAACGGTGCCGTGGTGGAGATGAATGGAAGGGGGAAGATTTTACCCTGTGGTTGACAGGTAGCAGCCAATTGATGGTAAGGTACATTATGAGGACTCATTTCCGTTTCCACTTTCCTGGGTGGATGACGACCGCACACCGGCAATACGACGAGATGTTGAGGACGACCATCGACTAAAACATCGACATCGTTTTGAGACAGCAGCTAAAGACGTAAAGGACGACGACGATGAACGGTGACGTAGAGCGAGACGTACCCGACGGACGCCTTAGAAGCTTTATAAGACTGAGGCTGAGACCAACCATTCGAAAAAAGATTTCATCTCTGAAATTATGATGTTCTTAAGGATGTCATAAATGGGCTCGTACTTATCCATTATTGTATATCGGTGTGTGTGTGTGTTTTTGTGGTTATATAGAACTCATTTAAGAGAGTAAAACGAGTATAATAGTTGAAATTTAGCATTTTAGTTATATCCCTAAAAGCCGGTTTGTGGTCGGTTTTGGCTTCGGCAATGGAAGGTAGTTGTTATCGGTAGTATAGTTATAGTACAGAACCTATATAGATTTTGTGGGTTGTATGATGTCGACAAAGGATATTCCACGGAAGACTGAGAACACTAATTTGTTTGAAACTATTATGAAAGCACTCGTGTGCCTAACCTAGTGAGAAATTCCAAGATTTTGCGGATCGTTAGAGTGGAAATTAGTTTTGGAGATTTTCACTCCTCGCAAGTTCTACAAGTAGGTCTAAAGTCGCAACCAAACTAAGGTATAAGGTTTTGTTTGTATATACATTCAAACACGTGAGTATAAAGGCAAGGCAGAGGTGTATAATCGGCCAACTGAAAACGTCGTCGTTGTCGTCATCACCGTCCTCGTCGTAGTCGCAGTCGTCCTGGTCGTCGAAATGAATTAATTGCCGTGTGGAACGGAAATATACTAATGCTGAATAATTTATTTAATCCTATATGCAAGGTTTTAAGTTGTTATACAAGTGGTAGCGCAATTAAAATTGGAAGAACATGTATAAACGAAATACATATATATCACTATAATTTTTTACTATAGGAATCCTGACAAGTGAATCCTGGGTATTAAGCTTCCATGATTTTGGCTTTTAAGATTTTTAATATCACATCTGGATTTTTAATATCGATATCTTACTGATGATTTTTTTGCTGCTATTTTTGGTAGCACTGATTTTGAGAGCTCATGCAAGTTTCGTGTTCTGTGTCACGCCGCCGTAAAACATCTTAAGTTTGGTCAATACTTTAACCATGAATCATCTTACAAACTGTCAAAATACGTGCGCTTGTAAGAAAGTTCATGCCAAGCTTCTTTCATTTCATGGGTTCCTGTTTTGACGAAACTAATTTCTGTTTTAATGGATACGTGAACGAGAAAAACTGCAGTATTTGAAGTAAAGAGCAGCTAGAAGCTTTGCAAGAACTACCAATGCATCTAGTAAAAGGCACTATATGGTGCGGATTATAATTTGGCGGAATTATTCGGCCGTATTTCTAACGTGGTTTTACTTGTATGTATGGTAGGGAGGCTTTACGTCTGACCAAACAGCAACTAAGCTGCAGTGTAGGAATGTCAATCGAATAATCCATTATGGAGACAAAAGTCAGTATAGGGATTAATATTCGGGTCTGCAGAAGTCATGGCTGTAGGCGATAGCTTGGTTTCGAAAGAATACAGTATATTCGATTGGTCCTTTTCTGGGAGTCTCATGGACTTCTCTAACTGTGACGAGGAGGAGGAGAATTTTCTAATGGAATAAGACCGTCGCTACAAGGTGATACAAAATAATTCCTAGTTATCCTGCATCCCAAAGCCTTACAGCACCAGGTGACCTCAACTCCAAAAGGGACTGGTGAAGGAAAGCCCTCCAATGGCTACGAAAATAAGGCAGAGTGCTGAGATACCCTACTGCCTAAGCCTTAACACTAATAAAGAACAAAATGGTTCATCTTAGATAGAAGAATAAGGATAGTAACCCAGATTTCAGATGGATCGTGAATACTAGAAGAATTGTGCGAAGGTACGTCAAAACAGGTTTGAAAATACTTCATCCACGGAACCATCAAAGGCTGATCGTTGTTGTTGAGTTAATAAAAGAGAATCTCCAGTTTTCTGTAATACGTAAGGGGAACCCATCGTGAAGTAGTGCAAAGTAGATGAAAATCTACTCGACGGTGTCAACGATGAGGTCATTTCTCTACCAGCACTCTGCCAAGATGCGGCCCGTTCTTCACAAAAAAAGCGATTTTTAATTCTCACCTTTCGTGATGAATACACCCTAAACTAGTTGAGAAACAAACTCTTAAGGTTGTTTTTGAAAAATTACCTCCTCACCAGAGCCAGAGTCCGAATAACCAGTAAGAGCCCTGAGTGACGAAAAAGAAGTTAGATTACTTTTTAAAAAGACTCAAGCCTGGCTTTCCGAATGCAGACTGGACTGATATAGAGATGAAAGAGGCAAGAACGAAGACGCCATTGTAAAGTTTAATCACGAGACTTTGACCTTGCTTCCATCTAGAGGGTACAAATTGTGCATTTTCATTAATCAGGTAAAGGTAATGTCCTTAACAGCCGTTAACTTACAAAGCAAGATAAATTATGAAAGTGCTACAATTAAATCTACAGCACACTAAATAAGCTTTTGCCACCATATTTTCATTTATATCAAAGAATATTTCTTACATGACCCTCCTCCAAGAGCCCTGGGTTAATGACAGCAAAATATGTGGTCTCTATAAACAAGAACTGAGAAAGCCAGAAGATCCTCATGAAGATCCTTCCGTAGCTCAATAGAAGAATCCTCGGAGGCATCAAGGATAAGGCAGATTCTCTTGACAAATCCCACCATGCCTAGTTGTCTTAAAAACTCGTATGTTACTTGGACTAGACTAGACACCCACTTTCCAGATAGCTCAAAATCCGTTAATACAAAAAACCGTCCTGGATCGGGTATTAACTTAACTATTCCTCAAGGTCTTGTTACAAAAAAAAAATTGACATGAGCTCTGAATAGCTTCAAACCGTATACATCCCCAGGTTTAGATCAAATTATATCAGCTAAGCTACAACTTACAATTGACATTACTCTGCCCATAATTGAAATGATCTTTAAAAGTTGTCAAGATCTGGTCTATATACCTCGGCGATGGAGAGAAGTAAAAGTAGTTTTCATTCCCAAAGCGGGCAAATGTTCATATGTCAACCCTAAAGATGTATAACCTATAAGCCTATCATCTATCATTCTAAAAATTCGGGAACGATTGATTGATATCCATGTACGTAATAGCATTGATAAAAGACTATCGATGTCCCAGCAGGCTTACTGCAAAGGGAAATCGGTAGTATAACAGCTTTGCACACTCTGGTAAGAACTATCAAATACTGCCTAGAGCAAAAGGAATATACTATGGTGGCCTTCCTGGATATTGAGGGCGCTTTCAACAACGTTGACACATCCGCTATCACTTCTGCTTTGACGAGCCTAAACGCTGAATACTCACTCTGTGAGTTGATTAATTTTATGCTAAAAAGCTGGATCATCAACTCTAAGATGGGGGATTTTTGTACGAAAAGGTCTGTCGGTAGAGGCACTCCGCAAGGAAGTGTTTTGTCCCCTCTCTTGTGGAACATAGAGGTTAATGAACTACTAATATCCCTTGAGAGGGAAGGATACAGAGTGGTTGCTTATTCCGATGATGTTGTTATCGCCGTCACAGGAGAACACCCTAACACACTGAGAGACCTCCTCCAAAACGCACTCAATATGCTCACTGGAAAGACTGATCACTGCGGACTTAGTATTAATCCTCAGAGAACAGACCTCGTCCTTTTTTACAATAAAAGGTGTACCACTTATTTTTACCAATAAAGCCAAATATCTTGGTCTGATATTGGACAAAAAATTAAGTTGGAAACCTAATACAGTAGCTCTTTTCTTTCGCAAGAAAGCCATAGGAAGCAAATGGGGTTTTCAACCTCGCATTACCTATTGGCTATACACATTGGTCATCCGACCAATACTTTTGTACGGGGTTGCAGTATGGTGGACTGCATTAGAGAAAGTCACATACTACGACAATCTCAGCAGAGTCCAACGCACTGCATGTCTCTGCATAAGCGGGGCATTAAGAATCACACCCTCAGCAGCGTTGGACACTCTCCTCCATCTGACGACCCTCGACATATTCAGCAAACAAGTGGCAGCGAGTACAACTATAAGACTCGACGCCTCATCTCAATGCACCAACAACAATGTGGGGCACTCCATCATTTTGAACCTCTTTGGTTCTATACCAAAGTACATAGACTACACTATTCCTAAACCATTATTTAGAAAAAACTGCCAGGTATCCATTCCATCCAGAGATGAATGGTAAGACAAAACTCCTGGACGACAAATGCATCCATTTTTATACAGATGGATCCAAGACAAATGAGGAAGTTGGTAGTGGTGTGTACTCAGAAAAGCTTAAGCTAAACATCTCATTCTGCCTCCCTATCGTTGTAGCGTCTTCCAAGCGGAAATTTTAGCGATCAAAGAGGTTCCTGGCTTAGAGAAAACATGATATCCGCATCTTCTTTGACAGTCAAGCTGCTATCAAATCCCTTGACGGTGTCTCACTCAAACATCTAACGGCCCTCGATTGTCGATCGTCTCTTATGGAGATGGCACAGCAATTTAACATTCACCTCTGTTGGGTGCCGGGCCACAGAGACATCACAGGAAATTGTAGAGCCGATGAACTTGCTAAAAATGGAACAGTCATACCTTTTTCACCTGAAAGGGAGAAGATAGGTATGCCGATAGCTACATGTAAACTTCTGCTAAAAGAAACAGCTTTTGCGATAGCAAGCTCTACAATTTACCAACATGCGCAGCCACAAAACTCATATGGCCTTCACTGGACATAAGGCGCTCTAAGGAATTGTTATCTCAAAGCAGACTTCATATTAGCTCCCTAATGGGTGTCCTTACGGGACACTGTCTTATAGGCAGACACGCAATACGACATGGTGTAGCCTCAAATGACTTCTACAGGAGCTGTATGGACGAGGAAGAAGAGAAAACAATCTCTCACCTCCACTGCACTTGCCCTGCTCTTTCACTAAGACGCAAAATTCATCTGGGAGCATACTTTTTTGATAATCCCAGTGTCTAGCTATAAAGGAGGTCAAATATCTCCTTCGCTTTATAAAAAGCTCAAAATGGTTCGACTAGTGGGAAGTAACTCTCTAGATTCATGTGGTATCACATTGGGCCTTTTCTTTTGGCCTAAATGTGTGGATTATGAATTTGCAGCTTCCTAACCTATGTGGTCTCAAAACCAAAGACTATAAGATATTTAGTAGTAAAGGGCCCACAGAAGTTAACTCACGTAAATGTTTAGTAAAAAAAATGTTTTGATCTTTTCCTACTTCCTATGTACATAAGTCCCTTTATTTTTCTACTGAGACCATATTGAGGGCTACTTACAAAAAATTAGTTGACTCGAAAGACGTTGCTTTTGCTCTCATCCAGTTATCCAGTTATTTTAAATACACAAAATTTGATGCGCATTTTTGTTTATTTTAATGCCTCCAGAATTATTAGACGGATTTCAAAATAAAAATGACCCCTCTCCCATTGCCATTATACATATAACTGTGGCCAAAATGATATGGTTTTGCTTAAAACCAAATAGGTAATGTGCGAAAATATGAAAAAAAGGCAACTCTTTTCAAACCGCACTTAAAGTGTTTTGCGTTTTTGATACAGACTAACGACCGACAACCATGGCTCATGGTTAGTCATTTCCATTCACTTGCAATTCAGTTAATATTTTCGTAGATATTTTTTGTTAATATTTTAAAACTCAGCACACGATTGAAGATTTTATTGGGGTGTTTTTTTTAAATTTATTTTTCAGAATACTCTTTCATAACAAAATTCATAAACATAGTTTTTAGGGTTACCATGGGTTCTTATTATACAAAAAGTGAAAAGTTTTTTTTCGTTTCTTGCGTGTTTTAAATTAACATCACGATTATTTAGATAATTTATATATTTTACTTTGTAATAAAGTTATTTTAGAAATGTGGAAGTTGAAATTTACCTTTGTAAGTAAAAAATACAAAAGGTTGACTTACATATAGTGTCAAAAGCACAAGCACACAAGCAAGCACCTAACATGGTAGATTAGAAATAACAAAAACTTTTAAATTAAAAATGATTTTATAGAGATGGTCACCACATAATTATGTGGGAAAATAAGGTATATGCTTTAGAGAAATATTAATAGCTACAGATTGTTTAAATTTTGGTTACGGAATAAAATATAAGCTAGACGATAGTAAAGAAGGCAGTGTTTCCTTACATTTAGAAATTTCGTTCTATTCCTAGTTTGTAAGGATACCGCGAAAGGAAAACGTGTTGCAAAAAAAAATAGTAAACGAAAAAATCTTAAATTCCTACAGTTACAGCCAATGAATGCCTCACTCTGGCTTTTGTTTGTTGTTGACCAAACATCACGGTTATACCAGTGGATACAACAAACCACATTTTTCTGATTTGATTTTGGCTAAATTTACACAGTGAAAGAGCTACACGAAATGTGGTATTCTCACACCGTCCATCAGTGGGATTAGGTTTTTTTTTTTTCCGCTGTCCTTGGTTACATCTTCGGATACACTGAACACGATGAATTTTAGGGATTGGAAAATAAGGTAAAGGAATTATAGGGCAACATGAATTTTTGCTATTTGCTCTTTTGTCTTGGCTACTTAACATAATGCAGTCTAATTAAAAAAGTTATTAACAATTTTAGACATATAAAATCAACAAAATGCTTGACGTTTCCAGGGTTACTTTTTTAAATTAAATTAAAGCACGGCTCGGTTTAAGTTTTCACGAATACTACCACTATCCGTCCAAAAAATGAATCTATTCGGTAGCAGAAAACTTCACAGAACCATAAGATTGATGGAGAAAAATCTGGACCTATATGATTCTAAATATATGCGCTTGAAGTAGTGTAGAACCACCAGATAATGAACTCTTGAATTTCCCACTCCGCATCGATGCAATGGACGGAACTATTGGAGCTATTAGAAAACATATATCTAATATAAATTTGAATATTATCATAAATGCCAAATATGAAATTACAATGGTTGCAGTTGAACCAAAGAAAAACATTTTGATTTTGTTATTTATGACTATTCGAAAATGGCAGTTATGTATTGTATGAAAGCTTATGCACAAACTAGTCTTAAGCTCATCTTATAAAATAAAGATCAGTATCTTGTTAAGTATCAAAGAGCGGTTTGAAAAATTAATGGTTTTTAATAAAATCACTGATGATAAGAACCGCCATCCAGGAAATACGATGGGATGGGCCGGGCAAAAAGAGGATGAAAAACTGCGCTCTTTACTATGGTGACTGCTACCACGAAAACCAACAGCGCTTATTTGGATGCGGATTCGTCATTGAAGCCAGACTTAGGCAAGAAGTCTTGAGCTATAAGTGCATCAATGAGTGCCTCATGACAATACGCATCAAGGCTTCATTGCAACATTAGCCTGATATTCGCGCATGCCCTCACAGAAGTGAAAGATGACAACACCAAAGATATGTTCTTCGAGCTCTTGGACAAAACATATGAGCAGTGCCCTAGATATTAAAATAGTCCTGGGTGATTTTAATTCCAAGCTAGGAAGGGAAGACATCTTTGGTGGAATGATCGGGAAGAACAGCCTGCACAACACTTCCGACAACGGATTCAGGCTCATAGATTTTTCTGCGGGGCGAAACGTCATGGTAGCCAGTAAGCGTTTTCCACACCTCAACATCTACAAAGGAACTTAGACTTCTCCAGATCAATCTACCGTCAACCAGATTGACCATATTGCGATCGACGCCAGACACGCTTCCAGCATTATGGATGTACGAACTTTCCGTGGAGCTAACATCGACTCGGACCACTACCTCGTTGTAGCCAAGGTAGCACTTCGGATTTCCAGACCCAAGGCAAAACAGGGAGGTGCTGGGAGAAGATACAACGTCGAATGGCTACAATCGCCAGAGATCGCCAAATCCTTTTCCGACCGAGTTACAAGTAACCTCTCTCAAAGTTTTCTGCCGCCAACACAATTTATCGAAAACCAGTGGCAACATTGCCAAGAATAATCAGAGAAGCCGCCTCTGATGTGCTGGGTTTCAAACAGCCACCAGCAAGGAACCCCTGGTTTGATAAGGAATGTCGGCAGGCAAATGCAGCCAAACAACAGGCACACAAAGCGGCGCTGCATAAAAGGACGAGAGCTGCTCGTGAGCTCTATGAGCAGAAAACCGAATACCGCTGACAGGCAAGATGATATCCATTCAACATAGACTACGAAAGGCAATAATCCCGTCATGCCCACTTAGACGAAGTAAAGATTGCCATATCTAAGCTGCAGTCTAATAAAGCCGCTGGAGCAGATGGCTTGCATGCCGAGCTCTTTAAAGCAGCTGGAGATAAGTTGGTTAGGAGCATGCACCAACTTATCTGTAAGATATGGTCGGAAAAATGCATGCCCGATGAATGGAACCTCAGTATTGTTTGCCCGATCCTGAAAAAAGGAGACCCTCTAAACTGCACCAACTATAGAGGAATAAGTCTGCTTAACATCGCCTATAAAATCTTCTCTGCCGTAATATATGAACGTCTAAAGCCCATCGTCAACAACCTGATAGGTCCTTATCAGTGTGGTTTTAGACCAGGAAAGTCCACAGTTGATCAAATATTCACATTACGGCAGATCCTGGAAAAAACTCAAGAGCACCAAATCGACACCCACCATCTTTTCATCGATTTCAAAGCCGCATACGACAGCATCTACAGGGACGAGCTGTATAGAGCCATGTCTATCTAGTTTTGGCATCTCTTCCAAACTCGTCCGTTTGTGCAGGATGACAATGGAGAATTCACGCTGCTCCATAAAGGTTGGAAACAACTTAACAGAACCTTTTGATGTCAAAAAAGGTTTTAGACAAGGTGATGCGCTGTCATACGATTTTTTTAACATCGTGTATCTTTCAAAATTCTGTCCAGGATTACTGGCATATGCTGATGACATTGACATAATCGGAAGAACTCAGCGTGATGTCAATGGGGCTTTTGTGAGTATTGGGGCAGAGGCGGAAAAAATGGGTTTAACGGTTAATGAGGGCAAAAGAAAGTACATGCTGTCGTCTAGAAAGGACATACAACACCGACGTTTTGGTCAAAACGTCACAATCGACAGACGTAACTTTGAGGTAGTCAAGGACTTCGTCTACCTAGGCTCCGCTGTAAACGCAGAAAACAACACCAGCGCTGAGATCAAACGCAGAATAACTCTTGCTAACCGCTGTTTCTTTGGACTAAGAAAGCAATTGAGTGGTAAAGTCCTCTCTCGAGGGACCAAAGTGTTGCTATATAAGACCCTTATCATCCCCGTACGGTGCAGAACCATGGACCATGACAAAAGCGGATGAAAGCACCTTGGGCCGCTTCGAGAGAAAAGTTCTTCGTGTGATCTACGGTCCCGTATGCATCGAAGGGGAGTGGAGGAGAAGATGGAACGACGAACTGTACGGGCGGTACAGCGACGTAGACTTAGCAAGAAGAGTAAAAGTCCAAAAAGGTGGAACAATCCAATGCAGTTGACAATGCAGGATATCAAAAGCAAAAAGATGAAAAGGCTAGACCAATGGTATATAAGGCATACTCAGTTCCGTTCGGTTTAAGGCAAAATTATGTTGCAGAGCTTGAGACTCATAGATATTGGTATTTTGGAAAAAGTCAGGTAAAGTGAATGGGCAAGTCCATTAA
Source organism: Eupeodes corollae (assembly GCF_945859685.1). Lineage (NCBI taxonomy): Eukaryota > Metazoa > Arthropoda > Insecta > Diptera > Syrphidae > Eupeodes > Eupeodes corollae. The sequence continues at coordinate 93,666,264 of NC_079149.1, read as the reverse complement.
TAGGCGTAGTGAAGAAGCATAGTGAAGTGAGGTTATGTATGGACTGCAAAGTCTCCATAAATAAATATATGAAGACCGAGCACTATCCGCTTCCTCATCCCGGGGATATATTTTCGAATCTAAGTGGTTATACTTACTTCACAATTCTTGATTTGACGCGTGCTTTTCAGCAACTTAAGTTGACAGACTATTGTAGAGACAATTAAGATATAATAGACTTGTTTATGGAGCAAAAACATCTTGCTCAATTTTTTAGAAAATCGTCGATAAAATTTCAAAAGATTTAGTTTATGCGTCAGGATATATAGATGACATAATTGTTAAAGTTACAAGTTTTTTAGATTGCATCTAGAAAACAAAAGTTGTTTTGGATAAGTTACAACAGCATAACGTCAAAAATTAACATTGATAAATGTAAATTTTTTAAAAGTAAAGTCAAGTATTTGGAATTTATTATAAGTGACGTGGACGTCATCCATGCTCAGATAAAATTGATGCTATTTTAAAATCTCCAAAACCAATAGATGTTTTACAGCTAAGTTCTTATTTAGGCCTCGTTAATTATTATTCAAATTTTTTTGCCAAATTTATCTTCCGCGCTCTATGAGTTATATGGTTTGCTGAGGAAGAATGTTGATTTTGTTTAGACTAAGAAATGCGATGAGGCTTTTGAAAAGACCAAACTTTTACTGACTGGTGACAAATTGCTTGCTCATTTTAATCCACTCAAAGAAATAGTTTTATCTTGCGATGCAAGTCACTATGGCATAGGGTGTGTCTTATCAATCATTGATAATGGTAAAGGAAAGCCTTGCATGTAAGCAAGTTGTTCTTTGAGTCGTTCTTTGAGTCCATCCGAAAAGCATTATTCTCAGTTGCATAAAGAGGCCCTTAGTATAATATTTGCTGTGAGAAAATTTAGAAAGTTTATTTTTGGCAGAAAGATTACTATCTTTACAGACCACCAGCCATTAAAACAAATTTTTGGAGAGAAAACACCTACCCCACCTGTTGCAGCTTCACGGTTGCAAAGATGAGCTGTAGAACTTTCAATGTATGATTATTGCATACTATACAAAAAAGGTGCAAATAATTTAAATGCAGATGGTCTGTCCAGATTGCCATTGTCCCATAAATCAGGAGATGAGGAAATCTTTAGAAATACTTTCAATCTTTCAGATAAAATTCGGTTGAGCTTGCATGAAATAAGAAAAGAGACCGAAAAGGATAAAATTTTAAAAGACATTAAAGAGTGCATGGAAGTTAATAAATGGCCTGATAGAAAAAATTAGAACTAAAGCGCAGATAATAGAGTTACTATAAAAATTGCAAATTAGATTTTTTTAAATAATTAACTAAAAGTTAACAAAAATTGCACGTAATAAAATGAGCTTGATTTCAAAACTTGCTTTGCTGTAAAAAATTTTTTTTCCAACTTTTAATATGTTTAAATTTAAATTTAATTTTTTACAAAAATAACCTTATGTTGATAGCAACATTTCGTGTTTTAATGTTTTTCTTAAGGACAATGTCAATTCGATTTTCCAAAAAAACAGGTGTCAAAATTTTTATTTTCAAAAAGGCGTAAGTTAATTTTTTTTCAAATTTTTGCAAATTTGGTATAACGTTTCAATGTGTAATATATACAATTTAATTAAAGTCACTTACGGTATCGGTTAGAGTAAACCAAATTTGTCGCTTTATTTTTAATTGCTTTAAACCACAAAATTATTTTTTTAAGGCCTGGACTTTCAACAGGAGAAAAAAAAGAGAAAAACAATTTTGGCATTAAGGGTTTCTCAACAGAGACGCTACAAAAGTAGAGTGACAGCGACGGGAAACCACGCTATATTTCTTGCCGTTCTTTTTACATTTATCTTAGGTAAGGTCTGCCATTTCATAATGGAAAGATATACGAGCCAACAACGAAATTATGAAAATTTACTACGGAAGTTCGGAGTCAGTGCAATCAGGTCCAATTTATGAGCGTCATAATTGTCCTTGCAGATCAAAAACTGAGCGACTAGTGGAAACATTTGAATTCACGTGCAAAGTACAAAATGTTCCAATACCAGTGAGACAAAAAAATGCCCGTAGTGTAGAAAAAATTGTTGCCGCTGAAGCTTCAGTTGCAGGAAGCAAAAATGTGTCTCTGACACGTCGTTCTCAAGTGTTGGTTATTTCTGTGACGTCGTTGTGGCAAATTTTGTGAAAAGATCTTGGCCTACATCCTTACAAGCTTAAATTGACTACCAGAAGCTTCGTATGTTCGTGAATTGGGCTGAACAACAACTTGAAAATGATTCGGATTTTCATCGAAAAATCATCTTCAGCGATATTGCTCATTTCTGGCTGAATTGCTTCGTCAATAAACAAAATATGCGGTAGTGGTCAGGCAGTAATTCACACATACTATATGAGTCATCATTGCATCCCGAAAAAATTACAGTTTGGTGTGGTTTATGGACAGGCAGGTCTTCTTTTGTGATAATTAAGACCGTCACGTTACTGTGAATGGGGATCTCTACCGTTCAATGATAACCGAATATTTGTGGCCCAATTGGAAGATATGGAATTGGAAGACATGTGGTTCAAACAGGACGGCGGCAGTGCCACAACCACAATCAATTTATTCGAAAGCAAGTTTGGAGAACGTGTTATCTCACAAAATGGTCCAGTCGCTCGGCCGACTAGGATGCGCGATTTGGTGCCTTTATACTATTTCCTGTTGATCTTTGCCAACAATCCAACGGCGATTGATTTTACTTCGTTGGAACATCGAACGTGAAATTGCTGTAGTATCGACCGTATTATGCTTGAAAACCGTCGAAAATTGGGTTCAACGTCTGGACTTATGCAAGAATTTCATTGATATTCAAAACCGTTTTTGTAATAAATAAAAAAAAACTGTTGTAGCGCTCTTATTAAAAACCTCGAAATTATGTCTTTTCGCCAAAACTGTATTGCTAAAAAAATATCATGTTGTTCTATTTGGGCAATATTACAGAACTTTTGGGAGTTCAAACTGTTTTGGGTTTTATGAAATTACAAATAAAAAGAAGCTTATTGTCCAATAAAATAACGCGAAGAAATTAAAAATGCAGTACAGGAAAAAAATGTCAGATCGCCCAAAAACTCACAACGTCAAGGAAGCGTACCAAATATTTATGGATTTATTCCACTTTCAAAAAGCGATTTAACGATCATTTTAAAAGTGAAATATAACGAAATTGTTTGCTTGCTCGCAGTGCTAGCACCCACAATTATGGCAAATAACCAGTGAAATATGCATGGAGAACATGCTGCCCACTGAAACCCTACTGTTTCCATTGATTATCGGACTTCTATAGTGAGCCCATTCAGGGGAGTTGCGGGAAGAAAACATGCCCCCATACATACCCCACTGTTTATACACGTTTTGAAGTCCAACCATTCAACATTTATGGGACTTTCTAAACGACGTTTCTAAATTTGAGTTTTACGATATTGAAAATTAGTTTGGGTGATATGAAGTTTTTCTAGACGTAATAAATTTATATGACGTTTTTCTTCTTGGGTTTTATGTCATTTCGTGATTTGGGTTATATGTCGTTGGGTAATAAGACATAAAATTATTGACACAAAGCCTCCATCCCCGATTTCATTAAACCCAAAGTCAAAATTCTTTTCTGCAAAACGACGATTAACAATTTGGACGTTCTTTTATTTAAAACTTTTTTGGGTGTTACGCAATTCGCTGTGTTTTTTTGTTTTAAGTTTTTGGGCCTTGTGACCAATTTTGGGCTTAATGACATTTTAGGATCTGGGCGTTATGATTTTGGACCAACACCTGACGCCTATTATATCTTCTATTGATTCAGAGTACTACTGACAAAAATTCTGTTAATTCCATAATTTTGTTTGAGTAAAAACGTAAAAAAAGTTGAAAATTATTTTTAAGAATACTTTTTACTATGATTTTCAAAAAATATCAAATGCATGCAGCTTGGTAGAATTTTTATTGTCTTAACTAAACTGAAATATTTAAACTTAAAATTTATTAAAAACCGTATTTATAAAATAATTGGATTTTTCAAAACTTTAAAAATTGTAAGTTTCCAGAAAAGAAGTTTTGATAAAAACTCTTAATGTTTCGGTTGAGGGTTTTTTTTCTGTGAAACAAAATACGTGTAAATTTTAAATGATGTATTAAAATAATTTTTCATAAGACTTCTATATATCCCTAGCGAGATAAAAAGCTCAAAAAATCCTAAATATTTTATTTTTTTGTTTCCAAACCAGCGCCAGCGTCAGCATTTCTGCTCTCAATTCCAGAAATGAAGTTGAGTACGTACATCGTGTAGTATAGTTTGGATCTGTTGCATCAAATCACCTCACTCGAACCAGTCCTTTCTTATTCTGTTTGGTTAGTTTAGTATGGTACTTGGTACGCAGTACAGTCCACAGCTAGCAGGGTAGGTATTTGCGATGTAAGAAAAATGTTGTTTATCAAACTGCTTTTGCCTTTTCTCGTGCTTTACAAAATGTTGACCAAAAGAAAAAAGGGTAGGTATTTTTTCGAAGAATTATCTTCACTCCTTCCAAGAAATCTGCTCCCTGGATCCATGGAATACTCTGTTGGGTTGGAATTGCTTTTTGCACCTTTTTTGCCATCCTTTCTCTTACTCCTCATAACCATCAACATCAACCCGACCTTTTCGTTCCTTCGTGCCTTCTCATGCCATAAGAAACCTTATCTACATTTTGTTGTTCATTAGGAAGCTTAAGAGTAAACGTGCTGAGCATTCCGATTTTGCAACAGTTGCCAACATTGTTGTTGCAATCTGAGTTTTAGTCAGTAGTTTAGTTGATGACAGTATACCTATAGGTACCCTAGCTATAGTGGATGTTGGTACAAAAAGAGACTCTAAGGATTCTTCTTATATGTAGGTACGAGTACCTACCTTGACTACGTTTTGAGAGTCTGGACTTCTTGGTTCCAGAGTTTTCTATAGTACCTTCAACTACCTTTACCTAAACAGTTGTAGTTTGGACTTGGACTTGGACCTGGACTCAGAGTGAGAGAGAGAGAAAGAACTCTTTTGGAATATTCAATTCAAAGTGTCGTTTTTCATTTTTCTTATCAGGATCTTGATATCATCGTTTCTATTTTGGTCCTTCCAAACGAACCAAACCAAATGGTTGACTTCCTAGGTTGTTGTGGGATGATGGCGATTTTTCTTCTTTTTTCTCTTTCTTTTTTATTATGGTATATTCAATTTTACTTATGTAGTAGTAAAAAATGTTCATCTTGTTGTGGTTTGCCCTTTTGACTTGGTTTCTTTGTATACCTATTCGGTTAAGGAAAGTTAATAGAAATTGGCTAACGTTACGAAACCATAGAAATTAAGAATGCTTTTCTTCAATTTCAATTTCAGCTACAGCTTCAACATGCTGTAGTTGGAATGATTCTCATCAAAACAAGGAACGTGGTCGAGGTGGGTACTATGCTTAAACTTATAGAAGGAGTTTGAATTTTAAAGGGTATACGTATCTATACACGAATCACCTAGCTGTGTATATTCTCACAGGACGTGCTATGAATTCATAGATAAATGTATAGCTATGAGGATCTAAGCTGAGCATGGGTATATGTAGATACTCTTTGGCGCTGAAATTTCTTATTTACACTTCAATATTTTGGGTGCACAAAGTATGATTTGTAAAACATCTTATGTAACTGTATAGATGATACCTAGGTCCTGAGTTATACATATGCAAGTACATGTATACCATGAATATTCGACTTTAACAGTGAATTGAAAAACCCTCGGGTGCAGAGAAGGTTTCAGTGTATTTATAGATGAGATGGCTGGATGTCCTTTCAAAATATCTATACTGGTAGTTGAGTATTTCTCTGGGTTGTGATTTTGAAATCGATATATAGTTTTGCTCGATCATGGAACGCCAGAGCATTGAGTACACATCATTCTCGTAGATGTCCTGTAATATACACGAAATTGAAAATCATGTCGATTTTGGAACTAGGTTACCGTGCTTCATTTATATTTGTTCTGTTTATAGATGTAAGTAGTGTATTGAAATCATTTCTCGGGACTCTCGGAATATGAGTTTGGAGTAGTTGTACGTATCGTGAAGGTAAATATGGAGCATGCGGTTGCATTTGAAAACACAAATTAAAAATTCTAACTAGAAGAAAAAGGAATGTTTGTAATGAAGGAAGACATCGCATCAAACTGAAAAAAAAAAGATGGAAATTGGTTTGTATGTATAGGTACATAACTGTATGTAAAATTCAAAGTGAAAAAATTCATTAGTGACGTATTGGAGTGTTGATTGAAAATATCGATTGACTATTTTAATTTTCTCTTATTTTTCCTGAGAACGTTACGATTTTTGACTTTGAGAACGAAGATTTTTGTACAGAATTTATTATTGAAGAAAAATTCTTGTGTCTGTTTGGGATTTTAATCAATGTGCTTATCATAAAATCCTTTCAATCTTTTAACAATTATATCTGTTATTGGTTGGAGCTGATGTTTCTGTTTGGTTTAGTTTGGTCTTTTGATTTTAATTTTTTTCTTTTTCAAAGTGTTAATAATATTTTTTATAAAATTCAGTGAATGAAATGTCCTAGAAAATATAAGTAAAATACGAAACTGGACGTAATTGCAATCGATACGACTTGTCGAATTTAAAATGTTGATTTTCTCGAAGTTTGAAGGTCCATAGAATATATAAAAATCTTTAGAGAGATTACTATGCCACAGTATATTCTTTTTTTCCGTGAGCACGAAAAAACATCCCTGGGATGCGTACTCAAGATGGCGAGGTACTCACGTGTTAAAAAGAGCAAAGGGTAACTTCCTGCATGTCTTTAGATCAACGTTTAAAAGATCCTTCTCCGTTAAATCGAGAAAACAATCAAAGAGAACTCCAAAATCTTTAAGACTACATATAAACACGATGTATATAGTGCGACAATATTGGGGCTTTCAATAAGAACGGTTCAAAAGTATTTTTTTAAAATAAAACAAAAACGGTTTTGGTTATCAATGAAATTATTTTTTTCTGTGAAAATACGTTCAATGTCATTATGTAAGGAATTCGATTTCTTTTGCATGGCTTCCACAGGCGGGCTTTTAGAAGTCTAGGCGATGAACCCGAAATTTTACGGTTTTCAAGTATAAATCAGCCGCTACTGCTGCAATTTCAACTTCCATATTCGAACGAAGTTTATCAATCGTCGCTGGCGTGTTGGCATAGACCATAAACTTGATGTAGTCTCACAAGAAAAAGTTACGGCGTCAAATCGTACGGCCGAGGTAACCAAGCAACTAGACCAATTCGTGAGATAACACGTTCTCCAAACTTGGTTTCCAATAAATTGATTGTGACATTCGCTGTGTGTCTTGTGGTGCCGTCCTGTTGGAACCAATTGCCCTCCAAGCCCATATTATCCGATTGAGTCCAAAAATATGCGGTTATCATCGAAAGGTAACGATACCCACACAGTAACGTGCTGGCCTTGATCACCACGGAAGGAGTAAGGCCCAATGATACCTCCGCCGCCGAAACATAAACCACACCAAACCGCATGCAATAATGACTCATGGAGTACGTGTGGATTGCTGCTTGGCCAATATTACATATTTTGTTTATTGACGAAGTCATTCAGCTAGAAATGAGCCTCATCGCTGCAAGATGATAATCCGAATCTTTTGCAAAGTGTTCTTCAGCCCAATTCACAAACCTACGACGCTTTTGGTGGTCAAGCGCCTTCAGTTCTTGCGTCAATTCAATCTTGTAAGGATGTAGCCAAAGATCTTTTTGCAAAATTCGCCACAACGACGTCGTAGAGATGCCCATAGCTAAAGAACGACGTGTGAGAAACACATTTGAGCTTTCCGCAACTGAAGCATCAGCGGCAGCGATATTCTCAACGCTACGGTACGGACACTTCTTTGTCTCACTGGCACGGGAATATTTTGTACCGTGCCTGTGGATTCCAATTTTTCCACTACACGCTCAATTCTTGATCGGTTTTATCGTTCTTATCGTGTCGTATTGATCACGGGATAGTTTTGCTTCTATTAGCATGCACAAAGCTTGACCAGGATTGAGCATAACTGACGAACTTTTTGAGGTTTTAGGTGGACACACAGTTTGTTCCAGTAATTCTACAGTTTTTTTCCTTCTGCAGCTCTAAAATTTAATTGAGCGGTGAAAACAAAGCTCTTCTGCAGATTTATCTTGAAGATCAGCTACTCTTTCTCGTTTTCTTTGCTTACTCAAAACATCAAAACTAGTCTGAGGGCGTCCATGGGGTAGTGAATTTATTTTAAATTTAACATTTTGATTAAGCCAATTTGATTCTTCCTTATCAAACACTGTCTTTGTACTGTGGGTTTTCTTCCACTTAGATTTGAGATCAAATACAAATCGAATTTCTTTTTTTAGATCTGAAACGTGATTTTCAGAACAATTTGTCTTTGCTATCAAAAATGTCCCAATATCTTCAAACTTATTGTCAATACTTTTAAATTTAGTAGTAAAAAAAGATTTCGCAGAGTTCCTGCCTTTTGCATAAGAAAAATTCCATGTTTAATGCTATTCAAAGAACCGAATTTCGGTAGTAACTTTTAGTAATTTCGACTCGTTCTTGGCTCGCATTCATATCTCTGCATCATGAATTGTCAAACCTTACTGACGAGAAATGTAAAAAGAGCGGCAAGATCTATGGCGTTGTTTGCTTTCCCTGTCGTTTTACTTTTATAGCGTCCCCGTTGAAAAACCTTGTATGTTAGAATCAAACGAACTTGGATTACTTTTTTAAGAAAGTCATTGCATGACATTCAAAGTTTAGCTCATTCTTTTTGACCCACATAGCAAAATGGGTAATATACTCTTGGAGTTTCAATCGATCTTTTATAGATTTTATGCTTTTGAAAGATTTTGATATCACCCGCAAAGTTTAACCACTGATACCTAAGACAAAGAGTAGAGTGCCTAAATAACTCAAGACTTGTTGCCTAAGTTTGACTCCAATGACAAAGCCGCATCCATATAAGTATTGTTGGTCTCCTCTCTGTATCAGTAACCATAGTAAATATCGCAGTTTTGTATCTTCTTTTTGTCCGGCCCATCCCATCGTATTTCCTCGATTTTGGTGATATCTGCCTTATAGCATAGGGCATCCGCTAATTCTGCGGCTGCACGTGGTCTATTAAGGGACCTAACAGAATACGTGCATATCCGAAGTTCGTTGTTCTTAATTCGTTGGCGTGGGTTGTCAACAGTAAATCCGTCCGTATCCGAGGCTTGTTGGCTTCATAACTGGTTTCTTTTATATGGTCAGAAAGTCACCCTGATGCATGACCTTCAACCTTAAGGACCAGTTCCTTGATTTAACTAAAAGATGGGAGGCAACAGGGTGAGAGGTGCCTTAATGGAAATTACTCTCCCACCCCTCGCTTGTTTGCAACCCCCAATAACTTTCCGTGATGGTTTGTGCATACAACTGTTATACCTGATATTCGGTAGCCTTTGCCATCTAAGATAGAGATAGTGCAAATATGCAAAGAAGGCGAGAAAGAGATGCTACAATGGCCTCAGATATATTTTCCTCCTCTTATCTATTCAAATATTATAAACCTGAAGAGTTTGTTTATTTGTTTCTTTGAACGTGCTTATCTCAGGAACTACTATTCCAATTTGAAAAATTCTTTAAAAGTTTAATAACCCATTTATTTGAAGAAGGTTACAGGCTATATAACATAACACTAAGACTAGTATAGTATAGGACATAATTGTTACCCTTTTTTATGGTACTAATAAACAGTAAATGACGGCAGAAACGGTTTGTATATTCCCGTTTCTTAAAATCCCGATTTCAAAATCCCGTTTTTTATAATCCCGATTTTGTATGTTCCCGCTTTTTGTAATCCCGTTTTTTACTATCCTGATTTTACAATCGCTGCTCCATAAAGGTTGGAAACAACTTCACAGAACCTTTCGATGTCAAAAAAGGTCTAAGACAAGGTAATGCGCTGTAATGTGATTTTTTTAACATAGTGCTTGAAAGAATAGTGCAGAGCTCACGAGTCAACACTAGATGCACTATCTTTCAAAAGTCTTTCCAATTACTACCATATGCTGATGACATTGACATAATCGGAAGAACTCAGCGTGATGTCAATGGGACTTTTGTGAGTATTATGAGGCAGAGGTGGCAAAAATGGGTTTAACTCTTAACTCTTGTTAACCGCTGCTTCTTTGGGCTAAGAAAGCAATTGAGTGGTAAAGTCCTCTTTTCCTCGTTTTCAATAACTGAACGAAATCTGCATAAGTGGCATGATTTTTCTGCGACTATCATCTCAAGAATAGATGACGCAATATTAGATCAACACTGAACCAGAGCATCATCGTCTTCTTCTAGAAATTATAAGCGGTACGGAATAAAAAAGCAAAACCAAATAAAATCAGCAGACAAACGATGCTTCGATTATAAAGGTTTTATTCCAACTAACTAGCTAAAAAATAGTTGACAATTTGTATATTAATAATAGAGGTTTTAGTTCAGCTATCGATTATGATAATACAAAACTAAATAAACATCGACACCTTTGAGTTCGTCACTAAGATAAGTGTAGCTTCATGTTTTCAGGAGATTCTACTCCTTCATATGATTTTCATGAGATTTGCCAATTTTCTAGTACTCTTATTAGATATCTGTCATTTGGAAGTGTTTGAGGCAAGAGCCAATATAGTTTTTAATTTTCGCTTTCATCAAAGGAAACCAATTAATTTTTTCTTAAAAATCGTAGCACTTTTCAACTCCTACATGACAAAGGGCTTCGCGATGAGTCTGTATAACGTTTGATTTTTGGTTTATCTTTCGATAAAGAAGTCCATTGACTAGTTCATAAAGGAAACTTTCTTTTTCTTCTAGCATTTTCACTAATCGCTGTATGGTCTTATCTCGTTGCTGCGATGGGCCAATGCATTCTCAAATGAGTCTGCTTCAACTACCATCTAAAAATTATGAACTCCGCTAAGAGCGTCAACATGAGTCACCTTCCTACCATCTCTATGCTCTATTGAATAGTCGTACTCTTGCAGCTCTAAGGCCCACCTCTCGGATTTAAAACTTCTTTGTTCAATGTCAAGGTAAGTGACTTACAATCTGTTACTATCTTGAATTTTATCCCTGTAAGATATATATTGAAACGTCTTAGGGCATTAATTATTGGCAAGGTTTCAAGCTCATAAGAATGGTATTTTGATTCCTGTACAGTTGCTTGTTTTGAAAAAAAAGAATATGGGGTGAAACATTTTGTCTTCATGACGCAGCAATAGTACTGCACCAAAACCAAGGTTACTCGCATCACAGTGAAGTTCAGTTTCAGCATTTGGATTATAAATGCTAAAAACTGGCGAGTCAGTGAGTTTGTCTTTTAAAGTTTCAAAAGCATGCAATGTAATGCTTTAATATTTGAAGGTATTGGATATTCCATCACAGCACGTTTACCGTCAGCGTTTGTTCAAATACCAATCTTTGGTTTCCGTCGCGACTAAAAAGTCATCAAAATACACCCGAAATTTACCAGATCGTATAAGGTTTTAAAGTTTTGCTCTATAAACTGCTAAAAAACAGCAGGTCCGGAAATCTATACATAAGCGCAGCTCCCCCGATCTCTTTTTAGACAAAACTATGGGTGAAGCATGCGGCAAGTTGCTTTCTCGAATAATTTTGTATAGTCATTGAAGTTGCAACATCTCACTTTGCCTCTGGAGATTATGTTGTGAGCTGAGGTTTTGGTATCAATCGTCACTGTATTGTAGCTCGATGACGTTGGTTAGAACTCGGGCGTCTTCATTTTCTCGTACTTTCTCAAAATTCTCTTGAGATCCGCAATACTATTCGCTGTAAGTAAAATTTGTTTGTTAGACATCGTGTCTGGTAGGTATACCTTTAATAATATAGTTAAGGATATCTTGCTCCTCGATATCAGCTGAGCTTGCAATCTCTTGCATGATGAGCACATATTGTTGGATGTTCTCGTCTCTTCGCTTTCTTCTGCTTCGTAAAGTGTTATGTACATCGGATGCTGAGGTGTCTTGTTGGAATTCACTGATTAGAGCTGTCTTCAATTCATTCCAAGAGCGACATGATGCAGATCTTAAAAAGACTTTCGCAGTTTCCTTTGGTAGACGTTGAGCATAGATACTTTTGATCCACTTCAGCACCTGGAAATTGTCATCGCCAGAGAAAGTTGGTAGAGAATCCTCAAAATCTCTAAATGAAAAAATTGAATTATTCGTCTCACCATGTTGACTTAGTTCAGCTAATTTTATCTGAAGCTGTCGAATTTCCTCTTTTCTTGCAACAATTAGCCTTAAACTGTCGACTTTCTGTAGTACGGGACTGTACTTTATCCCATTCTGAGGTAATAAGGGGTACGGAGTGAAAAAGCAAAACCAAATAAAATAAGAAGACCAACGATGCTTCGATAATAAAGGTTTTATTGCAACTAACTAATTCGACAATTGTATTTCCAAGAATTTTTTTTTGTCTATCAATAGTCTTTAAAAAATATTAAAAGGTGTTTGGGGATTTGTTAACATGCTCAAATGTACCGTAATGGTTTCTAAATTAACACGCAATTCTCTTTGACATTTACTCATTTTTTAATTAATTATCTACAATCATTTTCTTTGTTATAAATAATTGACTTCGAAGAATAAACGTTGTTGATGTTTTTACTATTTTATTTTATTTAAAGCAACTATGTTATAATTCAATTGGTAGGTGTATTTTGACTCCGGAGGCATTCCTCAAAGCTTCGTTTAATCCTTTCGTATTAAATTTTCCTTCTCAGTTTTCATCAGATTTAAAGTAAATTAATTGCTCGATCACGTATGAGTAGAGCTTAAAAATCCCACTTCTGAACTCGTGTGCGTTTATCAGAGATGCTATCTTTAGATTTTATCAAGAAGCACTCAATTGATAGATACATACATATATGTATAAACTGATTGAAAAAATATATATATGTACATAAAACCTTGGTTCTAAGAAATTCTGCCTATACATACCTATCTATCGAATGTCAGAACACGTCTTATACACATGTGTAATCTCTGTGGTGTGTGTTCTTATAGCCCACGCCACACACACGAATAGAAAGGTAAACCGATATATAATTTGTCAACAAAACTCAAGTAAGCGGAAATATCCCTAAGAAACAATTTCAGAATCATCCAATTTTCACTAAGCAATTTCACAAAACCGTTTTTAATGTGTGTTTTGTCTCTACACACGCATGTGATGATTTCAAATCTAGCTAAGTCTATGTGTACACAGGTACATTTAATCCTGCTGCCTACGTTTTATTCACACATATCTATATGCAGGTAAAGCAGAGAGTGTTATTCTTGTGGAAATAGCGGTCGTGGTGACAAAATTGATTTTTATTGTGTGCCGTGTGTTGTTGAAATTTCACCTGTAAATATTAAGGGTGAGATTTCTCGCACCTTTCAATGAAATGAAAACAAAAAATCAAAACAAATAACAACAAAACACAAAACACACATAAGCTCCAGCTGAGGAATCACGATCACGCATATTTATCGAAAATGTGCCTTAAAAAACTCACTCCTGGTCCTAATCCAAATCCCCTTCCCGCCCAGGAGCAAAAACAGCAGACAAAAATAACAAAAATCTAACAAAATTGTTTTGGCCAAATTGAAATTTAAATTCGACAAATGACAAATCCCAGCGTTTGTCAATGGAAAAGAGAATTCAAATAATTTCGTCGAAGAAGATAGAAAAAAAAAATTAATGGCAGCTCTGGTACGTGGTTTGCCTATCAAAAATGTTTACTTTGCTTTTTTTCATTTTTCAAATCAACTCCTCCTTTTTTCGTCGCGCCACTCCGGGCAGGGTGAATTTAAGGAACCCAATATTTTACCTTTTTATTTTGTTTTTTTCCTTATTTTTGATTTCACACCTTTTCATTTTGGGTACACGGAGAAAGTCGAGATTTGGGTCGAGGGGAGTGGGATGTTGATTTTAACGATATGCACTTGAATAGGTTTGGAAAAAGAAGCTAAATTGTTTGATGTGGGGCTGAGGGTTGTTTCAGTTTCATTTAAGATTTGATTCCCTTTGGGGGTTTGTCGTAAGTTGGTATAGTACTCGTATACCTTACTATGAGATAACACACTAAAGACCGATGGGCAACAATGTAGGGTTTTCTTTTTGTTTCCTTGTTTGGGTTTTAAATTAGCATCAAACATTTATTTTTATGGAAAATTTACCGCCCTTTTTCATCACCCATCAGACAGAAGGTCTTTTTTATTTTTGTTAGTATCAATTCGACCCGGCACGACCCCAAACGAACCGAACTGAACTGAATCAAATGCAAACCAACCCAAGTACCCAACCCGCTAACGTTCCTTGCCCTGGGGGTTCTAATTTAATACCGAAAAAGCGATGAATCATGTCCTGAAATCAAATTACCATCATCACCGTTGTTAACGTTCGTAAAAATGTCGTCGACATTGTTTCGATATGGTCTTGTAGTTGTAGACGTAGACGTACCTTCTAGACTCGTACTATACGTAACGTATTAGCAGTAGCTGTCATTGTCGACGACGACTTTCTTCTGATGGTTCTGGTTCTTCATTGCCCTTGTGCTGGCATCGAAGCTGGAACTGGCTGCCTTCATCATCATCTCCATTCAATATGTACTGTACTGTACCTTACCATCATCAAACATTCTAAGCAGCTATCTATGTTTCGGAGAGCGACTGATGCACGATGAGTGGTGATTTCTATTCTCTTTCGGTTTCATTTTAACTTGATCCTTCAAGGGGCATGTTATTGGATTTGATGTTGGAGCAAAAGGACATTTTTAATAGATATTATCTGCAATTTAAAGTTGGGAACATTTGTTCAATAAGGAAACTAAGGCGTGGGTTATTTTGAGTTCAAGAAGCTGAACGATCTAAGCCCCAATATTACAACTTAGCTTGACCATTTTTTTTCGATACAACATTTTCATCGGTCAAAAAGTTAACGCCATCGCTTGCCATTTAAATTCAACATTTCCTCCTTTTCAAATATCTCTTCAACATCAAAAAGTCCAAATAATCAATAAATTGTCCTGTCAATTTGGCATTGAATAAATCCACTCAAGCCTTCCAAGTCGATTGCTGAACATTGACCTTGGCTTTTATGTGGTCCCAAAGAAAAAAATCTTCTGGTCGTACATTAAAAGATGTTGATGATACATTTTAATCACCTCTTTCAAAAATAAGGAGCTCGGAAAACTTTTATTGTAAAACGGCTATCATCGTCATCATCCGCTCGATAACATGCATCTGGTCCTGGTCTCATACCACAAGTCTTCTCATTTGTCCCAATTTGCGAGCCAAACGGCATTCTGATCTATACCATCTTTGTAGCGTAAGCATGGTCTGCCACACTGTCACCTAAAATAAAATGTACTACAAAGACTTTCAGAACTGGTTTCTCTGCGCTCATACGAGTTAGGTGTCAAGCCAAGAATCTAGCGAGCTTAATTTTTGTCAAAATATAATTTCATTTTTTTCACAATGTCAACTTCGAGGTAGATTGCATATAGAGCATGATTGTAGCATCCTCGGAACCATCCTTTCTCACATAAGGGGCCAATAATTCTCCGCCAAAGCCTTCTCCTCGTACGCTTCTAAGAGGTCGAAATACCTGTTACTATAAGTACCCAGGTCTTGGATCTATATGTAAGTACTAGCGGAACCATTGTCCTGTAAAGCAGCAATTTAGAAGTTATGGCAAGGTTTTTGGATGTAAACAGTTTTCACTGACTGAAGTCTGTAATGAACTTTTTAATGGAAAATCCCAAGACGATTAGTACCCGTGGCATGATGGTTAGTGCGTTGGACTGTCATGCCAGATGTCTTGGGTTCGATCCCTGCCTATGCCATCTAAAGTCTTTTCACAGGTACTGCCTCTTGCGAGGAATTGACAAATTCTCCGAGAGTAACTCTTGTCATGAAAAAGTGCTTTCTCAAATTAGCCGTTCGGAATGGGCATATAAACTGTAGGTCCCCTCCATTCCTGACAATGGTTGAGAGTTGTAAGTCACTAGGCTCTGGTTCTTAATGGACTGTTGCGCCACCCAATTTATTTATTTTTTATCCCAAGACGATTGAAGGTACTTTTAAGGTTCTTGGTCATTTGTTTATTTTAAAATTATTCTCAAAAATTTTAACCCAACTTTCTGAGGCCTAGTTTGTTAGCACTTGAAATTCTTTAATCAAGGATAATTGTCCATTTAGTGTTGCTCAGCTTTTCGTAACCCTGTCAATAAAAAAGCTTTTTCCTCTGTGGGCTTATTAATGATTCACTTTGGAAAATTCCACATCTTCATCGGTTTAAAAGTTGTAGCCGATCGTCGCTCGCCTCCATTTCCTACGTTGCAACATCAAAAATACGCAATTATTAATTATCCTTTCGATGGGGGATTAAATAAATACACCCGAGTCTTTTAAGTCGATGATGGAGCATTGTTATCCATGATTTTAACGCGGTCCTAAAGAAAGAAAAAATGTCAATGGTGTTAAATTACAAGATTTCAATGATCAGGATTGATCACCTATTTTAGAAATAAGCAACGGTAAGAAAACTTTTCCTTTAAGTCTTCGAACTGTGACTGCAAAATTTTGTATCATTTTGAAGTTGTGCATTTTAACAATTACACATTATTGATGCGTATATCGTTCCTGTAGCACACGTGGCCTTATGGTTAGTGCGTAAGACTTTCATGCCAGAGGTCTTGGGTTCAATCCCTGCCTGTGCCATCTAAAGATTTTTCATGGGTGATTCTTATCACGAAAAGTCAACTGACAAACTACTTACTTACTTACTTGCTTAAGGTCCTACAGTCCTGTATGACCTAGGGCCTTTACTAACAAACTTCTCCATATAGCTCAGTTGCCAGCTGGATGTCTCCAGTGTTGCGCTCCAAGTTGTGTCAGGTCACGTTCCACTTGTGCGCGCCACCTGGACGTTGGACGTTTACCCTTCTGGCTAAGTCTACGTACAACTCGTCGTTCCATCTTCTTCTACACTCCTCTTCGATGCATACGGGACCGTAGATAACACGAAGCATTTTTCTCTCGAAGCGACCCAAGGTGCTTTCATCCGCTTTTATCATAGTCCATGCTTCTGCACCGTATAGCAGGACGGGGATGATAGGGGTCTTATATAGCAACACTTTGGTCCCTCGAAAGAGGACTTTACCACTTAATTGTTTTCTTGGTCCAAAGAAACAGCGGTTAGCAAAAGTTATTCTGCGTTTGATCTCAGTTCTGGTGTTGTTTTCTGCGTTTACAGCGGAGCCTAGGTAGACGAAGTCCTTGACTATATCAAAGTTACGTCTGTTGATGGTGTCGTTTTGACCAAGACGTCGCGTCGGTGTGGTATGTCCTTTCTTGACGACAGAATGTACCTTGTTTTGCCCTCATTAACCGTTAAACCCATTGTTGCTGTCTCTGCCTCAATACAATACTCTCAGAAGCCCCATTGACATTATGCTAAATTCATCCGATTATGTCAATGTCATCAGCGTATGCTAGTAATTGGAAAGACTTTTGAAAGATAGTGTCTCTAGTGTTGACGGGTGAGCTCTGCACTATTCTTTTACGCACGATGTTAAAAAAATTACACGACAGCGCATCACCTTGTCTAAAACCTTTTTTGGCATCGAAAGGTTCTGTCAAGTTGTTTCCAACCTTTATGTAGCAGCGTGAATTCTCCATAGTCATCCTGAACAATCGGACAAGTTTGGCAGAGATGCCAAAACTAGATATGGCATTACAGCTCGTCCCTGTAGATGCTGTCATATGCGGCCTTGAAATCGATGGAAAGATGTTATGTGTCGATTTGGTGTTCTTAGGCTTTTTCTATGATCTGCCGTATTGTGATTATTTGATCGACTGTGGACTTTCCTGTTCTAAAGCCACTCCTATTAGGTTGTTGACGATGGGCTTTAGACGTTCATCATATCACGGCAGAGAAGATTTTGTAAGCGATGTTAAGTAGACTGATTCCTCTATAGTTGGTGCAGTTTAGAAGGTCTCCTTTTTTCTCCAATTAGACGTTTTAATTCTGCTTCATTTGTAAACAAAAATACAAGGTTGGTCCTAAAACTCTTCCCTGCGGTACACCTAGTTCATGATATATCATATCATATGACTTCAATAATTTGTAGTACTCCCTGAGAAGGTGGATATGCTGTTTAAACCCAAGTGCCAAGTGAAAAACCTTCACAAGGGCTTAAGCATTGAGCAATATCAAAGAAGTACCTTTTCCACTACATTTAGTATATCGTGGAATGTTTATTTCTAAATCAACCTGATGTTTCCAAATTATTTTTTATTATTTATTATTTTTATTCCGAAAACTTTCGCCATGATTTGTATGAGCGATATTGGTCTGTAAGATATTACTTCTCTTTGTGGCTTACCTTGTTTAGGTATAACTTCTGTTGTAATTTTCCAATGTCGTGCCGTTTCAATGAAGGCTATCGAATGCATTTCTTTCAAAACCTTGGCAATCTTAATAGATAACTTATGTTGCACACGCTTCTGACAGACGAATTTCACATCCTTACTGGCAGCACAATACAAACATCTATTATGAGCAAGGGTGTAAGACTTCTCTAACATCTTAACGTCAGTCGGTCTTATTATTAATTTTTTCGTTCGTTTTTTGGAAAGTGTCACTTCGCAAATCCATATCAGAATAAATTCAGTGTTTCAACATCTATGATTGAATTCAAATTGCGAAGAAGATTGTTTCGTTGGGATTTTGCTGAACAGAATCCTTCTTCCATCTCCGATTTCGCGCTGGAGGCTGAATTGTACTTCTACCGTTGTCGTTCTCCTCATCGTTTGTCGTCGCTCGGCGTTCTTGTTTTGCCACTGGAATAGGAAAAGTACGTGCAGAGTGGTAGTTGGAAGTATTAGTACCTATTGGCAGTCAAGTGATTCTAGTAATAGAAGGATTTTACGGCATTTCGCATCTTTCATTCTATGAATTTATGCAAGATGTACATACCTACAACTATCTACATATTTGTATGTATATTCTTTTTTGTCTTATTTCTCCTTTTTTGGAGGAAGAAGATCGTGATGTCCTAGTTGGGTTATCAGATTCGTTGTCGAGATGTTAAGGATTTATATGCATGCTTGGGTATTGTGCCATAGTGTCAAAAGAATTATCTGCAAATGGAAGGGAGAACATAGAACAAAGTAGCAAGTAGCATGAATCAAATGTCTCGTCTCGTCGTCGTTATCGATGTTACTTTTTATTTTGCTTATTTTGTGTATAATTCAAATTCAGGGCACATCTTTTTATATATTTTCTGTCGAAATCGGTGTTTTAGTCATCTGAAGATGTCAAGTGCTGGATCTGGAGGCTCTGATTTGGTTTGAGGAAAGAATATTGTTCTAATAAGAGAAAGTAAAATATTAAAACAAGAATAGGCACATTGTTTCTCCTACTCTTTTGGTTTTCTTTTTTTTAAAGAAGTGTAACTGAAAGAAAATTTTGAAATGGAATCGACGCAGAAATGTCCAGACAGGTTTTTAAGGCTGGGAATTTAATAAGTTTAGTACCCGAAATAAAACGACGATTGAAAATGGTTTTACTTACATTTATTTAAAGATTTATATTTTTTTTATTTTTTTTTATTTTTAAAGCGTATCCTTTTCGGACTTAATAAATCTAGTAAGACAGTTTTTTAACTTAATATAAAGGTTTCAACCAATTTTGTGAGATATATTTTAGGTTAGGTTAGGTTAAACTGGCTGTCTATGATGGAAACGGACTCACTTAGGCCAGTTTATTGGCCCATTGTGATACCACATGAATCGAGGCTTCCTCCTAAGCTCAATGGAACCAGTTTGAGTCCCTTACAAAACGTGAGAGGCCGATTATGCTGATATGTTTTAGATTGTTAAAGAAGAATTCTCCCAAGGTAATTCTTGCGTTTTTGAGCTAGAGAAGGCATGTACAGAGAAGGTGAAGAACTATTTCCTTCTGTTCCTCGTCCATACAGCTTCTGCAAAAGTCATTTTAGAATACCCCTAGCCGCGTGGCGTGCTTTCCTATTAGACAGTGTCCGGTTATGACACCTATTATCGAGCTTATACTCGTATGCTAAAGAGAGTTAGAGATAACAAGCACCTTGTAAGTTTTAAAACTAGTGTTGGCCTGATGTTTTTTGTGGCCTAACACGTGGTGATGTTGTTCCTCCTGGTTTTTGCCTTCTTTATAGCGTTTTTCATTAGGAACAGTTTACAAGTAGCGATTGGAATTCCAGGATGTGCCAAACGTGTTAGGATTGGCTGCACTGTACCCCTCCTGGCAAATTCATCTGCCTTACAGTTACCTAGTATGTCTCTATGGCCCGGCACCCAGCAAAGGTGAATATAAAACTGTTGTGCTATCTCCATTAGAGATGATCGACAGTTATGGCCTGTTATAGAGTTTGTAGAGACAGAGTCCAGAGATTTGATAGCGGCCTGGCTATAAGAGAAAATACGGATATCAGATGTTGATATCACGTTTTCTTTAAGCCAGAACAAGACTTCTTCTATCGTCAAAAGTTTCGCTTGGAACACGCTACAATGATTGGGAAGGCGGAATGAGAGACTTAATTGCAGTCGTTCAGAGTACACACCTGCACCAAATCCTTCTGTTTTTGAACTATCTTTATAAAAATGGATTGACTCGTCTTCCAGGAATGCCCTATCCTCCCAGAAAGATCTGGAAGTTTCTGTCGAATTGCAGTTGGGGGATGGTGTAGTCTGTGTACTTTAGAATTGATACCCAACAATTACGGAAGCTTTGAGGCGAATAGCAGAGCTTGCAGCTATTTGTTTGCTAAATATGTCAAGAGGTGTAAGGTAGAGCAAGGTGTCCAGTGCCGCAGATGGGATTGTGCGAAGCGATCCGCTCATACATAGGCAAGCTGAACATTGAACTTTTTTTTTAATTTATCTCAGTTTATAGCTTTCTCTAAAGCAGTCCACCATACTGCTACACCATACATGATAATGGGTCTGATTACCGATGTGTATAGCCAATGCGTGATTTTGGGTTGTAAGCCATATTTATTACCAATACCTTTTTTGCAAGAAAAAATAGCTACAGTAGCTTTTTTTACTCTTTCCTGTACGTTGCGTTTCCAATTTAGTTTTATATCTAAGACAAGACCCAGGTGTTTATCATTGTCTTAGAATTCTAATTGGATTCATTTTATAAAGGGAGGTTTGACAAAACAAAATTCCATGTACCTCCTCGATCCAAAAATATCAGCCCAAAGTATTAGTGTGTCTAAGGCATTTTGTTAGAGTTCTTTTGAGGTGTTAAGATGCTTTCCTGCAATGTCGTCCGCATAGGCTATCACTCAAAAAACCCTCCGCATCCAGACTAGTAAGGATTTCATTTACCACTAGGTTTTAGAGGAGAGGGGATAGAACACCACTATAATGTACTTGATTATGATCTCCAAAGTTTTTTGTACTTAATAACTTAAAGTGGCGCTACATTCTTATATGAACAAAGCCTTACCTATTAAAATTGTCCATCGTGCACACTCCAAGTTGAGTGAGGTCACTTTCCAATTATGCGTGCCACCTGATCAGCGCTGTCCTACGGACGTGAATTAGAAAACTTGTTTGGCCGGAGAATTAGCTTGCATGCAATCTACGTTACCCAGCCATCTCATTCGTTAGACTTTTATCCTTCTGGAGAAGTCTATAACTCGCCTTTAGAACATGCAGCTCATCTTTTACCTTCTCTACATTTTATGCTTACGGAACAGTATATCACGTGGAGAATTTTTCTCTCAAATTGGCAGAAGTTGCCCAAGCTTCTGCAAATTAAAGTTGATTAGTGTTCTATAAAGTGACACTTTGGTTGCTCTAGAGTCCAGAGCCCAGGTAGTAAAAGTTACATTTATCGATAGTAAAGTTTTGTCCCAGAAGACTATGTTGTAGGTCATTCTTGACGATAACATGTACTTCGTTTTGCCCTCATTAACTGCTAAAACCATTTTTGCTGCCTCTGTCTCTATCCTCACAAAAGCTCAATTGACATCACACTAAATTCTTTCAATTATGATAATGTCATCAGCATATGAGAGTAATTGGACAGACTTTTCAAAGATAGCGCCTCTAGTGTTGACTTGAGAGATCTGCATTATTCTTTCAAGGACGATGTAAAATCGCATGGCACCGCATTACCTTGTTCTAAAGCCTTTTTTAACATCATTAAAACATTAATGTTTGGTCAAGTTGTTAATGGCAATATTTATGGAGAGGCATGAACACAAATGGAAACGTTTGGCGAAGGTGCCAAAACTAGGCATGCCTCTATATTGTTCGTTCCTGTAGATGAGGCCTCGAAGCCGATGAAAAGATGGTGGGTGTCGATTTCATGTTCTTATGTTTTTCCAGGATGTATCGAAATGTAAATATTTGATCGACTAGATTTTCTGTTCTAAGGCCCTACTAATAAGGACCTATCAGGTTTTTTACGATACGATTGATTGATTGATTGATTGATTTTTCCAATATCTTGCAATTAATAATGAGTTTTTTCCTTATCGAGTATGTTTTCTTACCACAATATTTTACAGATAAGTTGGTGAATGCTCTTGACTAAATCATCTCCAGCTAATGTAAAAGGCTTGGCACTTAAGCAGCCCCACCTTTGTTAGACTTTAGCTTCAATATATCAATTTTCACTTCGCCTAAGTCAGAAAGAAGGAATTGTTGTCTTTTTTTCTGTATGTTGAATAGATCATTCCGCCTGATAGCAGAATTCGCTTCCTCGTCTACTTTCTATAATCTTCAAAAGTATAGTCCTTCAATATCCTTAGCAATGACTTGCGGTTTTACTATAATGTTGTTTTAAGCCTTCGGTTCGAAGTTTATGATTTTCAAAAATTCGTTTAACCTGGTCTTAAAACTTTCGAACTTCATTTCTTCTTCTCAACCTCTCAGTGTCTCTCTGTTTCCTTCTGAGAGGTCGGTGTTCATCTCTATTCTTCTATACTCATAGAGCTTGTAACATGAAGATCTGAAGGAAAAAGTGGAGGCGGTGGGAGCTGCTTTCCAGCAAGTGTACAAGGTGAATGTTAGAATTCGCCCCAACCACGACCTGGAAAACAGAGCCCTACTTAATCACTTTTACCTCCGTAATGATATCACACATTGGCGATCTGAGAACAGCCGTTTCCTGCGGTTCAATGATGACTCCTTGGCAAATGTCATGATCGCCGAGCAAACGAGACCAAGTCCCTTGTTAGTGACGAAGGTTGAGCTTCAACTCATCTTCAATTCAATAAAAAATAAAATGTCAGCAGGTATCGATGGTATATTCAACGTTGTACTAAGACATTTACCGATGGAAGCAATTGACATTCACAATACACTCTTCAACAATGCACTGAATAATACAAATTATCCAGTGCATTGGAAGACCGCTGTGGTTCATCCTCTCCCGAAAAAGGGAAATGACAACTCCAACCCGTCAAATCTTCGTTCGATAAGTCTTCTTCCGAGCACCAGCAAAGTTTTCGAAAAGATCATTAATAGGGCTCTGATTAAGTGGGCTGCGGAAAACAACATAATTCCGGATAAACAGTTCGGGTTCAAGGCGGGTCATGACACAATTCATGCTGCGTCTAAACTCGTTTCTGATATCCAATGGAATAAATCGAAACAACAATGCACAGGTGCTGTTCTGGTTGATTTGGAAAAGCCCTTTAACCCTGTATATTTAGAGGATCCTTACCTTAAACTGAGCAGGCTTGGCATTAGCAAGCCATTGTCGTATATACTTTATGATACGCTTAACGGTAGAAAGTTTGTTGTCAAAAGTGGCAATGTAACTTCTACCACAACATTCTCAATTAAAAATTGTCTTCAACAGGGAGCGGTGAATTCGCCGATTCTCTTCAACATTTACACCAGGCCCGAGAGGTTGAGGTTATTAGAAATCTCTTGCAGCGTAATTTCGACAAGACTCAGCGATATTGCGACGACTAGAAACTGAAAATAAATGTCCAGAAGTCGGAGACAATTCTGTTCCGGACTCCGTTGGCTGGGGCCACGAGGGATACGTGTAAGAATTGGCGCAAGATGGTCATCGTTGATCTTCACGGGCAGCCATTATTGAGCAAAAGTGTAGTGTAGTACCTCGGTATTTGGTTAGATCAGTATTTGTATTTCGACAGACATATAAATGCTGCTCTGACCAGGGCCAAAGAAACCTTCGCTCTGACGAAACGTCTGTTTTACAGCAGTCGACTTGACCCCAGAGTGAAGGTAATTTGCTACATGGCCCTCATACGGTCGATGATCGTTTATGGTTATCCTGTGTGGTTCAACGTTGCCCCTTCCCAGATGTAGAAGTTTCGGGTGTTCGAGCGGCAGTGTTTACGACGCTGTACTGGCTTGTATCGAACAGCCGAATCTTCTTATGTGCATTACTATTCCAACGAAGTTCTATTCAACGGGGCTAGAATCAACAGAATTGACTATTTCGTGATAAATTTCGTTCGAGATCACATTGCAAGAGCTATGTGTTCGACCAACAATTTAATTTTTGGGGCGTTCTATCCGAAAGACGAGTATTTTGAAAGTGCACGCTTGAGCGGCTTCATTCCACCGGATGTATTCCTTTTTCTTAGATAGATGCGGTCTGATACAGGATTGATTGTCAGTTCCGCTAATCTACCACGTCAGACAACGAACCGTGGAGAGGCGACTCCGGTACAATCGGGACATCATGGCACAAGGCGGAGCAGAGCTCCTTCGGTTCAGTAGGGCTGTGTCCGAATGGGACCGAACTGAAAGGGTGAAGGAGGAGAACCAGTTTGGTGGCTTCAAGCGGCACTTGATAGTGGGTAGTCGAGATGGGGTTCTAAGCCTTGGCCGGCCAACATACTTGTTTTATAGTTTTAGGGTTTAGTTTTGAGTAGAATAGATAGGTTTAAGAATGAACTAATAAAAATTAGTTAAAAAAAAGAGCTTGTGACAGCTCTGGTCCTTCTTGTTGGTGGCTGATGATTTAATAGTCTCTCTCTTGCTATTGTTGCCGTTCGACTTTGTATCTTCTCAAAGTTTAAGTGTCATTCCATGTTTTCAGATTCAGTTATAGCTATTAATTATACAAATTGTATAAATTGAGTTGAATTTCTTAAACTTACAGAATAGTTATCATACTTCTTAAATCCATCTTTTGCAACCATCAAAAGTTCTACAATAGGAATAATAGTAATAGAATCAGTAGTACTAGCAAAGTCTCTTGTGATCTTGAAAATCATCAATGTTTTATTTATTAACCCTTGGTCTTCTTTTAGTGGGAAAATAGTTCAACGAATTTTGAAACTCTTCTATGATATTTATTTAAAAGAATCTCGTTGATCTCCAAGAATAAATTCTTGTATTCGTAGTGAAATTGTTAACAATGAGAAATATAAGTTATTTCTTCATTTCAACAATTAAATCTAAGAACATAAAAGAAAAAGCATTTTTCAAATTTCAGTTATCTACTAAATTCCAAAAAATGATCTTATCAATTTTACTAAAAAATTTAAGGATTTCTTATTATAAGATAGTATTTGCTCTAATGTCCTAAGAATTTACGAAATGGCAAGAAAAAAAAAACACAACTTAAGATATCCATCTAGAAATTTATGTAAATAAATTACTATACACATCAATACCAACCTTTAAAAAAAACAAGAGAAACTTGCTTTGCTTATGGTAGGTAAGGCATGTAGATAGAATTTCCTAAACGCTAATTAGATATGATACAATAAAATGCCTAATTGAAATGGGCTCAGAGCTGCGGTTGGGTTGAAATCTTATATATCCTTTTCGCATTGCGTTGCTCGGCAATCCCACATCACTCTCATTTTGATGCTTGATATAAAATAAATTATCTACCCTATTTTCCTGGCATTGCAGAAGCTATCTTATCTTCATTAAGGATCATTACCGACATTTCAACCTTTATATTAATAACAAACGTAATGTTATTAATTTTTTCTGTTCGCAAGTACTCCTTCTTTTATCATTTAGCCTAAATTTTGGAAAACTTACCTCGACCCGGCGGAAGAAAAAAGAGCCCATTTTCTTGATTCCTTCCACACATACATTCGACAAAGTTAGCATATCCCCCTGTCAAATATTTGCATATTATCGCACAATGATACACAAATAAAGCGCGCGTTTCCTTTTCATCTCAACTCAAAGTAACGGTAGTGCGGTAGTAGGTGTAGTATGTCTTTCTACTTTGTGTCAGGGGATAAAATAATTTTCTTTTGCCTTTTTCCATCCACTGACTGGGCCAACAATTTACCATCTCCATCTCCATCTTCACCACAAGATGTGAATATTTCTTTACGTTTATTAAACCACAAGGAACTCTGTATCCGTTTTTGGTTGTGTTCAAAGTTGGAATTGGGAAGAGTTGGTATGGTGCTAGTGAAGGAGCCAACGAGCTTGGTTCAAGGGTGGAAAATCGTATATAAAACTCTGTTTCCTTAATGTGCCGAAAATTAATGTTAATTTCATTCAGATAGCAAAAACTTCGCTACTTACATCTTCAAACGGTGCACAGGACACTGAGAAGGAAAAAGAGACGAGACAGAAAAGCGTGTACAGCGTTCACCGTCGTCGTCGTCGCTAGTTTGCCATCCCGAATTGACCATTTACATTTTAAATAGATTTTTTGGCAGAAACCAGCACATTCTGGAAGGAAGTAAAGGACTGAGCTGAAGGAGACGCAAAGAGGATTGTATTTTACTTTGTTGTCTTCATTCATTGCTCGCATCTGTTGACTTAACTAAGCGGAGTGAGAAACTGCAGAGGCACACTCTTGAGAATGAAAGAAGGTAAACTGTATTGTAGTGAACCGCGTGCGCTTTTCATAGGGTAGGTTTTATAAGTTTGGTAAAAAAGAGGGTTTTGTTTGGTTTATAATGGATTAATGGTTATTTTATTTTTGGCAACATGAGTGTTGACAGTTCACACACGTTTCGTGTTTTGTGTTATTGTCAAACATCGTCAGTAATGAATCGCCTTACAAACTAAGAATGCTTGAAAATTATTGAATTTTATTTTCAAAATGCGTGATCTGCTCAATAAAATTCAAATTTTGGACGAAATTTAAATTAAAGAGCATATAACCACTAACACGCGCGCCGCCTCGTCGCGGCCGTCGCACGTAGAGTACGAACTGAGGACAATATCGCATTTGCATTGGACAGTGTTAGCTATAAGCGTCAATTAACGATATGGGCACCAATTATTATCTGTGATTTAGGTGTGACTTTCGAAATACAACTATACCTACCAAAATATTGAATTTTTGGTGAAAGAGCTCTTGAAAAATTAGCCGAAGGTCAACTTTTTATCGAAAAATTGTGTGACGAAGCTTATTTCTGATTTAATGGTTTCGTGAGACAGCAAAACTACCGTATTGAATTTAGGGCCAGCCATATCTCAGAAGCATTTTAACTGCAAGAGCTACCAGTGCATTTAGAAAAAGCTACTGTAGGGTGTGGATTGTGGACTGCGGAGTCATTCGGCCGTATTTTTTTAAAGATGGCTGCGAATCGCAACGTTAACATGCGAGCTATCTTTTTTTTCACTCGAAATGGAAGAGCTTGATTTCTGATTTTCACAAAACGGTACCACATGCCACGGCGCGGCACGGCAATTTCGGTAATTAGTAAATTTCATGATAGCTAAGTTAAAAAGAACTGCAAGGTAACTTTAAATCATTTATTTGTGAGATATTTGAGAACTAGTACAAACATTTTATCAGAAAAGGTTAATTCATATTTTTGTTTTATTGTTCAGGGTACAAATTTGTTTTCGTTGTTTTTCCACAAAATCAGGCACTTTTTATCTAAGACCTTCCCTGCAATGCTTTAGTTTCTGGACTTCTTATGAAAGCTTATGGAAATAAATTGGGAAAGCATATAGATTTTATAGATTAGATTTATTTTTTTAGTGTTAAATGTTCATACATAACTATTTTATATATAACATCGCATAGCAGATTGCAACTTTGTATTCTATAAACATATGTAGATGTCTTTTAACAATCTTTAAAAATGTTCGTTAATAAATCTGTTTCTATATTCTAATGCGATCTTATAATACTTATATAACAAGGGAGTTTCTACTTTATTTAGATGTTGAGTGATCAGTTCTTCCGATAAAACATCGATTCAAAAGACATGTCTTCTTGTTTCTCGTATCACTGGACATCTACCCATGAAATGAAAAATGTTTTATCTCTCATCCATATTGCATAGTTCGCACATCAAAGGTAAATCATCTCTATGGGGAATGAAATTTAGAATCAGCAGTCCTTCTCTAAGTTTAAATATCATAGATATTTAATCCGTTGTTAGGTAATCTCGGAAGAAATTCTTTTGATTGGAACATTAGACATTATGTAGATAGATTCTTTTGCTTCGAATGTGTACTTCAGCCTATATCGATCATCTACTGCAGTAATTAATTGGTACAGAACGGGTTTCCACCTAAGATAGTCTTCCGGTGCCAGATTTATACCTTCTACTTCAGCTAGCTCTAGTCACTCTCTGAACCAACCTGATTTTCTCTGTACCCACTCGTATAGCCTACCGTGCTGCTATTTTTGGGAGACGCTCATCTGACATCAGAAGGACCTTACATATGTAGTCCACATTCAATTTCAGTGGAGTGAGTCCTGTTTCCAGTATTAACATGTAGTTCGGTGCATTCGGTGGTAATCGAAATATCGTTCTTATATAAAATCGGATGAATTTTTCAACAGTTTCATATTTTTTCTACCCCACACTTGAGCTGCATACATTAATGTTGACTCCGCTAACGATTCAAATACTTTGTATTTACTGCTGTGAGCTATATGCTTATTACTGAACATGTTTTTCCATGCAATATTCATAGTTGTTTTCGCTTTTTGTAATTTATTGGCAAGATGTTTTTCAATGCTGTTTTTACTGTTTATATTGATACCAAGATATTTATATCTATTCTTTAACCACCTTTATTTTTTCATTATTATAAGTCCACCGTTCATGACTGATTACTCTTCCTCCACCTTTTCGAAAAGCCATTATCTTCGACTTCTACAGGCTAACCACTAATCTCCAGGTTTTACAGTAGATACCTAGTTTATTAATCATGAGTTCTAGTGATTCTGGTGAGTACGCAAACAACACTAAATCATCCGCAAAAAGGAGAGCCTTGATGAGAATACCAGTATATTCTACTCCTCCTGGAATACAATCCGTTATATCATCAATAAAAAGTGCAAATAAGCTTGGACTCAGCATACAACCTTGCCTTAACTTTGTCTTCGTTTCAAACAATGTCGAAATATTTTCTCCATCCCATAATGCAGCCTTTGTTTCCAGATAAAGATTCTGAAGTACCCGCCCGAACTTGTATGACATTCCTAATCCAAACATTTTGTACATCAATGCATTGCGGTCAATCATATCAAAAGCTGCCTTAAAATCGACGAAGAAAACATACAGCTTTTTGTTTCTTTCCAAATAGAAGTCTGCGATACTTTGTAGTACAAAGATGTTATCAATGGTGGAATATCCTTATCTGAAGCCAGCTTGAAATTCCGTCAATAGCTTGTGTTCGTCTATCCACCTTTTAAGTCTGTTATGCAAAATTGATGTAAATATTTTGAAGGATGTATTTAAGAAAGAAATTCCTCTATAGTTTGCAGGGTCCATTGCATTACCTTTTTTTGTGGATTGGAAAAATAAGCGCTTCTTTGAATTCTTGCGATTTCCAGCCTTGAGTCTATTGAAATCTGCATATATTTCCTCCTTCTGTATTATACCTTCTAAGATCTCACCACTAAAAGCTGGCTGCGCAAACTGTATCATATCAGTGGACGTAGGTAAATGATTAAGAAGTTCGGTAAAGTGTATTCTTAACTCTTCACAATGTACTCGTAGATTATTATTAATAACATATACCTTGTCATTTATTTGATGTATTTTTTTCCAAAAATCACTCGTACTCTTTCAACTTACTAATATTTTTGCCTCAATTCCATTGTAGGTTATTTTTTTCTTCTTACATAGTACTTTCCATTTTCTGTTTAATTGGATGTAGCGTAGTCTAGTAGACTCATTGTTGTCTCTTCTATAGCTATTTAGCCAAATATATGCTGATTTTCTTGCCGACATGCACTCCGAATCAAACCTAAATTGTTTAAATATTCTCCTTCCATCGTAATTCTTTGGTATTGAAGCTGCTTTCTTAATGCAATCTTCAAGTATTCTCAAATTACAACTTTCGTCTGTCATCAGATTTATATCTAACCGATTCTTGTATGTAATTGCATTTGAATGATTCCAATGTAGTTTGGGCATCAATTTTAGGTTCCTGTTTTCCTCATTATCCGTTCTCTCAATGCTAAAATGGATGACAATTGGCATATGATCCGAAAAAGGTACTTTCTTCACCTGGAAATCAGTAATCACAGAATTCCATTTCAATCCAGCAAGTCCATAATCAATGACAGAACTTCCCTGTTCTCCAACAAACTTATGGTCACCAAATTCATCTCCATCACTCGTACCATTCAGAATTCGGAATCCAAAAGAATTGCAGAGATCAAGTAATTGATTACCTACCTATGTATATTATTTCTCACCAAATCTTTAGATTTTTTGACCTCTTCTCTTGTTCTCTTCACCATCTGTTGTACCCACTCTTGCATTTAGATCTCCTATTATTAGCAAATTTGTACCTGTTCTTTCATCTTGTTGAAATCAACATCTTGTGAGAAAGCATATACATTGTTCCACCAAAAATCAATTTTTGTCCAAAAATTTAACCAAAATCCGCAGTCAATTAGACTTAAGATAATGTCACTTAGATTTAAAATAATGTATGACAATCTTGAGTATTCATAAGCTTAAGAGATCATAAAATTTAGCGTCTTTCTATTTCTGAGCCTTTTTAGAAATGACATTTATCAAACTTCTTCGTGAGTGGACAATATTTTTCAATTTTGGATTTAATAATATGCGTTAAGTGAGTGGCTTTGATCTTAAGCTTTTACGTTTTGTTTCGATAAGTTACTTTAAGGCTTTTTAAGCTGCAGTATACTTTAACTTTAATTCTAATTCTGTTATTAAATCTGATATTCTTCCTGAGTCCTGACAATGGAATCACTAGAGCCAAACAAAAGGATGTGCAGGTAGGATTTGTACACTGTATTGCGTTTTGGTAAAATAGCGCACTACTTAAATGAAAATTGCAAAAATCATGAGAAAATTGTCAACAACAAATGAGCTATGCAATACTTTCAAATGTATATATATTTCCAATTTTAACTAATTCAGTTCAAAATTGTTGGGGTTGTAAGACAGCCAAACTTAAAAAAAATGTCAGTAATGAAAAAAAAAATACAAATGAAAATGAAAAATACAAAAATTTTAAAACGGAAAGATTTTTCCCCATCTTGATATTCTAGGACCTAACGTTTAAGGAAACCACAGAAAACCAGACATTAAAAAAGACTAAATATACCAACGGTTGCTTTAGTTCTGCTCAAAACTTTTTGACCCAATACATGAGTCGGTATTCAAATAAAATAAAAATAAATTTACTTTTGATGATCATTCAAAGACCAAACTTCTTGTATAACACCCTAAGGAGTTGTTATTTTTTTATCTGTGGAATAAAATAAATTTATAAATAGAATTTAAAAAGAAATCAAAATGCAAATTTCTCAACTTCTACTTCACTATATTCGCATTTGCTTTTACTAAGCTTATATAAACGAATGGCTATAAATGTGACGGTTGTATGGTGTCGGTGTGTGGTGTAAGTGAAAAATAAACTCATTACCATCGAATATTTTAGAGACAAAAAGGTGTGTCTCTATATAAACGCTTCAGGCATAATGTGGCACAGTACACAGAACATTGTTAATAATATCATGTTTGAATATAACAAAGACGGAAGGATGCGACATGCAACAAAGCAACACCTAAATTCAAATGATGTAGTTACCTTTCTATAAGGAAGAATGTTCTAAAATAACAGTCTTTTGTCTAAGAAAACTCATTTCTTTATGAAAACGATTGTCTGGAGTGAAATGGTCCTTAAATTGATACAATATTCACAAGGGTTTGAGTTTCAGTTTGACACAACTGTGTCACAATTTGTGAGCTATCAAATAGCAGAAATGGCTATATTATAATGTTCCATCTGCTCTCAATTACAAACATAGGTTCCAATTGATTTAATAAGTATTCTGAACTTTGTCGGTTGAAAAGAAAAAAGGAGGTGGACCGTTTAAACCGTTTATTTAATATTACCAACAATATTTTGCATATAATGAAATATTTTGATTTCGGAATCTATTTTCGAAATTTTGCGTCGAAAATCAATTTTTACCAATCCTTGTAGCATTTTTCTTGAAAATTTGACATTTAGTCATCAATATCAATTTTTACCAATTTTGTGTACTATTTTTTGTAGATTTTACTTACTTACTTAAGGTGGCGCTACAGTCCTGTGTGAACTAGGGCCTCACCCAACAAACTTCTCCATCTAGCTCGGTCACTAGCTAGATGTCTTCAGTTTCGCGCTCCAAGTTGAGTGAGGTCACCTTCCACTTGTAAGCTCCACCTGATCCACGGTTTTCCTTTACTGCGCTGTTCTGTGGGTGTGGATTCGAAGACTTTCCGGGTCAGAGCATTGGTTTCCATGCGCTCTACGTTGCACAGCCATCTTATTCGATAGACTATAACCCTTCTGGCTAAGTCTACGTCGCCTACAGCCCGTATACAGCTTCGTTCCATCTTCTCCTCCACTCCCCTTCGATGCATACGGGACCGTAGATCACACGAAGAACTTTTCTCTCGAAGCGACCCAAGGTGCTTTCATCCGCTTTTTTCATAGTCCATTCTTTTGCACCGTATAGCAGGACGGGGATGATAAGGGTCTTATATAGCAACACTTTGGTCCCTCGAGAGAGGACTTTACCACTCAATTGATTTCTTAGTCCAAAGAAACAGAGTTTAGCAAGAGTTTTTCTGCGTTTGATATCAACGCTGGGGTTGTTTTCTTCGTTTACAGCGGAGCCTAGGTAGGCGAAAGTCCTCGACTACCTCAAAGTTACGTCTGTCGATTGTGACGTTTTAACCAAGACGTCAGTGTTGTATGTCCATTCTTTACTACAGCATGGACTTTGTTTTGCCCTCATTAACCGTTAAACCCATTTTTGCAGCCTCTGCCTCAACACTCACAAAAGCCCCATTGACATCACGCTGAGTTCTTTCGATTATGTCAATGTTATCAGCATATGACAGTAACTGGACAGACTTTTGAAAGATAGTGCCTATAGTGTTGCCGTGTGAGCTCTGCACTATTCTTTCAAGCACGATGTTAAAAAAATCACATGACAGCGCATCACCTTGTCCAAAACCTTTTTTGACATCGAAAGGTTCTGTAAGTTGTTTCCTACCTTTATGGAGCAGCGTGAATTCTCCATGCTCACCCTGCACAAACGGACTAGTTTGGCAGGGATGCCAAAACTAGACATGGCTCTATACAGCTCGTCCCTGTAGATGCTGTCAAATGCGGCCTTGTAATAGATGAAAAGATGGTGCTTGTCGATTTGGTGTTCTTAGGTTTTTCCAGGATCTGCCGTAATGTGAATATTTGATCAACTGTGGACTTTCCTGGTCTTAAACCACACTGATAAAGACCTATCAGGTTGTTGACGATGGGCTTTAGACGTTTACATATTACGGCAGAGAAGATTTTTTAGGCGATGTTAAGAAAACTGATTCCTCTCTAGTTGGTGCAGTTTATAGGGTCTCCTTTTTTCAGGATCGGGCAAACCATACTGAGGTTCAATTCATAGGGCATGCTTTCTTCCGACCATATCTTACAGATTAGTTGGTGCATGCTTCTAACCAACTTATCTCCAGCTGCTTTAAAGAGCTCGGCATTTAAGCCATCCGCTCCAGCGGCCTTATTAGACTTCAGCTTAGATATGGCAATCTTTACTTCGCCTAAGTCGGGAGGACGGGATTGTTAGCTTTTGTCGTCTCTGTTGAATGGATCATCCTGAATGACAGCGGAATTCAGTTCTTCGTCGCCGTTTTACAGTTTGCAGAAGTAGTCCTTCCATATCCTGAGCTTTGACTGCGGTTCCACTATGATGTTTCCACTTTCGTCTTTGCAGCCTTCGGTTCTAGGTTTATGTACCTGTGAATTTCGTTTCACCTGTTCATAAAACTTTCGAACCTCATTCCTGCTTTTAAACCTCTCAACATCTTTGCACGCACGCTTCTCATGCCCTCTTTTTTTCCTTCTGAGAAGTCGGCGTTCCTCTTGCTTCTTCTGCTCATGAGCAGCTCTCATCCTTTTATGCAGCGCCGCCGCCGCTTTGCGTGCCTGTTGTTTGGCTGCATTTGCCTGCCGACATTCCTCATCAAACCAGTTGTTCCTTGTTGGTGGCTGTTTGAAACCCAGCATATCAGATGCGGATTCTCTGATTGCATCTTAGCAATGTTGCCACTGGTTTTCGATACATTGTGTTGGCGGCAGAGAACTTCGAGAGAGGTTACTTGTAACTCGGTCGGAAAAGGATTTGGCGATCTCTGGCGATTGTAGCAGTTCGACGTTGTACCTTCTCCCAGCACCTCCCTGTTTTGCCTCTGGAAATCCGAAGTCTTACCTTGGCTACAACGAGGTAGTGGTCCGAGTCGATGTTAGCTCCTCGGAAAGTTCGTACATCCATGATGCTGGAAGCGTGTCTGGCGTCGATCGCAATATGGTCAATCTAGTTGACGGTAGATTGATCTGGAGAAGTCCAAGTTACTTTGTGGATGTTGAGGTGTGGAAAACGCGTACTGGCTACCATGACGTTTCGCCCCGCAACAAAATCTATGAGCCTGAATCCGTTGTCGGAATTGTTGTCGTGCAGGCTGTTCTTCCCGATTATTCCACCAAAAATGTCTTCCCTTCCTACCTTGGCATTAAAATCGCCGATTACTATTTTAATGTCGTAGATAGGGCACTGCTCATATGTACTTGTGTTAGCTGATTGTTTACTGAACCGGTCGTCACAAATTTGGCCACCAAATGTTTATTCCGTATGTCTTTCATATAATGCATTCGCCCCAAACCCCTTGAGATTTGTTGCATGGTTTGATATTAATTGAGGCAAGCATTTTCAGATATTTTTCTAATGCCACTTGAAGAGTTGATATCAATCAACAGCATTTTGCAGGGCTCGAACATTGTTATTTGTTTGGGTTTTAGAGCTGTTTTTGACTCATTAAATAAACTTTCTTGGTTATCAAGATTTTTAAGTAGCAAACATAATATGCTTGGCTTTATTCGGGGCTCATTTGGAAGGAATTTGACAATTTTGCTGAGCTGACCAATCTGTGGCTGAGCTTACACCAATTATGGGTAGCTAGCCATCCTTATCCAAAAATATTCAGAGTCCTTAAGCACGGATCAAGAATATTGATTTTAACTGTGTAAAGCTATAATCAAAGCTTCCCGTCATATAAATCTCTAAAATAGAGACTCTATGTAGCAACATCTAATCCAAGTGAGAACTTGACAACACTTTCTGAATAAATTTTAGAAAGTTTGGTTCAGTGTTAAAAAAATCCCTTAACTAAGAAAAATAATAGAACTATATTTGACAAAAGACCACATATCAGAGAAATAGGACTAATAAAAATAATAATTTGATCTAGAAAAAAGCAGACAGTGGGAAAATCACTTAGAATCTTTATAACCTTAACCTTACAATCTGGGCCGAATTACTAGTCACATAAACGCCATTGTTTTAAAGAATTAGAAAGAAGGAATTAAAAGACCTTCTACTAAAAAAAGCTTTATAATTGAAATCAAATTTTCGAACAGCCCTTGTCACAAACAAGCTGTGGAGCTTTGTGTAAAGATGGTGAGCGAAGCTTTAATGGAAGTTGTTAGTGACAAGGCTACAGATGGGTTTATAAGATCACGAATATACTTCACATCAAACAAATATTATACAGAGATTAAATAGGTGGCGTAACAGTCCATTGAGAACTAGGGCCTAGTGACGAGTAATGTTGTCAGGGATAAAGATGACCTATGGTTTTTAGACGAATCCGAATGAATTATTTGAGAAAGCACTTTTCATGACAAGAATTACTCTTATAGGATTTGTCAATTCCTCACAAGACGCAGATCCCGTGAAAAAAACTTTTAAATGGCACAGCCAGGAATTGAACCCAAACCTTTAGCATGACAGTCCTACGCACAAACCATCACCGCACGCTATTCGAACTTTATGTACTCCTAATGGCCAAATCTTTGAACTTTAGTTTGACAAATTTTCTGACATTTAATCTCTCCGAATTGTTCTGCAAGCTCTTCCAATCTTGATTTAAGGACTATTCGATGTGTGAGCAGCGTTCATTGGTTCAGTATAACCGATCAAAGTCGGCCTTTCGAAGACCAAAATACGAGATCCAAGAGCATAACGAACTTTATGTTTATGGAGGTCTACCCAAAGAACCAACTTCAGTAACAAAGTCCTTAAATGCATAGGTAGAAACTTTACATTTAAATCGGTACTAAACAAAAAACTATCTTATCAAAAATATCCTTTTTTGTCATCTTTCTGTCATCATATCACTCGTCCATTCGATAACTGGTTCCGGCTTATATAAGTTATTCTTTTGCACCCACAATTTCTTTCATATCCCATCAGGATCAAAGTGAGTCAACAGCATGAAGTTAAAAAACAAAAATTGACAGAATAAATTTTCCTATACCCAGAACCAGGCACAAAATAGTCTGATGATGGTCATAATAATTTTTTGACGAATAAGGAGTTGATGGTTTGGAAATGCAAATAGTTGAGTGGTATTTATGGTGTTCCATGGGATGACATCAATTATTATACAAAACTCAACGACTAAGCGACAGAAAATTTCACTCAACCCTTATGAATATGCAAGCAGTTTTCAGGATGTTTTGGGTTTATTCTGATTCGGATTCTGTTGGCGATGGGTATCTTGCATAGAAAATAGGGAACGGACAGCAGCATAAAATAAGACTTGATGATGATTACGATGATGATGATAATGATATTATTATGGCTACGAGAGAAGGCATAGAGAAGAGATATAGATATCAAAAGATTCAAGCTTCTGCCATGAAAGCTCATAGGCAACTTGCCTTAGTTCTTTATGGAAACACACACACACTATCAGATGAGGTGGAAATTTGAATTTAAATTTTAGCTGCGTTAACATCATTTTTGAATGACCGAAAATATCTAAGATATTCGAAGGAGAAAGAGAGCTTGAGTTTTATTATCATCTCTCCACTCTGTGTAAAGTGAAGGACATCCTGATAATAACATTTTTGTACAAGGGTTTTGGGATCCGTGTTTTTTCATAAATAGATTAGACTTCTTAGTAATTTTGTGTGTGTGTGTAGAGGAATTTCCAAGAAAAACCTTAACAGAAAAAATAAAATCAATTTTTATGATGGATGGGATGACAAGATGAAAGACTTTTTTATTTCCTTGAAAATAAGATTTCAAACCAACTGCTGGGTTGGCTGGATGTTATGATTGAGTGATAAAGTTATTCCTATCATTCGGAAGCAGATCTTTGAATTTGTTGTAATAGAACTAAGTAATGAATATGATAATTTCAATGGCTTATCAAATTTTATAGATAGATGTAGGAAGTTGGAAATTAGAAAAAACATAACTTGAGGGTTTTGATTTTTGTTGGTGAAATAGTTTTTCATAATAGAATCTTCAAAGTAACAAGAATAGGTATATCTGGCTCTTGAGGAATCTGATATTTGTATGGCTTTGATGATTAAAATCTGTTACATTATTTGAACACAAATAAGGCACTTAACATTGTGTTTGATTTTATGAGGGTTTTAGTTGTAAAATTTGCTTATTTGTATAGTTGGAAATTTCGAAAAGAATACTGTATGGTCAAAATATTGTATGGTTAATATTCTGTATTTCAAAATACTGTTCATTTAATATACTGTATCATAAAATGCTGTATTGTCAAAATACTTGGGTGAAAACGGCTAAGGTGATAATTGACTATCATATTTTTGATAGTCAAATTAATTATCATTGTTATTCCGTCTGTGTAAGATGATTCAACTCAATTCAATTCGATTGAACAATTTTAGATAAGAATTTTCAAAATTCCTGC
Organism: Eupeodes corollae; assembly: GCF_945859685.1. Lineage (NCBI taxonomy): Eukaryota > Metazoa > Arthropoda > Insecta > Diptera > Syrphidae > Eupeodes > Eupeodes corollae. The sequence goes on along the minus strand of NC_079149.1, from coordinate 93,627,904 downwards.
TATGGTGAAACTTAAAATCTAAAAAATATCATAATAAAAGTATCAATTTGGCAGTATTTTAATAATATTTTTACTGTTCTTGTGTTTTTCGGTATTTTCTAAAGAAAAATTTTTCATTCGTTTTTGAAACGTCTGGTTACTCAACTCAGAAACAACATATTTACAATGACTTACAAAACTTGCTTAAAATTTACTTTCGACTCAAATAACTTTTTAAAATTACAAACATTGGCTTCAATCTTATTTTGTCTCACAGAAAATATTGTTTTCGATATTCAATAATTTTATATAAGAATCCAACAGTCCATTATATAGTAACCAAATTTGATAAAAAATTGATGTTCAGTTAGCGATATCTCCAAACAATTAAAGATATTGACTTTAAATTAATTTCATTCATCCAATTCGTATTTGGTTATACAAGAAATATAAACTTTTGAGAAACTATACCAAAATTGGTAAAAATTGGTTTCCGATTAAAAATCCCGTTAATCAAAATAGACTTTGAAATAAAACTATTTCATTATATGCAAAATATTGTTAATTATTTCGAAATTTTTAAGAATAATTCAACTGATAACCTTTTAAACATAACAGTAAAACAGACTAATGGACAGCAGGGGTGCGAAGTTATCAGTTTGGGTCGCATCCCATTCTCTTTTTTTGTTTTAGTTTAAATCAATTCAAAGGATCATGCTAATGAACAATAATTGTTTTGATGTTTTCTTTAAAAAAAGTATTCTGTTGTAAAAATTCTGTATTTCAAACATCATTTGGAAATACAGAATTTTGATATACAGAATACAGTATTATGTACATACAGTATTTTGAAATACCGTGTTTTAAGATACAGTATTTTAAATATATTATCATGATCCATACAATATTTTGACTCCAATTAAGGGTTTTTGATTATTAACTTCCCATAGGAAGTTATTGTAATGGGTCCGATTTGTCAAATTGAAAATTTTGACATTTCTCGACGTTTCAGGGTCCCTAGACTCGAAATAAAAGATTTTTAGAAAGATGTCTGTGCGTGCGTGTGTTCGTACGTTCGTACGTCCGTACGTTCGTCGTCCATAGCTCAAGAACCAGAAGAGATATCGACTTCAAATGAATTTTGTTATACAGATAATAAGGCAGAAAGATGCAGAAAGGGCTTTCAAGATGGTTTTTTTACCAAAGCAGTTTAAAAAAAAAAGGTGAACATTTTGGTTAACCCTAAATATCTTACGAACCAAAAACCCTAGAGACTTGAATTATATTTTATATAATATATTGTAACGTGATATCAAAGAAGTATATTTAAAAAAAAGCCAACAAACGGTTTTTTTATAAATCAAAAAAACTGAAACAAAAATTTGTCACCTCCAAAATTTTACGACTTAAATATGATTTTATCCCCAAAACAATTTTGTTTTTGACATCCGATAAAATTTTGAGAAAAATCGAATAGATAGTTTTTTTTTATAAAAAATAAAAATCTAAAAAAAATATTTCTCAAAGTTGGTAAAAATTAAATATCGATTCAAATATCTTTTCAAAAACTTAAAATTAAGGCTTCAAAACTATTTTATCCTATAAGAAATATTCTTTTCAACACTCTGAAAAATTTTAAGAAAAATCGAATTGACATTTACAAAAAATAAAAACAAACAAAAAAATTAATAAAAGTTGGTAAAAATTGATTTTCGACTCAAATATCTTTTCAAAACTTTGATATATTGGCTTTAAACTACTTTTATCTTTCAAAAATAATTGTTGTTAACATTCAGCAAAATTTTGAAAAAAAATCGAATCGACAGTTTTTGTACAAAAAATAAAAACATACAAAAAAATTAATAAAAGTTGGTAAAAAATGATTTTTGTCTCAAATATCTTTTCAAAAATTTGAGATAATAGCTTCTAACATATTTTACTTATAAGAAATATTGTTTTCAACATTAGGACAATTTTTGAGAAAAACCGAGTTGTCAGTTTTTTACAAAATTAAAAACCTAAAAAAAAAATGTATAAAAGCTGGTAATCATTGATTTTCGACTGAAATATCTTTTCAAAAAATTGAAATATTGGCTTCAAACTAACTTTATCTTATAAGAAATATTTGTTTTTAACATTTGCTTAAATTTTGAGAAAAATCGAATTGACAGTTTATTTTTACAAAAAATAAAGCTGTAAAAAAACAATACTAAAACTTGGTAAAAATTTACTTTCGACTGAAATAGCTTTTCAAAAATTAAAAAACGCCAGTTAAAGTTAAAACCCCTACGAGAACCGTTTTGCAATATGAGAAAGCCAACTGGGACGGTCTCAACGAATTCTTCAGGAACTTTAACTGGTCACTATGCTTCCTCGATAGTGACGTGGATCTCAGTGCAGATATGATTACAAACTTAATTTTTTGCGGAATGAGAAAGTTTATCCCGAATAAGGTAAAATCTATTAAACCCAAAGAAAACTCATGGTTTGATTCGAACTGTAAAGAGGTTATTAGGATCAAAAATGTAAATTTCCGGAATTACAAAGCCAACCCAACTGAGGAAAACCGGAATAAGTTCAAACAAGCTAGAAAGACCTGTAACGGACATATACGACGCATTAAATTTTTGCATGACCAGAAATTACGGCAAAAAATACTACAATGTCCCAATGGTAGTAAAACTTTCTGGTCATTTGTAAAAAATGTGCGCAACACTACGTCATCGTCAGTTCCTACGCTCGTTTATAATGACACTCCCTACGTAAGCGCGATTGATAAAGCCAATTTGCTTGCAGCACAGTTTGCTGTTAATTCGATGCTGCCAATGAGTGATATGACTCCGCCTGTACTTGAAAGCGTAAACGATTCTATGGGACGGATCTTCTTTCGCACTCGTTCAGTTACTACAGTACTTAAAAATCTTGACATTCACAAATCCGCTGGCCCGGATAGTATCCCCGCTATTGTTCTGAAGAGGTGTTCTTCAACGCTGGCAAAACCACTGCGTAATCTTTTCCATCTGTCCTACTCCTCAGGTCTCTTTCCAAGTGGATGGAAAACTGCATTTTTCCAGCCTGTTCCTAAAAAAGGCGAATCCTCCTCACCATCTTACTATCGTCCAATTGCACTTACGTCCCTTCTTTCCAAGGTCATGGAAACACTGATCAATTTTCAGCTTAAGAAATATTTTGAGGAACGGAAGCTTCTTAATGACCGGCAGTATGGCTTTCGTTGCAATAGATCCACTGGTGATCTCATGGTTTATCTCACCGAACAGTGGGACAAATCTTTACATCGTTTTGGAGAAAGTAAGATTATTGCACTTGATATTTCAAAGGCATTTGATAGAGTTTGGCACGAAGCTCTCTTATCGAAAATGCGTGCATTTGGTATTGATGAATCCCTTCTTCGTTGGGTTAAAAATTACCTTTCGGACCGTTCAATTCAAGTAGTCTTGGACGGGTTCAAATCTGATATCCACAAAATAAACGCTGGTGTGCCTCAGGGCTCCGTTTTGTCTCCGACACTTTTCCTTATTTTTATAAATGATCTTTTGTCTAAAACTTCTAACCCACTTAATTGTTTCGCTGATGACAGTACCCTCAGCTTTTCATATTCGTTTCTAGATTCTCATCCTTGTTCTTCGGATGTGGACTACCAACGGCAGCGTACAATGAGCTCATTAAATTCTGATCTTGACAGCATTGTCCAATGGGGAATCAAAAACCGTGTAGAATTTAATGCTTCGAAAACTCAATGGTGTCTACTGTCACAAAAGCGTAACCTTTCCCCTATGCCACTATCCATGAGTGGTACTTGCATCGAGGAGACTGAACAGCTTTCAGTCTTAGGTATGTGCATTACAAACCACTTGTTGTGGAGTGACCACATATTTGACATCGCCAAAAATGCTGCTAAGTGTTTAGGTTTTCTTCGAAGGTGCAAGAAGTTTTTTACTCATACTGATCTGGCTATAATCTATAAAGCCTATATTCGTTCGAAACTCGAGTACAATTCCCATATCTGGGCAGGTGCTCCTATAACATACTTGAGTCTCCTAGACAGAATTCAAAAGAGAGCTCTAAAGATGATAGGTGACCGTTGTCTAACTGAAACTTTTGTATCTCTCGAGCACCGTCGTAAGGTTTCATGCCTGTCAGTATTTTATCGTTACTTTCATAGTCAATGCTCTAATGAAATAGCCAGTTGCATTCCTCCCCTCAAACAATTCAACCGTAATACCCGTTCCTCTAGGAATGCTCATCAGTTTACCCTTGAGCCTAATTTCGGACGTACTGTAAAGTACAGAGATTCTTTCTTCAGTCGCACCACACGAATGTGGAATGCTTTACCAGACTCAATGTTTCCCACTCATTACAATATGCAGACATTCAAAACCAATGTGCATCGGTATCTCCTTTCTAATCCTATCCTCCCTTCTTAATTGCTCGCACTGTGATTTATCAGGATAAGGGTATTCATATCCCCTTGAGTGCGCGTATAATATATAAAAAAAAAAAAAATATTGTCTTCAAATTTGTTCTATTTCACAGAAAATATTGTTTACGATATTCAGAAATTTGTATATAAAAATCCAACAGTCTGTTTTTTCATAAAATATAAAATCCACAAAAAATTTGGTAAAAATTGATACGAGTACATATAGACAAACTTTTAAGGAAGACAAATCGACAGATGGGATGGGAAGTTATCAGTGTGGGCCGCATCCCAGCCAAAAAACAAAACACAAAATAACATTTAAAGTTGGTAAACATTAATTTTCAACTCGCAACTATTAAAATTATTGAGTTATATTTATAGTTCCAGTTTATGTTATTCATATGCAATTTAAACCCATTTTTAAACGATAGTCCAGGGTTTAAAAATAAATACTGCAGAACATATGTTTAAATACGTCAAAAATAAACAAACTGATTGAAAAAATTAAATTTTGAGGCCTTTTATTAGAAAAAATCAAAATGAAAATTGAAATGTATGCAGGCGTAGGTAGAAATGGCGATCTCAAGGCAACTTAGCCTGAGATCCAAATAGCGCTGTAGTGCGTACGAATCTATCAATATTTTGATATTCTGATGCAGAGTGTTGGATAAGCGACTTATCAAGAAACAAAAGCGCTACTTAACTAGAATCGACACAATCGAAAAGTATGGATTCCTCAAAAAAAAGAGGATGCGACCCACATTTAAAACATCCCATTCTGTTTGTCGATTTTTGTTAACGATATTCTTTAGTCATTAACCAATTTTTACCAATTTCAGTAGCATTTCTTAAAAGTTTTTATTTCTTATATAAACAAACATAAATTCGATCAATGAAACTAATTTAAAGTCCATACCTTCTAATGTTTACGTGATATCGAAAACCGAAAATCATTTTTAACAAATGTTCGTAATGTTTTTTTGTAGATTTTTTGTTTTTTTTTTTTGAAAAAAAACGACTGTTGGACTTTTATCAAAAATTCACTGAATGTCAAAAACAATATTATTTATTTTATGTGAGATGAAATATGTTTGAAACCAATATTTTTAATTTTTGAAAAGGCATTTGAGTCGAAAATCAATTTTTACGAACTTTTAGGAATGCTTTTTTTAGGTTTTAATTTTTTTGTTAAAAATCTTTTAGTTCGATTTTTATAAGATAAAAAGCCAAAATCTCGAAGTTTTGAAACGGTATTTAAGTCGAAAATCAATTCTTAAATACTTTTGTTAATTATTTTTTAGGTTTTTAATTTTTTGTAAAAAAAAAGTTCAATGCGATTTATCTAAAAATCTTATTACATGTTAAAAACGTTATTTTTCGTTGCACAAAATTGGTTTGGAGATAAACTTCTTTTTTTATTCCTAAAATTTTCGAGGAGACAAATTTTTTTCAAGATTTTTTGATTTATTAAAAAATTGTTAATTGGATTTTTTTTCAAAAAATATAAATGTTTGGTATCACGTTACAACATATTTTATAAAATTTAATTCTACTATCCAGCGTTTTTGCTAGATAAATATTTAGGGTTAACCAAAATGTTCACCTTTTTTTTAAACTGCTTTGGTAAAAAAACCACCCACGAAATTTTCTTGAGAGTCCTTTCTGCTTCTTTCTGTGTTATTATTCGCTACAAAAATTTATTTGAAGTCTATAATTCTATTGGTTTTGAGCTATGGATGACGAAAAAAACGTAACGAACGCACAGACATGTTTCTAAAAATCTTTTATTTCGACTCGACTTGAAACGTCTAGAAATGTCAAAATTTTCTATTTGACAAATCGAACTCATTACTTATAACTACTTAACATCCAAGTTTAAAATTGACCTTCTAAAAATTGCCACGGTACTGCCTCTAGCGAAGGATTGACAAATCCTCCAAGATTAAGGCTTGTCTTGAAAAGTGCTTCTCTAATTTGGATTCGTTCTAAGAATGTATGTCCCCTCCATCACTGACATTATTACTCGCACACAGGAAAGATTGAGAGTTTGTTAGTCACTATGCCCCATGACTTAGTTATCAATGGACCTAATTTAATTTATTTTGTTATAAATATTTAAGATCAAAGCATAACAGTGCTAAGGTTTTTGGTTCGTAATATTCACTAAAGTGACAGAGCTAATGTGATATTGGCTATTGTACGCATCTTTACCATAAAAAGTTATTATTTTGTTACAACAGACGACTTACATGAAAATTTTCAAAAATCAGTCAGCAGAATAGGTTCAAGGATTTTAAAGAAATTGGCTCTACATTTTATTTGTATCCCTCTTGAAGCCGATTTTTTATAGGCTCAAGTGTAATTGTATCAGAATAAGAATAAAGCTTTAACCTGTTTCTTGTTAAACAGAGCTACCAAATTCTCTATTATGTTAAATTAAGACTTTAGTTCAAAAAAACTCGGGTTCAAAATATGACAATGTTTATGGCGCATTGAGTTCAAACTAATTTAATCTCATCATTAATTCAAATTTACAGTTGCTTTTATAAGAAATAAATTATTCCAAAACTACTACACACATTGTTGAAATCTGATATTATTGACTTGTTTATATGTTAAATTCTTTACAAGATATTGTTTTTAACATAAAGTTATTTTCTTAGAAAAATTCAATCGGTTTTTTTATATAAATTAAAAAACTTGCAAAAAAATTCAAAATTTAATTGTTAGAAAAATCCAAATTACTACTTTTTTTGCAAACCAACCTACAAAAACCACTTAATGCTGATAAGAAATATTTTCGACTTAAGTTTTTTGGGAACGAAGAAAGATAATGCTTTTAATCTTCAGTTAAAAACGAATTGTTAAAATGAATTATTTAATGCAACACTTACCTTTAAGTATACCATCTCACTTTAACTACTTTGTATAATTCTACTTTATGTTTAAGAACTTATCCAGATAGATATTTATTGGATATGTATATTTTTCTTCATAATTAAAATTTCCTTACTTGCTTGTTAATAGTCATATAGTCAACTTGTTTTCCTGAAGCTTTAAGTCAATTGCGAACGTCCTGTACTCAATAGAATTTCTACAGGTTATGGGCCCAGCTGGTGTTACATAGTTTTTGAATTTAATACAAAATGTGTATCGCACTATCAAAATTTTAAAATGTCGCTTTCGAATGCGGCCCAAGGCCGTATAGCCATTTTTAATGGTGAAAATTATTTTACTTGGGGAGCACAAATGGAAGGAGTATTGCACAAGCTTCGTCTTCTCAATAAAGTCGAAGGAAAGGAAGAACGACTAACCGAAAACAGGGATGAGCAGGAAAAATGGAATGACAAGGATTTGGATGCAAGAAGTGAACTATTACTCGCTATGGAAGCACACGTAGTAGCTCTTGTCAAGAACTTTCAAACATCCAAAGAGGTCTGGGATTTCTTGGCTTCAAGCTATGATAGGAAAAGTGTACGGCAAAAGGCTGAAGAATTCAAAAAATTATTGAACATCCGTATGGAAAGAACTCAAACTATGGACTATCTGCAGGAATTCTGAGGTATAATCAGTCGTCTAACGGAACTAGAAGCAAGGCTCGAAGATGATCTTCTCGTGGTCCTACTTCTTGATAGTCTCGACGAAAGTTATAAAGATGTTCAAGCAGCATTTGCAGCGCAAATAGAATTCCCTTCATTAGAAACAGTCCGTATAAGGTTGTTGGAAGTTGGTGATTCAATGCCAAAATTATCAAATGATAATGCACTGAAAGTAAGAGGTAAATTTAACAATTTTTCATCTTATTCCAATTTGGTCAATCAACACAACAAACATCCGTTACAAGTTCATTTGGCTCAAGGTATTGCAACTACAATTGTCGACGTTGTGGACGCAGAGGGCATAAGGCAAGTAATTGCCGATCTAATGATGAAGTGGCAAGAAAAGTTGATGACTCGTATTCCGAAACTGGTTTTATGATGCCGGAGTCCTTAGAGCTTTCTCCCAAAAGAGCACTCGAGGTAAAGGGTGATTTTTTTGAGGTTAGGATTTTAATGCATTAGTATTTGACAGATCACGCGGGATTTCAGACATGGTGTCAAAGAGAAAGATGTTCAGTATGCTTTGACATTTCATCATGAATAGACTTACTAACGAGCAACGCTTGCAAATCATTGAATTTTATTACCAAAATCAGTGTTCGGTTCGAAATGTGTTTCGCGCTTTACGTCCGATTTATGGTCTACATAATCGACCAAGTGAGCAAACAATTAATGCGATTGTGACCAAGTTTCGCACTCAGTTTATTTATTGGACATAAAACCAACCACACGAATGCGTACAGTGCGTACAGAAGAGAATATTGCGTCTGTTTCTGAGAGTGTTACTGAAGACCGTGAAATGTCGATTGGGTTTGTGTTATTCGACCACATGGAAGATTTTACGCAAAGATCTTGGTGTAAAACCGTATAAAATACAGCTCGTGCAAGAACTGAAGCCGAACGATCTGCCACAACGTCGAATTTCCAGTGAATGGGCCCTAGAAAAGTTGGCAGAAAATCCGCTTTTTTATCGACAAATTTTGTTCAGCGATGAGGCTCATTTCTGGTTGAATGGCTACGTGAATAAGCAAAATTGCCGAATTGGGAGTGAAGAGCAACCAGAAGCCGTTCAAGTATTGCCCATGCATCCCGAAAAATGCACTGTTTGGTGTGGTTTGTACGCTGGTGGAATCATTGGACCGTATTTTTTCAAAGATGCTGTTGGACGCAACGTTACGGTGAATGGCGATCGCTATCGTTCAATGCTAACAAACTTTTTGTTGCCAAAAATGGAAGAACTGAACTTGGTTGACATGTGGTTTCAACAAGATGGCGCTACATGCCAAACAGCTTGCGATTCTATGGCCATTTTGAGGGAAATCTTCGGAGAACAATTCATCTCAAGGAATGGACCGGTAAGTTGGCCACCAAGATCATGCGATTTGACGCCTTTAGACTATTTTTTGTGGAGCTACGTCAAGTCTAAAGTCTACACAAATAAGCCAGCAACTATTCCAGCTTTGGTAGACAACATTTCCGAAGAAATTCGGGCTATTCCGGCCGAAATGCTCGAAAGAGTTACCCAAAATTGGACTTTCCGAATGGACCACCTAAGACGCAGCCGCGGTCAACATTTAAATGAAATTATCTTCAAAAAGTAAATGTCATGGACCAATCTAACGTTTCAAATAAAGAATCGATGAGATTTTGCAAATTTTATGCGTTTTTTTTTAAGAAAAGTTCTCAAGCTCTTAAAAAATCACCGTTTATCAGACAGTCTTAAATACAACAAAAGTTCTCGTTGGTGCTTGGATAGTGGAGCTACTTCTCACATGTGCCACAGCGAAACATTTTTTTCATCTTTTCAAAACGTCACGTTGGGTATGTTAAACTTGCAAATGATAAACAAATAAAGATTATGGGTATTGGTACTGTTGATATAGTCAGCTGACCTTAAAGAAAACTTAATTTCCATCAACAAAGCTACCATGAATGGTGTGAATGGTGTGAAAGTATATTTTGAAGCCGACAACGCAAGTCTTGTGGGCAAGAGTGGAAAACGTCTGTTGAACGCGAAAAAGTCAGAGGAATTTTATTTTGTCTATCAATCTAAAGAAGAAGCTTGTTTAAGTTCAAAAACTGGGAATGGCAATGTAAAGGCAGCAGGAGGAATCTGGCACAACAGGATGGGACATTTAAATGCAGCATCTTTGAAGCGTATGCAACATGAAAATCTTGTAAGAGGACTTCCAGAGTTTACGAACTATGAACTCGAGTGTGACGCATTCATCAACTTGTTTTCCTGAAGCTTTAAGTCAACTACGAACTTCCTGTGCTCATGTGAGTCTCACCACTTTTAGTTTTAATTATTAATAGCTATTGTTCATTGTTCATTTCATGGTCATAATCTTCAAAACCCAACAAATGATTGGGTAGGGTTTGATTACATTTTGTCCGTCTCAATATTGCAAAATTGGTTGTGTAAAAAGTTTTCTAGAATATCTTAAGGATTTTAGCGATTTTTAAGAGCTTTCCCTAAAATTTTCCTTGATACTTTAAGTCTTCTTTTGATATTTCGTTACCGCCCTTGAAATCTCCAACTTTCCATTTATTGATATTTAAAGACCATCCTTGAAATTTAATCACGTCCTTAAAAAAGTCCTCGCATAATATTGAAAGACATTCTACAACATTTCAAGCTTTAAATGATATTTATAGACACACACTACAATTTCAAGTCCTGTCATTTTGCAATATATTCGGGTCTTGCGCTGTGAAAACCACCTGTTATGCCTTCAAGACTGAACCTCAACAAGAACAAGTGTAGAAGAAGATATAAATATTTCTATTTTCTTAATTTCTAGTTTAAGACTAGAGCTAGAGTTAAGGCCACCACAGCTGCTCTTAGAATTCGAGAACAAGCCATAATCGTGTACCGACAACAACGTCATATTATGGAATTGACAGCGCAATTTTCACCCTGCTGTCGCGTCTATCAAATTTCTTAATACTTACACACGCCATAAACCTTACTCATCACAGAAAACATGGAACAATACAGCAACCCTTTATTTTTTATGTTTGCATGAAATCAAACTCAAGCCCTACACCGTATGTTACCTAAGATTAGAAGAACAAATTTTTCTCCCAATATATTGGCCATCAGTCATGCAGCTCGCAGCTCTGTCTGTACCGGTGAGATGTGGCGTTAGGCGTTAAAAATGATGAAAAACCCTTTTTTGGTTGAAATTTGATTTCAATCATAGCCCAACCACGTTACCATCTATCTACTCCTTTCTCTTGACATCATACATATATCCTGCCGCCGATCAAAACCGCCACATCCGCTTGTGTTGGTTCCTAGAACTGACAACACGAAATCTAGAAAAAATAAAAGATAAATATCTCAAAAATAGACACTACATGGTTTTTTCGTCAAGGGGTTAGAAAACCCAACATCAGGACGAGTGATGAGTAGGAAGGGGGAGGGGGGATGACAGGAGAGTGTTTCATATTTTGTATGAAGTACAAATACATACATATGTGTGTTTGTGCAGGACAAATTATGGCATCATATTGTTTATAGATTTGCTGTGGACAGGTGACATTGATTGATCAATACTTCTTGTGTGTTGAGCTGTCATTAGGAATTTCTCATTGTTGATTCCCTTCTTTTCGATATGTCATCTGTCAAAATTGATTTACAATGATGTTTGCGAATATGTGTGTAGGTATACAGAACGTGCGGCAACTTATAGACACAGAGCCGATGCTAGGTCCTTTATTTTTAAGATGAAGCAAAAAAGAAGGGAACACTCCACTTTAGGCTAAAGTTCATTTCAATCAAAAATGTAATATTTGTTTGAGGAAAACTGCCAACAGAAAAAAAGATACAATCCCAGAAAATAGCAACTCACAGATGTGGCATATGCAAATAAGAAATATATTTCCCGTGAATATCGAAGCGGAAGATGGAAGATCTTTCATTCTCATTAGGTAGCTAATGATGTCAAAAATTATTCAGAGTGGAAAGGGCAGCAAAATGTTATTGTTTTTAGAATGCCGATAAAATATTTCACTTATTTTCAATAACAGCTTTTGTTTTGTTGATTGAAATAAAGGAAATAAGAGTAATTGAACTGACAATACCTATTGTTAACCATTGATTAAGCAAGAACTGAACATATCGTTTCTTTTATTTTCTGTCAAAATATTTTTTTTAATCAGTAACTAACGACAAATCATTACGTCAAGTTAAAATGTCTATAAACTCCTGCAAATAATAAAATGAATTGAATCTTAGAGCAGTTGGAATATTGATCAAATTTTTTTTTTTTTGGAAAAATTATCTTTAATGAGGTCCATTTTTAGATAAAAGCGAATGCGATTAATCAAAATTAGCGGATTTGAGACTACAATAATTCACTTGACATTCAAATGCCTTAATTGGAAGATATTCAAACCGAAGACTTGTGGTTCAATAGGATGACGCTACGTGCAGCTCATCTCAAGACACAATCATGGTTATTTCGAGCCAAGGAGGCAGTGCGCGTCGTATATTGGCTAATGAGACCGTTTAATTTAACACATTCGAGTTTTTTTTGGGATGTTTTGAGTTGGAGGTAAAAACGAATAAGAGGCAAATCAAATCGGTCCTCAAAGACGACTAAATCGATGTCATCGTTCAAATTCAGCCTTATTTATTTTACACCTAATACCATAATAAATTTCAAAGTGGATTAATGTAATATTCGTAGGCTTAGGGAAATTTTCTTTCTGTGTACTCGTACTCCCATATTGCTTTCAACAGGCCAGCTGTATTAGCACTAAGTGAAACCCAAGTGGGCTTTTGCCCAATGCACCAATTTTTTTTCTAATTTTATGTGGTTTAAATTTTCCGTGAATAAGCAAATCATTCACAACTGCTTCCTTTATCGAAGCCCCAATCTAGACAGAGTGTCAACTTCTCGTGAATTTGATGCTTTGTCTGATTCCATCCAACGAGCCCACTCGAATATCGGACGTGGTAGGTCGAGCAGAAAACACTCTTGACTTGGTTCTTACTTCTGACCCTGGTAAGTACACTATTAGTGTTCTATCTCCTCTAGGCACATCTGACCATTGTGTCATATCAGCAAATTTCTCGTGTAAAAACTGTTCAGTTAAAGAAAGAGCTCCTAAAAGAACCGTTTGGCAATACGAGAAAGCCAACTGGGACGGTCTAAATAATTAGTTCAAATTCTTTAACTGGTCACTGTGCTTCCTCGATAGTGACGTTGACGCCAGCGCTGATATGATCACAAATTTGATTCTCCTGGGAATGAGAACTTTTATCCCGAATAGGGTTAAAAGCATCAGACCTAACGCATGGTTCGATGCGAGCTGTAAAGAGGTTATAAGGGTCAAGAAGGTAAGTTTCCGTTGTTTTAAAGCTAATCCAACTGAGGAAAACCGGAATAACTTCAAGCAAGCCATGAAGGTCTCCAACGTACATATTCGACGGACCAATTTTTACATGACCAAAAATTACGGCAAAAAATACTGCAATGTAACAAAGGCAGTCAAAATTTTTGGTCATTTGTAAAAAATATGAGGAATTCTTTCTCTTCCTAGGTTCCCACGATCGTTGTAAATGATACTCCATTTGTTAGCTCTTTAGAGAAAGCAAATCTCTTTGCTAGGCAGCTCGCCGCCAATTCAATGCTGTCAGTGAGTGTTATGACTCTGCCTCCACTTGAGCGAGTTATTGATTCTATGGGGCAAATCTTTTTTCGCACTCCTACTGTAGCGAGAGTTTTAAAAGATCTTAACATACATAAATCTGATGGTCCGGATGGTATCCCCACTATTGTTCTGAAGAGGTGTTCTTCATCGCTAGCCAAATCACTGCGTAAGCTTTTTCATCTGTCCTACTCCTCAGGTCTCGTTCCGAGCGGTTGGAAAACCGCATTTGTCCAACCTGTTCCCAAAAAAGCCAACACTCCAACACTCTTTCTTATTTTTATTAATGATCTCCTGTCTGCAACATCTAATCCAATACATTGTTTCGCTGACGATAGTACTCTTAGCTTTTCATATTCGTTTTCAGATTCACATCCCTCTTCTTCGGATGTGGAACTGCAATGACAAAATATGATAAACACATTTAATTCCTACCTAAACAGCACTGTACAATGGGGAATAAGAAACCGTGTGGAATGTAGTGCTTCAAAAACGCAATGTAGTCTTGTATCGTTTAAGCGAGATATACCGCCCTTGCCATTATCCATAAATGGCACTTGCATCGAGGAAACTGAACATCTCGATATTCTCGGTATGTGTATCACCAAAACCAGCTTTTGTGGAACGATCACATACGTGATTTCGCCAAAAATGCAGCAAGATGTTTGGGTTTTCTAAGGCGATGCAAGAAGTTTTTCTCCCCCTCTGATCTGGCTGTTATTTACAAGACTTATATATGTCCAAAGCTTGGGTATAACTGCCATATCTGGGCTGGTGCTCCTAAAACTTACTAAAGCCTCTGTATTGAACGTAGAGCATTTAGATTGATTAGTGATATTACCATCATAAGATCATTTACGTCAATTGAACATCGTCGAAATGTTTCTTGTCTCACCCTCTTTTACCGTTATTTTAATGGTTTATGCTCTAGAGAAATAGCCAGTTGCATTCCTCCCCTTAATAAATTCAACCGTAATACTCGCACTTTTAGGAATGCTCATCAGTATACCCTCGATCCCACCTTCGGTCGTACTGTCAAGTACAGATTTTCGTTCTTTAGCCGTACTATGCGAATGTGGAATGCCTTGCCACACTCTGTCTTTCCCAGCTATTGCAATATTCAGGAATGCAAAACCACAAAACCAATGTGCACCGACATCTCCTTTTAACCCCTCTCTCCTTTTCCTAGTGCTCACACTGTGTCTCCATAATAAGGGTAATATATCCCTTTGAGTGTGCGCTTATTATAAAAAAAAACAACAATATTTTCCATACAATGAAATAGTTAAGTTTCAAAATTTAGTTTTGTTTAATAGATTTTTAGTTGAAAACCATTTTTTACCAATTTTAGTAGCATTTCTTAACTTTTTTTTATTTCTAAACACATACAAATTGGATGAATGAAATTAATTTTTTTGTACAAAAACTGTCAATTCGGTTTTTCTCAAAATCTTACTACAAGTTGACAACAATATTTTTCAAAAGATAAAAGTAGTTTAAACCAAAATCTCAAAGTCTTAAAAAGATATTTGAGTCGAAAATCAACTTTATCAGCTTTATTAACTTTTTTTTAGGTTTTTATTTTTTGTGAAAAAAATGTCAATTCGATTTTTCTCAAAATTTGTTTCAAATATTAAATAATACATAATAATATTTTTTTAAAATTGAAAATTAATTGGAAGCCATAATATTAAAGTTTTGAAGAGGTATTTGGGTCGAAAATCAACTTCTGCTAAATTTCTTTCAGGTTTTTAGTTTTTTTTTTGTAAAAGTACTGTCCATTCGAATTTTCTCAAAATTTTAATGCCTGTTGACAACAATATTAAAGTAGTTTGAAGCCAATATCTCAAAATTTCGAAAAGATATTTAAGTCGAAAATCAATTTTTACTAACTTTTGTTGAAATTTTTTTTAAGTTTTTTTTTTATAAAAAACTGCTAATTCGATTTTTCTCAAAATCTTTATAAAATGTTGAAAAAAATATTTCTTAAAAGCGAAAATTTATTGTAAGCCATAATCTCAAATTTTTGAAAAGATATTTGGGTCGAAAATCAATTTTTTCCAACTTTTCTTTTAAGTTTTTATTTTTTAAACTATCAATTTTTTTCTCAAAATGTTACCGAATGTTAAAAACAATATTTCTTGTAGATAAAAATTAGTTGGAAGCCATAATTTCAAGTATTTGAAAAAATATTTGAGTCGAAATTCAATTTTAAACAACTTTGAGTAATGTTTCTTTTTTAAATGTAAATTTGATTTTTCCCAAAATTTGACCAGATTTTATTTTTCGTTGCACACAATTGTTTTCTAGATGAAATCTTTTTTATTCGTAAAATTCTCAAGGTGACAAATTTTTTTATCAGTTTTTTCGATTTATAAAAAAAAACATTAATTGGGTTTTTTCCAAAAATATACCGGTTTGGCATCACGTTACAATATACAATATAAAACCTTATTCAAGTCCCTAGCAATATTCATTCGTGAGATATTTAGGGTTAACCAAAATGTTCACCTTTTTTTCATCACGCAATTTTCTTGAGAGCCTTTTCTGCTTTATTACGTGTGTAAAAAAATTTATTTGAAGTCGATATCTTTCCTGATTCTTAAGCTATGGACGATGAAAAAGACGTCGCGAACTTTCTAAAAATCTTTTATTTCGAAGAAATGTAAAAATTTTCAATTTGACAAATCGGACCAATTACAATAACTTCCTTTGGGAACATAAAAATGTCGTAAACTTCTACAAAAAATATTTTGAAAACTAGTAACCTGTACAGTGCTAATGACTGTCTCAAAAAATTATATTTTATTTTAAATTATTTTATAAATCAAAGAAAAACGTTTTTGACAGATGATTAAATTTTAATAAAAATCCAACTGTCATTTTTTTGCAGATCCCGAGAAAACACGAATTTATAGACTTCGAGATTACATCATTCTTAACAAAATATCCAATCGCCATTTTTGTATGTATAAGAAAAAAATATTTTTAAAAAATGGTACTAAAAATTGGGTTTCTAGTAAAATGTCTTGAGAATGAAAACAGATATTAAAATTAAATATCAAACTCATTTTGTCATACATATGTAAAATATTGTTTTTAACAGTGATAGAGGGTCAGTTTTGAGCCGACGACAGCGTCTAATTTGAGAAAGCACTTTTCATCACAAGATTTACTCTTGAAGCCAAGACCTCTGACATTACAGACCATGATGCCACGGGTACTACGTTAACATCAATTCTTTTAAAAACCCCAATTTCAAAGTTTTTCTACAAAAACAAAATAATGGTTTTTGACTAAGTGGCACTTAATATTATGTATTTTATTCTTGTTACCCAACATCCAATTATTGAACCGTTTTAAACTGTACCTTAAATCAAGACATCATCCCCTATAAGTATTCTGTTCTGGAAATGATTCAATATGGAAAGTTCTTCCTTTTTTCATTCGTCAATTAACCTCTGGACACTCTTTTGATAAAAATATGTCCAAAATTTATACCAGTACCCTACATAACTTTGAGTCCTGGAGGAATTAAGAATTTATTTCAAATCAATTCGGTTAGTATTTTGTATAACGACTTCTGGGTTAAAGATAAACTAGTAGGAGTTTAGATTTACAAAGTCCTCTTTTTTACGTTACTGGATTTTGAACGAAAGGAATACTGCCTCTGTATTACATTATTGCGAGCATATTACATCTTGACTTGGCAAGCGCATTATGCTTCAAAAACATGCTCGCGAAACTCTTTCAGCTTCTTTTCTCTTTCTTGTGAAAGCAAATGATGTTTAGACTTTTCGCCAAAAATTTCAGGGCTCAAAGCATTCGAAATTATGTTAGGAAAAGCCCTTCGTTTGGTTTTCGTAATGTGTTAAACTGTATTTAATATTTTAATGGATCCTTAAAATTTTTCGGAGATGAGATGTTGGTAACATTGGAACCTATTCTTAAGTTTGGCTATCGTTTATTCGGTTTCGAACCTTTCTGTACTATATAAGAACGATATATTGTTTGATTTTCATTGTTTCAAAACTAAACTTTTAAAATTAAAGTGTATAAATATCCTTTATTAAATTTTTCAAGATTCTACTCCTAATACGTGTATTATTTCATCAATGTACCATCTATTCATCAAACATAAACCTTAACTACCTATGGTGGTAGATAGTAGGAAAAAAAACTCTCCACAAATAGTATCACCAAACTCATACCAACCTTATCAACTTTCATAGGACTGTTGATTTTAATTAATGTTTTTTCTCTCTTTTCAACTATGACCTGAAGAAGATGTCCATTTGCAATCCTTGTCTTTATTTTTGTTCAAAACTGAAAAAATAAAATTACCTACCTCAGGTCCAATTGAAAAATAAGACAAAAAACAATCCCATCGTTTATTATTTTTCCTTCTTACCTTTTCAATTCCTCATATATCAAATAGAAGAACCATTCATAAATTTCATTACCGTAAGGGATCCTTCTGCAATTTTTTCTTATTTTTTTTACAATTCTTGTTCTTCTTCTATTTCATGTTCTTCAACGTATAGTCCGTCATAAAAAAACCAAAGGAAACTAAGTACATCTACATTCTAAACCACAAAGAACCAGAAACATATTCTCTAAGTCATTCAAGAATTACAAAAAAAAAACGTATATAAACAAAAACAACAAGGAGAAGGAAAAGAAGAAGAAGAAAAAACGACAAGGAAACTCTTTTCATATTTACTCTCTAATATTTCACAAAGGACGAACAAGACTTACATATGGAATCTCTCAACCCAAATGCATGTTTTGTAGGCAACTTTTATAATATACCGATGTCAGTGGTAATGGGAGGAACTCCCTTTTTAATATTTATGTTGTCACAAGAATAATAGGGTTGCCATAGTACAGATTTGAATGTCAAATCCTCGCAAAAGGCGAAACCGAAAAAAACCTTAGGTGGTAGTTTTATATAATAGACTAAACATCATTATTATTATTTTTCAATAAATTTGTTTAAAACCATACTTGAGGAAAAAAAATTTGCGAAGTAAGGCTCCATTTAGTGTATGCGACTTCGATGATGTCTTTACGAGTAAACATAACGAGTGATTTTTAAAAGCTGTCGGTAATTGAAAAAAAAAACATTTACGTACATAAGTTGAAACAGAAATGAGCTTCATCGCTGATAATAATTTTTCTCTAAAAAATTGGATATTTTGCCAACTTTTCAAGACCCCCTACTTACTTCTACGTGGCGCTACAGTCCTAAGCGGACCTGGGCTTCAACCAACATGCGTCTCCAGCCACCTAGGTCCCTAGCTAGCTGTCTCCAGTTTCACACGCCAAGTTGGTTGAGGTCCTCTCCCACCTGGGTGCGCCACCTGAGTAGCGGTCTTCCTCTACTGCGCCGTGCCGTCCTTCGGGATTGGATTCGAAGACCATCCGGGCTGGAGCGTTGATGTACATCCGCTCTACATGACCTAGCCACCTAAGCCGTTGGACTTTAATTCTGCTAACTAGGTCAGAGCCGCTGTACAGCCCGTACAGTTCGTCGTTATATCTTCTCCTACATTCTCCATCTATGCGTACGGGACCAAAAATCACCCGAAGAGTTTTTCTCTTGAAGCAACCTAAGACGCTCTCATCTTTCTTTGACAGGGTCCAGGCCTCAGAGCCATAAATGAGAACCCGGATGATGAGTCTCCTTATAGATGGTGATTTTAGATGCTCGAGAGAGGATTTTACTTCTCAATGGCCTTCTAAGTCTAAAGAAGCAGAGATTTGCAAGAGTTATTCTTCGTTTGATTTCAGCGCTGGTGTCGTTGTCTGTGTTAATAGCGGTGCCTAAGTAGACAAAGCCCTTAACTTCCTCAAAATTTTAGCTGCCCATGGTAACGTTTTGTCCAAGACTTCTTTCTTCAGTGCCCTTTTTGATGACAGCATATACTTGGTCTTGCCCTCATTGACCACTAAACCCATCTTCTTCGCTTCCGTCGCAATGCTCAAAAACGCTCCACTGACATCACGCTTTTATCTTCCAATTATGTCAACATCATCTGCGTATCCGAGTAATTGCATAGACCTTTGGAAGATTGTGCCTCTAGTGTTGAGTTTTGCACAATTCTTTCCAGAACGATGTTGAAGAAGTCGCATGACAGTGCATCGCCTTGTCTAAAACCTTTTTTTACATCAAATGCATCGATAAGATCTTTTCCGACCTTGATAGAACAGCATGCATTCTCCATCTTCATTCTGCAGAAAGGGATAAATTTGACAGGGATGCCAAAACTTGACATTGCTCGGAAGAGCTCTTCCCTATGGATGCTGTCATACGTGGCTTTAAAATCGATAAAAAGGGTAGTGGGTATCGATTTGAAGTTCCTGGGTTTTTTAAAAAATCTGCCGTAGTGTAAATATTTGGTCGATAGTGGACTTTCCTGGTCTGAAGAAACACTGATAAGGACCAATCATGTTGTTGACGAATGTCTTCAGACGTTCACATAATACGGCAAAGAGGATCTTATACGCATTGTTAGGAGACTGATGCCTCTGTAGTTGGCGCAGCTTAGAGGGTCTCCTTTCTTATGTATCAAGCACACTATGCTGAGATTCCACTCATCGGGCATGCTTTCTTCCGACCATATTCTGCAGATGAGTTTGTGCATGCTCCGTACCAAATCATCGCCTGCTGCCTTGAATAGTTCGGCAGCGATGCCGTCAGCTCCAGCAGCTTTGTTTGACTTAAGTTAAGATATAGTTATCTTCACTTCGTCAAGGTCCCGAAGGCGGAATTGTTGATCTGCGTCGCCGAGGTTGAGTGGTTCTATCTCCCTTACAGCGGAATTCGGCTCGTCATCGCCGATATATAATTTGGGGAAGTGATCTTTCCATATTCTCAGAATCGACTGTGGTTCTACTACGATGTTCCCCTGATCGTCTTTACAGGCTTCGGTTCGTGGCTGGTACCCTTGGGAGGTTTTTTTTACCTTCTGGTAAAATTAACGAACCTCATTCCTGTTGTGACATCCCTCTATCTCCTCGATCGCACGCTTCTTATGCTCTCTTTTTTTCCGTCTAAGAAGCCGTCGTTCCTCTCTCCTCTTCTGCTCGTAGAGCTCGCGAGCAGCTCTAGTCCTTTTGTGCAGCGCCGTTTTGTATGCCTCTTGTTTCGCTGCGTTCGCTTGCCGGCATTCGTCCACAAACCAGGGATTTCGCTGTGATGGCCGTGTGAAACCTAGCACTTCAGAGGCGGCATCTCTGATGGCTGCAAGGCAATGTTGCCACTGGTTTTCAATGCCTAATGCAGGAAGCATAGGACTCCTTAAGAGGTTATTAAAGACTCGATCGGAAAAGGACATGGCAGTCTCTTGCGGTTGTAGCCGTCTAACGTCGAATCTTCTCACAGTACTTCCTTGTTTTGGCTTGGATCGGGATATCCGTAGCCGTACCTTGGCTACAACGAGGTAGTGGTCCGAGTCAATGTTGGCCTCTCGGAATGTTCGGATATCCTGGATACTGGAGAAGTGTCGTGCGTCGATCGCAATGTGGTCAATCTGGTTGACGGTTGATTGATCAGGAGATTTCCATGTCCCCTTGTGGATATTGAGATGCATGAACTGCGTACTACCTACCAGAACGTCTCGTCCAGCAGCGAAATTCACCATCCTGAATCCGTTGTCGGAGGTAGTGTCGTGCAGGCTGTATCTCCCGATTATCACACCAAAGATGTCCTCTTCCTAGCATGGCATTAAAATCTCCTAAGACAATTTTAATTTCATAGCCAGGGCACTGCTCATATGTCTTGTTCAAGAGCTCGAAGAATATGTCTTTGGTGTCTTCATCTTTCTCCTCTGTTGGGGCATGCGCCCATATTAGGCTTATGTTGGCGAATTTAGCCTTGATGCGGATTGTCGTGATGCGCTCGCTCACACTGTTGAAACTCAAGACTTTTTGCCTGAGCCTAGTTCCAACAACAAATCCACACCCAAATAGACGCTGTCTTTGTTCTCGGTAGAAGTCGCCGTAGTAGATATCGCAGTCTTTTAGTTTGCCCGGTCCATCCCATCGCACTTCTTGGATGGCTGTAATATCTGCCTTGCAGCAGTTTAGGGCTTCCGCTAATTGTTCGGCTGCACGCGGTCTGTTAGGGGACCTAACATTCCACGTACATATCCGAAGTTCGTTGTCCTTATATCGTTTGCGTGGCTTGTCAACAGTGAATCCGTCCATATCCGGCTTGTTGGTGCTTCGAAACTAAAGGTATTTTTTACGCGGCCAGGAAGTCACCCCGACGGCACAATCCCCAACCTGGAGGGCCAGATCCTTAGTATAACTCCAAGGAAGGGGAGCCGAATAAACCGCTCCTTACAGGCCTGAGCTCCGAATATGTCGAAGAAGCCCTATAAGGTGTTCACTAAGTAGTTCAACCTTACTTTAACTGTAGACGCCACCGTTGATTCCATCTCGAGAACTCGTCCGCTGCCCCCTGGATAAGGAGAGGTGCCTTAAAGGAAACCCCTCTCCCCCCTTTCTCGTTTGCTGCCCCCAACAACTTTCCACTGGGATTGGAACCCAATCTCCAGTTGAGGTACTAGGCACCCGATGTTCACCGCGGAGTAGGAGTTGATTTTGATAATAAAATCTAATAATTTGTAAGCGGGGTTTGTTTTTAAAACGATTCAATGTTAAATTATAGACTAAATTGAAGATTTCAAAATCAGTGTTTCAAAAAACAAAATAGTATGAAAATCATTTCGATCTTTTATGCATAAAAGAAGAACGTGGTGGTAACTCTTTAAATGACATAAAAGAGCCATATCTACATGAAGGTAAGTCATTCACAGAACCTCCCCAACCCCAACTACCTCCCTAACACCACCTTCATCATTCATCATACAAAACATACACATACAATCACATACAAATTCAAAACCGCCCTTAACACTGACACGTTATTCTTTGGTTGGTTCGTCTAGAACCGGAGGAGAGTGGTGAAAAACGTGAAAGGAAATCCTGATGAATAAATAATTTGTATGCATTGAAAAGTTTATTATATATACTTTGCACTCCTCCCTCCACCAACCTCCATCACCCATCCCCCATCACTTTCCCTCCTCTCCACCGCACCCAATGTTGTCCTCAATATATATGAAGCTTTAGCAGGAGTCAATTTCCTTCAATGATCCTTCACAACATTCTCAATGCATTTGTCGTAATAATATTTATTTAGTCGCACACATAATGTGAACACCCTGTAGTTATATCGTCCTCATATTTCAGGCCATGATGAGTGTGGTTTGATATATATGTGTATTTGTACAAATGTGTGTAATGAAAATATATGTTTAAATGTGTACCTTTGGGCTTGTGCAATGAGCTGCATTAGGAAAGTAAAGAAAATTCTAAGGACTATACTTTTATTTTTACTCCTCATATTATTTCCTTTGGCAAATAATATAGCCCGAATGCTTGGCACCATTAATTTATGGCAACCCGTTTTTTTCTGTTTTTATTTTGGCAAAGGAGGAGGTTCGGGGTGAGGGAGGTTAGATATATATGAAGGAGTTTTTGAGCTATTCAATTTGAAAATTTTTCATCGGAAGTTGTGTAGGGGCAACTTGGTCTACATCATTTTGGGAAAACTCCTTCTTTCAATTGAAAATCGAAATGAATGCGACATGTGCTATGAATGTTGATGATTATTCAGGTTCGTAAATATACATATCTATGAATGTACCTTCATTCTTGATGTATGTATATGTAGGTACATATTTTGTAGGATTTTGAGGTATGGCAAGGGTCTGAATTTACAAATTTAAGGAAGAGTAAAGTTTTCAAACAGTTTCATGCATTCAAAGTGCTAATTTGAATGTGAAAACTGGAAAATTTTATTCTTTACACAAAAAATAATATCATTCAGTTTTCAAAATCAGCACACATGATATTCAGAGGTATGCCGCAGAAGAATCTCAAGTTTTTACTTTTTTGTATGTGAATCACAAAATTTGTATGTGATGCATGGTTATACTTTGAAAATCTCGAATAAAGCAACGCTAATACGTGCGATATTAAATCCTAGAATCATTAAATCAAAGCTAATTTTGAAAAGACAGGAAGACCTTGATTTCAAAAGCTTCAAATTCGAACAAACATTTATTTTTCTACAAAACTAATATTGGGGTACATGGAAATATTCTCCTTAGTAAGAAAAAATTCAGATAATATTCGACAACAATTGGCATTAAGTTCAACAAAAAGTTGAGACATCCAAAACTATTTTAAATATCATTATCTAAATTGAAAGATAGCAGATTTTGGGCCTGCAAAAATGCATTGCAAATATTTTTTGTCTTTGTGGAAATTCGAGCATTAAATATTAACATTAATACAATTTTTAGATTTATTCCTTAAATATCATAAGCTCCACGACATTTTATAGAATAATCTTGCCAAGTTAAGGATTCTTTTTCAAAATTGAAGACTCTACAAAAGTATGCAGTGCTATTTTTATGAACTCATTAACGGGGTAGTTTAAGCGACTAAACTATTTTAAACTTCCCATAGGAAGTTATTGTAATGGATCTGATTTGTCAAATTGAAAATTTTGACATTTCTCGACGTTTGGAGGTCCCTACAGTCGAAATAAAAGATTTTTAGAAAGATGTTTGTGCGTGCGTGTTTTTTTTGTCGTCCATAGCTCAAGAACCAGAAGAGATATCGATTTTAAATAAATTTTTGTATACAGATAAAATGGCAGAAAGATGCAGAAAGGGCTCTCAAGAAAATTGCGTATGTGGTTCTTTTACCATAGCAGTTCGAAAAAATGGTGAAAATTTTGGTTAACCCTAAATATCTTACAAACCAAAAACGCTAAAGACTTGACTTAAATTTTATATAATATATTGTAACGTGATATCCAAGAAGTATATTTTTTGAAAAAAATCCATTTAACGTTTTTTTTTATAATTAAAAAAAACTGAAAAAAACATTCAACATTCTGAAAAATGTTGAGAAAAATCGAATTGACAGTTTTTTTAACAAAAAATAAAAACCTAAAAAAAAATAATTAAGTTGGTAAAAATTGATTTTCTACTCAAATATCTTTTCAAAAATTTGAGATACTAGCTTCAAACTAATTTTTGCTCATAAGAAATATTGTTTTCAACATTCGATAAAATTTTGAAAAAAATTGATTTGACATTGGTTTTGAACTACTTTTATCTTTCAAAAAATGTTGTTGTTAACTTTCAGTAAAATTTTGAAAAAAATCGAATTGACAGTTTTTGTTAAAAAAATTAAAAACCCAAAGAAAATTTAACAAAAGTTGGTAAAAATTGATTTTCGACTAAAATTTTGAAAAAAACTATAATTGACATTGGCTTTAAACTACTTTTATCTTTCAAAAAAAATTGTTGTTAACATTCAGTAAAATTTTGAAAAACATCGAATTAACAGTTTTTTTTTTTAAAAAATTAAAAACCCAAACAAAATTTAACAAAAGTTGGTAAAAATTGATTTTCGACTAAAATTTTGAAAAAAACTTGAATTGACATTGGCTTTAAACTAATTTTATCTTTCAAAAAATATTGTTGTTAACATTCAGTAAAATTTTGAAAAAAATCGAAGTGACAGTTTTTGTACAAAAAATTAAAAACCCAAAAAAAAATTTAACACAAGTTGGTAAAAATTGATTTTCGACTCAAATTTCTTTTCAAAAATTTGAGAGAATAACTTCTATTTAATTTTTACTTATAAGAAATATTGTTTTCAACATTCGGTAAAATTTAAAAAAAAAATAAATTGACAGTTTTTTTACAAAAATAATACTCTAAAAAAAAATACTAAAACTTGGTAAAAATTTACGTTCGACTCAAATAGTTTTTCAAAAATTAAAAATATTGGCTTCAAACATATTAATATTATTTTCAATATTCAGTAATTTACATATACAAACATAGACAAACTTTTAAGCAAGAGAAATCGACAGACGGGATGGGAAGTTATCAGTGTGGGTCGCATCCCAGCCTCTTTTTAAAATTAATTTTATATATATACATTTTTTTTTCAAGAAATATTTTTGGTAAGCAGTTATTAAATTATTTCTTACAAAAATATTGATCTGGGGCCCTACTATGTAACTCGATTCTACAATGAAATTGGTCCAATTCGAAAAATTGCTACTATTGACTACTTTCGAACAAACGAGAATCGAATAGTTCTAGTAGTGCTAACTATATTCATATAAACTTTCGAATAAACGAGGAACTACGTAACTCGAAAGTAGATTTAAAACAGGGCAAAACCGAAAATAATCACTCTACATCAAATGTGTTTGTGAGCGGAGTTTTTTTTGTCAGAGTGTAACTAAAATGTTATAAATTATTAATATGCAATTTGAATTTGAAAGTTTTTCATTCAAGTTTTTGTGTTTTATTATTTGCACCAGGAATTCGTGATTTTTGCCAAAAATAGCTTTTGGACTTTCGTTTGTCTTCCTCATTCATTTCAAAATTCATCATCAGCAGACACATGACACTTTCGATTGAAGTCAAAACTTCGGCAAGTATTTTTATCATGGTTTGCTGTGCACGTCCAGCGTTATTATCATCACCGTTGTGGTTTTTGTAATAATATGAATACGAATGTTTCAATATCTACTTGTTCCACATCACTCAGCTATATATTTATATTTTAAATCTAAGAAATCATTATATTTAATGTTTGTAAAATAATCAAAGAATTCCAATTTCACTCATTGATAAATTAAAGTCAGAACTTGCGTCAATGTTTAAAGATGGAATCATTTCACCCGTTGACTACCCAACTGACTGGGTTAATAACTTGCAAATAGTTGAGAAGCCTAATGGTCGTCTTCGAATTTGCTTGGATCCGAAACCTCTTAATGAGTGCATTAGACGGGAGCATTTTTTAATTCCAACCATTGATGACTTAACGTCTAATCTGGCTAACAAGTACATTTTTACTGTTATTGACTTGACAAGCGGTTTTTGGCATATGGAATTAGATATGGCGAGCTCAGAATTAACAACATTTATGACTCCTTTTGGTAGGTATAGATTTAATCGTGTGCCGTTTGGTTTGAACTGTGCACCGGAAATGTTTCAGCGAAAGATGGTTCAAATTTTTGGAGATATACCTGGAGTCGTTGTTTATTTTGATGACCTAGTTGTGTGTGGAGAAAATGAAGAAAATCATGATGAAGTTTTGAATTTAGCTATGGACAGAGCTAGAAAAAACAATATTAAACTTAATCCGGAAAAGATTCAATATCGTCAACGGGAAGTAAAATTTATGGGTAATATACTATTCGAAGGAAAAATTTAAAGCGGATTTAAAATATAGGGATGCGATTTTGAAAATGAAAAAACCAGGAAGCAAAGGAGATATTTTGAGATTTATGCGTTTGCTCAAGTATTTAGCAAGGTCCATTCCAAACTTATCGAAAGAAACAGCAGAATTGCGAAATTTGACACGGAATGATGTTGATTTTAACTGGATAGAAAAACACGAAAACGAATTTAACAGGTTGTTAAAAATAGTAACATCGGAACCAGTTCTAGCAATTTATGATCCAAAACAGCCAGTAGTTATTCAAACTGATGCATCGAAGGATGGGTTGGGGTGCGTTTTAGTTCAAAATGGACATCCTGTAGCTTTCGCTTCTCGAACACTCAGTAAAAGTGAACAAAAGTGGGCCCAAATCGAAAAGGAACTATTGGCAATTGTATTTGCATGTAAAAAGTTTGTATGGCCGTGAGTTTTCAGTTGAAAGCGATCATAAGCCACTTGAAACATTGGTTAAGCGTGATATTGACGATGTTACAACCTGTCTTCAGCGAATGTTTATGTTTCTATTAAAATATCCGCAAATGACTATTATCTATAAACCGGGTAAGGAATTGCTAGCAGCTGATTGCTTATCACGTGCACAACAAAGTGAAATATCGGAAATTGAAGGGCTATCGGGAGTAGTTCATTCAATCACAAAATCAGTTTGTTGCACCGAAAAGAACTACAATTTGTATCAGAAAATATTAAATGAGGAGGAAAATATGCTAGGATTTGTAATTATGTAGAAAATGGTTGGCCAGGTTTTCATCAGTTAGATGATCTTAGTCAGCATTTTTTTAAACTTAAATCGGAACTACATTTAGAAAATGCATTACTGCTTATTTATCATAGACTAGTTGTACCATCAGAATTGCAACGAAAAATATCTATTTGGCTACACCAACCACATCTAGGGATTGAAACAACTCTTTCCTGTGCAAGAATGTTGTACTATTCAACTAAGATTTTCAAGCCCTAGATATCCACAAAGCAATGGGTTAGCAGAGAAAGGTGTGGCCATTGCAAAGAATATTCTTAAAAGGTGTTTTGAACTTAATGACGTAAGCAATTTTCAATATCGAATATTTGAATACAACACTTCACCAATAGCAAGTATGCATCTTACGCCATCGGAATTATTCTTCGGTCGACTTGTTAAAACAAGGCTACCTGTTTCAGACTCAGTTCTTGTTAGAAACAACCTAAATGAATCGGAAATTCAAAACAAATTAAAGAATAAAAAAGAGAAGCAAAAATGTTATTATGATCGGAACTCAAAATCACTTTCTTTATTAAATGTTGGTGATCTAGTTATATTTAAAAAAACTGGAAAAGAATGGCGCTATGGAAAAATAATTGGTATTGTTAACAAACGCTCATATTTAATAAAAGATAATTTTAATAATCATTTTATGCGCAATAGGCGATTCATTGCTAAGACTTCCAATGAAGATTTTTGTTCTAGTGATTTACTTTATGAACAAAATGTAGAACCCTATAAAAAATTTGATTGTACAAAAGAAATTCAAACAATTAATCCAACTCAAGAAGA
Organism: Eupeodes corollae; assembly: GCF_945859685.1. Lineage (NCBI taxonomy): Eukaryota > Metazoa > Arthropoda > Insecta > Diptera > Syrphidae > Eupeodes > Eupeodes corollae. Next base: position 93,599,340 of record NC_079149.1, on the reverse strand, counting down.
TAAAAACAAAAATAGTTCAAATATAAACAATGATATTATTAATTGTAATGTGGACGAACCAGTTTCTCCGGATATTACTGATAATGTCAAGTTCACAACCTATCAACCAACCAATTTCAGAGATATCTGGTTCAGAAGCAATTAATCATAATGCACCAGTTATTACATCTAAGGAATGAATAGTAACTCGAAGTGGTCGAGTTGTTAGAAGACCACAGAAGCTTGGAATAGATTATTAAGTATTCTAAGACTAGGGCTAAGAGATAGATTAAAAAAAAAGAAAGCATGTAATAATATGAATAAGAATGTTTCAATATCTACTTGTTGCACATCACTCAGCTATATATTTACATATATTTTAAATCTAAATCTATTTTAAATCTAAGAAATCATTATATTTAATGTTTGTAAAATAATTAGTTTGTCAATTCATTCTATATTGTTCTCTAGCATCGTTAATATTATCATTTAATTCTTGTTATGTAATAAACTTAATTTTTATAGTAAGTCGTTTTTTGCTACTTATTACAGTTTTGGTAACTTCTTATTGCCAAAAACTTCAATGCTGCTGATATCTTCATGATAATTGAAATAGCATTTTGTCTTATGCGAGAAGTCATGTCGGATAATATGGTCTTAAGTAAAAACATAAACCCGTCTTAAGTTTAGTCTTTAGACGATAGTTCTAAAAAAAACTAAAACAAATGTATATATTTTTCATTAGGAATGCGTTCAAATATTCTACCGTATATATATAAACGGTCCGTTAAATATCTTCTTTTTTTTTAAATGCTATAAAAACATCGAGTGTAGCTTCGCCGGGTGGCACCTAGCGCCGCCGTCCTGTGGAAACCAAATTTTGCCAATATATACTCCTCATCCGTCTGTGAACAAAAATTCGTTCCACATGGTCCGATAACGATTGCTATTGGCTGGAGCGGACACTCCTTGCTTATTTTCGAAGAAAATTGGCCCAATTATGCCACTGGACCAGAATCCGCACCAAACAGTGACTTGTTTTGGATGTATCGGCTATTCAATGTATGCGTACGGGTTTTCTGTGAACCAAATGCGACAATTTTGCTTGTTTACATACCCGCAAAGATAAAAATGAGCTGCATCTGAAAAGTTGATGAACCATATTCGTTCAGCGGTAAGATAAATCTAATTAACTGTGAAATCAGACATGAGCTAAGTGTAACCATTCACGAAATAAGCACTTGTTGAAAAGAAAACATTCGATGGCGGACCCTATATGTGCAAACCTTATCTCACTCAGCTTCATTATTTTGGAATTATCGTTTATTCTTCTGCGTTTAATTTGCTCGTACCGTTCTTCATTTCCTTGCAAATTGAACCAAATTCCAATGGTGTCCATTTTTGTAATAATTATTCTTGTCCAACAATTTGATGTTTTATTATTGTTTTTTATTATTTTGTTTTTAAAACTGTCAAACAACTCGATACTCGTTCGAATGTAGAACATTTTTGAAAATAAGTTGGTATAACTGGCATTCGATTCTACTTTCATACGTGGTACGATTTGAAAGTAGAATCGGAAAAGAGTTTCGAATAGAATCAAAAGTAGAATCGAGTTATATAGTAGGGCCAATGTTTTTGAGGTATCGAATTTTGAACGAAAGTTTTATAAAATTAAAAAAAAAAATAAGTTAACATTTTAATCGTAATCATCAATAGGGTTTTTACGTTGGCGTGGGTTAGATTTTGGTGCCCCGTGTCTGCCATTTTATTTTGTTGACATCTGTCAAATCTTTTGATTATAATTCAGTTGCTTATGCTTAATTCTCATTACCCACGTTTTGTTGGGATCTCTATCCATAGTAAAGTAGGATTTTACACGAGTAACAAAAACGATATCCATAGTGAGAATAACACCGATAAAAGTTAGAGTAGAATCTCACTATGGATAGGTTTTTGACATTTATACGAGCCTCGAATGGATCTTATGTGATTTCGTTCTCAAATGTTAGTACGATTGATATTGCATTTGTCTCTGGATGGCTGTGTTCGTTGAGTAGTTCTGCATTCGGAATCATGTATGTTTTCCATTGCGGAAAAAACGAATCTATTACTGTTGATATTATTTAGTTTTGTTAGTGAAAATGGACTAACTGGGCTTATTTTGCAAGAAAAACAATAGAAAAGATATTTATGTTTTGCTATGTTTCCAAAAAAAGTTTATCTCAGTTTAGAATAGATAAATCTTAACTCTATTCAGGTATATAAAGAATTGAGGCGAGCTTCAAGCTCGCTTTAACAACACATGTTAATGTAGTAGTCTACGAACAAACCCCCTTTTTGAAGTTTTTTTATTATTATTTTGACAGTTCTTCTTTCAGTTGTACCAATTTTTAAATAGAAATATCTGGCCATTGCGGATCGTTTTGTTGCGAATTTCTTACTTTACTATATATGAAATGCGAACAAAACGCACGTATTGCAAGTAACACAATCAACAGCACTTCAAATCATAAAACTCTATTATCAAAATGTTAACGCAAACGTTGCGCGCATTGCGCCCATTTTACGGTAGAAGTTTTGGCCCTTAACAGCCAACTCTTCAACGTTTAGTGGCCAAATTTGAGACGAATACAAATCAGTTAAAGCCTGTACGTTCAAGGAACGCAAGATCGGTCTAGAGCATTGTCGCAGTTTCTGAAATTGTACAGCAGAACCAAAGGTAGTATTCCTCGTCGTGCTCAAGAACTCGGCCTTTCACAGACTTCAAATTGTCGAATTTTGGGGGTTGCACCCGTACAAGATTGAACTGACCAGGAGATTAAGCTTCATGACGAGAAACAACTCCGTTTTTTCACTGACTGGGCATCGAAACGTGGCTATGTTCGATGAATGGCTGTGTTAACTAACAAGCCAAATTGCCGTATGAGACGATATCAAATCACGCGAGGTCCAATAGGTGATAATGCATCCTCAAAAAGTAACCGTTTGGTGTGAATTTGGGGCCGGCGGTGTAATTGGTCGGTAAGCTTTTGAAAAGGGCGTTAGTGAGGCGGTCATCGTCAACAGCGACCGCTACATAAAAATGATAACTAATTTCTAATGTCCCAAATTGAACCATATGGACCCAGACGACATGTGCCTCCAGCAGGATGACGTTATACGTGCCACACAGTATACGCCACGATTAAAATTTTCATATCTACCCGCCTTTGTTGAAAAGCCCTTTATTAATTAAATAAATAAATTGGGTGGCGCAACAGTCCATTTGAGAACTAGGGCCTAGAGACTGACAACTCTCAACCATTCCTGTGTTCGAGTACTGTTTGTCAGGGATGGAAGGGACCTACAGTTTTAAGCCGAATCCGAACCTCGAATTTTCAGAAAGCACTTTTCATGACAAGAATTACACTTGGAGAATTTGTCAATTCCTCGTAAGAGGCAGTACTCGTAAAAGAAACTTTAGATGGCATAGGCAGGGATCGAACCCAAGACCCTTTATTAATTAAGACTAGATAAAAGCTTGTTAAGAAAAAAAATATTTTAATCGCTTCACTAGTTCCTGAGAAAATTGAAAAACAAAATATCAGTTCTACCCGCCTTGAGAAATACAAAAATATAGTTTTTAGATTGAAAAAAAAGGTGAATTACGATGGCTTGGATAGTATAGGAGCAATACCAGACAGACAAATGGACGGACCTAATCGATTTCTCTAACATCGAAATGTCATGTTAAATTAAAATTTAGAGTTTGTGTGTATTTTTAGAGTTATACAACTTTAAGTTAAAACTACTATTTCAGCAGCTGATTTGTAAGCTGTCAAGCCATTTATTTAGAGTTTGATTTAGCATTTAAAAAAAAAAGACTGACGACTGAATAAAGCTTCCAAATTTTAGCTCACTTTTGGTTCAAAAGTTACACCACTAAACAAACTTTCCCGTTTTGGAGTTTGATAATCCTCAACTGAATGTTTAGACACCATTGAATCCACGAACACTGACTTTTTGGTATCCGTGCTTTATGGTTTGGTTGTATGTTTGTTCCGTTACTTCTTTAAAGGCGATGCTGGTCAGAAGTTTATAATCAATGGTGACCGCTATAGAGCCATGACTAATGACTCAATTATTGCTCAACCATGATATTCAGGAGCCACTAGACTATTTTCTTGGGCTAGTCTACGCCCTTGATAGACCTCAAACCATTGACCACTTGGAGGTCAACATTTGGCGATGTACGACCACAAAAGTTAGAAAAATACATCCAAAATTTGACGCCTAGCTTATAGTGTGTCCAAGCCAGCCATAGCGGTCATATGCAAAGCATTTTTAAAAAATATGTTAAGGGTTTATTCCATTTCCAAGTCATATGCTTCTAAAAAAACAACAATTCCACTGAGCAGAGAGTCTAACAGGTCCATATGTGTCCATAATGTTTATCTGACACTTTAATATCTGATTCAATAGAATTTACTTAAAAAATATTGATGATACCACCGTAAATAGCATCTTAGTAAGTCTGTCATGCATGAGGAATGACTTTAAATTCAGTAATTGTTTTTTTCAATGCGCCAATTTTTTACTGGTAACGCTACTAGTGATTAGTAATTCTAGTTATTAAAAGTTGCTTTTCAAATCAACCATTCAGACTTTGCATAAGAAATGTCTCCTTCATTTCCGACATTGCTCACCCACAAAAATAATTGAGAGTTCTAAGTCATAAGGACCTGATTCTCTAGAAGCTGTTGTGCCACCTTATTTAGAAGCCCAGTCTTTTCACGATTTCCAAACATAGTGTAATTGAAGTGGCAATTGTTCAATGATTCCATTTTTTCATTCTTCTAACAATTAAGAAAGAAATATTGTTTTGACAGTCTTTAAGTAAATGTATTTAGACCAAATATGTCAAAAAAGAAGAAGGACATAAAATAAGGTTTTAAACGACCGAAACAATCTTTTTGGGACAAACTTTAAATCCGGACATTTCTGGAGAAATACGCTGCAAGATATAGTGTAAATATAGCCTAGTATAGGTTTATAACTATAAAGTTAAACTGAAAATCTAAAATATCCTTTGACACATCTTGAAAGAATCACAGAAGTGAATGGGTCTTACCTTCATAATAAGAAGTTTTTTTTTGTTTCGTATTCAAAGAAGAGAATTACTTGACATTTTCTTTTGTAGTGATGTGTAGATATGTTCAACATCCGCATATCCCAAACACCTGAGACAAACTCAAATAAGAAGGTCTCATATATGTGAGGGCGATGGAGAGGGAGGGAGGTAAAGAAGGGAAGAAGAAATATATACAGGTTTGTAGAAAAAGATACTAAATTTCAACCAAACAAATACAGAAAAAAGGTCTGAAAAATCCAAATGTCATTCACGTCCTCTAACTGATGACAGAAAATGAATCTCGTTCTACAATTTGATTGCTTTCACCAACACACAACCCCTCCCTCTTCTCATTGTGTGTCGTATAGTCGTAGTCATCGTCGTCATCGTCATAGTCATAGTCGTCGTCGAGGGCAAATTCCATTAGCCGTGATTCTGGAAAAAGAAGAATGAACCAGAGGGTATACCCTCTCTCACAATACCTACCTTCTATGACAAAGGACATGATTTTAAGCTGAGTTGTCCCTTAGTCTTGTTTCCATCGTCCTTTATACTCGTTCTCAAACTCCGAACCTGAGTTCTATATATGCACTTCAAATAATAAGAGGAGGTCTTCCTCTTACGTTTTAGCTGGTATAGATACGAAGCAGGAGCTGGAGCTGAAGCAGTGAAGCTGAAGCATCGAGCATCAGGAAAAATGGGAAGTAGAACAAAACACTGAACTGCAAATCAATTATTCAAAACACGTTTCCCTTTTTATTGTGACTACGATAAAAATGAGTTAGAGTGTGATAGAGATAGACGAAGGCTTTCCTATATAATCTGTAGCTGGTTCTGGACTGAACCTGGACTAGCGTCGAAGGCGGCAATGGTGGTGGCGGCTTCGGCGTTGGAGGCATTGGGTTTTTATTTTTATGGCAAAGCTTCATATCTAGGATGGAGCAGAGGCTGCTACTAGCTAGCCCAGTTGAAGTAGCAGTGGAACATTTCGGTTGCGATACAAAAGTGTCGTTTTGAAGTAAAAAAAAGGAAGATATATTGCTGCATATAGTTTGAATGGGCTATATAGCATACAAGACACAGGTCCTTTTATACCGAGGGAAGACATTTTAGTAATAGCCGAGACATCAAAAATGATTTTAGTTTTTTTTTTTGTTCGTTGCCCTGCTTTGGACAGATTCTGATTTAGAGCGTTTATCATCATTCAGGGTTTTTCTTTTCATTTTTTGATAAAAATTGTATAAGGCTTCAAAATGATTGCGCAAGGTTTTGAGGCTTTTTTGAAGTAAAGAATGTGAAAGTGAGGGGGATGTTTTGAACTTTGGTTGATAATTCATATATTCTGTTATTTCATTTGATTGGTCTTTATAATTAGATTAATTGTAGAGATTATGATCTTTGACATAATTCCTTAGAGCCTTAAAATACAGGAAAGCATGTCAAAATCATCAAGAAACTGAAGGGTTGTGAGAAAAGCTACAGTTAAACTTCCCATTTTGTTATGTAAATTCGAGGAAAGAATTACTAGAAGATCCCTATGAACTTTACTGTGTTGAAGATTAATTCTACGTTAAAACCACTTCTCTAATCTGTTTTTTTTGGTCTGATAGCAATCTTCCTTTGAAACTGGGTATCTCAAAGTCCTCATCAAAATCTGATTAACGTAGAATTGGTGTTGATTTTTGAATCTAATTCAAAACAGTGACTTCTTCCATGTTTTCCAACTTCACTACCTACTATTCCTGGTTAAGCAGATTTGGTTTGAGACACAGGATTTATCTGTCTATCCAATCTCTTAGCAGATCAGGATTTTTTCAATACTAGCCGGTTAAGGTTTCTGATCTCCTTTGTGGTCATGAGACGGAGATCAGCGTTTGACCAAGGTGATACGGCTCCGAAGATGAACTCTCAAGAGTGTTTTTATTCTCGCAGGTCAATGTTTTGAACCTATATGGACTGTCGCAAGGCTTTCAAAGATTGGCAGGGGCTTAGGTTAGGTTAAAGTGGCTGTTGGTTGGGAAGTCCAACACACTTAGACCAAAGTAAGGTCCGTTGTGATACCACATAGATCAGTTAATCAGCTTATCTCGTCGAACCAATTGGAGCTCCGAATGAAGCGTAGGAGACAAATAATATCAGAGTTTTCAGATCGCTGGTATCGTTGAAGTAGTAGTCTCAAAGGTAAATTCTACGTCAGAATATGAGAGATTGTCGCCTCATCCTCCTCGTCCATGCAACTCCAACATAAACCATTTGCAGGGGCTCCAAGTCGAATAGCATGCCTCCCTATTAAGCAGTGCCCAGTCAGGACACCTAAAACGTAGCTAATGTGCAATCTTCTCAGAGAGATTAATTGTTTTGAGCGCCTGGCGCTAAGATTAGGCCAAATTAGTTTTGTCGCTAAACAGGTGGTGGTGTTATTCCACCTGAAGTTTGTTTTCTCTATAGTATTTAGGGGGATACCTATGCTATCATTGTGAGCCAGCAGAGGTATAGTTGTTCCGCTTTTTGCAAGTTCGTCAGCTTTGCAATTTCCTGGAATGTCTCTATGGCCCGGCTAACAAGAAAAGGTGAATGTTGAACTGTGTAGCCATCTCCGTAAGATATGATCAACAATTTGGGGCTGTTAGTGAGTTAGTGGAGATAGAGTCTAGGGACTTTATGGCAGGGGCCTAGTCTTGACGATCACCTCATTGATTTAGTTTATAGGATTCACAGATCTAGCAGCTGCCGTTGATCCACCGTCACTTTTCTTATAGGCTTGCCAAAGTCGACAATACTTGCTCAATCGAAGCTCTGCACTAGGGATGCTTTGAATTTCTTCGTCATCTTACGTCAAAAACTATTCGGTGATGAAATTTAGTTCCTCTCTTTTTGTCTTTTCCATTTCAACTGTCAACTGAACTAATGAATCCCGCCTTGAAGCTTCTCTTTCTAACTGACTTAGACTCTAGATAATGAATTACTTATATTGATAAATTACACCCCTATTTGGACTTTTTTCTCAACTTGAGTAATCGCCTTACTGAACACAGTACTTCCTATGATTAATGATTATATAATTTTAATTTCAGAAGAGATAATTTCTAGTTGTTGTCTGAAGATTTAACTATTTATGGAATTGCTGATACATACAAATGGTCTAAAATTGGACTTCATCATTTTTTAAAAGCCCTGAAGTAATTGATAAAGTATGTTTTTATAATCTTCACTCTTATACTCTTTGTAAACTTACTGTAGTCATTTCCCAGTTCTACAGAGTATGGCCATTGATATTTTTTCCATGTTGAATGATGGCTACTCAGCCCGATGAAATGACAAATTTTATAATAATAAAGTCCACCCATGATCCATGGTATTCCTTACATTTTGTTGCGGGAAAACAAGACTTATAGTTTAGTTTTTTTTTATTGACTTCAAAATTTAAAATACTGCTCACAATTATTTTTGTCATTCTTGAAATGGTTTGGCCGATATGACCTTCTACTAGACTGACATCTAAATTTTAATTTTTATAAAAATAATACAAAAGAAAACGTTTTTAAAAATTTAATTAAACAATTTTGCAAATAATTTTGTATACATTAAAAAACTTTCATTGATTATACAAGTTCTGTTACGTAAGCCACTCAAACAATAATGGTAGAAGACTTACCACCCTCGCTTCACATTCATCAATTTTATGATTTTCCTCTAGAAATTCCAAAGTATCTGTTGGGAAATTCTTTCAGAATTGGACAAACTCCCAAAAAATGGAACACATCTTGACGCTCTCTTCGACTACTATATTACACCATAGAGGAAGATCTGGACGGTGCGGAATAAAGTTTAAGCTGAGGAGTTCACCTCTGTCTGGTATGTTGGCCAAGGAATAGGTCTTTTTGAACAAAAAGTGGATAACTTTACTAAGCTCTATATAATGATGATTCCGCTTCCTTAGTTAATTGATCGTACATCCTGTTACATCCTAGCTACAATATTAAAATAGTCCTGGGCGATTTTAATGACAGCTAGGAAGGGAAGACATCTTTGGTGTAATAATCGGGAAGAATAGCATGCACGACAACACTTCCGACAGCGGATTCAGGCTCATAGATTTCGCTGCGGGTGAAACGTCATGGTAGCCAGTAAGCGTTTTCCACACCTCAACATCCACAAAGGAACTTGGACTTCTCCAGATCAATCTACCTTCAACCAGATTGACCATATTGCGATCGACGCCAGACACGCTTCCAGCATTACGGATGTACGAACTTTCCGAAGAGCTAACATCGACTCGGATCACTACCTCGTTGTAGCCAAGGTAGCACTTCGGATTTCCAGACTCAAGGCAAAACAGGGAGGTGCTGGGAGAAGGTACAACGTCGAACGGCTACAATCGCCAGAGATCGCCAAATCCTTTTCCGATCGAGTTACAAGTAACCTCTCTCGAAGTTCTCTGCCGCCAAAACAATGTATCGAAAACCATTGGCAACATTGCCAAGATGCAATCAGAGAAGCCGACTCTGATGTGCTGGATTTCAAGAAGCTACCATCAAGGAACCCCTGGTTTGATGAGGAATGTCGGGAGGCAAATGCAGCCAAACAACAGCCACACGAAGCGGCGGGCGCTGCATAAAAGGACGAGACCTGCTCGTGAGCTCTATGAGCAGAAGAGGTGAGAGGAACGCCGACTTCTCAGAAGGAAAAAGAGAGGGTATGAGAAGCGTGCGGTTGAAGATGTTGAGAGGTATAAAAGCAAGAATGAGGTTCGAAAGTTTTATGAAAAGATGAAAAGAAATTCACAGGTACATAAACCTAGAACCGAAGGATGCAAAGACGAAAGTGGAAACATCATAGTGGAACCGCAGTCAATGCTGAGGATATAGAAGGACCACTTCTGCAGACTGTATAACGACGACGAAGAACTGAATTCCGCTGTCAGGCAGGATGATCCATTCAATATAGACGACGAAAGCAAACAATCCCGTCCTCCCGACTTAGACGAAGTAAAGATTGCCATATCTAAGTTGAAGTCTAATAAAGCCGCTGGAGCGGATGGCTTGAATGCCGAGCTCTTTAAAGCAGCTGGAGATTAGTTAGTTAGAAGCATGCACAAACTAATCTGTACGATATGTTCGGAAGAAAGCATGCCCGCTGAATGGAACCTCAGTATTGTTTGCCCGATCCTGAAAAAAGGAGACCCTCTAAACTGCACCAACTATAGATGAATCAGTCTACTTGACATCGCCTATAAAATCTTCTCTGCGTAATTTGTTATCGTCTAAAGCCCATCGTCAATAACCTGATAGGTCCTTATCAGTGTGGTCTTTGACCAGAAAAGTCCACAGTTGATCAAAAATTTACATTACGGCAGATCGTGGGAAAAACCCAAGAACACCATATCGACACCTACCATCTTTGTATAGAGCCATGTCTTGTTTTGGCTTCCCAAACTCGTCTGTTTGTGCAGGATGACCATGGAGAATTCACGCTGCTCCATAAAAGTTGGAAACAACTTAACAGAACCTTTCGATGTCAAAAAAGGTTTTAGACAAGGTGATGCGCTGTCATGTGATTTTTTTAACATCGTGCTTGAAAGAATAGTGCAGAGCTCACACGTCAACGCTAGAGGCACTATCTTTCAAAAGTCTTTCCAATTACTGGCATATGCTGATGATATTGACATAATCGGAAGAACTCAGCGTGATGTCAATAGTGCTTTTGTGAGTATTGAAGCAGAGGCGGCAAAAATTAAGTTAACGGTTAATTAGGGCAAAACAAAGTACTTGGTGTCGTCAAGAAAGGACATACAACACCGACGTCTTGGTCAAAACGTCACAATCGACAGACGTAACTTTGAGGTAGTCAAGGACTTCGTCTACCTAGGTTCCGCTGTAAACGCAGAAAACAACACCAGCCAGCGCTGAGATCAAACGTAGAATAACTCTTGCTAACCGCTGTTTCTTTGGACTAAGAAAGCAATTTTGTGGTATCTCTCGAAGGACCAAAGTGTTGCTATATAAGACCCTTATCATCCCCATCCTGCTATACGGTGCAGAAGCAGGGACTATGACAAAAGCGGATGAAAGCACTTTGGTTCGCTTCGAGAGAAAAGTTATGCGTGTGATCTACGGTCCCGTATGCATGCTGTACGGTTTGTAGTCCAACGACTAAGATGGCTGGGTCACGTAGAGCGCATGGAAACCAATGCTCCGGCTCGGATAGTCTTCAATTCCGCACCCACAAGACAGCGCAGTAGAGGAAGACCGCGGATAAGGTGGCGCGCACAAGTGGAATGTGACCTCACCCAACTTAGAGTGCGAAACTGGAGACATCTAGCTAGGAACCGAGCTCGATGGAGAAGTTTGTTGGGTGAGGCCCTAGTTCACACAGGACTGTAGCGCCACCTTAAGTAAGTAAGTTACATCCTGTTTTCGATTTTCATCGACAAATCATCAAATTTCGAATGAAGCGAAGATAGGTTATCTTCATTTGGTTTATATAGCTGTTGAGCAATCGTTCGCCATTTTTTATCATTCACCTAAGCATGCTCCTCTAGAATTAATAATGTGACTTAGCACAAGCCTATCATCAATATTTCGTCTATAGATTCGGCCAGAAAGACTATATCGTATAAGCATACATGAGACCAGGAATGGGTTTTCCACTAAACACCATACCGCCTCTCACTGAGTTTGTCATATCGTTTATGTATAGTCTGAACAGTAAAGGGCTTAAAACTCATCATTGCCTAACTCCCATTGAGGTCCGAAAATCATCAGAAAAAAGTTGTTTTCCATCCCACACTCTTGTCACGTTTTTTGTATACATTGCTCTGATGACTGCTATTATTTTTGAAGAGCTTCCATAGTTGAAGAGCATGTAGAAGAGAGGTTCTCTACGAAAAAGGCATACAGCTTTTTCATAAAAAAAAAAAATATTTGATCGATTGTGGAGTGATTTTTTCTGAACCCTGCTTGAAACTCAGTCAAAACGTCCCTGCTTTCAATCCCGTTGGATGATTTCTTCAAATTGTTAGACGATCCGTTTTATTAAAAAAAACGTATCGAAAGCTCGAAGCGGAGCTCATCACCTGAATACATTTGATTTATCATATAGATTGACTTTGTTAAAATGAAGCTCTAAGTCGAAGGAGCATTTTATATAACCACAATAAGGAAAATGAATGATCAAACGTTTCCTCTATACTCTTTGTTCAGACGCCATTTCAAAATAAATTGACCTTTTCATCAAGCAAAGTATCGAACGATAATAAACATACATTTTCCAAGTTCCTTCCAGATATTGATCAAATTTAATGTTTTCTTAAAATATATCAAACAAATATCGAATGGAAGAGAAACAACAATTTCGATAAATTCAATGAAACGTAACAAACTTAAAAATGTTTAATATCTTCATAACTTTTAAGCTAAGCTTACCTACTTAACCTACGTTATACCGTTGAAGTTCATTCACTCAGCTTTTGGAGAACTTTTATCACACATTTATGTGCTCACGCCCGCCACTTGTTTCAAAATTTAAAACGTTAATACCCATTCAAATATCAATTGACGTAATTAAACCCAAACTTTCGTCCTTCTCTGTACTGCAAATAAAATATCCTCAACAAAATCAATATCAAGAAACCCAATCCAGATTCCAAAAAATACCACAAACAATCCTACAACCCAACCAACAATATTTTAACAAAACTATGATAGCTATCCTTTGAAATTGGAACTTTTATTTATGTTTCCTTTTGTAACACAAGGGGATGAGATAGTGCGGTCCTTGTGCAAGTATATCGCGTGATCTATCTATGCAAATACCTTACCCATGCATCTTCTTGCAGTCTTCGATGCATTCCACCGTAAACTATGTATATATGGAATTTCAGAACTTTTGTATGAACTTTTAAAAAAATATACGTAAAATGGTACTCAGCAGGTAAATCACCATACGTTGCCTTGGGGCGGAATCAAAAGACATAAAACGAACTATTCGATAAAATATTCGAAATTTGTTAAAAAGTTTTTGTTCTTTTTATTCGTATCCTCGTTTCTTCGAACCCTTGTGTTCTTTTTTTTCATTATTTGCATTCACATATTTCTTTATCTGATGATTTAAAAGTTGCATTAATCAAAATGTATACGAATCAGATTTTGGAGAATGTTTGTTCTTCTAAAGGAATGTCATATGTTGTAGAGACTTGCGTGGATTTCGAAATATGGTATTTGCGGAAGTTTTGACGTATTGAAAGTTCATGTTTGGTGTAACTTTTGAACGTTTGCCCAATAGGAGGTTTGGCTGAGAATAGGTTTCTATTAGAAGCTGTCATTTTTTTTTACATTTGAAAGCTGTCATTATTTTACATTTGAAAAGTAAGTCAACGATACTTACATTCAAAAGAAATGGGTCATCCTTAAGCAATAGTGAAACTAGACAAAAAATTCGATTTTTTCTGACAAATAAGTGTTGTCAAGAACCGAAACCGAGTGCAAGTTACAAGTCCTGGGGCCTACATACATATTTCATAAACATCGACAATCGTGACAAATAATTATAAGTGACAGTGTGTTAATTTGAAACTTGACAATTTTTAAAATCTGTTCCCTAAACAATTTAAAACATTTTTAGAATTGTTGGAAAATACCTGACGATTGACATTTCTTGTTTAATAAATATATTAATTGTCAATTATTTTACCAGAATTGTCAGGAATTTTTCGATAAATTTGTACCGACAATTTTTTTGTGAAATGAAAACAAAACTACAATTTACACAATGTTTAATTGAAAATTGCGACAGGAAACTGAGTTACGGTCAAGTTTTGACAGTAATTTTGTGAATAAAATGTCTTCAACGTTTGAATCTTCTTTTATTGGTGCCGAATTTACATCTTTAGTGATAAGTTACATTTTTTACGCGAAGGCTACGTTTATAGGAGAAAGAGAAATGTAGTATTTGTAGATCGGAAAATTCAATAATGGTAGTAAAAAATCTTTCCATCTTCCAACGACCAAAAAGTTTATTTGAGAGAATTGATGCTAATGATACATTTTTATTTTTAAAATGTCTGGTTACGTTGCAGTTGCAAGTTACAGTATTCCAAAAACTTTAACTGGAAAATGCCTTAACGGCAAAATTGTAACAAATCTTAAACATAATAATTAAACTATAACATTGAATAATTGAAAATAGCTATTGCGTCAAGATTAAAGTTGAATTCAGAGACCTCTTGTCGATTTAAAATTGTTGTTTTAGGCTCAACTATATACTAACATACAGAATGTATAAGAAAAATTGAAAGGATTTGTTGCACAACTTTGTCAGTATTATAACGAAACACGGTGGATGTGTGCGCGGCAATAGTGATTCTTACACGCTTACACATTTTGAGAGTTTTAAACGTTTTAACAGATACCTAATGTTAATGTTAACCTGAACGGCAGAGCCAGCCATAACTAAACAAAATCGTCGTTACTACTTCAATCGCCAAAGGTTACCATTTGGATGAGAATAGTGGTATACAGCGTCATAGGTCAATAATTTGACTTTGAGGGGTTGGTAAACGGCAGACGCTACAGACAGCTTTTAAACATTTTTTTTGATTCTGGAACTGGGATCAAGGAGGAAACTAAGACGTACCTGATTCCAGCAAGAAGATGTTAGTTGTTATACCGCCGCGCCTTCGCCAAACAGAAACCGCTAACGGAAAAATACAGTGACCCACAAACCTCGAAACAACAAAACAAAGCGTATAATAACAAATAGCAATTCCTAATTAACAATAACCAGACGAAATATGAGGACCATGCATCAACATTAAATATCGGACATAACCAAACCCCACATTCAACTATAATACAACAAAAATCCTTCCCAACCCGGTTGATCACCGTGGGAACAATAGATCAACACCCCTCATATGAGAACAATGAAACAGAAAACTCTACCCACAAGAACCAACACGGAACTCTAAAGATCTGTACTTGCAATGGCAGGAGACTTTCCTCAGATGAGAAACAGGAAGAATTGAGACAAGCGCTGGAGAAAATTAAATGGGACATTATAGGACTATCAGAAAAAAGATTACTAGGACAAAAAATAATAAATAATGAACATGATATCTTTTGCTACGTAGGAGAAACAAAAAGCCTCTACGGTGTTGGATTCCTTATTAAAAAAGAACTTAAAGCAAAAATAACTGAAATCAAGCTACATAATGAAAGAATGTGCAGCATACAATTGAATATAAAAAACACGAAAATGACAATAATTCAAGTAAACGGCGATTTTTTAAGAGCTTGAGAACTTTTTTTAAAAAAAAAAACGCATACAATTTGCAAAATCTCATCGATTCTTTATTTGAAACATTAGATTGGTCCATTTACTTTTTGAAGATAATTTCATTTAAATGTTGACCGCGGCTGCGTCTTAGGTGGTCCATTCGGAAAGTCTAATTTTGGGTAACTTTTTCGAGCATTTCGGCCGGAATAGCCCGAATTTCTTCGGAAATGTTGTCTTCCAAAGCTGGAATAGTTGCTGGCTTATTTGTGTAGACTTTAGACTTGACGTAGCCCCACAAAAAATAGTCTAAAGGCGTCAAATCGCATGATCTTGGTGGCCATCTTACCGGTCCATTCCTTCAGATGAATTGTTCTCCGAAGTTTTCCCTCAAAATGGCCATAGAATCGCGAGCTGTGTGGCATGTAGCGCCATCTTGTTGAAACCACATGTCAACCAAGTTCAGTTCTTCCATTTTTGGAAACAAAAAGTTTGTTAGCATTGAACGATAGCGATCGCCATTCACCGTAACGTTGCGTCCAACAGCATCTTTGAAAAAATACGGTCCAATGATTCCACCAGCGTACAAACCACACCAAACAGTGCATTTTTCGGGATGTATGGGCAGTTCTTGAACGGCTTCTGGTTGCTCTTCACTCCAAATGCGGCAATTTTGCTTATTTACGTAGCCATTCAACCAGAAATGAGCCTCATCGCTGAACAAAATTTGTCGATAAAAAAGCGGATTTTCTGCCAACGTTTCTAGGGCCCATTCACTGAAAATTCGACGTTGTGGCAGATCGTTCGGCTTCAGTTCTTGCACGAGCTGTATTTATACGGTTTTACACCAAGATCTTTGCGTAAAATCTTCCATGTGATCGAATAACACAAACCCAATTGCTGCGAACGGCGACGAATCGACATTTCACGGTCTTCAGCAACACTCTCAGAAACAGACGCAATATTCTCTTCTGTACGCACTGTACGCATTCGTGTGGTTGGTTTAATGTCCAATAAAGTAAACTGAGTGCGAAACTTGGTCACAATCGTATTAATTAATTGCTCACTTGGTCGATTATGTAGACCATAAATCGGACGTAAAGCGCGAAACACATTTCGAACCGAACACTGATTTTGGTAATAAAATTCAATGATTTGCAAGCGTTGCTCGTTAGTAAGTCTATTCATGATGAAATGTCAAAGCATACTGAGCATCTTTCTCTTTGACACCATGTCTGAAATCCCGCGTGATCTGTCAAATACTAATGCATGAAAATCCTAACCTCAAAAAAATCACCCTTTATATGCACCAACAGAAAAAGCTGATGACTATAAGAGATGCTAAGGTTTTACAACAACTTAGGGGAAATATATATAAATAACAAATCAGAAGCAATGTATGTGATTGGATACTTGAACGCTAAGCTTGGAAAGAGACAAAACGAAGAAGAAAAGAAAACAAAAATACCCTACGGATATGGAGAAAGAAACCAAAGAGGCGAAAGGGTAATACGATGGATCGAAGAGATAAATTTGAAATTTGGTAACTCGTTTTTCAAAAAAAGGACAACAGAAAATGGACGTGGATATCACCGAATGGTAAAATACAAAATTAAATAGACCTGATTCTGACAAAAACAATTGAGACAGTCAAAGACATATCCGTGCTTAACAACGTAAAGTTCGACAGTGACCAAGGATTAGTAAGAACACAAATCATTATAAGCCATAAAACACTGAAAAGAAACAGACAAGTCCATTTTATCCCAAATATGATTCAAGAACAAAAACTGGTAGATTATAACCAAACACTGACGGCAAAGATAAATAAATTATCAAATTGTGACATAAAAAACACATATGACGAATTAGAACAAAAATCATACAAAACTCTGCAAAACTATCAATTATGGACACCAAAACATCAAAAGATAAATTATCCAAAAAAATCAAATGGGGTGGCGCAACAGTCCATTGTGAACCAGGGCCTAGTGACTTAAAACTCTCAACCATTCCTGTGTGCGAGTACTGTTGTCAGGAATGGAAGGGACCTACAATTTTAGGCCGAATCCGAACGGCTAGTTTGAGAAAGCACTTTTTCATGACAAGAATTACTCTTGAAGGATTTGTCAATTCCTCGCAAGAGGCAGTACCCGCGAAAATTATTTTTTTTTAAATTAAGGTGGCACAGGCAGGGTTTGAACCCAAGACCCCTTGCATGACAGTCCAACGCACTAACCATCATGCCACGGGTACTACTAAAATAAATTATCCAACAATAAAAAAAATCTTAATCTCAAGAAGAGATACTCTACGAACCTAGCAACAAATCTTCACCAAGAAAAAACTGAACTTAAAGAATTAAGAAAACCACCAAACTAGAAAAAAGGAAAGATATCAACGAGTTCAACGAAACAATAGCTAGAGATACGATTAGACAAACAAAATCAATAAGGAAAACAAAATCATTACTTAACAGTCAACAGGAATGGATTATTAGCTTAAAAAGAAAAACATAACAATTAGAAAAGAGTTAAACTAAAATGCTACTAAGTTCTTCGAAAAACTATTCTCCTCGACCAAGCATATAACTGAAAAAGAAAATATTGAAAACATAGATATCAATCTCCTAACAAAGCAAACTTCCATGTTTAGCAAAGAAAATACGGAAAGGTTTTTTTTGATTTGAAAAAGGACAAATGCTCTGGGAATGACGAAATCTCTGCAGAAATGATAATATACGGAAAAGAATTGCTTTCCGAAATCTTAACATTTATGTTTAACGAAATCATAAGAACTCAGCAAATCCCTAAGCAATGTAGAAAACCACCATTACATTTATCCATAAAAAGGAAAAAAAACTATTTGCACAACTATAGACCTATAAGTAACATTTCAACAATTTATAAGCTGTTTTCACAAACAATCTACAGGAACATCAAACAAGATTTTAACAATAAACAATCTAGGGAACAAGCTGGATTTAGAGAAGGTTTCTCAAGAACAGACCACCTACATACGATGAATCAACTAATAGAAAAGTGCAATGAATTTCAACAACCAATATACTTTTTATTCATAGACTTCAGTAAAGCATTTGATAGTGTTGAACACAAACAATATGGACATCTCTAGAAAATCCAAAAATGGACCCATACGTTAAAAGGACAAATAAAAACAGAGAGTACAGGACGTAAATTTAAAATAACAAGAGGCGTCAGTGTTTCACCACCACTATTTAATGCAGTCTTAGAGGATATTTTTCAAAAGATGAACTGTAAGTCAAAATATATTATAAGGATATGAGGACAACTTCTAAACAACCTAAGATTTAGGTTGTTTAGAAGTTGGACGATATAGTACTAATATCTGCAAAAGCTAAACATATACAAGAAATGACAACAGAACTTACTAGCTTGTGCAAGAAGTATGGACTACAAATCAAGAAATCAAAAACAAACCACATCAGAGAAGATATAATTCTGGACCAAGAAAAAATAGAATACATAGATTACTACATATACTTGGGGCATCTAAAATCTTTTAAGGACCAAGAGAAAAAAGAAATCAACAGACGAATCACAAACAGCTGGAGCCTCAAACAGATTTAAGAACTGGACCAAAGTGCAGAAACACGAAAACATGTCTTCGACTCCTCTATTTTGCGTTGCTTACTTATGGACTACAAACCCCGAGCTTGACTACGAAATCTCTTGACCAGCTAAGGATCTGTCAATGCAAAATGGAAAGGATAAGAAATGAAGACATCCGAAACAGTACTCGAATAATTGACGTGATAGATAGAATCAAAAGACAAAAATGGAGTTGGGCAGGACAGATTTCAAGACTACAGGATGGACAAAGTTGGCAACAAAATATAGACCAGAAAGTAAGAGACCAAAAGGCCGACCCAACAAGAGATGGAGCGACGATCTTTGCCAAATAAACGAAAATTGGTACAGTGAGGCGAAAAATCGAGACCTATGTGCCGCTTTGAGGGAGGCTTACGCCAAAAATTATTAATAAAAATTGAAAAAATAAATAACCAAACTTTTAAATATCAATTATCTTACTTTTCGATTATCTAATTAATTATTCTATATTTGTATTTTGTATCATTCTATCAAATAATTTGTAAAAATTTTAATTAACAAATTTAAAAATTGTATCTATAGATGTATTTAAATGTATTTTAAATGATAAGGCAATAAAAAGCTTATAATAATTATAATGTATATGAATCTAAACCACTTGACTTAAAGGCTTGAACAATTTATTATTTGTCTTATGTGCAATATTTTGGTAAGGAATAAGCTAGAAGATTCGTAGCACGGTTGTAATAATATCCGATATTTTTTCATAAATGATTGCAAGGAATGTAAAAAGAATGCACAGTCAAAAGATTGCATCCAATTAATTGCTGTACAATTAAATGAGGGAAAAAATGATTGCAGTCTTTTTGCCACAAGTGCATGGTGATTGCATAATTTGATATTCGAAGTCTTAAAGTGAAACCAATGAATGCAATCTTTTGATTGAATTTAATAAACGATTTTTAAAGACTGTATTTACAAAAGAGATCATTCTAAATGCTACAACTCATACAAGTTTCCATCCACAATAAACTTGTTGACTTAATTGTGTGCTGTTAGTTGAACAAAGTTTAGAAGACTTGAGAAATAAAAAATTATAAAAAATAACAAAGTATTTAAATTCCATATGGTTGGTTTTTTACTTAACAAAAATATAACTCCAAAATATTTTGTTTGCAATGTTTTACAATGCTATGCTACACGTACTTGAAGTTTTAAACATATGGGAAAATTAAATCTTTCAAAACTCCTAAAAGATTTCAATCTTAAAATTTGAAAGAGTTTATTGAAAAGCCCATATCATTGCTTTCATGCATTTTTCAACATAGCGTTTCAGCTTTTCTGGACATCGTTTTGAGCTGTTTCCATTTAATCTTGACAATTGTTCCTGTATTGTTTTTTGTCCCCGTGCTTCTCTGTCGTTAGTATTAGGATCAGACCAGAAAATCACTAAGATGCTTCGTGTTGCATACCCATAACAATACTGGTGTATATCCTGAAACCTGATAGAGTTCGTGTCCAAACATGGGACACCATCCCGAACCCGAAGTTCACCAATAGAAACAACTCAAAGAAAATCATCTTTTTGCAATGCAAAACAACATTACAAATCCACTCCTGGCGAAATTCTTTTCAAAATAAAACTAACAAAGTTTCTTCAAATGGTTTTGAGTTTTTTTTTCTTCCAAGAATCTCCAATTTATGAGGGCATGTACCTTGCCTATACTTTCATACCTTTGAGCAAAGAATCAGAGAGGGTAAATACAAAACCACCACTCCTATAATTCCCTTTCCTTTTCACCCCATACCCGATTTCAAAAGTGTGATATTAAAATAAATAACAAAAAAGAAATAAAAAACTTTCTCCAAAGTCTCAGCATATCTGAAACACTAACAAAGCATCACACCATATCACCAAGATGAGGGGGGAGGGGTCAGTCTCAGTCTTTGCGTCTTGGCAGGGATGGGGGATGATTTCAGGAGGTGAGCTATGTGTGTGTCGAAATTGGTGAAAGTTTCTTGGAATAATCTTTTCCGATAACGAAGAAATACATTTGCATAATATCCATAGGAAACACATTCTTTGGCAGAAATAAATTTTCTCCCATATACTCTCTTACCATCTTGGTGCTCCTCCGGTGTCGCAGATCAAGCCAGTTGCCAGTAGGTACCCCTATCGACAAAACAAAAAACAGTATGAAAAGTTTCTCATTCTATCAACCCCCTTATGGGAATGAGGCGCGATGTTAAATAAGGAAAAAATTCCACCAACACCATATGCCATATTTTCTTTTTAAGTTCCTTAAGCTCAAACCCAACCCAACCACATGGGAGAAAATCGAAAATATTCTGATAAAAAGTTGCAAGAGTATAAATTGGGCCGGAAGGCAATTCCTCTTATTTTACATCAGCATTCAGCAACTCTTGGATGGGTATAGTGGTTACGATGTACCGGTTTCGGGGTCGACGCGAATCATAAAACTTCAAGAAAATATTTTAGAAAAAAAACTTTTATTTTTCAACAAGAAATTATTAAAAAATTCATTTCAAAAATGGAAAATCTCTTATGAAATACAAGACAAAATATTTGCATATTATTGTCTCCTCAATTGACCGACAAAAGTTAAAACAAGGATTTCAAATGTTGTCCTCGTCCTTGGAAAACTTAAAATATAAGTATGTACTTGTATATTTACCTATTCGAATGCAATTTTAAGTGTCGACTCCAAGTAGATATGATGTCCACTTAGTCTGTATAAATACAAAACCCATCGTTCATTTAAGCATCCTTAAGTTAGTCATGGGCGTAGTCAAAGTAGGAATCTTAGGGGGCCAGTTTACCATTCAAAATGTATGTATTATTAAAAGCTAAACATGAAAAATTGATCTATACGAATTAAATTTATCTAATTGGTCAATTTCGAAATGGTTGCATCGACTGTTTTCATACCATTGAAACATTTCTTCAATCAGATGTTTCTTTTTAATGTTAAACCCGAAAATTCATTTTGCGACAGACATCAATTAACATGTTAATTTTACGCAGCTGTTGAAATAGCGAAATATTCAAAATAAAACTTCTAATTGACAATCCTTTTATTTGTTATTAGAAGAAGCCCAAATGATAAGCTTGATAACACCATCAAAACTATTCAAGTATGCCAGAATACTCAAGCCACAGAAGTTCCAACCTTATCAATCATATTCCCAACAGCCATTAACATTAGGTACTCTTATTTTGAATGTTAAAATTACTATTTATAGAAGTTATAGAAATAAATCTGATTTGTCGAATTGACAATTTCGACATTTCTCGACGTTTAAAGGTCTTTAGAATCTAGGTCAAAGGTTTTTGGGGGGATGTCTGTGTGTTCGTATAAAAGTATCATACACATGAAAAGTGGATAGAATTCACGCAAATATCCAAATTGTTACTTGTAAATGAGAACCAAATATTATAAAGTGGGTGAGTATAACGCCCACTAAGTACATAATTTGTGTTCTTAGATAGTTATTTGTGTTTCCTTATGCACACACCTACCATTTCATTGAATTTCATTATTCTGCAACACTTAGAAGTGGTATTTTTAACTAATGTCTTGTATATTCTTGTGGGTGGATACCACGCCCCCTAAACCGATAATCACTGTAGGTAGAAATGGCGATCTCAAGGCAACCTAGTCTGAGATCCAATTAGCGCTGTAGTGCTCCGTTTTGATACCAAAAACTCGTTTGACCTTTCATTGAAAGGAATAGATTTATAGAGAAACTTCATAGCGATTATGTTAGAGCCATTTTGTCGCATTGAGAAAAAAGATTAGGTCTCTTATCTTTGCCTCAGATAGCTCATCAAGTTCGTGAAAGAATGCTTTTCCAAAGTATTTCATTCAAGTGTTTGCCAAAGCAGGACATTTTCAGAGGAAATGGATTATCGTTTCACTTTCCCTTTGGTCACTACAGCTACGCAAAAGGTGTTGTAAGAGATGCCCAACTTCTCTGCATGAACTCATATAGACCAAGGTCCGGTACACACCGCAACAATCCTGGCTATGTCTTGCCTTGGCCTGCATAGAAGATCGTTTGTACGGGTTTCGTTATAGGTGGGCCATATCTTCCTAGATATAATGCAGTTGGGTAAATTGCTCCACCTTCGGTTTGATTAAGTTTGTTAGATAGAAAAGATTTTACCCTTCATAGCACCAAGAGGAATGTTAACCATTTCCGCAAGTGAGCTATGAAGGGCCGATCCTTGCCTGGCTAGCTCGTCAGCCCGTTCATTTCGCACGATACCACTATGGCCCGGAACCCAGATCAGGGTGACACCGAGGTTAATATTCAGGCTCGCAAGCTCATCGCGACATTGCTGGACCAATTTAGATGAGGATATGGCTGAGTTAATGGCTTTGACAGCTGCCTGACTGTCTGTGAAGACAGTCGGTTTTGGTTTGTGCTTTGTTTAAGTATCTTACATGCCTCTCTTATTGCCAGCAGTTCAACCTGAAAAACGCTATCAAAGTCAGGAATCCTAAAGGATTTGTCTACATTTTGGGACTCAGAAAAGATCCCAGAACCAACTCCGCACTCCATCTTTGAGCCGTCAGTAAAGATGGTTGTGTCGAAACCTATCGACACGATGTCATCCTCCCAATCTTCTCTAGATGGGAAAATAACCTTAAAACCCTTACTAAGGTTTAAAGTAGAATTGCAGTAGTCAGTGTCTACCGAGATAATATCTGATTGAATCAAATTCGTTGTGTTGCTGTGACCATAAGGTTTTGCAACCAGCTGTTTGATTCCTTCAGCCTGATTCCTAGTCCACAACTCGTGGCCCAGCTGCTAACTTTCTTCAAAGCTGACTCCGTGATTTCACTAATCACAGAGGTGTACTTTCCTGACACCAATAGCACCAAATCATCTGCATAGGCTACCGCTTCACTCCACATCTCTCTAATTTAACGAGAATTGTATCCATGACCAGAAGCCATAGAAGAGGCTAAAGGACACCACCCTGGGGTGTTCCCCTACTCACGTGTTTTGTTTCGATTGTATTGCCTACAGTGCCTCGAATCTTCCTACCACTGAGCTTGGAAATAATCCATTCTCGATTGATGTCTTCTACACCGAACTTAACGAGCGATTCTTCTATGGGTTCTGTAAGGACGTAGTTAAAAGCACCTTCTATGTCTAGGAAGGTGGCAAGAGTAAATTCTTTATAATGGATTGTTTGTTCTACAGTATTCACTACCTCATGGAGGGCAGTCTCCGTAGACTTGCCCTTAAGATAAGCATGCTGAGAGCTTTGGAGAGGTCGTTCAACTAGGATTTCTCTAATATGGTAATCAAGAACGCGCTCCAAGGTTTTAAGCACAAAAGATGTTAAGCTTATTGGTCTGACATCCTTCGTGGATTCGTGACCTCGCCTACCCACTCTCGGGATAAAAACTACTTTGACCTGTCTCCACGACATGGGCACATGTTTGAGAAGGAGACATCCTTTGAAAATTCATCCGATAATCACAGTTTTTCAATTTTTTTTGTCTTGCCCTACATGACCTATCTCTGTAAGAAATGTAAGGATTCTGATTTGTAGAGACGATCGGTCTCTCAGTAAGTTAGATTTTGTACGGTTGTTGCCTACCGCGTAGCCGAAATTTGACAAGGTGCATATTGTAAATAGTATTAGTAAGTGTTTCAAATTTGAAATTCTCGCCTTGAGTGGTTCTATAGTTAGAAAAACCGACCGAAATTATTCCTGTAATCCTGTAAATAGGTAGCAGTGGCAGAACTTGGCTGGGCACCACGGTGCCCTACGACTTTGTTACACCTTTAGAAATATTTAGAAACGGGCACAAGAGTTGGTCACATTTTTAGAAATTTTAAACACTAATCTGTTGGAGACATTACAAATTTTTCCGTAAACTTGACAGATACCCTGATTCATCGTAAGAAATGTTCTTAACTACGTCCTTGGACTTCTTCAAGGTGGATATCTTTTGCAAGTTGATTGATATTGATAAGATATACATCACATTCTTCATTCAAATGTGACACACAACCTGAGGTAATACGTTGACAAGACAAGTATCTTGAACAGTTACATACCTTTCTAGATAGAAATACTTTCATTTATGATATCTTCTATAAGAGTGTATTTTGGACAAGATATTCGTATAAGAAGAGCAAAAGGGAGAGTGCGGGTTCTTGATTTAATATTTATTTAGTAATATTTTGCCTTGAGAATAACAAGGGCAGAGTATATGGATATTCGCAATTGAGGGTTTATTGGAATGTTTTTGAGTTTCAATTCAAACAACCAAATATGCCATTATATTTAGAGAGAGGGAGGGAGAGAAAGTCACGAAGGATGAGCAAAGATTTGAAGATTCGGTTGACATTTCAATAAGTTGATTTTGTAAATCTTAAGGTATCCTCCTGTATCCATTGAATGTGTGTTATCTTTTATCCTTCGATAAGGACTTGGTATTGATCGATACCGATAACATAATGCAAAATGTACTGTACACGGTACAGTGTACACGCTAACATATAAATTCCATATTCCATTGAAGTAGAATACAAAGAGTATAGAAAATATAGGTAAGTTAAGGTCTTGAAGGATTACAATGACAACATTACATTTGTCAGTATAAATTGTATTCAACAATTTAATGTTCATATCGGAGATTATGATGTAAAGAAAGCTTTAGAAGTCGATCTGGTTAGCCATAGAAAAAGAACAAAGGAATCAAAATTGGAAATATTTCAGGCTGTCTTGGAATTTGAAGGAATTTTAATCTTTTTTATGGAATATTTTAATGTCGTGCTTGAATTCGTTTCAATATTTAGTTGAAAAATTATTGCAATAGTCAATAAAGAAAAAACCGAAAAATTGTCTACCAAAACGGTCAATTGAAATCCTATTAGTAAAATTTTTGCAAACTTTTTCAACAAAGCTGGGTTTTTGTACTTTGTACTTTTTGCACCGATGAAGACTTAGTTCCATTGCCCACACAATCTATCGAAGCCAAAGAAAACTCTTGGTTTGATTCAAACTGCATAGGAGCTTATTAGGTTCAAAGATTAAAGTTTCGACATTAACAAAGTCAACCCCACTGAAGGTAACCGGGATAAGCTTAAACAAAATAGAAATTTCTGTAACGAATATATTCGACGCATAAAGTTTTTGTTTGGCGAAAATCCCTTTTTTTAACAATTGACAGGTGACAATTCTAAAAAATTTGTCAAACTTGTTCGACAAATCTGTATTTCATAAAATATTGTTAGGTTACAAATTGGTCAGAAGAAAAAAAGACTTGAGTTTTCTGTCGCAATTGTCAATTAAATACAGAAATTTGTAATTTTTTGAAAAATTCCTGACAATTGTTTTTTATTTGTATTTGTATTTTATTTATTTCAAAAATCGCTTACAAATTAGGACATGAGCCTTATAAAGTGTTGCAAGCCTTTACATTAATTTCAGAGTGTATTTATATAAAAAAAGGAAATTTAACATCAATTATTAGCCAAATAGTTGAAAAGTAAAAATTTAAATCTACTTTTAAGCTTCTTATTCTTCTCATAGCGATGGGCAGAGAGTTCCAAAGGCGTACAATATATATAATATTAAAAATTGACGCTCAGTGTTTAGAAAATTGTATCGAGGTATTATTAAAGCAAAGGACCTTGTTGAATGAGCGAAATTCAGCTTACCGTATAGATAATCAGGTTGTTGTGTTTAGATGATTTGATGCAGGTAACTCAGAGAATGAACGTTTATTAAACTGTCTAGGCTATATTGTTGTAAGCCACTGCGGCACTGGACACCTTGCTCTACCTTACACCTCTTGACATATTTAGCAAACAAATAGCTGCAAGCTCTGCTATTCTCCTCAATGCACTTCGTAATTCTAAGGTACTTAGAATCAATTCCAAAGCACACAGACTACACCATCCCCCAACTACAATTCGACAGAAATTTCCAGATTTCTATACGTACCAGATCTTTTTGGGAGGATAGGACATTCTTGGAGGATGAGTTAATCCATTTTTACACAGATGGCTCAAAAACCAAAGAAGGGGTTGGTGGAGGTGTGTACTCTGAACGACTGAAATTAAGTCTCTCATTCCGCCTTCCCAATCATTGTAGCACGTCTTGTCTTGGCTCATAGAAAACGTGATATCAACATCTGATATACGTATTTTCTCTGACATCAAGGCCGCTATCAAATCTCTGGACTATGTCTCTACAAACTCTATAACAGTCCATAACTGTCGATCATCTCTAATGGAGATGGCGCAACAGTTTAATATTCACCTTTGCTGGGTGCCAGGCCATAGTCATTCCAGGTAACTGTAAGGCAGATGAACTCGCCAGGAACGGTACAGTACAGCCCATCCTACCACGTTTGGCAAGTACTGGCATACCAATCGCTACTTGTAAACTGCTGCTAATGCAAGACGCTGTGAGGAGGGCAGGCAGCAGGTGGAACAACATCTCCACGTTTTAAGCCACAAAAAACATCTGGCCAACACTGGATTTAAAACGTTCAAGGTGCTTGCTCTCTCTAAGCAGATCGCATATAAGCTCGATAATAGGTGTCATAACCGGACACTGTCTAATAGGAAAGCACGCCACGCGACTAGGCGTATTCTCAAATGACTTTTGCAGAAGCTGTATGAACGAGGAAGAGGAAGAAACGGTTCTTCATCTTCTCTGCACATGCCCTGCTCTAGCTCGAAAACTCAAGAATTACCTAGGAGATTTCTTCTTTAACGATCTAAACGATCTAAATCATATCGGTATAATCAGCCTCTCACGTTTCGTAAGAGACTCAAGCTGGTTCCATTGAGCTTAGGAGGAAGCCTCAAGATTCATGTCGTATCACAATGGGCCATTAAACTAGCCTAAGTGTGTCCGTTTCCATCTTGGACAGCCACTATAACCTAACCTAACCTAAGCCACATTCAATTTGAGGCTAGTCACACAGTCTAGTTTACAAAAGATTTCACACCCATACAGCACAACTGGTACTATAAGGGCCTTAGCAAGTAGCAGTTTAGTTTTGATCGGGATGAAATTTCGAGTGACTTTAAGAAGTTGGAGACTTCCATAGACTTTACCAATGGCACTATTAAGGGGATGACCACCAAGTGAAAGTGCGATTGAATACTACTATTGGGTTTCTGCAGTGCTAATATATTCAATGGTTTCGTCGTCAAGGTTTCAACAGGTTTAAACCCGATAGATCAAAGTTTTTGCAATAGATGGGGAGGGATGGACAGGGTTAAGGCGATTATTCTTTTTTGACCACTCCAAAATCCGCAACAGATCCTCATTCATTAAAGCTACGGCATCATTTTAAGCCCTAGAAGGTCGACTTATCAGGAGCTGCACATCATCAGCATAAAGATGAATTAAAAAATGTGTAGCAACTTGTGGTAACTAATTTATGTAAAGTGAAAAGAGGAGAGGTCCAAGGATAGATCCCTGTGGCACTCCACTCAAAACATTGAGAAATGTGGACGAGTATCCATTGGCCACCACGTATTGTTGCTCTCCGCTGAGATACGAAACAACAAGCTTACAGGACTCTATAGAAAACCGAAAGCTGCTTTCTACAAAGAATTGAGTGGTTAACAGTATCATAAGCCTTTGAATAATCTAACAGTGTTAGCAATGTAACATTATCACTGTCCATAGCCATTCTTATTTCATCAGTTAAAAAAAGTAAGGCGGATTTGCAGCTGCGCTTAGGTCGAAAACCAGACTGACAGTTACTTAACAGGTTGTTGATTGTAAGATATTTTTGGATATTTCCTGACAATTGTTAAATAAATACTTGACAATTCATTGTCATGAATATTTTGTTATGAAAGGAAAAGATGGCAATTGTATTTTCGTAAAATCCTTCAAAATTGTCAAATTGTTTATGGATCAGATTTTGACAATTGTCAAGTTGTAAATAAACAAATTGTCACCTGTCACCTGCCACAATCATTAATGGCCAAAGAAACTACGAACAAAATAGTAAAATGTCAGAAAGGTGGTGCATATGTATGGTCATTTGTATACAAATTTGTGTAACACTACGTCAGTTCCTACCTTCGTGTTCAATGACACTCCTCTCGTAAGCTGGACTGATATTAGTCAATTTGCTTGTAGCGCAGTTAGTGTTAAGTTAACGCTGTTAATGCTTCCTGTACTCGGAAGCATAAGCGAATCGCACTTATTCCGGTACTAGAGTACATACAAATCTCGACATTAGCAAATCCGCTGGCCAGGAGTTTTAAAGAGGTGTTCTTCAATGCAAAACCACTGCTTTTTTTCTTTCCAGGTTAATGGAAAGCAGCATTTATCCAGCTTGTCCCTAAAAAAAGTGAATTCTCCTTTCCTTTTAGCTATCATCCAATGTCACTTACGTCCCTTCCTTAAAGGGTGATGACAATGCTGATAAATTTTCAGCTTAAAAAATATCTTCAAGAACGAAAGGTTTTTAATGACCAACAGTATAGCTGGTCCCATGGTCAATCTCACCGAGCAGTGGAACAAATCTCTGTATATCACTTTGTAGGAAGTAGGATTATTGCACTTGATAGAGTTTGGCACTAAGCTCTCTTATTAAAATTTGTGCTCTTAGTTTTGATGAATATCAGCTTCGTTGTGCTTGAAACTTACTCTTAAACCATTTAATATAAGTTGCATTGGATGGTCTCAAGTCTGAAACCCATAAAATAAAT
Source organism: Eupeodes corollae (assembly GCF_945859685.1). Lineage (NCBI taxonomy): Eukaryota > Metazoa > Arthropoda > Insecta > Diptera > Syrphidae > Eupeodes > Eupeodes corollae. The sequence continues at coordinate 93,569,646 of NC_079149.1, read as the reverse complement.
GCTGGTGTTCCTCAGGGCTTCATTTTGTCTCCGACACTTTTTCTTATATTATTATAAACGATTTCTTGTCTGCTACTTCTCATTGATTAAACTGATTCGCTAATGGCAAGGATTCACGTCCTTGTACTTCGGTTCTTTAACTTCAACGGCAGCATATAATAAGTTCATTTAATTCTGACCTTAACAGTATTTTCCACCTTTCATGGAATAATCACATATTTCATATTGCCAAAAATGCTGCTAGGTGCTTAATATATTTCTGACAATGCAAGAAATTTGTCAATCCTTCTGATCTGGCCGTAATTTACAAAGCTTTTATTCGTCCAAAACTTAAATATAACATGCATATTTTGGCAAGGGCCCCTAAAACAAGTTTAAGTCTTTTGGATAAAGTCAAAAAAACACTTTGAAAATGATAGCCGATGGAACTATAATGGAAAACCGCCGCAATCTTTTACGTCGCAAAGAATGTTCTATCGATTAAGACCCGCTCAAAAAATTCAGCCGCAATACTTTTATTTCTATGAATTCTTATTAGTTTAACCCCAATTACGGAACTCTGTTTTTCCTTTCTATTTTTAAATTAAAAATTTTAAGGCCAATGTACCCCTTTATCTCGTCTTAAATTCTTCCGTGTTTTCCGAACGCTCTCACTGTGCTTAAACTTAAAATATGTTAATAATAACCCCTTGAGTACCTGTTAAAAAGAAAAAAAACCTATTCAAACGCAATACCGGTATTTCTAGGAATGCTCATCAGTTTACCCTCAAGCCCAATTTTGGACGTAAATTGTAAAGTACAGTAATTTTTTTTATAGCTGCGCTGCAAGAATTTGGAATATCTTAGCAAGCTCAATGTTTCTCACTGAAGACATTCAAAACTTCTACAACATTTAACATGCCATGTAATTCTATCCTTCCTTTCTTACTGCTCGTAATGTGTTTAAGCATTATAAATGTATTCATAAGCCTTTGAGTAACTGCAGAATATTTAAACAAAAGTATAATAAACATAATAGTTTTTAGCACCACCTTACTGAATCCTATACATTTCACAATCCGAAGCTCTATCATCACTTAAATTCTTTTCCTGGTTGCTGACTTATTTTGATCGCTATTACGTTGTTACTGCTTTAGGTGCAAAGTTGCAGTGCAGCTTACCAATAAAACGCACATAAGTATTATCATTTTTGTTCATAACCTTTTCTTGCTCTTGATGGTGTGATGGTAAGTGCATAGGACTGTAACGCCAGAGGTCTTGGGTTTCAATCCGAGCTTACATTTTTTTTACGGGTATTGATTCTTGCGAAGAATTGTAAACCCTCCAAAAGTTATTCTTGTCATGAAAAGTGCTTTCTCTAATAAGCTGTTCGAATTCGGCTTAAAACTATAGGTCCCCTCCATCCTTGATGACTTGAACCCATGAATGGTTGCGAGTTATATGTCACTTGGCCCAAAAGGCCATTTATTTATTTACAATATAATGGTCTTCGAAGATAAATCTTAAAAATACATATCTCAAAAGCTCTTCATTTTTGAAAGCAAAATTAAGTGTATATCGTCTGCGTTATTCTAGACCAATAAATTACTCAGCTTGTAGCTTTCACAATTAAAATATCTCATCAAAAATCTTGTGAGGTTTTGTAGAAATTTAATACAAATAAAATTACCCTTAATTAAATTGCAACATTATGTGTGACGCACCTTTACATAAATACTCTAATACGTATCTTCACACATTATCTTCAATATCAGCTTGACAACGTTCAACAGTCGCCATCAAATCCAAGGAAGAATCTCAGGGTTCAGGGATTTAAAATAATTACTTATCATTATCCGGTTTAATGTGAGTTGCCTGTGTTAAGATAATGCGCAACGATGAGAAGTCGACACATTTTTCAACCTATACGAGTATGCTTAGATCTATGTATCTCTATAATGTGCCATACAGTTCCTCAGCATGTAATTTAATTAAGTAGTGCTGCTCTTAGATATCACCTCATGATTAAGACGTAATTGAAAGCTTTATTAAAAAAAAAAAATAAAACTCCACATTCACATACTTACCATTAAAACCTACCCGACCGACCTAGGAAGAAGCTAAAGCCCTCTGGAATGGCAAGACGTTTGGTAAAAAAAAAATTCCCAGACGATGCGCAACTAAGTTCAAAATCTTTTGTCATTGTTTAAGAACCCAGCCACAGCAACAAAAGTGACAGACAATGTAGATAGGTTAGGTAGGTAACTTTTTTTCGTTTTGATGTTATTTTTTTAATGCAGGGTTGCCAAAGTTTTAGTTTGTTTTTACTATTCAAATGGAGACAAGTATTACAAGACTTGTTTTAAATGGACAAAAGTTGACAACTCTTAAAAAAGAAGGGAACTTTAGTGCTGACATTAAATTAAAGGTTCGTAAGATTAGAAGACTACATGAAAGAAAAATACCTTTTCATAGTTAAACAATATTTGAATAAAAACTTAAGTTTTGATTTCGAAGCGAAGTCACTTACATTTTACTTACTCACTGCTTTAATAATTAGACCCATAAAATGCTTCTAATTTTTGTATTATACGTGCCAGTCTTATTATGTGGTGTCTTTTAGGCTTTCTTTTATTGACTATGATGGTAACTCTTTCTTAGAAGTTTATATATTCTTATTAAAGAGATTGATGGATCTTCTCTTGAATATCCTACCGACACGGTTTAGTCTTGTATCCTGCTGTTTTGGTGTCTTTTAGGTTATTTTTTTCGAAATCGTTTGTTAGAAACTAGAAGTATTTCATTAGACAAGTTGACAGTTTTGGTATGAATTTCTATAAGACGAATTAACAACAAGGGACACATAATGTGTCCCCAGGTTGACTCTGATTAACTTAGGAAAATGTTGTAGACATATTAATGAGAATTTTTCGATATTATGTTACTTCCAAGAAAACGTATACTGTTGGTGGTGTGTATATTAAAAACCGAAGCAAATAATGAATTGATTAGGTAACGAAATAAACTTAAACTTGTTCCTAAAGTTGATCAAAGTTCTCAATTATTTTTAGATTTAAGTTATCAGTTGTAACTCGTAAGTGATATAAAAAATAGATAAGATTATTTTAAGGGTGAATAAAGAAAAGGCTTTCTGGGAGTGCATCTTAACTTTTATTTTTAAAAAACCTACATTAATATGTAAAAATTTGTGTGTTTCATAAACTAAGAATAAAGCTTAAATTTTTGTATTTCCATAACTTTTCCAGTGTAGGACATAGAAACGTGATTTTGTATTCAAAACACTATTGTAAAATAGTTATAAGGTCAGAAACGTATACTGGTACTTAGTGGTAACAAGTGTTTTCTTTTTTTTAAGTCATAGATTATACTGAAATCTTGTACAAAGTTCAAGATCAGATCTTGGTGAAAGCTTGTATTTGGCCTTCTTTTGATGTGTATAGTAAATTCGAGTGATTTTTTAAGATCTATAGGATATTAAAAACAAAAAAGAGCCTGGGATGCGACACACACTGATAACTTCCCATCCCGTCTGTCTATTTGTCTTGTTTATAAGTTTGTAGGTTTTAGTGTTATATTGAAAAAGCTGTTAGTTGAATTATTATTACAAATTTTAAAATTACCAAAAATATTTTTCATATATAGAAATATTTAAGGTTGAATATCTACTTTTGATAAATAGATTTTTAGTCGACAACATTTTTTTACCAATTTTACCAAAGTACCCGCGAAAATTATTTTTTTTAATAAAGGTGGCACAGGCAGGGATTGAACCTAAGACCCCTTACATAACATTCCAACGCGCTTTTTTGAAATTTCATTTTTATTAGTTAATTCCTAAACATATATTAAAGCTAGACAAAAATTCATAAAACTACCCTAATTATCCATAACTTAACTTAATGGTCCCATACGGACACTCTAAGTTAAACTATAACACTAGCTAATAATGCCTTTCGGTCCTAAGATCTATTTGACTTCAATTTATATTTTATTTATTTTTGTATTTATTAGAAAATTTGAAAAAAAAAACTAATATATTGATATTTTATTTTTACTTACAAACTACTTAAAATAAGGTCCTTAAATAAAACTTAAAGCCAACTTAAATTACCTATTCTACCTATAAACTACTTAAAATTTAAAACTAGAACAACCACAGCAGCAAGTCTAACATTTTTGTTTTTCATATTTTGTTGTCTTTTTTTTTATTTTTTTTTTAATTCCATTTTTTTAATGTTTTTTTTTTTTTATTGTTTTTATTTTTTTTTTCTATTTTTTTGTATGCCACCATGCCTATTTTACTTTAAAGTAAACAATAAAACTATAAAATAAGTATTTAAGCCGGCAAGTCTTAAAACCCCATCCCGACTACCCACTATCAAAAGCCGATTGAAGCCACCAAAACTGGTTCTCCCGCTTCACCCTATCAGTTCGGTCCCGTTCGGACACAGCCCTACTAAACCGAAGGAGCTCTGCTCTGCCTTGTGCCATGACGTCCCGATTGTACAGGAGTCGTCTATCCACGGTTCGTTGTCTGACGTGGTAAGTTAACGGAGCTGCCAATATATCCTGTATCCGACCGCATCTATCTAAAAAGAGGAATGCCTCTAGTGGAATGAAGCCGCTCAAGCCTGAACTTTAAAAATACTCGTCGTTCGGATAGAACGCCCCGAAAATTAAATTGTTGGTCGAAGACATAGCTCTTGCAATGTGACCTCGAACGAGTTTTATCACGAAATTGTCAATTCTGTTGATTCGTGTCCCGTTGTATGGGACCTCGTTGGAATAGTTATGTACGTAAGAAGATTCGGCTGTTCGCTATAAGCCGGTACCACGTCGTAAACACTGCCGACGGACACCCGAAACTTCTCCATCTGGGAAGGGGCAACGTGGAACCACACAGGACAACCATAAACGATCATCGGCCATATGAGGGCCATGTAGCAAATTACCTTCACTCTGGGGTCAAGCCGACTGCTGTAAGACAGCCGTTTCGTTAGAGCGAAGGCTCCTCTGACTCCCATATAAATGCAGAGCAGCATTTATATGTTTGTCGAAATATAAATATTGATCTAACCAGATACCAAGGTACTTCACTACACTTTTGCTCGCTAATGGCTGACAGTGAAGATCAACGAAGACCATCTTGAGCCAATTCTTGCACCTTCCCCTCGTTGCCCTAGCCAACGGAGTCCGGAACAGAATTGTCTCCAACTTCTTTACATTTATTTTTAGTTTCCAGTCATCGCAATATCGCTGAATCTTGTCAAAATCAAGCTGCAAGAGAATTCGCATATCATAAAGTAAATATGTACAACAATGGCTTGCATATGCCAAGCCTGCTCAGTTTTAGTTAAAGACCCTCTAACCATACGGTGTCAAAGGACTTTTCCAAATCAACCAGAACAGCACCTGTGCATTGTTGTTTTGATTTATTCCATTGGATATCAGAAACGAGTTTAGACGCAGCATGAATTGTGTCATGACCCCCCTTGAACCCGAACTGTTTATCCGGAATTATTTTGTTGTCCGCAGCCCACTCAGTCAGAGCCCTATTGATGACCTTTTCGAAAACTTTGCTGATGCTCGGAAGGAGACTTATCGACCCAAGATTTGACGGGTTGGAGTTGTCCTTTCCCTTTTTTGGGAGAGGATGAACCACAGCGGTCTTCCAACTATTGAAGATTGTGGTGTAAATGTCAATTGCCTCCATTGGTAAATGTCACTAACAAGGAACTTGGTCCCGTTTGCTCGGCGAATATGGCATTTGCCAAGGAACCGCATGAAACTGCAGTTCTCAGATCGCCATTGTGTCATATCATTTGGAAGGTAAAAGTGATTAAGTAGGGCTCTGTTTTCCAGGTCGTGGTTGAGGCGAATGCTAACATTCACCTTGTACAATTGCTGGAAAGCAGCTCCCACCGCCTCCACTTTCTCCTTCGTATCTTCAATTATGTAAAAGTCATCGTCAAAGATGGCTTCTTCTGGATCTATTTGCACTGTCCCAGTGCGTCACTGTTTTCTTCGACTCTTTGGAGTTTCAGACTCGGTAGGTCATTGTACTAATTTTTTTGTTAAGGTTTTTATTTTTTGTAAAAAAAACTGTACATTCGATTTTTCTTAAAACTTTTCAAATGTTTTCGACAGTATTTTTTGTAACCTGAAATTAGCTGGAAGCCAGCCATAATCTTAAGGTTTTGAAAAGATATTTGAGTCCAAAATCAATTTTTAACAACTTTTATTAAATTTTCTTATAAGTTTTAACTTTTTGAAAAAAATTGTCAATTAAATTATTCTCAAAAATTAACTGAATGTTGACAACAATATTTTTAAATAATGAAAGTAGTTTAAAGCCAATATCTCAAAGCTTTTTTGTTTAGGTTTTTATTTCTTGTAAAAAAAACTGTCAACTCGATTTTTCTCAAAATTTGGCCGAATGTTAAAAACAATATTTTATATTTTTGAGTCAAAAAATCTATTTTTACCAACTTTTGTTAAATTTTCTTTTAATTTTTTGTAAAAAAAAACCGTCAATTCGATTTTTGTCCAATTTTTACTGAATGTTAAAAACAATATTTTTCTACAGATAAAATTAGTTTTAAGCAAATATCTCCAATTTTTGAAAAAAATATTTGAGTCGAAATTCAATTTTTACCAACTTTGAGCAATGTTTTTTAAAATTTTTATTTTTATAAAAAAAACTGTCAATTCGATTTTTCGCAAAATTTTACCAGATGTTAAAAACTTTATTTTTCGTTGCACAAAATTGTTTTTGAGATAATATTATTTTGTATTCGTAAAATTTTCGAGGTGACAATTTTTTTTTCAGTTTTTTTTTGTATTTATAAATAAACCGTTAATTGGATTCATTTCAAAGAATATATTTGTTTGGTATCATGTTACAATATATAATATAAAATTTAATTCAAGTCTCAAAAGTTTTTGGTTCGTATGATATTTTGGGTTAACCAACATTTTTTTAACTGCTATGCTAAAAAAAAGCCGCCCACGCAATTTTCTTTAGAGCCCTTTCTGCATCTTTCTGCCTTATTATCTGTATAACAACATTTATTTGAAGCCGATATCTCTTCTGGTTCTTGAGATATGGACAACGATAGAAACGTCTCGAACGTTTGGATGTACGAACGTTCGTACGCATGCACGCACAGATATCTTTCTAAAAAAAATTTGTTTAGACTCTAGGGATCTTAAAATGTCGATAAATTTCAAAATTTTCAATTTGGCAGATCAGACCTATTACAATGACTTCCTATATGGGAAGTTAAAAAGAGGATGGGATGGGACCCACACTCACATTTGCCAGTTTGGTCATTTACGATTAAATTTAGTCATAATTTTCGTACTTGGTCGCATGGTCATTTCTTATTCCATTTGGTCCCTTTTTTAAGAAATTGAAAAAAACTCGACTCTATTCTCAAAAATAAAATGCAAGCCTAAAGTACTTTCCATTTGTAAACGGTATAAAAATGTATTTAATTGAATTTACCCCAAAGAAATGCTCGATCATTGAATGTACACGCGGAGTGCATTCATTTCACAATTTATTGATGGCTCAACATCTCAAAATCATCACATCTCAAATCATCACATCACAGATTATAATCTTACGGATAAAATGGACTTTTCAGAATTTTGATAAAATGTCGGTTATCATAAAAGCATCCTATAGAGATTCAACCAAAAATTATCTTAGTCCTGAAAATAATTTAATAAAGAAGTGAATGTCCGGGCAAAAATTCGGAATTATGATAGATCATTCGTCTTCAATTCTTCCACCAGCAGTGTTTTGAAAATATTCACATCCAAAAGCTTCAGCTAATTTTTGTACACAATGGAGAAAAGGCAACATTTCTTCAAACGGCTCGAAATCAATAATTCACGGTCATCACAAACACTAGCTCATACAGCTGCGATGTTTTCCTCCATGCAAAATTGTATATTTAGTGCGAAATTTGGTCATAATATTCCAAATATTCATTCTAAAAAAGGTCGAACTGACCACAAACTGGAAGAATTGCGCGATGAACTTTCTTAATGAAGCTCGGTTTTAAAATACTTACTTACTTAAGCTTAAGCTGGCCCAACAGTCCTATGTGAACTACGGCCTCACAAAACAAACTTATTCATCTAGCTCGTTCCCTGGCTAGATGTCTCCATGGTATTATGGGGGTCTTATATAGCGATACTTTGGTCCCTCGAAAGAGGGATTTGCTACTCAATTGCTTTCTTAGTCCAAAGAAAGAGCGGTTATAGCAAGAGTTATTTTTCGTTTTCGGCATTTATAGCGGTAGATGAAGTCCTTGTCTGCATCAAAGTTACGTCTGTCGATGGTGAAGTTTTAACCGAGACGTGCGTCGGTGTTGTAAGTCTTTTTTGATAATAATATTCCCTTTTTGGTAACGACCGTAATTTTTGAAAATTCCAAAGGTTGTTCCAAATTGCAAAAATTTTTGCCAATATCTATAGCCATACTTCATTCTCAATACGTGTATGGTAACTTAGAGAATTTATTTCACTCAAGCCCATCACATTTTACATCAATGTCACGTGCGTCTCATCATTAAACCGCGCGCAATATCTCATATCTAAAGCTTTTCCATTGACAAAGTGCGAATTTAATATAGCACACACTTATGTCTCCGTCTTATATGAAAAAGGCCCTATAAGTCCTTTGAAGGCATATAGGTACACCATATACATAACTGGTAAGGGTAATAAATACCCTCTCTTCATTTAATTCACTACATTTAATCCACTTTATGACATTTATCCTTCTAAAATGATTTTTAATCTTAGAACATTGAAAACTTCTCGCGCGTTCTTTATCTTTTTCATAAAACAAGCACACTTCACACATCACCAACCTATCAACTAAATCCAGAGACAGATCCAAAAGCCAACGAGCTATATAGTCATAGTAAGTTGGGAGTGGAGCCTGGAGTCTATAGTCTGTAGTCTGAAGTTGGAGTGCCTTAAGTCTTCTCATAGCCTCAGCAAGAAACAAACTGAATCAAAACCAGAAGGAACTTTGGTTAGAGACAAAACAGAAGCTGCAAAAAAAAATTAGAATGAAATGAACAAGAAACCTTCACTTCAGCCTTCATCCTACAAGTTGTTAACGGTTTTTAACAAGAGCAAAATCATTATCCCTATAATCTCTTAATCCAGTCGAGTGAATTTTCACTTGATTTTGAAAGGATAAGTTTGCGCTGCTGCTGCTGTTTCCGTTTTTTCGTCTTTTAACTGTATCAACCCTCTGATTTTAACGTCTGTCGTCATCGCGAAGGCTGTTTCTTTCATTTTTGTTTTTTGTTTGTGTCTTCTCAATGGGATTATATGGGAATCATCCTTAAAACCCCCGGAATATGGCATCAGCAAGAAAAAAAGTGACTTCCCAAAAAAAAAAAAACACTTACATATATGCCTGCCACACATACACTAACCCCCCAGTCCTCACCTTCACCGTGAACCTATTTATATGAAGAACACTATGTGGCAAAATAGAAAACAAGTTGCAGGACGTTTTTGTATCTATTAGCGTTGATGGAAAGTCGAGTCGAGTTGAGGCTTGAAAAAAGGACATTTTCAGTAGTACCTTTTTATCCTATACTATACACAATATACTACAGTTACCTAAATGACGATAAAAAAATGTCCCCACATCGCTGAAAAAAATATATAACTCTAATCCCCCTTCACAGATGGGGCTTGAATTGAATGACTTTGTATAAACCTTAATGGATCACGCACACATAGACACACATATGGAGATAATATGGACTGCAAAAGCTGATGGGGGCACAAAATCAATACCGGTGCACCATAATCCGATTAGGATTTACCTGTGGTCCTTTTCGAATTTTTGTGTTCACTGCGTTTATATTTTATTTTTTACTTTTTTTTTTATTTTTCTACGAAATACTTTTAATTAAAAATAAAATTAAAAAAATAAAAACAAAAATCACTAAAACAGAAAACATAGGTATTAGTTCTCAGATTGGTTGCATGGTTTTGCTGAAAATGAGTATCAAGTGAAGGTAACACTATTACCTACAAATATTTTTTTGACAATATTGAAAAGATTTGTCAGCCATATGGAAAGAGTCAACACATGACTAACAATTTAGAATTGCAAGGCCTTTGGTTACTCTCAGACCACAGAAACATCCTGGATACCATTGTTTGGATACTTACAGCTTAGACTTTTATCAGGTGATCCTGACAACATTTCTAAAATGATAGAAATAGAAATACCGAAAGCTTTACACCGAAAATGCTTGATGACTTGCATTAATAAATTAATTCAGAATTTTCCAAAGAAAAATTCCTCAAACTATTTGAAACGAGCTAGAAGTTTGTTTCAAACCCGTTACAAATTAACATAATTTCGGAAATTAATAGACAGGATGAACAGAAAAGGGCCAAGATGGCTTCCCTGGGGAACACCTGATTGAGCAACAAAAGGTTCAGAATGACAATTTCTAAATTTTACCTCATATGATCTGTTTCCAAGGTATGACTTAATCAAGCTAAAAAAATGGTGGAAAACCAAGAACCTTAAGTTCAAATAATATAATTCCGTGGCTAAGTTTGTATAAAGCTTTAGAAAAGCCAGTGTATACACAGCCATCATAACCTTGTTCTAAAGCGTTTGAACGTATGTTTGAGAATGTGAGGAGATAAGTAAGGGTTGACCTTTTTTTCAGAAAACCAAGTTGCTGTTAGTAAATGATATTTTTACTAAAAAATGCTACTCTTTCACAAAAAACTTTTTCAAATACTTTAGGAATGCAATAAAGATTTGCAATGGGCCTGTATTTGCTTATATCCGACTTGTTATCTTTCTTGAAAATTAGTGTTAGGAATGACTTCTTCCATATGCTGGGAAATTTGCGTGTTTTTTAGAGAAAGTTTGAATAAGAACGTAGGGGGTTCAATTAAAGTATTACTTCACTTTTTTAGTACTATCGGGGAATACCATCGGACCGGCTGAGCAGTCATCATTCAACGTGGATAAAAGATTAAGGACCGTACTCTGTAGCACAGGTATGTAACTACAGCTAGTTTAAGAAAAGGAGTGAAGATAATGAACATATACTTCATTAACTTCTTCAAGGCTATTAATAGAAGAATCCCAGAAACTTGTTGTGAAAGCGTTACAGATGTGAACAGTTTTATCCAACGAAAAGGTCTGTAAGTGAAGTTAACTGGAAAGCCAGCTGATTTTTTCTTTGAGTTTACAAAATTCCAAAATCTTTTAGGATTCTCTTTCAAAGTGGTGCCCATATCAGTAACATAACAAGCATATACAAAATTAGAAAGAGATTTAAATTGGTTAAAGAGTTCAACATAAAAAGAGTTTGAGATACGTTTTCCATGCCTTATTTCTTTTGTTACGCAGTAAACGCAATTCTTTCGTGTACCAAGGATGGCTAAAGTTTGTATTTCTTGATTTCTTTATCGGTACATTTTTTAAAAACAATAATTAAGGATCTTATAAAAAGTTGAAACTGCTTCGTCAATGTTAGAGAATGCTAGTGTATCAGCAATTCCAGAAATGGTTAAATCTTCAGACAACTGCTGGAAATTGGCTCTTCTGAAATCAAAATTATATAAGCAGTCAAAGGAATTACTGTGATCAGAAAGATGATTACTTTAGTCAAAAACAAATTTCCAAACGGGGGTGATATTTGTCAATATAAGGAATTCCTTATATTGATTCTAGAACAAGAGTACTAATAGCGTCAGAAGAAAAGACTAAATCGAGAATTCGATTTTTTGAGGTTTTAATACAGCTTGTACCCGTGGCATGATGGTTAGTGCGTTGGACTGTCATGCCAGAGGTCTTGGGTTCGATCCCTGCCTATGCCACCAAAAGTCTTTTTACGGTTACTGCCTCTTGTGAGGATTTGACAAATTCTCCAAGAGTAACTCTTGTCATGAAAAAGTGCTTCTCGAATTAGCCGTTCGGATTCGGCATATAAACTGTAGGTCCCCTCCATTCCTGACAACATTACTCGCACACAGGAATGGTTGAGAGTTGTAAGTCACTAGGCCCTGGTTCTCAACGGACTGTTGCGCCACCCAATTTATTTTATTTTTAATACAGCTTGTTTACTGTAAGTCAGTAAGAAGGACTTTATCAAGAAGAGATGATTCCATTAGTGAAGAAGAAGGAGAGGCTTCAAGGCAGGATTCGTCTTCGGATGGAATCCAGTCAATGTGTTGTTCTGATAATCTTCAAGTAATTAAAGAATTTGGTGCGCTTTTGGTCCGGAGGTGTGATTATGCCTAAATTCTTCTAAAATGACGATAGAATCGTTTCAACAAGACGGTGCCACATGCCACACAACTCGAGGAAATATAGCTTTATTGCAAGAGACATTTCCTGGCCGCATTTTTTCTCGTCGTGGCGATATCAAATGGCCACCAAAGGGTTACGCGGAAGACCGTTTTTAAGCACAAAAACTATTAACTTTTGAACACTTAAAACCAACATTCGTAAAATTATGGCCTAGATACCGCCCAATATGTATCAAAAAGTTCTCGAGAACTACCTCAAAAGACTAAATGCTTGTAACAATTCACGTGATGGTCATTTAAAACAAATAGTGTTTAAAACATAATATCAATGCTTAAGCTTTATAATAAAAGAGATATATCGTGACAAAAATACTTTAGATGTGTTTTATTTATGTTTAGTTTTGAAACCGCCATAATAGATAACCCTGAATTTAAGCCGAAGACCAATTTCTTCAAGTTATTAGTAGCATTTTTTGAAGGTTTTTATTCCTTATAAAAATAATCATGCTTATCGCATTTTCTTAAGTTAGCAACAATATTTTGTATAGAATGAAATAATTTTTAGGGCAAGACAATTTGAAGTAGAAATGTAAATTGGATTTCTTAGTTTGTAGCCAAAATCTTTAATTCTTGAAAAGATATAAGTTTTTACCGAAAATTGGTAGAATTTTGGCAGGTTTTTATTTTTTGTAATACAACTACCCGTAGCGTGATGGTTAGTGCGTTGGACTGTCATGCAAGAGGTCTTGGGCTCGCTCCCTGCCTGTGCCACCTAACTTTTTTCACGGGTACTGCCTCTTGCGAGGAATCGACAAATCTTCCAAGAGTAATTCTTGTCATGAAAAAGTGCTTTCTCAAATTATCCGTTCGGATTCGGCATATAAACTCTCCATCTCTGATAACATTACTCGCACACAGGAATGGTTGATAGTTGTAACTCACTAGTCTTTGGTTCTCAACGGACTCTTGCGCCATCTTATTTATTGCATTTATTAATACAACTATTAATATGTTTTTTTTTGTGAAATTCAATCCAGTGTCCATTTAAGGTAATACCATTTTTTGTTCCCAAAAAATTCCAGGTTACAAATATTTTTGTTCAGTTTTTGTTTTTATTTTAAAAAACACGTTATATGTATTTTTCTCAGCATATACATAAATCTGGTACCACGTTACAATGGGGAACAAATAATTTAATTGAAATCAACAGATTTGACCAAATTTCTCACTTTTTTTTAAATGGCATTAAATCGTAGTAAAAATAAAACAACCTTAACTGTTCATTTTTTGATGTTATTATTAAAAAAAAATAGATGTATTAGAAGTCTTTAGATACGGCCTACGTACAAGAGTAATAAGGACTAGTCTCCTACTGACTACAGTCAGACTTCCAAAGCCATTTAACTAAAAGGTTAGTCAAAGTCCAAGTCGTGATTTGACTTTGTTTTTATACATCAATACTAGCTGACCTGACGAACTTTGTTCCGCCTTAATGGCAATAAATAAGCAGATTGTGTTTTTTTTTATTGGAAAAAATACAAACAAAAATTAAATAACTACATTAATCAATCATTATTATTTCTGTATTTTAGTACATAGGTTGCTCTTCACTTAAGTACCTTGTGATACACGACATTTTTTGTTTTATTATCAGGCGCAAAAACAAATAACGCAGATGGTCTTCGGACCCGTGAACATGCCACGTATAATTGACCATGGGAAAAACATGAATGTTCTAGATTTAAACCACAAATTTTTAAGGATTGGCCTTGTGATTTGTTGATGGTCATGGCAAATGCAAGACGTATCGGAAATTGAAGTCTTTTAAATTCAAACGGCATATCGGTTGGGATCATCGGGATCCTCGGAATGAGAACTTGCTCACCTTTAAATTTTCCTATCATTATCGTAGCGTAAATTACATTGTTCATCAATTTACTAACCACCAAACGCGTACCGTTGCACATTTTTGGTTGGTTTATGTTTCGAAGCATGATTACTACGGAGCCAACCTTTAGGCGTAAATTGTGCGGTGGTAAGCCAGGCACGTCCAAAGAGTTTAAAAATTCAATTGGATAGTGGCTTCATCTTCATTTGTGACGCAGTCAATAGATTTGAATGAATTCGTTGTTCCAATGATCTTATTTTGAATTATGTAGTTCAGATCATGTACATCTTTATTCTTAGCCGCTAAAATTGCTCGCTCATTCAACCATTCATTATTTTTGTAGTTAGAAATAATATTTGGAAATACATTGTTGATAAGTTCGTCTTTTGATGAGACAAAATTACAGAAATTATTTGGAAATGATATTAATCCGCTCGATTCATCGACAGGTACTTGACCATTACCGATAATCAGCAATTGCTCCGAGAAATCTTCAGCAGATGTATCATTAAGGAATGTAACTCTCATGTTTGTTGTCAGCTGCAGTTTCTTCACATAGCGCCTTAGATTTGACGATTTGAGGCATGCGTTTATTTCACCGGCAGCCGTAGATCTTGGAATTACTGGCAGTATTTGGCGGAAGTCGCCAGACAGTAAAATCATTGCTCCTCCAAAACATCTCGAGTCATTGCGTAAATCTTTTAATGTTCGGTTAAGTGCTTCTAATGCACGTTTATGCGCCATTGTGCATTCGTCCCAGATGATGATTTTCGATGCCGCTAAAACTTTGGCCATTGCTGAGTGTTTTGCAATATTACACGTTTGAAGATTTAACGGTAATTTGAATGCTGAATGAGCCGTACGGCATCCTTCTAACAATGTGGCTGCTATTCCAGAAGAAGCAACTGCAACCGCTATGTTGGATCTCGCCCGAACAGTTGCTAAAACTAATGGCATAAGGAATGGCTTGCCAGTTCCACCAGGGGCATTTAGAAAATATAAAACACCATTTTCATCAGCGATTGCCTTCATTAAAGTATCATAAACTTCCTTTTGTTGGTAATTCAACAGGCGTACATTCCTTTGAACTACTAAATCTAATTCCTGGTGATAATATTCACGTTCCCGTTCCAATTCTCGATTAAATGCGTCATTCACTTCACTTTTAATTTAACTTCACTTCACTTCAATCCACTTCTTAATTATTTATTTAATAGAAATAGTTTTAATATTGATTTCTTACAAATATCAAATTGTCATCCATACGTCATTACATAGCTGTCATTTTACGTCAATTACATAGCTGTCATTTGCGTTTTGTTATTCCAAGTCTGATTCTTTTTTGTTATACCACGTTTTATAGTGACTGACGTTTCATGTCAAGTCACACGGGAACGCTGTCGAACGGGATAAAAAGTATCCTATGTCCGTCTCTTGGCTCTAAGCTACCTCCCTACCAATTTTCAGCCAAATCTGTTCTGCCATTCTTGAGTTATAAGTGGTGTAACTAACACGACTTTCTTTTATATATATAGATTATCAAAAATCATTTTCATGACTTTTACTTGAAGACAGTTTAAAAGTCAATTGACTCACAATCAATTTGACTGGAGTCTCTTTGTCTATATAAAATCTTTAAAGTCACTTAGAAAATAATATTAAAAGTAATTCAATTTTGAAAGTCAGTAACTCACCTAAGTGCAATGTTTTGACTTAAATATTTCGGTTTTTAAAATCATATTTCCTTATTGTTTTTAGTTGTATTTAAAAATATCTTTTAATTGTCCTTAAGGACTTTATAAGTTCACAGATACTGCAGGCTTATTGACTTTAAGTCGACATTGAAACGTGTCGACAAAAATTTTAAAATTCTCAATCCGTAAATCGATCCGATTAAAATAATTTCATATTGAAAGTAACTTTACTTTAAGAATGCTGAAATGCTTGAAATAAGTTCTATTTTTGTATTATTTACACAATTTCTTTAATTTTTTGACATAAGACCTTCAATCTAGGAAATGTCATTTTCAGTTCTGTTTAGTTAATTTTTTTTTATTGTAACTTAAGGTCATAAGGAAAACTAACAAAGCTTTAACGAATTATGTATTTACTTTTTCATTATTCTTCCAGAAAGCTTGTTCTAGACGTTTGAACGTTGTTTAATCAATTTAATAGGATTATATGCTTTTTAAAATATGATAATTAATGTTTTTTTTTAGGAAGTTATTGTAATCGGCCCGATTTGTCGAATTAAAAATTTCAATTTTCTGTAGGACGTCCGTATATCCGTACGTTCGGGATCGTTCGGGATATCATTTTTCTCAAGAACCAGTAAAGATATTGATATCAAATAATTTTGTGTATACAAATTATAAAACAAAACTATGCAGAAACGACTTTCGAAAAATGTATCAGAGCAATTTAAAGAAAAAATTGGCTACCCCAAAATATATCGCGAACCAATAATGCCAATAATTTTGAAAAAATTACTTCCAGAATAATTGTATGGGACGAAGAAAATTGAAGCAATGTTTTTAAATACAAAAAATAAAAGCCTCAAAATAATACACCTAAAAATCGGTTAGAACTGATTTTGACTCGAACATCATTTAAAAATATTGGCTTTATGTTCGATTCGGGATATCTCGTGAATAAATTAAATCAAAACAAAAATCCAGTCGTTATTTTTTTACCAAGAAATAAAAACTTTGAAAAACGCTAATTTTTGAAATCAAATATATTTCTCCGCTCACAAGGTAAAGTGGCTTAAGTCGTTTTTTAACATTTTTCAGTAGAACGAATTTAAACTTTAAGAAAATATGTAAGAACCGTTTTGAGTAGAAACATGGAAATTGGACACAAACATTATAATTGTCGTCTCTTTTTCTATGCATTTAAGGACTAACAAAATAAGTTTTTTTAAATATTTTTTATAAAAAAAATTTGTCACTTAAGCCCTTTTAGCTTTTTCTAATTTGTGTATTAAATTGTTTTTATACATAAGCCGTTTTTTAAATTTAGCTTAATTTTTACTTAAGACATTTTTTCTCTTAGGAAATTTTTAATAAGTTTTATTGAAATGAAAGTTATTATATTAAAAAAAAACATAGAAATAAGTTAATACAAAAATTAGACTGTAATAAATAAAGATAGCTTAAAAGCACCTAGTCAAAAGTACCATCTTCGACTTCTTCTGTAAGATCCGAATGAAAGTCTGGTTTTGCTTCAGTGCAGAGAGTCTTATAAAAGTCATGAAACTGCTTATCAATCATCAAGGAAGCAGCTCCATAAGAACTTTTTGTTTTGCTTCGTTGATTTTGTTTGGTCCATCGGACATCATTTCAAAGGGGCCTTAGTTCATTACATCCTCGTTTTTTAATATTGAGTATTTGAAATGGTTCTTGCTCGGTTGGAGAATTCTTAAAACAAATGCTGAATGGAGCGTCTGATGTGAAACGAAGCCATCTTATGTTCCTCCAATTTATTTTGTTGTTATTGTCATTAACTTTGTGAAAAATACATTTATTTTTAACAATCGACCCAAAATTGTGAAATTTGGATCGAGACATCTTAATTAGATAAAATATTGTTTGGTCCCGACTCCCCGTACAAACTGGTACCAATCTCTTGGGTGGTGACTTTTGTAGTTATTTCTTTTTTTCTTTCTTTCAATAATGGAGTGGTCTATTTCACATTCCATGTGTGTGTGACCCGGAATCAAAAACTTGTGATCAATATACTTTAAATTGTTGGTTTCATTACAAACGCACATCAACATCATTATTTTATTTTTATTTTGCCCGAAACAGTTGTCACTGTAAAAAGTGACATGCTCGGGGGGCAGAAGGCTATCTCATTACCCCCTCTATTGGCAACAGCTTCATGCCACATATAGCAGTGGGGAGTTCCTTTTACGCCGTCGTGTACAGTTAAATTAAATCTATTAAACTGACGTTTATAAAAAGTTACCGAAGATTGTAAAAATGGAGTGGGAATGCACTGCTGAAGATCGAAGGTGAAAACTTCCTTACATCGGGTATTTTTTTGGGTAGGGTTCGATATCCTAGTTTTTATAATCCCGTTTCTTAAAATCCCAGTTTTTGTAATACTGCTTCTTACAATCCTGATTTTTAATAATCCCGCTTTTTGTAATTCCGTTTTTTTTTTTTTAATATTGTCCCGATTTTGCAAAATCGAAATATTATTTATTGATATTTAAAAAATGAGAACTTTTTCTAAATTTATTTTATTGTTACCTTTAACATAAAATACAGCAGTATTCTTTTAAAACAAAACACAAACTCATATCAGTTAACAAAGTACACTGTTTTCAAAATTAATTTCGTTCTACTGCATACTGTTAGCTATACGACACAATTTTTATTTTTAAAGGCGGGATTCCGATACGCCTCTTAATGTAACATTCTTAACTTTGACTTCTATTGTTATTTAGCTTATTTCACGTATTTTAGAGAACAACGAGATTGTCGGGATTTGACGGATTTTTAATGTATTTTAAGCCATGGTTTTAAAACTTTTTTTTTCATGATTTATTGATAACTTGATGTTTTAAAAGCCGAATTCCAATACCCTGCTGATTTATTTTATCATATGCAAAATATTTTTGTTATTACAAAAATAGCATAAAACTAATGTGAATTGGTTTTTAACTCGAGTGCTCTGAGAACAAAGAAAGATATTAACTTCAAATTTTTCATCTCATATAAGATATTGTTATTAATATTTTGTTAAACTCTTAGACAAATTGACAGACGGGATGGGATGTTTTCATTATGGGTCTCATCCAAGGCTCTATTTTATAAATCTAAGCATATCTAACTAATTAGTTTTATCCTGAAACGCTATTTCGATGATCATTCAGCCAGTTCAGATTTTGTGGCTGAACACTTGGCTACCATGCCAATCGATGTTTTGGAAAAAATCAATAGGAACAAACCACTAATATTTAAACCTCACTGATTGAAGCGCTTAAAATAGCAACAATTTAAATCTACATAAAAAATTCCAAAATAATTTTTAAGATCAATTAAAAAAGAGATACAATTATTGAAGTAATGAGAATATAAGTCCAGATAGATCTGTGTTAAAAAAGTAGTAAGTGTAATATCTCCTCAAAATCAGGACTTATTTTTGAAAATTATAATCTCTGAATAATGAGTTTCATTTCAATGTTAATTGTTTTTGGAATGTGGAGAACTATTTTAAATTTTAGTCCTTTCGTAGAAGAGGTTTTTTTTTTAATGTTCCACTATTAAGCATTTGACATTTAAAAACTACGCCATTACAAATGAAATCAACACCCATTAATATCTCTGGAAAAGTACTCGTTATTATTTTTTTAACATCAAAGTAAAACCTCCAATTGAAAAACCCTATACTTTAAATAAAAAATGTTCTCCTGCTTTAAAAATAAAAAAAAAACCTTTTAACATGAATCAAAAACCATACCTAAATGAATAATAGCTTGACGCCTAATCCGTTTCGTTTTAACTTAGGCTATGGGATATAGCTTTTCCACCATCAGGCTTTCTATACCACGATGGATGGTACATTATTGACAAACAGTTTTGTGGGCGGATTTCGAATTGAGCGAAAGAAGTCACAAACGAAAAAAAAAGAATACAAAACTAACAAAAATTGTGCTCGGCTCGTGTAAATCAGCATTTGACGCAAAACCCACCCACGAACGGCCCACACCCTCTGCTTTTGTTGTTGTTTTTGTTGATTTGGTTTGGATTTAACCAAGGCTAATGCGAAACGGCATGAATCAGAAAATTGCATTAAATCAAATGAAAAACGTAGCAAATAGAATTGAAACGAATACCCGTGCCTTAGTATTAAACGAGTATAGGGAGTATAGAGCCATTTATCAAATCGACAATTGAATTTACGCCTTGCCGGGATATTATACTCCTGTCCCGTTCTTATTGGTATTGGAATCCCATCTGTGATGCCAGGCAGGCAGGCAGAAGCGGACGAACGACGACCGACGCGACGAAGCCGACAACTTAAGGATCTATGGCTTGTTTGTACGAAATCCTACCTGATGCTTGCGCCTTTTGGGCGTTGTGCGATATTTTTCTAAGAGCTCTTTTCTTTGACTTCCAGGAGCAGCAGACCTGGCCTATATATGAATATACACGTATGTACAAATCAATGAAGAAAAATAGTGATGGGGATAATTCGTGGAACAGAAGAAAGGTGTGAATTGGTGATAAGAAGAGAAATTGGATCCTTCGTCGTAGTCGTGTCGGTCGTCCTTTGGCGAAAGATTTAGAGAAAAGGGTGGTTTTTGTGTATACCTTATGCCATCTAAAAAAAAAACACCACGTATGCAGCTACATATCAAGGACAATTCTAGAATAAACAAACGACATTCATAGCTTTTTTTCTAAACGCCTTAGTCCTTGATATACACCGTGCCACTTCAATTTTTCTTATTTTGGCCACCTTCAATAAAAGGTATGTTAGGGGCTTAGGCTGGGATTTTGTTCCAAAGGCTTCGTTTGCTTAATTTATTGCTTTTTATGTACCCATTTCTGCAGATGATGTTGAACCCAGGGTTGATTTTCTTCCTTGAATTCCATTTCACTTTTTATTTTCTATACAATCATTAGTTTATGTTTCGTTTTAGTATTTTTGTTGTTGTTGTTGTATTTTTGTATTTCTAAATCTTGTTACATTGAGCACTTTCTGCCAAAAAGCACAAAAAAGGACAAAACGAAAATTGGGTTGTCAATCATACCCTTCAAAAATTATTGACTCGTGCTTGGACCGAAATCCTTTAGTTTAACCTTTTGCCAAATAATAGTGTTTCGTACAATTGAATTTAGGAAGAAATAAAAGGATTTTTTTTTCGAGGCTAAGTAGGCGTAAGTAGGTAGGTATATCGGGTATATGTATGTGTAAATAATATACTTTGAAATATTGGCTTATGTGAAGTAAATCGTGACGATTTGCCTTCGGGTTCGGATTAATGGAATTTTATACCCACTCAATTATTCTACAAGGATTTCTATTTCGTCCTATAAACTTAAAACCTACCTTCTCTTCGAATTGAGTTGTTTGCACTTTTAATTCTGATAAATTGGTTACAGGTTTAGGATATGTAGGACGAAAGTTTATATGTACATACCGAGCTATATAATAAATTGAACATTAGTAACAAAATAACAATTCAATTTGTTAAAAATGAAACAAAAATAAAAATGTATTTCTTTTTTTATTTTTAGGTTGGTTCTCTGATGACGGAAAGTTGATCCATTAATATTTTTGTTATTTGAATTTATTCTTGCGGAAGATTGAATTTCCTCAAAAGGTAAATAAGTTAATCATTTTAGATTTGTTAAAAGTTTCAATGATTTTCGATTATATTATAAGAAATTCCCTAACAAGATAAAACCAAACAAAAATGAATTTAAAGAAAAGGTTTTTTTGAAGTAATTAGTGACATACGCATTTACGTAAGGACAGCACATATTTTTGGAAGTATTTTATGAACAACAAGAAACTCGACCTGTATGTTGCTACTTTCGAAGAAATCCAGTCTGTCATTTCTAAACCCATTAAATAAAAGTTGTCATCAACAAAACCAAAAACGAAAATGGCGTACCATCTGAGTTTTTCATGAATGGCTTACCGATTTTAATAAACCAACAGAAAAAGCTTTTTGATGACATACTCGGTTCCTGATTAGTTCAAAAAATCAGTTATGGAATGGAATATCTTTTCTTGTAAGTAGACTGGAAAAATGGATGGACGGTGATAGAATCCTAACAGATTTTCAATCTAGCTTTAGAAGGAACTTTTCAACAGTTTATCAAATATTCAGCTTGATGTCACTATAAAGGCTTTTAAAGTTTGGAAAACGAAGGTGTAGTCGTTTTTTGTAGACTTCTGAAGCTATGTTTGATTTAGTTGAATGCAACGTATAAATCTATAAACTTTCTTGAGTTGGTCTTTGTTCCAGATTCATTAAGCTTTTGAAAGAAATGTTCATAAATGTAAAAGTGATGGTTTGGGATAGATCAGGTTACTCGAATTTTTTACTATTTTAACACTGACTTTGGAGTGAAGCAAGGTTGCCTACTAGGTGCACTACTATTTTATTTTTCATAAATGGCTATATTTCATTGCATACCTGGTTGCGTTCGCATCGCAGTTACAAATGTTAATCTCTTCAGTATGCATCTGCATTGATAGTTCTTATGCTATTATTTACATCTTTCTCAGGATTATTTAAAATCATGTTTACCTTTAGCTATATGACAGAGTCAAGGTTCAGAACAAATGTCAATAGTGGTCAGAATCTTTTAGTACTGCCAAGTGGCTCTGGCGAAAAGCGCAGGGATGGCATGGAGGAACGAGATTTTTGACATTGTATACCTATTATGTTGGCGGACTTAGTAACAAAATATTTTACCCGGAATTTGTTAAATATTTATTAGAATTTCATTTAGGTTTTTTATTCTTAACTTATTTATTAGAAGGTAGAGATCAAAACTTTCACAAATATTTCCCACCATATTCCTATTTTTGGATACCTGCCAAAAAACAGCAATGAGAGGACGAGCAAGCGGACGTACACTAATGGCAATAAAAAACAACATTATGTCGAAGTTTGAAGTCAAAATAGAGGAAAACATTGGTTGCATAGTTATGAGTCATAATATGAACAAAATACTGTTAATAATACCAATTTACATAAAATGCAACAACTGGCAACTTAAATCGTTTAAATCGCATAATTTATTGATAGCAGGTGGCTTAAACGCAAGAACTGGAGACCTGGAAGCAGAAAACTAATCTTTATGTCAAAATCGAAAAAGCAGAGATGTTAAAATGAATAATGAAGGAAAACTAGCCGTTGATCTCTGTAATGAGTTCGGCTTGTGTATATTGAACGGAAGCACAGAAGGCGATAAAAAGGGTCAATTCAGGAAGCTCGATAATTGATTATGGTCTATTGGGAATATTTTCCAATATTCCTGAACATTGCAAATAATTATAAAAATTCTCAGCTCAAATGTGCTACTCATAATCTGGCGGATAATATCAAGCTTAGATGGAAAGCATCAGCAACATGCAACTACCATAATGCTATGGATAACAAGCTTACTTATAGTGAAACTAGGAGTTCTTTTAAGTTTGTTCTAATTTTCGAGCTAGAACGAATTGTATGGGTAGCAGCAGGGTTTATGAAAAATACGAACAAGTTAAGTAAAAAAATGAGTGGTATGGCTTTTCATGTGAAAAATTAAGGAAAAGATCATTAGCTCTCCTGAGAAGATATGAAACTCCAAATGTAAAGCTAGATTACTTGGAGATTAACAAACATGTAAAGAAAGAAAAGAACATGTAGAAAATGTAGCGGTTTCCCTGAGTCGAAATAAAGATTCAGCCGAGTTTTGGGCTATAACAAGGAAATTAAATGGAAATTTAAAAGTAAAACTAGCAGCAGCAGTGTCATTGCAGGCATTTAGTTATAATTTCGCTTCACTTTTAAATTCTTCAACACAAATATCTTGGAGTTTTGCACTACCATCAACTTGAATTAAGAAACTCGATAAACGTATAATTGAAAATGAAGTGAGTTTTGTTCTACAAAGTCTTAAAGACTGCAAGGCTGCGGGATCAAATGGTACGAGTATACCAGCTGAGTTCTTTAAAAATAGTACAATTTTGTTTAAGATCAAATTAACAGAAGCGCTCAACACAATGCTCAAATTTGGAACGTTTCCCGATCACTTCTTTGAAGTTCTTATACTGCCAAATCATAAGAAGGAGATGTAAAAGACAATAACAATTACACAGAAATATAGTTTTTGAAAGCAGCCTTAAAAATATTTACAATCGTACTTTACGAAAGACTAAACAGTTTAATGCAAGATGAAAACAAGCTTAACGAAATTAACAAAAAAAGGGTTTTCGTAAAGGATATTTCACAGGGGATAATATTTTTGTGCTTCGTTCACTTTCGCAGTGGAAACTCGACCAAAATAAAAAAATGTACGACTTTTTTGTCGATTTCAAAGCAGCTTTTAATTCTTTTAATAGAAAAGCTTTACTATACAAGCTATTTAAGCTAAGAGTGTTACCTTATTTTGTCAGCATTATTGTAAAATTGTACCAAAACACCTTGGTAAAGAAAAATCAGAGTGGATTGAAGTTAACCAAGGAGTTAAACAAGGCTGTAATATGAACTTAATGCCAAGCTAGAAAGGGAAGACATCTTTGGTGGAATAATCGGGAAGAACAGCCTGCACGACAACACTTCCGACAATTGATTCGGGCTCAAAGATTTTGCTGCGGGGCGAAACGTCATGGTAGCCAGTACGCATTTTCCACACTCCAACATCCACAAAGGAACTTGGACTTCTCCAGATCAATCTACCGTCAACCAGATTGACCATATTGCGATCCACGCCAGACACGCTTCCAGCATTATGGATGTACGAACTTTCCGAGGAGCTAACATCGACTCGGATCACTACCTCTTTGTAGCCAAGGTAGCACTTCGGATTTCCAGACCCAAGGCAAAACAGGGAGGTGCTGGGAGAAGGTACAACGTCGAACGGCTACAATCCCCAGAGATCGCCAAATCCTTCTCCGATCGAGTTTCAAGTAACCTCTCTCGAAGTTCTCTGCCGCCAACACAATGTATCGAAAACCAGTGGCAACATTGCCAAGATGCAATCAGAGAAGCCGCCTCTGATGTGCTGGGTTTCAAACAGCCACCAACAAGGAACCCCTGGTTTGATGAGGAATGACGACAGGCAAATGCAGCCAAACAACAGGCACGCAAAGCGGCGCTGCATAAAAGGACGAGAGTTGAGTTGAGAGGTTTAAAAGCAAGAATGAAGTTCGAAAGTTTTATAAACAGGTGAAACGAAATTCACAGGTACATAAACCTAGAACCGAAGGCTGCAAAGACGAAAGTGGAAACATCATACTGTATAACGGCGACAAAGAACTGAATTCCGCTATCAGGCAGGATGATCCATTCAATATAGACGACGAAAGCTCACAATCCCGCCCTCCCGACTTAGACGAAGTAAAGATTGCCAAATCTAAGTTGAAGTCTAATAAAGCCGCTGGAGCGGATGGCTTGAATGCCGAGCTTTTTAAAGCAGCTGGAGATAAGTTGGTTAGGAGCATGCACCACCTTATCTGTAAGATATGGTATTGTTTGCCCGATACTGAAAAAAGGAGACTCTCTAAACTGCACCAACTATAGAGGAATAAGTCTACTTAACATCGTTTATAAAATCTTCTCTGCCGTAATATGTGAACGTCTAAAGCCAATCGTCAACAACCTGATAGGTCTTTATCAGTGTAGTTTTAGACCAGGAAAGTCCACAGTTGATCAAATATTCACATTACGGCAGATCCTGGAAAAAACTCAAGAACACCAAATCGACACCCACCATCATCATTGATTTCAAGGCCGCATATGACAGCATCTGCATCGACGAGCTGTATGGAGCCATATCTAGTTTTGGCATCCCTGCCAAACTCTTCCCTTTGTGCAGGATGACCATGGAGAATTCACGCTGCGCCATTAAGGTTGGAAACAACTTAACAGAAGCTTTCGATGTCAAAACAGGTTTTAGACAAGGTGATGCGCTGTCATGCGATTTTTTAACATAGTGCTTGAAAGAATAGTGCTCACACGTCAACACTAGATGCACTATCTTTCAAAAGTCTACCCAATCACTGGCATACGCTGATGACATTGACATAATCGGAAGAACTCAGCGTGATGTCAATTGAGCTTTTGTGAGTATTGAGGCAGATGCGGCAAAAATGGGGTTAACGGTTAATGAGGGCAAAACATAGTACATGCTGTCGTCTAGAAATGACATACAACACCGACGTCTGGGTCAAAACGAGACCATCGACAGACGTAACTTTTAGGTAGTCAAGGACTTCGTCTACCTATGCTTCGCTGTAAACGCAGAAAACAACACCAGCGCTGAGATCAAACGCAGAATAACTCTTGCTAACCGCTGTTTCTTTGGACTAAGAAAGCAATTGAGTGGTAAAGTCCCCTCTCGAGGGATCAAAGTTTTTCTATATATAAGACCCTTATCATCCCCGTCCTGCTATACGCTGCAGAGGCATGGCCTATGAAAAAAGCGGATGAAAGTACATTGGGTCATTTCGAGAGAAGAGTTTTTCGAGTGATCTACGGTCCCGTATGCACCGAAGCGGAGTGAAGGAGAAGATGAAACGACGAGCTAAAAGTCCAACGACTAAGATGGCAGGGTCACGTAGAGTGCATGGAAACCAATGCTCCGGCCCGGAAAGTCTTTGTATCCGCACCAACAGGACAGCGCAGTAGAGGAAGACCGCGGATCAGGTGGCACGCACAAGTGGAAGGTGACCTCACCCAACTTGGAGCGCGAAACTGGAGCCATCTAGTTAGGGACCGAGCTAGGTGGAGAAGTTTGTTGGGTGAGGCCCTAGTTCACACAGGACTGTATCGCCACCTTAAGTAAGTAAGTAATCTGAACTCCTTATTATTTGAACTTTTTCTAGAGAATTTGGTTGAGTACTTCAATTGGAGTTTGCTAACAAACGGATCAAAGTTATCATGTATGCCGATGACATTATCATTCTTGCGGAGTCAATCAATAAACTTGAAGAATATTGCTAAATGTGGAATCTGGAAGTTAATCCGGAAAAATCAAAAGCCCTGGTTTTTAAGAATGGGTCTGACAGAACGGCGGGAGACGAGCACTGGAAAAATGGTGAAAAACTTTAGACGTAGTTGATTCTTATATATTTATTCAAGACTTTCAATTTAAAATTATGAGAAACGTCTCAAAAGCAAACCAAATAAAGCTAAATCGACAATATGTGTAAATTTGAAAAGAATCTATAATAACAAGCTAATAATATTCTTTTTGCCGACAACTTGATTGTTAATTCGTGACATTCTTGATAATCTG
This sequence comes from Eupeodes corollae, assembly GCF_945859685.1. NCBI lineage: Eukaryota > Metazoa > Arthropoda > Insecta > Diptera > Syrphidae > Eupeodes > Eupeodes corollae. The sequence continues at coordinate 93,542,460 of NC_079149.1, read as the reverse complement.
GGAAATGACTAAAGGTTTTTTATGATATCTTCAAGAAAAGACGACACTATTTAACACTAAAACTGCACAAATATTTTTTAAGTGAAGTTACGGTGTTTTTCATTTTTTTAAAGTCTTAAAGTATTCGAACTTTTAAGGCAACACAATAATGTTAATAGTTTAAGTTATAGTTATTTACTCATATCCATGTTCTATCCATTCTTTAAATTTCCTCAAATTTACAAGACCATTTTCAAAAAAATATCAAAAAGTGTCGTCTCTATAAAAAGGTTCTATAATAGATAAGAAATAAATCACATTGTATAATGATTTTTCCTTAATCCTTTTAAGGTTGACATTCATGTCATGCCTGCTTTAGGTATATAAAATATACATAAACTACCTACCTTGCGTATATATTTCAATCCCCAAATATATACTCTCAAAACCTTGTTTCCATAAACGTGAATTATCTGAAAATATATTCGACCGCACCAACATTTTTATAGGAACTATTTTTATCACAGGTTTCATCTATAAACGCATCTGAATTTATATGTCCAACAAAATGTTTACGTTCATTTTATTCATATTAATTTATTTCTGGGGATGTATCCTTTTTGAAAATAAATATAAAAAAAGCCTTCTTTATAAAATAACAACATAAAACTTAACTTATACCCATCTCCCATCAAATTATTCAGAATCCTTTATTTTTTATTTGGTTTTATGGCATCACTAATATTATACAACCATAAAGCTTTTTCGAGTTTTAAGAAGGCAACTCGTTACTACTTTTTTTATATTTATTTTGGTCCTGTGTAATATAGTTGTATATTATGTGGGGTTGGGAAGTCTAGCATAACATAGTAGACGTTATACATCGCATTTTTGCGCGCACCGGTATTGGTTCAGGGAAATTTTTGTTCTGTATAGGTTGGCGCTCAATTTGCCATTACCAGTACATAAGTTTTAATGGCAATAAAACTACATAAGTCGCTCTTAGTAAATGTTTTGGAAATTTAAAATGAAAGGAGATTGGTAAAGATTAAAAAAAATAATTTGTATCTTCTTAAATTTCAAATAACAGCTCTGTAAAAAAATATGTTATTCCAAGTTTGTTAACTATATGCGTGTTTTCGTGTTTTATAAAATTCAATTGAATTTTTCTAAAAAAAAATAAAAATTAGCAAGAATATTTTGTATATTATAAAATACCTAAGTTTAAGATCACTGTCCTTTTTTGTTCAAGAGATTTTTAGTTGAGAACCAATTCATACCAATTTTAGGAAATTTTTTTAAAAGTTTTTACTTCTTGATTTTACTTTTGATTTTTCTAAAAAAGTTATCCTACGTTAACAACAAAACTTTGCACTGGAATCATGCACTAAATACCGAGAGTTTTTCACCAAATTGGTGAAGGAATTTTTGTAGATTTTAATTTTTATTAAAAAACTGTAGAAAACACTATTATTCATAAGATGCAAGGAAGGAAATATATTTAATTTTTGATAACATATTCGAGTCGAAAGTCAGTTTTTACAAACTTTTAGTAATGTTTTTTTAGTTTTATAATATTATATTGCTGTTTTTTTCGATTTTTCTCAAAATTTAACATGACGTGTTACAAAAAAGTTTGAAGCCAAAATTTTTAATTTTTGAAAAGCTAATTGTGCCGAAAGTAAATTTTTACCAAGTTTTAGTATTGTTTTTTTTTAGAGTTTTATTTTTTGTTAAAAAACTTTCAATTCGAATTTTTTAAAAATTTTACCGTATGTTGAAAACAATATTTCTTATAAGAAAAATTAGTAAGATGTTATTATCTCAAAGTTTTTAAAAGATATTTGAGTCGAAAATCATTTTTTACCAACTTTTGTTAATTTTTTTTTCGGTTTTTAATTTTTTGTAAAAAAACTGTTAATTCGATTTTTTTCAAACTTTAACTGAATGTTAACAACAAGATTTTTTGAAAGATAAACGTTAATTAAAGCCAATATCTCAAAGTTTTGAAAAGATATTTGAGTCTAAAATCAATTTTTACCAACTTTTATAATTTTTTTTAGGTTTTTATTTTTTGTAAAAAAAGTGTCGATTCAATTTTTCTCGACATTTTTCGAAATTTTGAAAACAATATTTCTTATAAGACAAAATAAGCTTAAAACCTAAATTTTAAGTTTTTGAAAAGATATTTGAATCGATATTCAATTTTTACGAACTTTAAGTAATGTTTTTTTTAGATTTTTATTTTTTTTTTTTTAAACTGTCAATTCAATTTTTCTCAAAATATTATCAGATGTCAAAAATATTATTCTTCGTTGCACAAAATTGTTTAAGAGACGAAATCATATTTCAGTAGTAAAATTTTGGAGGTGACAAAGTTGTTTGTTAATATTTTTTATTCTTAAAAAAGCTGTTTATTGGATTTTTTTCAAAAAAATATACGTGTGTGGTATCACGTTACAATATGTAATAAAAAATCTAATTCAAGTCTTTAGCGTCATTGGTTCATGAGATATTTAGGGTGAACCAAAATGTTTTTTACGAAATTTAAATGTAAAGCGTATATTTACAATCACTAAACTAAATATATTTATAAAAAAAAAAATAATTGAATAATCAAGGGTTTTTATGATTTATAAAATGGCATCTAATTTTTTGAAGACAAACTTATTTTTCAGGTAAAATTTTGAATCTTAAAATATTCTGTTTTTAATCATTTCAACTGTGCATGAGGCTGAAAGAGCGCATAATTTTGTCAAAATTGTATTTAAATTCTTAGCTTTTATCCAAATTAATGCATTTGGTACATATTTATGTATTTTTATAATAATAATTATTGTAAATACCAACAACTACAATTACCTACAACTATTGCTTACGTGTCACTTCATAACCAAAATCCAAAACGCACAAGAGCCTGACTGTAAACGGGCATACTTGTTCGTATGCCTGTTTCTTTTAAAATTTAATGTAAAAAAAAAACTGAAAGTAATAACTCCACTTTGGCGCTGCAAACTTGTAGGAAAGAAGGAATGTCTTTATAAATTCGCTGGCCCGGATAGTATCTCCCCAATTGTTCTGAAGAGGTGTTCTTCGCTGGCAAAACCACTGCGTAAGCTTTTCCATCTTTCCTACTCTACAGGTCTCTTTCGGAGCGGATGGAAAAAAGCATTTGTGCAGTCCGTTCCTTAAAAAAAGGCGAATCCTCCTCTCCCTCTAACTATCGTCCAATAGCACTCACGTCCCTTCTTTCCAAGGTCATGGAAACGCTGATTAATTATCAGCTCAAGAAATATCTCGAAGAACGGAAGCTTCTTAATTAACGACAGTATGGTTTCCGTAGCAATAGGTCCACTGGTGATCTCATGGCCTATCTCACCGATTAGTGGAACAAATCTTTACATCGTTTTGGAGAAAGTAAGATTACTGCACTTGATATCTCAAAAGCATTTGATAGAGTTTGGCACCAAGCTCTTTTATCGAAAATGATTGCTTTTGATATTGATGAATCTCTTCTTTGTTGGATTAGAAATTACCTTTCTAACCGTTCAACACAAGTTGTATTGGATGGTTTCAAGTACGAAACGTATGATAAGCTCATTAAATTCTGATCTGGACAGCATTGTACAATGGGGAATCAAAAACCGTGTAGAATTTAATCCTTCGAAAACTCAATGCTGTCTCCTGTCGGTAAAGCGTAACGCACCCCCGATGCCACTTTTTATGAGTGGCACTTGCATCCAAGAAACTAATCAACTGTCAGTTCTTGGTATGTGTATTACAGATCACCTTTTATGGAACGATCATATATTTGATATTGCCAAAAGTGCTTAGGATTTCTCCGACGGTGCAAGAAATTTGTCACCCCTTCTGATCTTCCCATATCTGGGCAGGTGCCCCAAAAACAAGTTTAAATCTCTTGGATAGAATACAAAAAAGGGTTTTAAAAATGATAGGTGATAGAACTGTAATCGAAACATTTACATCGATAGAACACCACCGCAATGTTTCATGCCTTTCGTTGTTTTATCGATATTTTTACAAACAATGTTCTAGCCAGTTGCATTCCACCCCTTAAACGATTCAGCCGTAATACTCGCACTTCCAGGAATGCTCATCAGTTTACCCTTGATTTTAATTTCGGGCGTACTGTCAAGTATAGAGATTCTTTCCTAAATCGCACATCGAGAATGTGGTTTGCTTTAGCCAACTCTGTTTCTCCCTCCCATTTTGATGTTCAGAACTTTAAGACCAATGTGCAGCGGTATCTCCTTACATACAGGAGCAAGTTCGTGCGACCCAGTCATGCATTTAATTTTAAACTGCTATGGTAAAAAAACCATCCACGCAATTTTCTTTAGAGTCCTTTCTGCATTGTTATATGTATTACAAAATTTATTTAAAGTCGATATATATTCAGGTTCTTGAACTATGGACGACGAAATAATCGTCACGAACACACAAACACACAGACATTTTTCTAAAAATCTTTTATTTCGACTCTTTTGACCTTGCAACGTCGAGAAATGTCAACATTTTTAATTCGACAAATCGGACCCATTACAATAACTGCCAATGGAAAGTTAATAATAAGAAGAACTTCAGCAACTTTATTGGAGCAACTTTTTATTTTTAGGAATAAGTTTAAAGGTTCTTAATAAAATAAAGCTTAGTTTCTGATTTTTAACAAAAATAGATGTAAACTAAGTTTAAATTTCTGATACTATTTTTATTAAAAATAATTCTTAGTCTACAATAATTATGATGTTTAAGAATCTAAGAAAGCCTTTGAGCATCGTATCGTTAAATGAGACCCGTCTTGCTATACGATGCAAAAGAATAGGTTATGAAAAAATCGGACGAGAGGATCTTGGGTTGTTTCGAAAAAAAGGTTCTTCGCGTGAGCAGAAGATGGAATGTCGAGCCGTACGGGCTGCAACGTAGACATAGTCAGAATAATAAAAGTTAAACGACTGATATAGCTGGGTCACGTAGAGCGCATGGAAACCAATGCTCCGGCCCGGGCATATATCTTGCTACCGAATTCAATAGAGAAGTGAAGCCTTTAATAACAGAGGACTGTGGTGCCACCAGCTAAAGCTAAAGTAAATAAGTATACCATACATACTTTTTTCTTTACACGAAAGTGTACGTAAATGATCATTATTAGAATTTTTGAGCAAATCCTTTAACATTTTTAGATGTTGACCGTCTTTTGACAGTTTTATCTCCGATTCTTTTTATTTCTTCTATTTCCATTTGAAAATGTTTAGCGTGAATCGTTCACTTGTAAACTGCAATTTTCATGAGTTGACAAATATTTAACTAAAATATTTTAGTTTTTGCCAAGTTGTAAATAAAAACTTATGATACAAACGAGGGTAAAATGATGAATAACTTCAAAGAGTGGAGGAAAAGTTTAGAAAAAGGTCAAAGGTCCGATTAGCGAAAGTCCCATTTGCGATATAATTTGGGTTGGTAAAATAATCAAAACTGTTGTATAGACGAAACAAAAACAGTGTGAATCAACTTTATCCCTATAACTAACGCAGAAAACACTAAACAACTTCATAATCCTTTCTCATCGCAATGCGTCAGACATGAACTATCTCTCTCTAACACTCTCTCTCTCTTTCTATTTCTTCTTGGTTTGGGTGCCAAAGTGTCAAATTTAATTAATTTCTTGATTTATTTGATAAAGTTTTGAAGTTTTCAAACAACGAACGAACGTTCCGGCGAAGTTGCGTGTCTGATTCGTCCTCTCTATAGAGTTCCATATCTTCCAAAGTCTTCTTAAACTAAACGCAAGGGTCGTTTCGTAACCGCAATTCAAGAAAACACACAGAAAACTAAAAACAAGAAGAAAAAGAAAGTAGTTTTGAGTTTATTTTTGTTTCTATTCTCATGTGGGAATAGTTCGTTTTGGGTTTGGGCTTCTTCGTGGATTATATGATGGCGTTTTGAGAATTGAGAATTGCTTGTGAATTTAGTGGGTTTTTTGAAGTTTCTTTCTAATACTCGTAGTTCTATATATGTCCATATGACACCTATATTATATGTGGTTTGGTGGCAGTATGCTGTAACTATACTTTCTGTCCTTAATACGGCGACTTTCGTGCTTCAGAATAAGGGTGAAAAGAGAGAGACAGAGAGAGAGTTTTGAGAATGAATGCAAAAGTTTAGTTTTTCGTCGTTAATCATTTTCACTCTGAAGAAAGTTAAAGTAAAATTCATGCGAATTGTGGTATTGAATTGGTTAGGAGAGAAATTGCTTGAATAAAATATCTACGTTTCGTCATATTTTTTTTTTGTTTTAACGCTGACCAAATGGAATATGGGAAAGTTTTTTTCTTTTGTCGAAAAGTTATAAGCATTTCTGAATTATGGTTTTGAAAGAAATGAGGTCAAGGGAGTAATAAATAAAACAAAGAAGAAAGACATAGGTACGTACAGAAATATGTATATCGGTTTAGGTATAAGTCCGTTCCAACAAAAATATTATTCTGAAAGTTATTCCCAAGTTGCTTGGGGAAAGTTTTAGCCGATTTCTGAAATATGTAGCATAAATATCAACCATAAATCTCCTTAGGAATACAGAAAAAGGGGATTTTTCTGAATACATTTTTGTAAATCTATACCAACGTAAATACATAATTGCAAGTAATATTCTGAAAGTTAAAATGACCTACAACCGAATTGTTTAATACTTTACTGAAGGAACTATCTGCTGGAGTTGGCATGTCTTCTTCTTTAAATAAGAAAACAAAATCAGGCCTCATAATGTTTAATAGGATGCTCTTTTGACTACGACTTTTTTATTTCATACTATTTTGTGATATATATTTTGACCTTATATGAAAATCTACTTAGTGCTTTGTTTCTTCATGAAAAACCATTTTCTTGGAAGACTTTACTTTTTTAGAAGCATCAAACGATAATGATTTGTTGCAGCTTAATATCCTTATGATGGTTTCAATACCAATTTGCACATTTTTATGTGGCCCAAAAGTAGAAAGCTAAAAGGTTTTAAATCACAACTTACAAGATCTAGGTATCTGATTTTGATCACGTGTTAGAGGAATAACACGGTCAGAAAACTTAAGTTCTTATTTCATACGTCTTGTTTAAAATAAACTTATAGTCTTTATCAATATCTTTAGACGGAATTGGCAAAGATATCGTTTTTCAACAAATGAATCATCTTAACAAATTGATAACCACAATTGATATCAAAATTCAGGAAAATAGAATGAAATATAAAACTTATTTACTTATTAAACTAGAACTAGGGTGTTCTAAACCGTTTGAGAAATAATTAAAAAACAAAAAAGCTCAAAAACCGCCATTTAAATCATCAGGAACAGTTCATACTTCTAACATAGACAAAGCAAATACGCTTGCAAATACTTTATTGATTATATTTTAACAAACCTTGAGAACCAGTGGCAACATTGTCAGGCAGCCAGTAGAGATGCCGCCTCTGAAGTGTTAGGTTTTACACTGCTACCACAGTTCTCTGGTTTAACGAATAATGCCAGCAAGCGTATCCTGCTTAAGCAATAGGCGTATAAAATGGCGCTTCACAAAACGACAAGAACTGCTCGAGAACTCTACACTCTGAAAAAGAAAGATTTGCAATGGCTCCTTAGATGAAAAAAAAGAGCATGAGAAGAGTGCGCTATCGAAGAGATTGAGGAATGTCATAACAGGAATAAATTTCGTTAATTTTAACGAGGTTAAAGGGTAAGAAGACATTTCCCAAAGGTACCAGCTACGAGCCGAAGCCCGTAAAGATGATCAAGGGAACATAATAGTAGAACCTCAGTCTATGCTGAGAATATTTTTAAACCACTTCTAAAAATTATATAACGGCGCTCGAACTCCACTGTAGGGGAAAACCACTCAACCTAGACGATGCAGAACAACAATTCCGCCAACCCGTTCTCGACGAAATGTAAAGATAACTTTATGGAAATCCAACAAAGCTGCTGGAGCTGAAAGAGCATGCCCGATGAGTACACAGGAAAGAAGACCCTATAAATTTTGCCAACTACAGAGGCATTAGTCTCTTGAACATCGCAAAGAAGATCCATTCTGCCGTATCATGTGAACTACAAATCTATTATAAAGCCACTTATGACATCATCTATAGAGAAGTGCTTTACATGTCTAGTTTTAGCATCAATGTCAAACAAAATTTAGAAAAAAATAGATTAGTTTTACAAGATGTTGAAAAGCTTTCGACCCTCTTTGGTACAATGCATTAATTTATTATAAATAAATATCAAACTTTTAATTTTAATCATAATTACGCAGGGCTTCTCATTCTCATTCCATAAATAAACAATATTCAAACTGCTTTAGGATATTCAAATGGTAGACATGTGCATATAAGAGGCCACAAGCGTCCACAGGTTTTTCTTAAAAGCCAACTCTGTCTATCAACTCCTACTCTCACCTCCCCGCGGTGAACATCGGGTGCCTAGTACTTTAGCTCGCGATTGGGTTCCAACCCCAGTGGAAAATTGTTCGGGTCAGCAAACTATAGAGGGGGGGAGAGGTGTTTCCACTAAGGCACCTCTCCTTATCCAGGCGACAGCGGACGTATTCTCGAGAAGGAATCAACGGTGGTGTCTACAGTTCCAGTAAGGTTGAACTACTTAGTGAACACCTTATAGGGCTTCTTCGACATATTCGGAGCCCAGGCCTGTAAGGAGCGGTTTATCCGGCTCCCCTTCCTTGGAGTTATACTAAGGATCTGGCCCTCCAGGTTGGGGGTTGTGCCGTCGGGGTGACTTCCTGGCCACGTAAAAATACCTTAAGTTTCGAAGCACCAACAAGCCTCGGATACGGACGTATTCACTGTTGACAACCCACGCAAACGAAATAAGGACAACGAACTTCGGATCTGTACGTGGAATGTTAGGTCCCTTAACAGACCACGTGCAGCCGAACAATTAGCGGAAGCCCTAAACTGCTGCAAGCAGATGTTACCGCCATCCAAGAAGTGCGACGGGATGGACCGGGCAAACGCAAACTTAAAGACTGCCATATATACTACGGCGACTGCTACCGAGAACAAAGACAGCGTCTATTTGGGTGTGGATTTGTTGTTGGAACTAGACTCAGGCAAAAAGTCTTGAGTTTCAACAGTGAGAGCGAGCGCATCACGACAATCCGCATCAAGGCTAAATTCGCCAACATAAGCCTAATATGCGCGCATGCCCCAACAGAGGAGAAAGATGAAGACACCAAAGACATATTCTTCGAGCTCTTGGACAAGACATATGAGCAGTGCCCTGGCTATGACATTAAAATCGTCTTAGGAGATTTTAGTGCCAAGCTAGGAAAAGAAGACATCTTTGGTGGGATAATCGGGAGATACAGCCTGCACGACACCACCTCCGACAACGGATACAGGCTGATCGATTTCGCTGCGTGGCCAGACGTTCTGATAGCTAGTACGCAGTTTACTCATCTCAATATCCACAAAGGGTTATGGAAATCTCCTGATCAATCGCTACCTTGTTGTAGCCAAGGTACGGCTAAAGATATCCCGATCCAAGCCAAAACAAGGAAGTACTGTGAGAAGATTTGACGTTAGACGGCTACAATCGCAGAAGACTGCCATGTCCTTTTCCGATCGATTCTATAATAACCTTTTAAGGAGTCCTATGCTGCCTGCATTAAGTATTGAAAACCAGTGGCAACATTGCCTTGCAGCCATCAGAGATGCCGTGCTAGGTTTCACACGGACACCACAGCGAAACCCTGGTTTGACGTAGAATGCCGCCAAGCGCACGCAGCGAAACAAGAGGCATATAAAACGGTGCTGCACAAAAGGACTAGAGCTGCTCGTTAGCTCTACAAGCAGAAGAGGAGAGAGGAACACCGGCTTCTTAGATGGAAAAAAGGAGCATGAAAAGCGCGCGAACGAAGCAAAATAGAGATGCCACAAAAGGAATAAGGTTCGTAAATTTTACCAAAAGGTAAAAAAAAACTCCCATGGGTATCAGCCACGAACCGAAGCCTGTAAAGACGATTAGGGGAACATCGTAGTAGAACCACAGTCGATGCTGAGAATATAGAAAGACCACTTCTCCAAATTATATAACGGCGATGACGAACCGAATTCCACTGTAAGGGAGATAGAAGCCTTCAACCTCGGCCACAGATCAACAATACCGCCTTCGGGACCTTGACGAAGTGAAGATAGCTATATCTTAACTTAAGTCAAACAAAGCTGCTGGAGCTGACGGCATCGCTGCCGAACTATTCAGAGCTGCAGGCGATGACTTGGTAAGGAGCATGCACCAACTCATCTGCAAAATATGTTCGGAAGAAAGCATGCCCGATGAGTTTAATCTTAGCATAGTTTAAACGATACATATGAAGGGAGACCCTCTAATCTGCGCCAACTACAGAGGTATTAGGCTCCTGAACATTGCGTATAAGATCCTCTTTGCCGTATTATGTGAAAGTCTGAAGCCGTTCGTCAACAACCTGATAGGTCCTTATCAGTGTTTCTTCAGAAGAGGAAAGTCCACTATCGACCAAATATTTACACTACGGCAGATTTTTTAAAAAACCCAGGAACTTCAAATCGATACCCACTACCTCTTCATCGATTTTAAAGCCACGTATGACAGCATCTATAGGGAAGGTCTCTACAGAGCAATGCCTAGTTTTGGCATCACTGTCTAACTTATCTGTTTGTGCAGAATGACGATGGAGTATGCACGCTGCTCTATCAAGGTCGGAAAAGATCTTACCGATTCATTTTATGTCAACAAAGGTTTTAGACAAGGCGATGCACTGTCATGCGACTTCTTCAACATCGTTCTGGAAAGAATTGTGCAAAACTCAACCGTCAACACTAGAGGCACAATCTTCCAAAGATCCATCCAATTACTCGTTTACGCAGATGATAATAACATAATTGGAAGATACAAGCGTGATGTCAGTGGAGCGTTTTTTGATCATTGCGACGGATGCGAAGAGGATGGGTTTCGTGGTCAATGAGGGCAAGACCAAGTATATGCTGCCATCAAAACAGGACACTGAACAACGACGTCTTGGACAAAAAGTCACCATGGACAGCTATAACTTTGAGGTAGTTAAGGACTTTGTCTACCTGTTAATACAAACAACGACACCAGCGTTGAAATCAAATGAAGAATAACTCTTGGAAATCACTGCTTCTTTGGACTTAGAAGGCAATTGAGAAGTAAAGTCCTCTCTCGAGCATCTAAAATCACCATCTATAAGACACTCATCATCCCGGTTCTCATTTATGGCGCTGAGGCCTGGACACTGTCAAAGAAATATGAGAGCGCCTTAGGATGCTTCGAAAGAAAATTTCTTTGGGTGATTTTTGGTCCCGTACGCATAGATGGAGAATGGGGGAGAAGATATAACGACGAACTGTACGGGTTGTACAGCGATACTGACCTAGTTAGCAGAATTAAAGTTCAAAAGCTTAGATGGCTAGGTCATGTAGAGCGGATGGACATCAACGCTCCAGCCCGGAAGGTCTTCGAATCCAATCCCGAGGGACGAGGACGAGGGACGGCGTGGCGCAGTAGAAGAAGACCACGACTCAGGTGGCGCACCCAGTTGGGTGAGGACCTCAACCAAGTTGGCGTGCGAGACTGGAGACGGCTTGCTAGGAACCGAATTTCTTATAACACCTTATACCCTAAAAACGACGACAAACATCGGTGACTTGTTGAGCTGGCAGAGGTTTTTTAACAATCATTTTTGAATTTTTGGAGAATTTGTGCAATTCCTTGCAAAAGGCAGAAAACGTTTTCTTTTTTAACCGATGATGAAGTTTGTGGAATGTCTTTCTTTTGGTTCTTGGAAGTTAAGGTTTTGATCCTCTTAGCGTTAAGCATTTTTTATAGACTAAAAATAACAATCGATATTCGATATCTAGAAAATGGTTCATAGTTTTCTTACGAATTTGAAATGTAAATGGTAACGTAAATAATCATGCTCTAGATAACTGAATATTTTTAAACTGAAATTAAAAAAAATATAAAAAAAGCAACTTAAAAAAAAAACTTTGCAAAGACAAATTTTGAAAAATTAAGGTAGTTTTGAGAAATCAAATGGTATTTTAATTTTTGAAACACATTTTTTTTCAGGTACGTATGTATGTATGTACAGTTTTTAATCTTTAAATACAAAACATATTTTTCAACAGATTCATGGGATAACTTTTAAAAATATCGACAGACGAGCACGAATTTGAATCTATCAGTGCTTGTCGCATGCCAATCTCATTTTTTTTTATTTCAAACCTAACATATTCAAAAAAATGACAAAACAAATATGTAAAAACATGAAAAAATTAATATCTATATAAATACATTTTACAAAATAAGACCATGAAAGTTAAAAGAAACCAGCTTACAAAACTGAATAGGTATTCATGAACATTTCCTTAAGCTATAGATACCAAGCAGCACAATTTCTCAAAAACTCACTTAATTTATTAGCTTTGAATTTTTTCCAAAATACCGGCTGTTCCTCTCCATTTCCATCGTCTAACGTCTTGCGTCTTACGTCTAACGCCTAACGTCTAACACACTAAGCGCTCACTTATTTTATTGTCCTTATAACAACTTTTAATATAATTTCTCTGCCTCACCAAAACCATAACCACACTTTCTTTCAAATCTGTCCAGTGTCAGCCCCTTCTCACCTCCATATCGTTGTCAATTTAACCTTCAAACCCACTGTGTGAGTCGAGTCGGCCGTCTCGACGACCCACAAAAACAAACAAAATTGAATTATTTTGTTGCCTTATGCCTTGAGATCTCACACTGTCCTACATAGTGTTGGATTCATCATCAGGACCAGAAGTACTTCATTACCTACTTAGATATGAGAAACCTAAGATGAAGTAAAAAATCTGTTTTGCGTACGTAAGTAGGACGAATAGCAATGTCCTGGCCAGGATGACAAGGTCTGTCTAATATAACGGCACGTTAGAAACCAAAATAAAGAAATATTTAATATTCCTATACCTAGTTGTGCCCATCAATTTTCCTTAAGGACGAACCTACAAGAAGCAAAACAACATCACCGTTATCATCATCATAATCGTCGTCGTCGTCATCATAAGGACTGTCTCCATCCTTCGCCCGGCCTCCATAGTAGTGTAGGTATAGTAGTCATTTATATCTCCAACTTAGCATCATCTTCATTGTGCTTTCTCGAAGCTGCTTGGCATTTTATATAGAGACGAAGAGGCGAGGACGACGACAACGACGACGAAGAGTGGATCGACGCGCCAGACGGAGCGGTACCATCACCAGGAAAATTATGAACAGAACGTTTCCTCAATCAAAATGACAATGAGCGCAGAATTTAAGAAAAAGAAACAAACCATGAAATTGAAATACTTTCTGTCCCGTCTTCATCCCCACCCCCTGGGGGCTATCAGGGGGTGGTGTGTTTTTCACCATGACGCGATTGTATGTTTTGTTTAAGGTGAGGTTTGCAAATATAAAAGATATGGCTTGTCTTGTAGTCAGAACAGGGTGTTAGAAATAATTCACTATAGAATCACATTTCCGGGGGAATCGTTCGTTGTCATCCTCATCGTCATAGTCATCGTATAGTCGTCTGTGATTTGGTGACGCGGCAGGATGAAGAAACACCAACTCGACTATGGATGATATCCTTAAGGGAATCACGAGCGCCTTCGGAATGTTCTTGATGCCGGCAACTGGCAACGACGAAGATTCAAAGTGAAGAGTATTATCTCAGCACAAGTATCATAAGACCTCCGGGAATTTAGGATAATTTATTTTTCACGCGAAATAAAAGAATAGGTATTATTATTATCCTTATACAATACACACAAATACAGAAACAAAAGACAAAAAACAATGTCGCTGAACCGAAAGACATAAACAGCAACTCTAACATAGCAACTTCCTCACACCCGTTATATGGTTCAGAGAAAATTTTTAAACAACAAGAGCAGTGTTGGCTTGAAAATTATGTTAACAAAAGAAAAGTAACTTTAAAGGATCAAGATTCAAGCATCCAAAATAGCTGCAATAAATTTTGAAAATAAAAGTTATGTTGACATTTTGATTTCGATTTATGAGATTTATTTTAAGACTAACATTAAACAAGAATCAACTGGGGAAGTTTTTAACCTATGTTATACAAGGTGCTTAGCTCAGTGCTCCAGATATCCTGTTTGAAGGATATCACTTTTGGTACACGTTGAAGATGTTTTTGAAGCAACAAACAAAATATCAGTCAATTTATAAGGGGGTCTTATGTCCGACTTTATTTCAGGACGTCACACTAAAAGTTGAATCTCCTTTGTTCCGAATTTTCCATATCCTGGTTTTATGAGATTTATACAAATACATTTCAATATTAATGTCAAAGATTGGATTTCATTGAAATGTTCTCTTCATTATGCTATCTCTTTTGTTTGAAGCAGCAACAGTGCGTGTTTCGTTTGTAATTTAAAAAAATAATAATTATTATTATTATATTGAAATGAATAAACAACAGGCCTCCTTGGTAGCAGCATTTAATTGGAGAAATTCGATTTAACTTACCTTTATTCCAGTAGACTAATTAAAAGAATAAAAATGTAGCCAAGGATATTTTTGTTTTAATTCTTATTCATGGATTTTTATTGTTTTTTCCTTTATTCGATAAAATGACGCATTTAATTGGCAATAATTGAATTTTAATTAAGCTGTCAGAAATTCATTATTGGAAGTTGGTTCTGTTCGGTAGTTAATGGTGTACAATATGAATATGTTCGTGAACTGTACGTTGACGGACGTACGTGCAGACCTGATTTTTATACAATGCGAAAATCAACTTGATCTCCATTTGATTTGCAGGTAAAATATACAGGTAAGGTCAATGACTGTAGTACCCGTGGCATGATGGTTAGTGCGTTGGACTGTCATGCAAGGGGTCTAGGGTTCAATCCCTACCTGTGCCACCTTAATTTAAAAAAAATAATTTTCGCGGGTACTGCCTCTTGCGAGGAACTGACAACCCCTTCAAGAGTAATTCTTGTCATAAAAAAGTGCTTTCTCAAACTAGCCGTTCGGATTCGGCCTTAAATTGTAGGTCCCTTCCATTTCTGACAACAGTACTCGCACACAGGAATGGTTGAGAGTTGTAAGTCACTAGGCCCTGGTTCACAACGGACTGTTGCGCCACCCCATTTGATTTGAAGGTTAATGACTGATGATGAGTCCTTCATCAGTGGTCCAACTTATTTTACATCACTACATTAAGAATATTTTGAGTTGGCTGTCTAGACTGTTTGAAGAAAACAATTTCCATCAAAAATTCTGGAACACTCATATAAATACTCTTATCGTGGAGTTCCATTTTTCTAAAAATGTTTGCAAACAATATTTTTGAAAAGATTAAATAAATATGAAGCTAACACCTTTATTTGACAATATATTCGTGCAGCAAATCAATTTTTACCAACTTTTAGTAGTATTTTTTAACTTCCATAGGAAGTTATTTCAATGGGTCCGATATTTTTAACTGAAATTGTTGACATTTCTCGATGTTTCAAGGTCCCTAGACTCGAAATAAAAGATTTTTAGAAAGATGTCTGTGCGTTCGTATGTACGCACGTTCGTACGTTCGCGACGTTTTTTCGTAGTCCATATATCAAGAACCAAAAGAGATATCGTCTTAAAATGAATGTTTTTATACAGATAATAATGCAGAAAGATGCAGGAAGGGCTCTCAAGAAAATTGCGTGGGTATTTTTTTTTATCATAGCAGTTAAAAAAAGAAGGTGAACATTTTGGCTAACCCTAAATATCTCACGAACTAATAACGCTAGCGACTTGAATCAAATTTTATTTATTTTATTTTACATCTTGTAAAGTTTTGAGAAAAATCAAATTGACATATTTTTTGATAAACAAAAAAAATCCAAACAATAAACATTACTCAAAGTTTGTAAAAATTGAATATCGACTGATATATCTTTTCAAAAACTTGAGATTTTGGCTTCAAACTTACATAATCTTAAGAAATATTCTTGTCAACATTCGGTAATATTTTGAGAAAAATTGAATTGACTTTATGCTACATTTATTTTTTTAAAAATATAGTTTTCAATATTCCGTAAAATTTTAAGAGAAATCGAATTGACAATTTTTACAAAAAAGTTTAAACTTAAACAAAATTCTTTCTATAAAAATTTTAGATTATGGCTGGCAACTAATTTTATCTAATAAAAAGTATTGTTTTTAATATTCCAAAAAATTTTGAGAAAAATCGCATAAACAATTTTTTAATAAAAAATAAAAACCTAAACAAAAAAAATAATGATAGCTGGGAAAAATTGATTTTCGACTCAAATATCTTTTCGAAACTTCGAGATTTTGAGTTTTTGGTACTTTTATTTTTTTAAATATTGTTTCTAATATTCCGTAAATTTTGAGAAAAATCGAGTTGATCATACAAAAAATAAAAATTTAAAACAGAATTTAACAAAAGTTGGTAAAAATTGATTTTCGACTCAAATATCTTTTTAAAAATTTGAGATTATGGCTTCCAATTAATTTGACTTTTAAAAAACAGTGTATTTACCATTCAGACATATTTTGAGAAAAATCGAATTGACAGTTTTTTTCTAAAAAATAAAAACCTAAACAAAAAAATTAACAAAAGTTGGTAAAAATAGATTTTCAAAACTTGAATTCACTTGATTTTTGATTCGAGGGATATTTGGGTTCAACCAAGTTTGTCACTTTTTTATCTAATTGCTGTGGTAAAAAAAATCATCTGCTTAATTTTATTTTTTTGTTATCTGTTAAAGAAAGTTTATCTGACGTCGATATATCTGACGGTTCATGATATATGGCTGACGAAAAAAGATATCATTAACGTTCGAACTATTTTCAGATAGTTTAGGGGACCTTAAAACATCGAGAAGCTTTGAAATTTTTAATTCAAAGTAAGGCAAGTTTAAAAACTAAAAAAACTTCTGTTATCATCATCGTTGAAAAGATAGATAGAAAGATGTAAGAATCAACTATGTTTTTTTTTTCAAATGTCTGAAATCAAACTACCAACTTTTGTTAAATTTTCCTTTAAGTTTTTATTTTTTTGTGAAAAAATATCAATTCTATTTTTCTCAAAATTTTACTGGATGTTGTAAACAGTATTTTTCAAAAGTCAAAAACTAGAGCCAATATCTTAAAGTTTTGAAACAATATATGAGTTGAAAATCAATTGTTACCAACTTTTCTTAATTTTTTTGTTTAGGTTTTACTTTTTGTAAAAAAATTGTGAATTTGATTTTTCTAAAAAAGTTTTCGAATGTTGAAAACAATATTTCTTATAAGATAAAATTAGTTGAAAGCCAAAACCTCAAATTTTTTAAATGATATTTAAATTAAAAATAAATTTTTTACCTATTTTTAAAATTTTTTTTTTTAGGTTGTTATTTTGTTTTAAAAAACTGTCAATTCGATTTTTCCCAACATTTTTCAGAATGTTAAAAACAATATTTTTTATAAGATAAAATAAGTTTGAAGCCCTAATATCAAGTTTTTGAAAAAATATTTGAGTCGAAATTCAATTTTTACCAACTTTGAGTAATGTTTTTTTATTTTTATATTTTTTTTAATAAAAAAAACTGTCAATTCGATTTTTTCTCAAAATTTTACCACATGTAAAAAACGTTATTTTTCGTTGCACAAAATTGTTTTGGAGATGAAATCATTTTTTTTCGCAAAAATTTTAGAGGTGCCACATTTTTTTTTTTTATTTATAAAAAAAACGTTAAATGTATTTTTTTCAAAAATATATTAGTTCGGTATGACGTTACCGTTTATTTTATAAAATTTAATTCAAGTCTCTAGCGGTTTTGGTTCGTGAGATATTTAGGGTTTACCAAAATGTTCACCTTTTTCAAACTGCTATTGCAAAAAAACCGACCACGCAATTTAATTTATTTTTTTATGCATTATTATGGGTGTTACAAAATTTATTCTAAGTCAATATCTACTAGTTTTTGAGCTATGGACTATGGAAAAAACGTCGCGAAAGTATGGATGTACGAACGTACGTACATACCCACGCACAGACATCGCTCTAAAAATCTTTTATTCCGACTCTAGGGAATTTGAAACGTCGAGATATGCCAAAATTTTCTATTCGACCCATTAACTTCCCAAGGGAAGTTAAAAAAAACTAGTTTTCCAGTCATGAGTTCAATTTTGAATTTTGAAAGTAAAAACTTCGCCACTAAAAAGAAATGGAACCATACAACCCTTGACAACATATTAAAATGTATTGTTAATGTTAATCACAAAAATTGTGAAAACCCTACTTTGAAAATTTTAAGCTCCGGGATAAGTTATAAATAAACAACTCTCAACTATTCCTGTGTGCGAGTACTGTTGTCAGGGATGAAAGGAACCTACAGTTTTAAGCCAAATCCAAACGGCAAATTTGAGAGAGCACTTTTCATGACAAGAATTACTCTTGGAGAAAGTTAAGTTCGCATAAGAATTCATCACAGCAACTTCGAATCTTCCTTCAATAGCACCAAAATGACCTGCTTTTCCGCGAAAAAATTAAACTTTATAGTTATTTTCTCATCAGACGTTATGTCAATAGTTTTAGTGATGTTTTTGGGTCGGTAGTGTACATATTTGACAATGAGGACGAAACAAATATGACAAGGAATGGATTGCGCTACAGAGCTATTATGAATGTTGTTGAATGTCCGAAACTAGAATATTTTGAAGAGGACGATATTTAATTCTCGAAAAGGTGAACACAATATTTAACCACGGAGCTTATGAGTTCCAACATATTTAAACTTATGTCTTTAGCACCCCGTGAATCGTTAGGCCTATTCCAATGCTCCACAGAAGTCTTAAGACTTCATGAATTTATTGATGACATATTATAATTCTGCAAATGTGTAAATGTGTAATATTTTAAGAATTAAAAATTGAGTAGGTAGTATTAAATGAGTCTAAAAATACTGCCCACTGTTGTTGAAGCATACTTTACCCCTTTGGCACTATCCATGAATGCCACATGCATTAAGGGTTTACTGAACTCCTCGAATTTCTCGGTATGTGTATTTCCAACCAGGTGTTGCAGAAGAATCACTTGAGTGTTATATATTTGGGGTTTCTATTGAGATTCAAGTAGATTTTTCTCCTCAGATTTAGCTGCTATCTAAAGGAACCGACAAATAACTTTTTTTTTGAAAATGCTATAAGAACATCGAGTGTAGCTTCGGCTGTGTGGCACATAGCGGGGAACCGCCCGCCCTGTTGAAACTAAATGTTGCCAATATCCTCCTCTTCAATTTTTGTGAAAAAAATAAGCTTATAGAAAACCATATTCGTTCAGCGCAATTATTTAACTAATTATCGGTCAAACCAGACATGAGAAAAGTGTTACCATTCACGAAATAAGCACTAAGCACTAGTGGAAACAAAATTTAGATGGCAGACTCTTTATAACACTTCTATACTTTCAATATAAATATAAAATTACCATTTTTTTGCTAGTGCTCCTGCAACTTAGTCACTCTTGATCCTTTATTTTTCTCTCAAAACTGTTGTTCCAAAAGATTATGGCCGAGAAAATTTTCTCTTTACTAAGTTTTCAAAAATTCTGTATTAAAGGTATTTCAAATTTATTCATGATTTTTTATTGTTCAAAACAGGAAACGCTCTTGTCTCAATATTGCCTTTTTAAAGTTTGACGTACTCATAACTTAATTATGTCATTAAAACAACATTTTCCATCGAAATACGTAGGACTTGTTTTGTACAATCAATAGTTCATATTAAAAAATTTTGTGACGATTTTGTAAGCGAGCTTTAGATTTTTCATTTTAGAAGCGCACAATTCAGCCAAAAATCAATGTATCGCAAAAATGATACTTAAAAGTATAAGGTCGATGTATGTACATACCAACTTGTAGATTGTAAAAGAGATTCCGTCCCAAGAGCATCCACGAACATCTGTAAATCCTTTAAACAAAAGTGGTTTGACAAGGAGTGTATGAACGCGAGAAAAAAGTTCTTCAACCTTTTAACTGCATTCCGGATATTTAACTGCCAATATTTAAAAAAATTATTACATAGAAGCCAATTAACAGTGCAAAAATCTTTGCTTCAAAAAGAAAACTGAGTTTGAAAAACAAGCAAGTCTATGTACTTGGTCAATCAAGAGATTTGAAACAATTTTGGAAGGTGACAAAAGAAATAAATGGGTCAGCATTTTAAATAGGCAACAGTGTATCTGCCGATGATCTTGCGAACCACTTGAAAAATATTCTAGAAAATAAAACGCTCCTTACATTTTTGTATGCTGAACCACTATTATCTGATGAGTTATTAGATGGTGAAATAACAATGGCCGAAGTAAAACTTGTTCTTCATAAAGCGAAAAATGGTAAAGCCCCGGGTGAAGATGGTATTCCGTACGAACACACCAACCTTTATATCCCAACTTACATTATTTTTCAATGAAGTGTTTTCGAAATATACCTACATCGTTCAAAAGATCGGTAATATTCCCTATTCACGAAATCACTTTTCTACAAACTTTCCCAGCTAGATATATCTACACAGTTAATCCGAATTGTAAAGGAAATGTATTCAGAACCAAAAGCAGTGGTCTGGGATGTTTCAACGTACTCGGAATGGTTTTCTGACGGTTTCTGGTGTAAAACAAGGATGCCTTTTAAGTGCTCTTCTATTTGCACTTTTCATTAATGATGTAGAAGCTCATCTAGCTGGAGGTCTCCACATTGCCGACTTGAAAGTAATTGTTCTTTTATATGCTGATGACCTGGTATTACTTTCTGAGTCTTCTGAAAACCTCCAACTTATGATAAATCACCTAGCTGATTATTGCGATAAATGTGGACTTGTCATTAATGTAGATAAATCAAAAATAATGGTGTTCTCGAGATATGCACGTAACCACACTGCATACAATTGGCAATTTAATAGAAACCCTGTACATATAATTAATAAATACAAGTACCTGGGATTGATTTTTAATAAATCAATCGATTTTAAAAATCACGTTAATGTCAAATCCAAGACTTCACAAAGTTTGTTAAAGCTATCCTGGAGGAACATATTTTCAAAGCAGCAAATAGTATTATCTGCGAAATACAAGATATTTGATGCTGTTATAAAAAGTTCGCTTTGCTATACTGTCAAGGTATGGGGAATCAACGAATATGAAAACTTTTTAATTTACCCCTAAACAACAGGACTTTCAATAAACTTCGGACACAGGACTTCCAAAAATATTTACTAGCACGCTTAAATTACAAGCAGACTGCATTTTAAAGGTTTTATCCCATCATGATGACCGACTAACAAAACGAATGGCACTTTATGAGCTAAGAAACAAGGACTGGTGGATATCGATGTGGTAAGCTCTGGGAAACGCGTGTGGAGAAACAATATCGGTGAATCCATCAAATTTGAATCGGTCTAAAGAGGTTTTCTGCAAAATCATACAAAGCTTTAAAAATTTGGAACGCGATGCTCTTATGGAGGAAGCTTGAAAATCACAAAGTCCCTAGCTAGCTTTCTCCAGTTTCGCACGCCAAGTTGGTTGAGGTCCTCTCCCACCTGGGTGCGCCACCTGAGTCGCGGTCTTCCTCTACTGTCCCTCGGGATTGGATTCGATTGATCCATCCGCTCCACATGACCTAGCCATCTAACCCGTTGGACTTCAATTGTGTAACTAGGTCAGTGTCGCCGTACAGCCCGTATACAGCTCGTCGTTATATCTTCTCCTCCATTCTCCATCTATGCGTGCGGGACCAAAAATCACCCGAAGAATTTTTCTCTCGAAGCATACTAAGACGCTCTCATCTTTCTTACACAGGGTCCAGGCCTCAGCGCTATAAATGAGAACCGGGATGATGAGGGTCTTTTAGATGGTGATTTTAGATGCTCGAGAGAGGACTTTACTTCTCAATTGCCTTCTAAGTCCAAAGAAGCAGTGATTTGCAAGAGTTATTCTTCGTTTGATTTCAACGCTGGTGTCGTTGTCTGTATTAATAGCGGTGATTAGTTAAACAAAGTCCTTAACTACCTCAAAATTATACCTGTCCATGGTGACGTTTTGTCCAAGATATCGTTGTTCAATGGCCGTTTTGATGACAGCATATACTTGGTCTTGCCCTCATTTACTACTAAACCCATCCTCTTCACTTCCGTCGCAATGCTCAAAAAGACTCCACTGACATCATGTTTTAATCTTCCAATTATGTCAATATCATCTGCGTATTCGAGTAATTGGATGGACCTTTGGAAGATTGTGCCTCTAGTGTTTACGGTTGAGTTTTGCACAATTCTTTCCCGAACGATGTTGAAGAAGTCGCATGACAGTGCATCGCCTTGTCTAAAACTTCTTTTGACATCAAATGAATCGGTAAGATCTTTTCCGACCTTGATAGAGCAGCGTGCATTCTCCATCGTCATTCTGCACAACCGAATAAGTTTGACAGGGATGCCAAAACTAGACATTGCTCGGAAGATCTCTTCCCTATAGACGCTGTCATACGTGGCTTTAAAATCGATAAAGAGATGGTGATTATCGATTTGAAGTTCCTGGGTTTTTTTTCAAGATCTGCCGTAGTGTGAATATTTGGTCGATATTGGACTTACCTGGTCTGAAGCCACACTGATAAGGACCAATCAGGTTGTTGACGAATGGCTTCAGACGTTCACATAATACGGCAGAGATGATCTTATACGCAATGTTAAGGAGACTGATGCCTCTGTAGTTGGCGCAGTTTAGAGGGTCTCCTTTCTTATGTATCGGGCACACTATGCTGAGATTCCACTCATCGGGCATGCTTTCTTCCGACCATATTTTGCAGATGAGTTGGTGCATGCTTCCTAACAAGTCATTGCCTGCTGCTTGGAATAGTTCGGCAGCGCTGGCGTCAGCTCCAGCAGCTTTGTTTGACTTAAGTTTAGATATAGCTTCGTCAAGGTCGGGTAGGCGGAATTGTTGATCTGCGTCGCCGAGGTTGATTGGTGCTATCTCCCTTACAGCGGAATTCGGTTCGTCATCGCCGTTATATAATTTGGAGAAGTGGTCTTTCCATATTCTCAGCGTCGACTGCGGTTCTACTACGATGTTCCCTTGATCGTCTTTACAGGCTGGTACCCTTGGGAGGTTTTTTTACCTTTTGGTAAAATTAACGAACCTCATTCCTGTTGTGACATCCCTCTATCTCCTCGATCGAACGCTTCTCATGCTCTCTTTTTGTCCATCTAAGAAGTCGGTGTTCCTCTCTCCTCCTCTGCTCGTAGAGCTCGCGAGTTTAGAGGGTCTCCTTTTTTATGTATCGGGCACACTATGCTGAGATTCCACTCATCGGGCATGCTTTCTTCCGACCATCTCTGATGGCTGCAAGGCAATGTTGCCACTGGTTTTCAATGCTTAATGCATTAAGCATAGGACTCCTTAAGAGGTTATTAGAGACTCGATCGGAAAATTACATGGCAGTCTCTTGCGATTGTAGCCGACTTACGTCGAATCTTCTCACAGTACTTTCTTGTTTTGGCTTGGATCGGGATATCCGTAGCCGTACCTTGGCTACTACCTATTGAATCAAACTACTTTGATGAATCACTGTATTACAGTCAATATCCTTAATATTATACAAGATGTGAAGCCCTTAGATTAAAGTTTTGCACGTTATGTGATTTGAAAGCAAAATTAGATTCCTTCGACTTCTTGAGTATATCTGCCGTTTTGTCTGCCTGGGACAAAAATCTCTGACGCTACAAGACACGGTAGAAGTGTTTAACAACTTTGAAATGGAAAGCACTCTATTCCTTTTTAAAAACCATTTATACATATAGGATGTTTCTTATAACCGAATTTGTTTAAATTTATTTCATTTTAATTTTTATTTATATGCCTAGAAAATTATTGATTTTGATTTTGATTCATAAAAATTAAAAACAATGTACAAAAAGCAAAACGAAACAAAAAATGAATGAACTGCTTACTTACTTGATACTTAAAATCAAAAGAAATTCTTTAAATGGTTTTTTTGCAGAGCCGCCATTTTGTAATTATTTGCTTCAAAAAATTATATTTAGTCAATAATATGATTAATAAAACCACATTTCGGTTGTTTCCGATACATTTTGTAGTGTTTCTGAAAAAAAATACCAAATGCTTATTTTTTCCTCCTCTAAGGTGGCCTAGCCCATTAAGTCTCTTGGACAATAAAAAAGATATAACAGTTTTGTTTAGACTTGTTTTAAGGGTTTGTGCTTTATTCCAGACAAATAGCTAGCTGCAATCCTCCCCTTAAACAGTTCAACCGTAATACTCACGCTTCTAGGAATGATGATCATGTTGGACAGTCTGTCAAGTTCCTTAGGCATGCTTTTCTAATGTGTAAAGCTTTGTCTTTTTAATTAAGTGCGACATTAAAAAATTAAAAATTTAAAATCATTGACTCATCTTCTCAAACAAAACACTGCATATATCCTTTCCTAAAAATTACACTGTTTCTAGGCATAATAAGGATAACAGAAATCCCCTTGAATGTGAGATTGTTAAACAATAAATATACTAAACTAAATAAAAAATCACCTTTTTTTTTAATAAATAAAACACAAATGTATTTAATCAGTTTTGATAAAAAGTTTTATTTTTATCTTTCATGAAATCGTTTTTGTATATCAATATATAATTCATTTACTTATATTCTGTTTTGTTTTTGTTTTTTCTTTCATTTTAGCTTTATATAATAATTATTTTCTATATAATATATATATATATAATTTTAAATATACATTTCAGTACACACAGCCTTTTTGTATAAAATAACTTATTTTTTTATCAATTTTTATATTAGGTTTTATTTTTTTGTTTGGTTTTTCTTTCTTGAAATATATGTAAGTTTTTCTTTTTATACATTTTTTTATGACCTACTTATATTTATACGTAATTAGAAAATTCGTAAATCTATTAAAAAATAAAGATTCACATTAATTAATTGTATTTACAAAGAAAAATCATAATCAAAAGTACGTGGTTTAAGGGAATGATGGAGAAATTTTATAAAAACGTTACTGATCTTTTGCGTATTTTAAAAGTAGGAGTAATAATTCTATGAACTAATAATTCTCATTAACTTTATGCTATTTCAATATGAATACAAAAATACTAATAAACGATATCCAAGCTTAACGATTGCAATTTATGTATATTTACATCATACACGGTTAAATTTTCTCAAACAAAATCTTTTTTGAAATAATATTTATTCTTAATTCCTCCAAAAAATGATATTTATTCCTAAAAATTTCTTTGCTATTTACAAACATTTACAAACATTTTATTTTTATTTATTTTGGAATTACTTGTAGTTTTTTTTCTTATTTTTTAATCACACATCAATTTTAAATTAAAATGTATTTCTTTTCTTTTTTTTAATATTTTACTCTTTGTGAATTAGAAGTTGATTTGTCAGTGCGCTTTTATGTCCTCGTTTTTGTGTTTTTTGAAATTTACTTTCAATTTCCGTATTTTTTTTAAAGATATTTACAAAATTTAATTTTTATCAAACGGAATTTGTTTACAATTTTTAACGGATCAGGATATTTATTTTACTTACAATTTTTGTACGTAATTTTTATTTTCATTTTCTCTTCTTTTAATTTCATCCTTTTTACAAAAAAAAAGAAGTAAAATTTCAAAATGATTTTACATTTATTTATTATTTTTCATTTTATTTTTCAAACTCGAACAGCATTTGTAATTAATTTGCAGATCCTTTGATGTTTGAGTTTGCAAGGGATGTGCTGAAAAAAATAAAGACAAGAATTATTTTGCTGAATGTTTATTGTGAAAAGAAAAATGAACAAAATATCATCCGTATTGGGATTGAAAGAAGCAAGGAAATCGCTTATATCAGTTTCTTAAAACCAAATTAAAAAAAATAGAAAACTCAAAACAAAACAAATTAAATAACTGACTCAGCAAGTTTCATTTTTAAGTTAAAAAGAATTTCCCTTAATGACCCTTTGCAAAGATTAAAAAAGAATTCGTCACAGCCACAAGCAGACTTGCACCATTATATCATCCTTCATTGTTTAGGGACAAAACTTCATTCTTTGTCGTTAAAACACACTATTTGTATTGCCATGAAACAGTCTTAAAAAGTGTCATCTAGTATTTTTCGCTCTCGAAATCGAGTTTGAGACTCGATTCCCGAACATCACCCACCATCGGACTCAACACCTCATCAACAATGTAGAATTGGATCATTAATTGAATACCAACGACTATTTTCTTTGGTACCTCTACCCAGTTTGAGGTCAAGTCAAGCTTAAATTGAAAAACGTTTTTGGTCACAAAAATTAACCTTTCTGACGAGGCACATTCTTATCTCGGAAACTAAGTTACAAATAAAATGTCCAAATTAGGTGGTGCAACAGTACGTAGAGAACTAACATCTAATGACTTACAACAAACAATCCTTGGTTTGAGTCTTTTAAGGGATTTATTGGACCTACAAGTTTCAAGCCGAATCCGATGGCTAATTTGAGAGAGCACTTTTTATGACAATAACTAGTCTTGAAAGAATTATCAACTCCTCGCAAGAGGCGGTATCTGTGAAAAAATTTGGTAAGTGTTGGCTCAGAAATACTCGATGTTGTTGTCGAAGAGTGACATTTTTGGAGAGTTTTTAATTCAAACCAAATGAACACAAAAAAACTACCGGCATTGTAATCTAGGGCTATTTTTAAGCTCCATGGTTCATGAAACTTGTTATTGGCACCTCAAGCCCTTACCCCCAAACCTTAGTCGAAAAGCTGTAATTTTTGGAGGCGAATAGTTAAAAGCTATTTTAAGTGTTATTAAGTGCTATAATACCAGCTTATTTAAAAAATAAATTTCAGTACAAAAGTTATTTCAAAATCTCAACAATATTGAAATTTCAAATTTTTGAAATTATTATTTGCTTTCACCTTGTGTTTTACTGAACTCGGCAAGCTCAAGTTATTTATATTTGGTCTTATATATCAATACACCAATCGTTTTAAAATCTTACTAGAGTAGTCATAGTCATGTTTCTTTTTTTAAAACAAAACACCTCACATGCCTTGAAAATTTAACAACTCAAAATTAAATTTTCAAATATTAAGAAAAAGAAATGTACACCTCCTGAAAATAAACAATATTTATGCCCTTACCTACCTAAATAGCAGATTTGATTTTGGATGTTAGTAAGTAGGCTTTCTTTTCTCCTTAGCAGGTTAGCAATAAGACTTTTGGAAAATTGCACCAAGTGCAGTAGACGTAGTAAAAATTAAAATCGAACTAAGGAATCCAAAAAGAGCCCTAATTATCCTCATCACAACTTTTTTTTTTAATTTTAGACCATTAAGTTTAGTGTTTTCAGACTGGAACCAAGTTGGGATCATAACAAGTTGTGGGGGAAGGGATTATTTAAAGAAATCTGGATTAGATCACTTAATTAGAAGTAGAAGTTTGAAATTCGATTCGTGTGCTTTCAACTTTACGGACCTATAAGTTTGATTTCGTTTATTTCCCGAGATTTTTATTAGAAAATCAAATTTTACCAATTTTAGTGGAATTTTATAAAAGTTTAATAAAGTTTCTTATATAAATAAAATGCTAGACTAGATTGTTCAAAGTTGCTCATGTATGCAAAGATACTGTTTCAAATAATGTCCTGTATTTTAAGATTTAAAAATGTATCCGCAAAGAAAATGTTTTTCAAAAATATAGACGCCAATTTATTTGCATTGGTATGAGCATTTTTTTCTAAATGAATTTGTATATAAAAAAAAATATTTAAATTAAGTTTAAAAATATATTTGGTACGCAGTTATTTAGAGCTAATTAATATATTTTGTATGTTTCAATTTCGTAAAAAATTATAACCTATGTATAAGATCTCAAATTTCGAAAAAAAAAAACATTTTTTTAAATCAGAAATATTATGGAGGCAGTGTAAGAGTTTGTGCTGAGAGAAAATTATTAAAATTGCTGGAATAGCTCTCAAGAAGACTTATAAACAGAATAACGGTTAATTTCAAGCCAAAATTTTTAATGTTTGAAAGGATATTCGAGTCAAAAATCAATTTTTACCATGTTTTAGTAAAGTTTTTTAGGTTTCCACTTTTGTACAAAAATACTGTCAATTTTATTTTTCTGAAATTGTTGCAAATGGCAAAAACGTTTTGTTTCGCTTGAACGTAAAATCATTTTTTGTTCGTAAAATATTTAAGTTTACAAATATTTTTAAATTTTAAAAGGTTTTTTGTAAAAATAAAAGAAATTTTATTTTATTTTTTTAATTTTTCTTTTTAGTTAATAAGATAGGAAGATACAGAAAGGAATTTCAAACAAAATTGAGTTTATTTTACTATAGCAATTTTAAAATAAGTGCAAATTTTTGTTGACCTTAAATATCTCATGAACCAATAACACTAGAGACTTGAATTATATAATATTCCAATTAGAAATATAATTTTAAAAAACCTCGAATTTTTTTTGAACAAAAAAAAGATATTTACTCAAAATTAATTTTATGTAAAGAAGAATAAAGTTTTAAATATCTGGTAGAAGTTTCGGAAAAATATAATTGACAAATTTTCATTTTTTTCAAACAAAAAACTGTCAATTATAGACTCTTTGTACAAAGAAGCAAATTCGTGATCCAGTCGTTCTTTTTATTCATATTAGAAATTAAAACATTAAAAAAATTCTACTTTATTTGATTTTCTAATTAAAATCTCAGGAACAAGTTGGAAACACCGCAATCTTATTTTGAAATTCTACTAATGCAGAAATTTAGGGATCTATGTATACTAAATAATTTAGTGCTCTTATCCAGGTTTAATTCAAAAATCTGTTCCCCTTCAAACTTGTTATGATGCCATCTCGGCGCCATAAAATTAAAAACAAAATTTACGATGAGGAACTCTCTTTGGGCTTGTACGAATAAGTTCGTAAGTTCGATTTTGATTTTCCACTTCTACTGCTGCGCTTCGTGCATTTTTTTCAAAAAGTCCCATCGCTGACCTGCTAAGGTAAAAGCAAAGTCTACTTACTAACACACAAAATTAAATCTGCTATATATGTAGGTAGGTAAAGGCATAAATATTGTTTATTTTCATGAGCTGGGGATAGGCTTAAAATGTATGAGAATGTTTGAGATTTTTTGAGGTGAAAGATATTTTTGCACCAAGCTGGTTCTAGTGCACTTAATAAAACTAAAAACAGCCTTTAATTCAACCATCATTTGATATAATGTTGTTTACCTTAAAGAGTGTCCAAAAGTTACAGCCTTTTGACTAAGGTTTGGGGGCAGGGGCTTGAGATACCAATCTGGAGTTCCATGAACAATGGAGCTTAAAAATAGCCTGAGATTACACCATCGGTAGTTTTTTTTCGAATTTTGTTTGATTTAAAGAGTTTTCAAAAATTTCAGCTTTGGGACTAAATTTAAGGAGTAACAGCTTGTGAAACCAATCCGGAATCTGCGAACTAAAAAGCCCAACGGAGACATGATAAGTTTTTTTTTTATTTTGAACAATTAGGTGTATTGTTTCTAGCTTAGTACCGAGTTGGGATCACCACAAGTTTGAGGACGGGGAATCTTTGAACCAAACCTGGATTAGAGCACTAAATTAACACAAAAAGAACACTGAGTTCCGGTATCATTAGAACTTCGAAATTCAACGGTAGTGTTTCCAACTAAGTTAATTTTTTCGAATTTCAGTGACCCTAGTATGTTCCTTAAATTCAACAAGATATTCAGAAAAAAGATCGATAATAACCTTCCGTGTCTGAAACTCCAAAGAACTGAAGAGAACAGGGACGTACTCAGGACAGCGCAAAAAGATATAGACGAAGCCATCTTTGACGATTACTTTTACATAATTGAAGATCCAAAGGAAAAAGTGGAGGCGGTGGGAGCTGCTTTCCAGCAAGTGAACAAGGTGAATGTTAGCATTCGCCCAACCACTACCTGGGAAACAGAGACCTACTTAATCACTTTTACCTTCGAAATGATATGACGCGATTAAATGCGGTTCAATGACAATTCGTTGGCAAATGCCATAATCGCCGAGCAAACGGGAGTAAGCCTCTTGTTAGTAACGAAGGTTGAGCTTCAGCTCATCTTGTACTAAGACATTTACCGATGGAGGCAATTGACATTTACACCACACTCTTCAATAATGCACTGAATAATGCATATTATTGGAAGACCGCTGTGGTACATCCTCTCCCGAAAAATTGAAAGGACAACTCCAAGCCGTCAAATCTTCGGTCGATAATTCTTCTTCCGAGCATCAGCAAAGTTTTTGAAAAGATCATCAATAGGGCTCTGACTAAGTGGGCTGCGGACAACAAAATAATTCTGGATAAACAGTACGGGTTCAAGGCGGGTCATGACACATTCATGCTGCGTCTTAACGCGTTTCTTATATAAAATGGAATAAATCAAAAAAACTTATTCAAAGATGCTGTTCTGGTTGATTTGGAAAATGCCTATGATACCGTATTGATAATTTTTGTTACAAAAAAACGGAAACCTGCAACAATAACTGAGAACTGATAAAAATTGATTTTCGACGGATCTTGAGAACAAACAAAATACTATTGACTTCAAACTTTCTTCATCTAATTATTAAATTTTGAAGTAAATATATTGAGAGTAAATGAAAACACTTGTTTCTAGATAGTTTCATGATATAGAAATATTGTTATTAATGTTTTGTTACATTTATTTTCTTTAAAAATATATTGATCTAACTCCTTTTATACATCTTCTTACTTCAAACAGCTTAAGCGTCAATATAGGATGGCATTTATACTTTTTAATTTCTCTTGATAATGAAAATGTCTTCTTACAAAAATTAAAATTTGAGCGGCTACCAATCTTTTTAATATTAGTATTACCAAACTTATGCTTTAGTTGAGTTGGGGAAGAGAACTATATAACCAACTAAGATATCTAGAAAATTGGGTTCATAATCAAAACACTGACAATGGAAATCTGTTAAAGAATCAAAAAAAAATGTTTAGTTACTTTGCCAACTTTTAAGCTCTTGAAAATCCTCAATACTTTTCTTTCGCAACCGATTTGAAAAAAATAAGCTATAAAGAACTCATTCCTTGTGTTTACTCTTCAGAAATTTGTTAAAAAATCCACCGAACAAGATTTTAAGAAATTTGGTCAATTGATGAAACTCTTCACAAAGTCAATAAGCCCAATATCTAAACACTTAACCAAGTGACAATTTTATATCCTCTAAATTATATAAGCCCACCGTTGGAACAGATGTTAAAAATCAATTACCTCATTTAATTACCTTTTGAATTTGCATTTGAATATTTTCCATTACTGTTTTTTTTTACGGATTTTTTATAACGAGTCAATAAATTGTCTTTATCGATAAATTTTCGTATCTGAAATAATTTTCACATTAAAATTGTTTTCATTATAGCATTTTTGCTGCCACTTCTCCTGCTGTATCGTCCTTATATTCTTATAGAATATCGTTATGTGGGTAAAAGTGTTTTGTGGTTGTAAATTTCATTTGTATAAAATTCAGATTGATGATACCTTCTTTCTCACCCAGTTTAATTTCCTGCCCGTAATTATTTTTCAAATCATTCACCACCCCTCCTACTTCCAAACAAGTGAATTTATCTTCATTTTTGGCTACACCCCAACTTACATACCTACACTACAATACATAATGAGAGTCAAAATGAAAATGAAAATAAAAAAAGGTCCTTATTCATTTTTTGTTTGCTCCGATACACAATCTACATATTCTACCCCCAACCAACCGAAGCCAACCAACCCACCAAAACCTGACAACCTGTGTGCCATAACTCGCTTAACCGCCAATCTTATCTCAAAAACAGCAACCAACAAAGAAGGAGATATATAAAAATAAAAATGAAACAAACATCCGCTCATATTTTGCGCATTCTTCCGTTGACTGTTGTTGGAAAATAAATTAGAATTTTACAAAATTCACAACTTTTGAAAAATACAATTCAAAAACTACCCTCTGATGTAGACTCTCATTATAATCAGTCAGTCAGTCAGCATCACCATCACCTTCACCCCACCTTACTATACAGTACTCAACCACCCTTAAGCCACAACTTCTGCCTAACAACCCTCAACCCCAACTCAAAACCAAACTCAAACCCAACTCGAACAACTGAGATTCTATAGCTATAATGATTTCGATTCTGTACAAAGTTTTTTTATTTCTCGCCCACAGCTGGCCGAGCGATGTTACACCGGATATTTCATTAGACGTACAATTTATTACAACGCAACGCTACACGACTGTCAGAAGGCGTTATTTAGGCAAAACCCACCGCAATGAGAAATGTCAGAAATGCCAGAGGCCGAGTCGAGTAATTAAATTTTCAAAACTTCGAGTAGGTGTCTTACGATTGATTAATGCTTACCCGTTGCGTTCCTGCGTTCTGCCGGCACAGCGTTCCGGGTTCACCACCTAAAAACCCCCCAACCTCCCCTCGCCGAATTATTATTGTTTGTGTATGTTGTACGTTGGATTGTGGGAATTCTATACCTATACTCCTCTGCAATTTATTAGATTACCGTTGATGTTGTTGTTATTGTATTGGTTGTTGTTGCTGCACGCCCCTTTTGTGTGTTATTTCTAAAGGAAGCTTTTCGCTAATGTTACGAGTAGGTATATGGGTAAGTATTATACAGAGACATCCCCTATAAGCCCCTTAAGGGCAGGGGGATGATGAAGAAATGAAGAATTGAATTTACCCTTACGCAGCATTCGAAATTAAATTTTGTGAATCATTCCGATGCTCATAATAATTGCTTGTTGCGCGTGGTTGAATTTGAATTCTAGCTAAATATTTCACACCATGGTTCCTCGAATAGACAGTACCTTTATACAATCCCATCCATATATACATATTTATAGTATCTATCTACCCTACATAATAGATAACCAAAGAAGTAGGCTCACCATCAATTATGATGGTGCCATGAGTTGGGCATCATCCCCTTCATAAAAGGAAAAAGGAACACATTTTGCCTGAACTAAAAGAGTGGTGAGGTTTTGTGGCACTACTATATTCATGATGATGAAAATAACCCTTTTTTTTGCCCCCAAAAACACCTGCGAAAGTGGATTCTATAGATTCTGGATCCTGGAGTGTGCTGTATGCTGTGTTTCATGGAAGAGAGAGCACTAATTATATTCACAAACCGGATTGTAGAATTAATTAATAGAAACCGTGCCGTTTGTGGTTAGTGTATCTGTAGGTACGAGTATATCCTTTAAAAGAATGGGGCACTCCACTCTATTTCATCTTTTGTTCCCGCATTTTCTAGTTTCAATTCCAGGACAAAATTAAAAAAACATGAAATTATAGAGAGTGCTGATTTAACTCTTAATTTTGCAAACGATATAATTAATCACCGAGTATTGTTGAGTTTTCATTTAGAAAGTGAATGGGGTTAATTTAAATATGTGTATATATATTGTTTTTATAATTGATTTGAAAATGTATAGGAACATAATTTGGGGTGAATTGCTCAGGGTGTACCACAAAAGTAAACCATGTGTTTTTAAGATAATTTTAAATTGATTTTTATCTTTATACAATTTCTTAAACCCTGGGTCCAAATTTGTATAAACCTTATCTCAAATTAAAAACAATTATAATAACTCAATTATTATCTGACTTTTTTACTAATTTGAATTTAGGTCTGGGACAAACTTAAACGATTCTCGGTTGCGATCAATATAGAAAATAGATAACTCTACTTATACTACTTATATAGTTTCAAAATACGGACTAGAGAACTAGCCCAATCGGAGATCCTACGTACGTCGCTTGAAATAGTCTATTGGCTTCGATTCTTGAGTCAGCTTAAAAATTGTGGATTCAGGAGGGGTGGATCTCTCCCTGGGAGAGTATTGTTAAAACTTTCGTAGGAAGTAGAAATTCCTTTAAATTCAAAACTGATCGTATTGTCTTACTGGATATGGCCAATTTTATATTTTAAATTATTTATTTTTATTTAATATAAAAATAAAATTTGTATTTTATCGCTTTTCACTTAGTTTCAAAAAGTTTTACTTTAAACTGAAGACTGGACCAAGACCACAATATGAATCGGAACCACAAATAAAATTACGTCCCACGAATTTAACAACCGGTCATGTAATTAAACGATATTCAACGATATTTTTCTGTCAAACACAACTTAAATCTTTATAATAATCTTAAAAATGTTTACAAAATTTTAAAGTTAGAAAAACTTTGTCTTCATTAAATCTTTTCTCAGAAAAATGTAAATATTCACGATTTTAAGAAGAAAACCTTGACTAAGATATCACAAATTTGATATTATATTCTGATTTGTGCAACGCAAACTGAAGTTCCCTTTGAATTTCTTAAATTCGTCATCAACTCCATCTTATTTTTTTAAAATTCGTATAAATAGTGTAAGTTTTTCTTAAAGTAATTTTTTAATATTATTTTTGAAGAACTGAAATTCAAACATTTCAAGAATATAATTGTCTCAAAAACACCTAAAGTGACACTTTTGTTTAACTAATGACTAATAGAAAATTTAATTTAATATACAAGCTTCGAATCTCTCGAGAACGGAAGTGAAAAGAGATTCTGCAACGTTTAATTTTTGAGTGACAAACTTAAGCTTTTTCCCCACTAACTTGTTTCTTTACTTTTTAACTTCCCATAGGAAGTTATTGTAACGATTTGCCAAATTGAAAATTTTGACATTTCTCGAAGTTTAAAGGTCCCTAGAGTCCAAATAAATAAAAGCTTTTTAGAAAGATGCCTGTGTGTGCGTGGGTACGTACGTTCGTGCGTCCGAACTTTATCGACGTTTTTTCGTCGTCCATAGCTCAAGAACCAGAAGAGATATCGATTCCAAATAAATTTTGTTATACAGATAATAAAACAGAAAGATGCAAATAGGGCTTTCAAAAAATTGAGTGGGTGGTTTTTTACCATAGCAGTTTGAAAAAAAGATGAACACTTTGGTTAACTCTAAATAACTTACGAACCAAAAACGCTAAATTAAATTAAATTTTATATAACATATTGTAACGTGATATCAAAGAAGTATATTTTTTTTAAAATCCATTCAACGGTTTTTTTTTTATAAATAAAAAAAAAATGAAAACAAAATTTGTCACCTACAAAATTTTACTCCTTAAATATGATTTCATCTCCAAAACAATTTTGTGCAACGAAGGATAATGTTTTTGACATCTGATAATATTTTGAGAAAAATGAAATTGACAGTTTTTTTATAAAAAAAAAACATTACTCAAGGTTTTCAAAAACTTGAAATTAAGGCTTCAAACTTATTTTATCTTATAAGAAATATTATTTTCAACATTCTAAAAAATGTTGAGAAAAATCAAATTAACAGTTTTCTTACAAAAAATAAAAACCTAAAAAAAACTAACAAAAGTTGGTAAAAAATGATTTTCGACTCAAATATCTTCTCAAAAATTTGAGATAATAGCTTCTTACTATAATAATTATTACTTATAAGAAATATTGTTTTCAACATTGGGACAAAAATCGAAGTGCCCCTTTTTTTATAAAAAAATAAAAACCTAAAAAAAAATGTATAAAAGTTGGTAAATATTGATTTTCGACTCAAATATATATTCAAAAATTTGAAATATTGGCTTCTAACTAATGTTTTCAACATTCGATAAAATTTAAAAAAAAAATCGAATTGACAGTTTTTTTACAAAAAATTAAACTAGAAAAAAAAAAAACAAAACTAGTACTTGGTAAAAATTTACTTTCGACTCAAATAGTTTTTCAAAAATGAAAAATATTGGCTTCAAACTTATTTTATTTCACAGAAAATATTTTTGTCGATGTTCAGTAATTTTTATATAAAAATCCAACTGTCCATTTTTTCATAAAAAATAGAATATACAAAAATAGTACGCAAATTTGGTAACAATTGATCAGAGTACATATAGAAAAACTTTTAAGCAAGACAAATCGACAGACGGGATGGAAAGTTATCAGTGTGGGTCGCATCCCTGCCTCTTTTTAGAGAAACATTGTACTTAAGAGCACATATTTACTTAAATTTAAGAACAAAACATTTTTCTATCTAAAATTTGTAAGTTTTGTTGACTTCTTTGATATCAAAATATGTTCAGAATATTGACACAAGACAGTCATTTTTAGAATTTGCCTTCTAGCATCAGCTCTTATCTACGAGTGAGCAGACTAAAAACAATTTCATACTTTTCTTGAAAACTTTCTTTATATTGGGTTTTCGCATACATATTTTGAAGCCTTCTTCGCATTTAAATTCCAACAAAATAGAACTTTTTATTTTTGGAAAAAAGCTACACAATTTCCTATATTTCTGCGTGAAATGCACCAAAAACTCTTTATTATTAACTCTTTAAAATGGAAAATTTATAATCTTGTTGAAATCTTGGAATGGTTTCATATGTAAAGTGTCATTCAAATTTCATAGTTTGACTTGAAACATGTAAATGAAAAGTTAAGACAAACATTATGTTATTTAAAATTGTGGTAGCCTCCTTTAGAGAACAATAAAGAACATTTTTAAGCTGTGCTCAAAATCTCATCTTTGTGTTAAATGTGTGACCCCCCCCCCCTCATTAAAAATCTGGATTCACACTTGGTGAGAACGCGTGATGTGGAATGGAATGATTTGGATAGTTTTACACGGACACCTAAACGGCAATATTCTGTCTCCCTTAGCTAAATTCTTTCTAGAATTCTGAAATGTAAAAAATAGGCATGGGGCCATGGGGGCCGTTCAAATATTACGTAAGCAGATTTATTACAATTATTTACCCCCCCATCCCACTTGTCAGCAAAAGTAAGCAAAGCTCTTACCCCCTCCCCCCATGCTTACGTAAACATTTTTCAATTAAAAATGTATTTTCTTTATATTATAATTATAAATTTATATTAATTATAATTTTAAAAATAAGAAAATAGATTTAGGATAGAGATTAGATTTTACTGATACAGTATTTACAATAGAGTAAGTGACAAAAATATAATAATCTTACGAACATAACAAACTTATTTTAAATTTTTGGTACACATATTAAATCGAAATTAACAGTCTTCAGTTCATGAAACCCGGATCCATGATTCTAAGTTTTCGATGACATTGGATTGCTTGGATTGCTGCTCAGTGTTGTGAGTCTGCTCACTTTCATCCGATTTTTGAATGTCTACGTCGTTCTCATCAAGCCATTCAACATCATCGTGCTCTAAATGTTTAATAATGCACATCAGTTCATTAGCACGACGAGCAGCGACTCTTACAGGTCTAACTTTCCTATCAGTGTGCGTGTTTACTTTTGTATGGATCTTCTCGATGTGACGATTTAGTGACTTGATGGAAGCATGATAAAGACCACACGTTTTGCATGTTCGACTTGATAGCCTCAATTTTACCGTCGGACAAAAATAATCGTAGGGCATTTGCAGGAAATCTTTGAGTGGAGCACTTAAGCGTAGAGCTAAATTGACTGGAAGATCAAGAAATTGCCCTCCTTCATCCAAAACCAAGTCATCAACAGTTTGTTTTACTTTTACACTTCTTGGACGACAGCATTCTGTATTTTTACATTTTACAATTTCAAGCAAGTATTGACTTTCACGCACATGTTCTGAATACCATTTAATGTCTGGAAAATCAGGAACATCTTGTTCACCTGCCCCAACATATTTCGCAGTAACATTATAACAAAAATGTTAACTTGTTTTGCTATGCTTACAATACGTCTACTCGCTATAGTATCCAAACGAAACAATACACTGACAGAGGAAATTTAAACAAGTGAACAGCGCGTGGAAATTCCCTTAATCGGTTCTAAAGAGAGTGCCTAAACGTATGCGTTTATATTTGCGGGAATCCCCGAAAATGCGTTTCGTTTTCAAGCATAGACAATGTGAGGGTTACCATTCGTGTAAAAAAGTAAATAATTACCTGTTGGAAGTTATGGAAGGGTGATCAAGAAATAATCAATAAATAAGTCGAATTTGTATTCAAAAATATAACTCAGTTTTCTTTATTCAAAAGACGAATTGCATTTAGAGAAAACGTCCTTAAACTTCAGAGAGTCGTCCAGAACTGACTAAAAAGTTCAAACTAATTGTAAATAAACACATGCAGTACTCTAAGGATAAAGTACCAAAACTTATTAAAGAAAGTCCTTTGTATAACTCATGTGTCCGAAGTCATAAAACAGAGTAAGGACTAGCTTTTCCTGTTTACAACCAAGTGTTGAGTCTTGAGCATAAATATCATATTTTAAAACTATAAAATAAAATAAACTAAATTAAAAAAAAATAAACTAAAAAAAAACCTCTCATAATGCTAACGTAATACTTGAACGGCCCCATGGATGCCACCCAACTTGATTGTGCGCGTCTTCCGATTTTTAAAACTTGAATAACATAATTTTGAGGTCAGTACCTTTTTATATTTTCAAAATATTCAGAACGAATATGAGTTCTTATTAATTAAGCGTCGTATTTTTTGTAAATTCTTATTTCTTATAAAAAAAAAAGATTGTGTTATTTTTATAAAAAAATTCAATTAATATAAAAAACATAATAAGATAAAAGCAATTTGAAGACAATGCCTTTGATATTTTGAAAAGATATTAAAGCAGAAAACCAATTTTTTACGAACTTTAAGTAAGGTTTTGTATACGTTTTTAATTTTGTAAGAAAATCCTTACTTCGATTTTTCTCATGATTTTACAAGATATATTAAAAACGTTAACCTTTGTTGCATTAAATAATTTCCGAGTTAATATCTTTTCTTGTTTGTAAAACATTCGAGGTGACAAATGTTTCCGTCAGTTTTTTTCTGATTTTTAAACAAAAATTTAATTGAATTTTTTTTTCCAAATTATATTAAATTCGCAACAAGTCACAATTTTGCGTTAGGTAAATACGATATTTGAGGTGAACCAAAATGTCAATTTTTTTTAAATTGCTATAGTAAAAAACACCCACTCAATTTTCATCATTCGATTTTATTATTTTTGATACAAAATTCATTTAAAGTCGATATCTTTATTGGTTCTTGAGATATAGAGGGATAAAAATGGTACCCCGAACATACGTATAGATGGTAGTGACCTTGAAATGTCAAACATTTCAAATCGACAAATCGGACCAGTTACAATAATTCCTAGAGAAAGTTTAAAATATGTTGACTTTAAATGTTTGCGCTAAACTTGTCATTACTAGTCTTCCAGGGCAAAATTTACCACCGAAGTTTGGAGTTAACGATCTTAAAGCTGCGTTTACCGACTCCGGTTTTCTGTAAAACAATTTTATTATTTGCAGACCACGCTCGTTGGTGTTATTTGCCGCACGATCAAAATGTTGAGTTTATTGAATAAATTGACAAAAACAGTTGAATAGTTTAAGGGTACGTTCAAAAATAACATTCTTAGTTGTCAAGTCCCTATAAAATAATTCGAAACATTAGTTATTAATTTGTTGTGTGTGAAAATTTCTCCAGGCTTAAGTTAAAACGAAATGAAATCGCAGTAATAAAATTAAAGCGTAATCTTATATACTGCGTTTTCCAATTTTGGTTATCAACGTTGCCTCCAAAGGTACTTATGAGTCTCATAACATTTGGGTGCATTTTAAAGACTTTTCAGTGATATTTTTATATTAAGTCCTTACTCTTTAAGCAAAATACTGTGTAAAGTAAAATTTGAATCCTTAATTGCAAACTTAGGGGAACCCACAAACCTCGGTTTTCCTCAACACTAAGGGCTATAGCAGATACATGTTTTCAGACGTTCTTAAGATTTCTTTTCGTCTTCAAAACTTTACATTATTAACTTTAGCAAACAGTTCAATTTTTTCCACTAGTCAAAGTATTGTTGGCTGAAAGGTACCTTACAAAAGTTAATTAGTTTTGCGAAGGGTAACTGCAACGTGTTGTAAGATCCGCGCCGGCATAATGGTTAATCTTTTGGACTGTCATGCTAGAAGTCTTTTGTTCAATTCACCCACAGTTTTTTCACTTGAACTGCCTCTTGGAAAGAATTGTTTTCATAAAAAGTGCATTCTCAAATTAGCTGTTTGGATTCCGCATAAAAACTGAAGCTCGACTTCATCCCTGAATTAATGACTCGCACCCATGAATAGTTGAAAGTTGTAAGTTCTCTACGGACTGTTGTGCAATATATTTAATTTTTTTAACTGCAACACTATAAATATTTTTGTATCGGATTTTAAAAATTTCACTGCTTTTTTAAAGCAATAATATCTATTTGAAGTATTTTTTCACTGTCAAATATCAAAATATGACAGTTATAAAAGTACAATTTGGCCAAAAAGCGACAAATTGCTAAGGGTTTAGTTTTAATTTAGTCGACACATTCCAAAAATTTAAAATGTTCAAAAAACATAATTTGTAATTTAAAATTACATATGCCCAAAATTATATGTCACTAAATATTTTTAAAAGTTTTATATAAAAGAAAAATTGAGTAAAATTTGA
This sequence comes from Eupeodes corollae, assembly GCF_945859685.1. Taxonomy (NCBI): domain Eukaryota; kingdom Metazoa; phylum Arthropoda; class Insecta; order Diptera; family Syrphidae; genus Eupeodes; species Eupeodes corollae. The sequence goes on along the minus strand of NC_079149.1, from coordinate 93,501,824 downwards.
ATTCCTGTTGTTTTTTGTTAAGGAAAACAAAAGAGTGAAAAATTTGATTTGCGCGTTAGAAAGTTAAAAGCAATTTTAAAAATAAGCAATTTATAAAAATAAAAATAAATGAAACAAAAAACATAAACAAGAGAAACAAAAGCTTTATTTATTCATAAAAAAGAAGAACAAAAATAAAGAGATAATATTTTTGATTTTCTACTTGCATTGATTTTTTTTTTGTTTGCTCAATATTGTAATATTATTCATAAAATATTATTTTTTTTTCTAACAAAATTCACAAAATTAAGAAAATATATAAGCAAATAAATAGTTATGATAATTGCAAAATCATATACAACGCAAAACAAGAAATTAAAAAGAAAAAACAAAATTTTACAATTTGTTTTTTATTTTATTAAATGTATAACAATATTTAGTTAAAGAGCTTTCAAATCTTTATAGTTAAATCTTTGATTTCGACAAACAAAATACATTTATATACAAGCATAAAAGCGTATTTAAACATGTCGATAAATTTAACAAAAAAATGTAAAATAAAAAATATTAATAATATTTAGAAAAATCATATTAAGTAATTTGTATTCAATACGTAAAAAATTCATGAGAAAAAAAATATAAAACATAATCAATATGTCAGTGGTTTTTTTTTAGTTTTTAAACAATAATATTAAATTTTGACTTTTTTTTTAAACGTTCAATTATAAAAATCCAAAATTTTTGTTTAAATTTAAAATTTTAAACTTCATTTAAATTCAATATCAATATTTTGTGTTATTTTTTTTTGTTTGTTTTGTTTAACTTAACAACTAATAATTTTTTATTTGCAACAAATTGTCTCAAAATTTTAAAGTAAGAAACATAAAGAGATACATTAAACAATTAATGATTTGTATATTCGTTCGATACATCATCTTATGTACCTACCCGTGGTTATAATGATTTGTTTTTGTTGTAAATAAATTAACGTTCATAAATTTGTTACATTTAACATTAACGCGAGTAAACGTTATTTTGGTTTTGTTTATAGTAAAGAATCAAAAATAATATTAATATGTACTTGTTAACGCTAACAAAACTTCATACTGCGTCAAAATTTGGCAGAAAAAAAATAGTAATAAAATTATAAAAAATAAGTAATGTAATAAAAATTAAAAAAAAAAGATAAGAAAAACACACAAATCCACAACAAAGTTAAAAACTTCAAAAACTAAAGAAGTTGAGTAAATTATAAAGTTATGTACGTATATAAGCAGAAGCGATATGATGGGATGTCTTTTTTAATAATTTTCACCCCACCAACTCCATGGTTGGGGGGAGGGACTGCTGGTGATTTTTCATATCAACTCAACCTACCTAGTATGGCTTTGAGGCATCTTTGGGCTTTTTAAGCTGAACCTTCAAACGTTTTGTACCAACTTGGAAGCCGTGCATTGCTTTAATCGCCACCTGGGCTGATTCAGCATTGTCAAATGAAACAAATCCAAAGCATTTGGATAGATTTGTTTGTTTGTCGATAAACACTTTGGCGGAAATCACATTGCCAAAAGGTAGAAAAGTCGAAGCCAAGTCTGTATCGGTGAATTCTTGCGGTAGGTGGTAGATGAATAAGTTACATCCTTCAGGTCCTGAAAGATAGAAACAAAATGTAAACAAATAAGAAACATTAGTATTTTGGATTTATGAACTTTAAAAAAATGAAAAAACAGAAGAATATTCAATCAACCCTTTAAAAAATTACGTCTTCTTAATTATGTTTTTCTGTAACTATTGATGGTTTAAAGTCTTCGAGATTGATTCCGTTACTTATAATAATTATAAATCCTTTAAAATGCTCCGAATTGTAGAGTTTTCAAATAATATATTTATTTTTGTCTATCAACAATTTGTACAGTTTTTACTTTTTGTGTGTTGTCATCTTTCGACATTTGGCACATGAAAACTACGCAATTACTAAAATCACTTTCTTATCAGTAAAGTCGTGTTTTGACAGTTTTAGAATATTGTTGGTGTAGCCCGTGTTATAAAAATAGGTTTGTCGAGTCTTATTTTATTTTTGAAATTGAAATTCCAGAAAAAGGTGCGGAACTATGACTTTTACTATCGGAATTCGAAGATATTAATGAAGACGTGTCGTCGTCGTGGCCGGCAGTCTGTTCAGCCCTACGTATCACATAAGTTACGAAGCAATCCTAATTTTTCAAAAGAGGTATTATCATAATCGTTCATCAAAGTCTTGTGATTTAACACCTTAAGACACTTTTATTTGTAGTCACTTAAACAATATGGATTAAAGATAAACGTTTTGAAAACTTCCCTCTTTAATCTTTAATCAACATACACTAATTTCTCTTAAGCAATTGTTTTTTTATTTTTAAATTCAAAAGCCTGTCAAAAGCATGGTTTTATTGGATGTTTATATTCAACGATCCATAGAACTTATAATATTTTACTTTTTACTTAAATTGGTACAGACACCGAGGGCACTAACCATTGACAAACGTGATCAAAAATGAGCACATATAGTTGTTTAGGTTTTTTGTCGAAAATATTTGTTTTTAGGCTTTAACTTTTGAATTGAAAAAAGTACAATACCAAGCGTTTAAAATGTGAAATTTCAAAGATATCGATTTTTCGGATCTGAAAGCTCTTAAATAACATTGTTTTAATTAAAAAACTATAAACAATATTTTTTTAAGGACATTCGTAGAACTCAAATGGTAACATTCCATAATAACAAATATTTTTATTTTCAGTTTTGCTCATTTAAAATTATTTTAAGTATAATAATGAAATAAATTAAACCTCAGGTTAACATTACTTTTTGTTAATTAACTAAAATATGACTCATTTTTCAATATTTAAGCATAACAAAAAAAACAGTGTCGTAATAACTTAGGTTTTTAAGTGCCTGCAGTTAAGTCCTGACTTTGAATTTTTGTTAAAGTCCTTTGACTTCCTAAATAAATTTGACTTTCAACAAACCAATTATTTAATTTTAAAAAGCCACAACTTGAAGTTAATTGACTCAAAGTTAATTGGACTGCAGTGTTTTTGGCTTTGTAAAGTCTTTATAGTAATTTAAATAAAAGTCAATTTTAAATGCCATTTGAATGCAGTCTCTTGAACTTTGAAAGTCAGTAATTCATTTATTTTTATGAAAGTGTTTTTATACTTTTAGGAAGAAGTCGAAAAAAGTTGTTTCCCCGTTTCTGTCATTCTGTCTGTAATCGTCACTACAGACCAAACCATCAGGTCGATGGAGTTCAAACTTGAAAGTTAAAATTTTTAGCCGATTCGCGTTGGGCATTTTTTTCCTTTTTTCTTAAGACAAAAAATAGCAATAATCGAATTACAAATTTTTAGGTCAAAAGAAGAAAATTCGACTTTCCTCGAAAACTATCCTATACATTTTTTTTAAATTTTTTTCTAAAATTTTCTTGGCTGATTTCAATAAGCTTTTATTGCTCCAATAGGTTACCCCCCATAGAACTACTATATTGTTTTTTAAGTTTTCTCAAGGACTAAGTAACCGATTTCTAAAATTTTGTTTTACACAAGCTCTTGTCTCAATCATATTTGATTATTAAAAGTGTCTTTAATTATTTTGTTGATTTTTTAAAACATATACATAAATATGTATATTTTTTTGGAATTCGATATCTCAAAACGAGGTCATCATTCTTTGAAGAAGATGAAATATACTAAAAAGCTCTAGAAGAATGCACACTAAAACTATTGTTAAATTCAAATTGAAAAATTGTACATATATGGTTGATTTTCCAAAGGTAGGGAACTTTTGAGGATATTTCGTTTACGATAGTTATTAAATCCAACTTCTAAAAATTCGTTTGTATATGAAAGCTAATCCTATTAATATATTGCTCCCAATCGGGCCAGTCAATTTTTTGAGTACATTGTATATATTTGAAAATTTCAGAATTTGACTGCCAGGGGACAGAGTAAACACAGTTTTTAAAGTATTTTATTGAAATTTTATAGAAATTAGAAGAAATCTCTTAGGATTTATTAAAGATAACTTAAAATCACTTAGTAACAATTAAAAATAATTATTAATATGAAATACTATAAGAAAATATTAAATATTATATCAGTTTTCGAAACAGACTTTTGACATTTAACGTAACATTCAACTATCTTTTACAACTTTCACATAGATATATCAAATATTTCTTAGTAATGAACAAACCATATGAACAAAATCTAAAAATATTCATCATAAAAGTACTAATAATCATTAAATGAAGAACAATAACTATATAATGACTGACGCCATTTTGTTTTTTAGTAATTTCGAATATCAGCAAACTACATTTTAATCAACGTGTAATATGAATAAATAAAAATAAACTTTAGATTCACAAACAATCGACGACTTGCCATATGACTGACATGTTGACTGGCTTAGCACGGGTATAGACAACAAACATAATCAAAACTCTGGTACAGTGATGGTGGCCGCCAAATTGTGCAACCCGCAACTAACTTTATTACCAGCATTAAAATTTAAAGTGAGATTTGACGTTGAGTCGGCGGTATTTCGCACGAATTTTAAATTTAAAAAAGAGGCTGGGATGCGACCCACACTGGTAACTTCCCATCCCGTCTGTCGATTTGTCTTGCTTAAAAGTTTGTCTATATGTATTTTTACCAAATTTGCGCACTATTTTTTGTAGATTTTATTTTTATGAAAAATACGGACTATTGGATTTTTATATACAAATTACTGAATATTGAAAACAATATTTTCTCTGAAATAAAATAAGTTTGAAGCCAATATTTTTAATTTTTGAAAAGCTATTTGAGCCGAAAGTAAATGTTTACCAAGTTTTAGTAGGTATTGTTTTTTTTAGAGTTTTATTTTTTGTAAAAAAACTATCAATTCAAATTTTTTAAAAATTTTACCAAATATTGAAAACAATATTTCTTATAAGATAAAATTAGTTTGAAGCCAATATTTAAAATTTTTGAAGAGATATTTGAGTCGAAAATCAATTTTTCCCAACTTTTATACATATTTTTTTTTGGGATTTTATTTTTTGTAAAAAAAACTTTCAATTAGATTTTTCTCAAAATTTTATCAGATGTCAAAAACATTATTCTTCGTTGCACAAAATTATTTTAGAGATGAAATCATATTTCAGTCGTAAAATTTTGGAGGTGACAAATTTTTTTTTTCAGTTTTATTGATTATATTAATTTTTTCAAAAAATAAACCTGTTTGGTATCACGTTACAATATATTATATAAAATTTAATTCAAGTCTCTAGCGTTTTTGGTTCGTAAGATATTTAGGGTTAACCAACATTTTCACCTTTTTTCAAACTGCTATGGTAAAAAAAACACCCACGCAATTTTCTTGAGTGCCCTTTCTGCATCTTTCTGTCTTATTATCTGTATCGATCTTCATCTGGTTCTTGAGCTATGGACAACGTAAAAATGTCGCGAACGTGCTGACGTACAAACGTAGGTACACACGCACGCACAGACATCTATATAAAAATCTTTTATTTCAACTCTAGGGACCTTGAAACGTCGAGAAATTTCAAAATTTTCAATTTGACAAATCGGACCCCTTACAATAATTTTCTATGGAAAGCTAAAAAAAAGCCTTACGCAAATCTGCTCAAAACGTTAACTTCCAAGTTTGAACTCAACCGACCCAATCGTTTAGGCTGTAGGAACGTGGACAGACAGACAAATCCGAGCGGATGGAATCTCTGGACCCACTTTTATCGACTTGTCTACCATCGTAAGATTATGTTTGATTAAAATCTCGAGTTCGAAATTTTGCCCGAAGGCAAAACTTGCCATATAGTTCCTATATGTCGCAAGTAAAAAAAAACTTAAATACTACTCATTTTCCAATAAACAGAGTTGTAAAAACTTAAGTCTTTTAGTGACTGCAGTTAAGTATTGGCTTTGAATTTTTGTTAAAGTGCTTTCACTTTTAAAATAACATTGACTGTTAACATACCAATTAACTAATTTTTAAAACCACGAATTGAAGTCAATTGATTTAAAAAGTCAATTAGACTGCAGTCTTTTCGGTTTTGTAAAGCCTTTATAGTAATTTAAATATCGTTTGAATCCACTCTTTTGAACTTTTAGAGCCAGTAATTCACTTATTTTTATAAAAGTATTCGAAAAATATTTATAAGGAGTCGAAAATAGTTGTTAACCCGATTCCGTCTTCTGTCTGTCTGTACGTTAAAACTTTTGAGTTAAGGTTCTAAGCCGATTCACGTTAGTTTTTTTGATTTTTTTTTTCAAGACTAAAATTCGAAAATTCTAGTTTCCTTAAAAACTAACCGATACATTTTTATTTAATTTCTCTTAAAAATGTTTTCCTAAGTTGGCTTCTTTGATTAATTTCTATTGCTCCAGAAAAGTAACCCCCATAGAACCGTTATTTTGTTTTAAAGTTTTCTCAAGAACTAATCAACCGATTTCTATAATTTCAAATCTGCACAAGCTCTTATACTGTTTTAATAATATTTGATGATCAAAAAATTCTAATAATATTAAATTTTTGTTCGTATCTATTTACGGCAATAAATTCAAATATAGGGCCAACAGTAATTTGATGCTAGCACTCTTAAAAAAATTGGTAAAAATAGATTTTATTTTTTTATTAATATTTATAAATAATTAAATTAAATGCGTATTTATTTATAAGCATTAAATAACTGCATACCAAAAATATTTTTAAATTCAAATTGAAAAATTTCGTATACAGTTGTGTTCATGAAAATAGCAGTGCTCTCCAAATAATACAAAAAGGCCTTCAATATCAACATTATAATATATTTCATTAAACTTCTAATAACAAACTAAAATATTTAATTCATAATAACAGAAAATAAGTATTACCAATTACCGTTGGACCCAAAAAGGACGACTTTGCTTTCATCGCTCCACAGAATATTCCTCTATATCTCTTTTGTCTAATCTCTATGCGCTTTAACAAAACCCATTCTCTTGGCCAGTTGCCGTTTCGTCAAGAATGGTCCTTGCATGGACTTTGGGCTGGTAAATTCGCTTATAAAAGACGTCTTCGTATTGTGACAGCGTTGACAGATAGTTGAAGTCCATTTCTTATTTTCCTAGAGGCTATGGAAGGGTTCTGTTTTGCTAACTGAACAATTTTTCTGTCAGTTCTTTCAGTAGTCATCCTTTTTGGGCCTAGCGTTTTGGGTTTATTTTGCCATTTTAAGGCGTTACTGACCATTTTTGGTCAGCAGCCTTGGATGTCTTGAATATTTTTGGTAGGTTTTACCCTCCAAACGCAGTTTTCTAATAAGTTTTTGAATTTCTTCGGTGCAGTGTCTTGATCGTACCATTGTTTATTTACGAGCTAATATTTATTGATTTTGTATATGCTTGTATGTAACAAATACTTAAAACTTTAAATATATAAATATTTGCTACCGAAAAATAAAAATAAATTAATTTTTAACACCTTTTAATTATAAAAGCAAAAGCACTGCTATTTTTATGAACACGCTATATTCAGGGAGTTTGAAATAGTGTGTGTTCATCAGGAAAAGTAGACTATAACTTTAAGCTTAAAGTCTCTAATATGAAAGACCATTAAATGCAAATTTATGAACACAAGTGTAAATAAAATTAATTAAAAACAATTCGCTCTAACGATGTTCAAATAAATAATTTGAAAAATTAAGGTTTTTTGAAGAAATCAATTGGCATTTATATTTTTAAAAACCAAATTATTTTACGGGTACATTTTCAAATCTTAACTCTTCGATGCCAAGTAGGGTCACCTATCACGCCACTACTTTTTATGAAACCTTAAAAGAATACTTTTCTCAGTTTCTTTTTATGCAAATACTCGATCTTTAGTAAATTATAATAATTGATTTACTGTTTTATTACAGTTTTTTTATAAAAGGTGGTGGGAAGATGAACAACAGCAAATGTAATTCACTAAGGCAAAAAAGCCTTGCCTTCGGAAGGTTAAGATGCATACCTACAATATTTTTGAACAGACTCTTTGGATACATGGGCTGTAGAAGTTCGGGCGACCCAGTTGTGTATTTTATTTTAATTTTCAAGTTTGTTATTTAAATTAAGTAACAAATATTCTTCAAAATACGTTCATTTCAGTTTGAACTAAAAATTTTAATAAAATAATTCTTTATAAAAATAAAAAATAATTGCTATTCCCAATATTCATAACTAATTTATTTGTTTTCAAATCATACACATATTTATATAATATTCACCACCATCGAATTCCTTAAGTAAAAAAAAAATACATTCAAATGACGTACTGAATTTTAAAATTGATTTGCATTTAAAATTGACTTGTGAGTCAAAAAGACTGCAGTCGAATGGCTATGAGTCAAGTGTTTTTTATGTAAAAAATAACAGAAATTTAGCTTAGGCAAACTCCAACAATAATGAAAAAGGGTACAGAAGTTCAGAACATTATCAAGAAACTAGAAAAGGTCCACAATCGACCACACATAGCTTTCCGTGTGTATTTAATTAATTTATTTATACATTTTAAATTTCACAATCGTTAAAAAAATGACTGAATACAAAAGAAATGTTGATGGTATGAAATCATTTGTTTCTAAAAGGAAATTGCTACAGTAAAATCGTTGAATACGAAAAAGGTCTACTTTCATGTTTTAATTTTATTCATTTATTTAATTCAAAAATTTACAGACTAAGAAATGACGTTTCTGACAAAACCAAAAACAATTTTTTCTGACGATTTGATTATGATGTCCCAATATACGAATTTCTAGGTTTGATGGTGGCGCAGTCATACTTTATGATGTGTTGCTATTATTTTGATAATATAATGTTTTATGTTTGTAGAGATATTAGGTGCATAAAAGCTTTCGATATCGTCATCAAACAGATATTGAAGTGTCTCACAGACTTTAATCAGTATAACTGATCACTTTGAATGTTTAAACGATGAGCGGCTTTTAATTGCGAATGATATGACTAACGATACAGCGCGAGCGAATGGCATTTGCTCGCCTTCAGCAAGACTAAACCGAAGCCGACTAGGGTAAAGTTCTAATCACTAATAAGTTCAGGTTTTGTCTACGCTCAGCAAATGGACGTAAAAGAGTGTGGAAAAGATCAGGTGGGTAATACATTTCGACAACAATTTCCCAGCTGGAACATTTTTAGGAAGGTTACTTCATGATGTGGGCAGGAATTTCTGTGCACGGAATAATTGAGCTGTACAAAGGGGATTGATCGGTGAACTCCATTTATTACATCACCAACATTTTGGAAATTTGGTCCTTTCGCACCATTTATTGGTAAAAATTTCTTTGCCAGGTACATTACAGACTACTTGAAAGAATTAGAAATCGTTGTGATGGCTTGGCCTAACATGATCCCGGACATAAACCTGTCGAACAAATTTGGGATCTGCTGGAAAAAAAAATGATAAGGAAGTGCTCTGCTCTTCCCGAGGCACTTAGTGGGCTGAGATCAGGTCAGATTGAGGAATGGGATAATTCGGACGAACCAATGTTCGTAAAACCTTTTTCAAGGCATGCTGATGCAAATTAAAGCTTAGAAAGATGTTAGGGGAGACAATACCCACTACTCATCGAACAAAAACTCATTAATTTTATATTGTATTAAAAGTTTTTCCCATTTTTTAATATTGTACATAAATTAATATTATTAAATTATTAAACAATATTGAATTTAAAAAAAAATCGTTTTTACAAATTTGAAATTATTGGGAAATTTCAAGATGCAACACTTTTTTTGTAACTCAGTGTTTATACAACCTAAACTTTTAATTTCTTAACCAAATTCTAATTTTGATCTGATAACACAAACAAGATTCGTCTTAAAATAAGACAACTAAAAATTGGGTAACTTTTCGAAGTGGTATCTACCACTCTTATTCTAGTTTAGGGTACAAACTTTAAAATTTTGAATATTTGCAAAATTTACCTTCTTAGCTTTTTTTTTAACATTTTGCTGTGATTGAATTGCGTATCAATCAAAAACTTGTACAGATGGCAAAATTTAAAAAACACCTTTTAAACAATCTTAAAACAAGATAGAGAAACTCTAAATCAAGCTTAATATAAATATTGATTTAATATTGTCATTTTAAAAAAAATAAAATTTGTACCAATACAAATGACTATAGACGATATACCATCTCTATGTCTATATTTAAAAAGAAGCCATTGCTATAAAAAAACTCAATTTAAATTTATTGAAACACACGAACGGCTTATTTTTAAGGTATATTTTATTTTACATGTATCATCTTTTTATGCCTATACACGTTCACGACCACGATAAATAGAATTTTGTGATTCCCTTAAATCTATTGATCATATATAGAAAAATGCCTTTGATGTCTTATATACCAAACGGCTGAGCCGAAGGTATATCAAAGGCAGGTAAGGTATCTTCCCACCTTCTCATAGTTTACAGCTCACTGATGATGCTAAACCTAAATCCCTTCAACATGCTCTGACGAACTTGTGGTGGCAGAGAGGAGGAAGGGGTGGTTAGCTCGAATTCCATTAGCTTGATGTGTAAAATGCGTCCCTGGCAGCACGGCTATAGGTAAAGTAAAAGGAGTGTGGTCTATGGTGATGGTGAACTCTAGCGACAAAAATAATATATGAGACGCGAAATGAAGGATGTGTGATATGGCAACTGGCAAAACCAGGTTAAAAGAGTTTGAGTCGAAGAGAACGAGGTGGTAAAAGATAGATACATAGATACACGGATGACTGACTGGAATGGTTTTGATGTTGAAATTCTCCTAACAAAAACGTGACTTAGAAAAATACGAAAAAAAATACAAACTCACAGAATCCTCCTCCCATCTCCTGCCTCATGCATGCATCCATGCGGATTCTGGTAAACATATACTCAGAATACATTTCCATAAAAATAGATATGATTTTTCCGACGACGACGACGAACGATTCTTTGAAGGTGTTTTTTTTTCTCATGTTCTCTTTTTGTAAACAAAATTTACGTCATGTTGTCCTTGTGCTCCTTGCAGCATCACACAGAGGTGAATGTACCAAACATGAAGACGACCGACTACCGACAACGAAGCCATGTTGTAAGAATGTCACTAGGCTATATGGGTTAGGTTAGCTCTCGCAGTCTACTATAAATAAATATGTATCTAAATTTGAATATCACTGACTCGCACTAACAGCAGATAAGGAATTATTATCTTCGTCCTCGTCGTCATCGTCGTGGTCCTTTTTTTAGTTTAACCGACTTTTTGAGAGGACGAAAACACATACTGACACGATCTGCGATTTCGATATGGCGATGTCAATTCGAATAAACCAATGTGTTGTATGTGTGTAGGTAAGTTGGCATTTTTAACGATATTGAAATTTCCCTTTAAGTGGTCGTTAAAATAAATGGCCAAAACAAAAAATCTAACTTTAAATATACAACATCCCATGGAGCTTAGTTTTGACTCTTTTAACAAAAGCAAGTAAGGATTTTAAAATGTTTATTTCCTGTATGTGTTTGGATACGTACATACTCTATAAACATAGATAAGTGGTAAGGCTATATATGCAGAGCCCAGTTAGTAAAGTAATCTAAAAGTTCAAATTTTTTGTGTCATATAAAAATCACGTTTAAGTCAGTGAAGTGTGAAGTCGAACGGATGTTGATTTGTTTTACGAGTACATGCGGCATTAAAGCTAAAACCAATTTTTCGTTCGTCCTTTTTTTAGTTCTCTGATCATATAAAAATAGACACATTCCCGTTTTGTATAGCTTTTTAGGAATGTAGTTTTTTTTTTTGTATGTAGATACGCCATCTAAACGCGGATAGTCGGTCGATAGGTAGGTTTAGGTAGGTAGGTATAAACGTTTCCAATCGCTTATCGCAATTTACACAAATTTGGAACTTGTTCATGTGTGAGGAATTTGTTTTTTCGCTTATTTTTTTATTATTATTATTATTTTGTTACTCGCACACGGTTAGAGCTAGAATGACATTGATTTTGATAGAAAATCGATTTTTTGAACCTACCTATCTATATTTTGCGAAAGAGTGAGATTGAAAAATGATGGAGGAATGGAGTTTTAGAATTTATTTTTATTTTATTTTTTTTTTTGAAAAAAGGGTGAATTTTTGTATCTAGGTACGAGTATATAACAAAAGAAATAATTGGATATTTTTCTAACGTAAAATGAAAATAGCTGGAAATAAAATTCAACAGTGAGTTAAAGGTATTTTTGTGATGGGTAAATATTGTGATTTAAATAGGATTTCAAGTTTTATTTTTTTTTTCATTCTGATCGGGTTGGTTCTGCAGCAATAAACAAATCTGGAAAATTAATAAAGTTCAGTTAAATGAATTGTTTTTAAAGGTTCTATAGTCACACGTGACTTCATTTGATTTAACAAAATTCAAATCAGTGGTGCATCAGAAAGGTTATGTATATCTAACTATGTGGAACTTTAATCAAATCAACATTTGAATGATTGAATTGATTGTTTTTAGGGTTGAAATGTTCCAAAAATACTTTGATTTCAGCAAACCCAATGTTTTTTGTTAAAATCAAACTGGATAGATCTGATTAGAGTCAGAAGCTATCAATAACGACAAAGGAAGTACATGGAAGTGCTAGATCAAGAAACCACTTCTTTGAAAATGAAATCAGCGAAACACTTATCAAAGGGGGTTTGACATCACCGATATAGAGCTCGACGATAATTGGTTTGAACAAGACGTTGACAATTGCCACAAAGACTATGAAAAAAGTAATCTTTTACAGAGAAAAATTCAATACGATTGCAAGTCAAAAATTCAAGAAAAATTCAAGATCAAAGATATGAGAAATGAGGAATGATGGTTATTGCGTAGGGCTGTCATGCTAAATGTCTAAAGTTTTTAATAACGACATAATATGAAGTACACGCAGTTCCTTAACCTAGAATGCATTTCTTCAAAAATTAAGTCGGAGAAGCAGTTACCGTAAATGGGCTTTTCTATCAGATGATATTAAAAATGAAGCATGTATAGCTGGTTGATAATTGGTTTAAACTTTAGCCACAAAGACCATGAAATAATTAATATTCAACGGAGAGAAATTCAATAAAGCCATGATGTTACAATTACAATACGATTCTGTGGTTTAACACTATTGTACTTTTTTCTAAATGAGTGTAAGTCAATAAACCAAAAAACAACACCAAAAAGATGAGTTATGATGTCGGAACATTAACTAATCCACCCATGATGGTAAATGCGTAGGACTCTCATGCCAGAGGTCTTGGGTTCAATACCTGTCTGTGCCATCTAAAGTTTTCAATAAAAACTTAGAAAGTTCACGCAATGCTTAGACCTAGAACACACTTCTTCGAAAATGAGATCGGTGAAGCAGCTACTGTGAATAGTGTTCGATATCTCGAGACTATATCGAAAACTAAGGCGATGAAACTAGACGTAAGTAATAAGTTCCAATAAGATGTTGCCACTTGCCATAACTTCTACGAAATACGAAACGAATCTTCTGTATAGAAATGCAATGGTTTTTTCAATTCGTGATAGCGTTGTCAATTTTTCGATGGTGGTTTGACCGATGTACTTTTACTTTGGGGATATTGAACAAAAGTGTACGTCAACAACCCCAGAACAGTTCATGATGAAAAGTATATGATGATTAGGGACATTATACAGAAAGTGGGTAGGCGAGGTCACGAATCCGCGAAGGATCTCAGACCAATAAGCTTAACATCTTTTGTGCTTAAAACCTTGGAGCGCATTCTTGATTACCATATTAGAGAAATCCTAGTTGGACGACCTCTCGAAAGCTCTCAGCATACTCATCTTAAGGCCAAATCTACGGAGACTGCCCTCCATGAGGTAGTGCGTACTGTAGAACAAACAATCCATTATAAAGAATTTTACTCTTGCCACCTTCCTAGACATAGAAGGTGCTTTTAACAACGTCCTTACTGAATCCATAGAAGAGTGGCTCGTTAAGTTCGGTGTAGAAGACTTCATTCGAGAATGGATTATTTCCATGCTCAGTGGTAGGAAGATTCAAGCCACTCTAGGCAATACAATCGCAACAAAACACGTGAGTAGGGGAACACCCCAGGGTGGTGTTCTTTCGCCTCTTCTATGGCTTCTGGTCGTGGATACAATTCTCGTTAAATTAGAGAGATATGGAGTGACGGCGGTAGCCTATGCGGATGATTTGGTGCTATTAGTGTCAGGAAAATACACCTCTATGATTAGTGAAATCACGGAGTCAGCTTTGAAAGAAGTTAGCAACTGGGCCACTCGTTGTGGACTAGGAGTTAACCAAAGTAAAACTGAACTGTTGCTCTTTACCACCAAAACTAAAGTACCGCCCTTCACGATACCTCGACTCAATAATGGTCAAATCCTATCATTGTCTTCCAGTGCAAAATATTTGGGAGTTATACTTGACCCTAAACTTAACTGGAAACTAAATATTGAAGTACGGGTTAAGAAGGCCTGTGTTGCCTTCTACGCCTGCAGCAAAACTTTCGGCAAAAAGTGGGGACTTCAGTCGAAGATGATGAGATGACAGCCGTAGAAGGTGATGAGATGACGCCTTAAACGTTATTTTGGATCTTCTACCAATCGACCTTTTTATTAAATACATAGTTTCTTGCAGCGCTATTAGATTGAAGGAATCAAATAGCTGGTTGTCAAAACCTTACGGTCACAGCAACACTACGAAATTAATTCCCTCAGATATTATCTCGGTAGACACTGACTACTGCACTATTACTTTAAACCTTAGTATGGGTTTTAAGGTTATTTTCCCATCGAGAGAAGATTGGGAGGATGACATCGTGTCGATAGGTTTCGACACAACCATCTTTACTGACGGCTCAAAGATGGAGTGCGGAGTTGGTTCTGGGATCTTTTCTTAGTCACTAAATGTAGCCAAATCCTTTAGGCTTCCTGACTTTGCTATCGTTTTTCAGGCTGACCTGCTGGCAATAAGGGAGGCATGTAAGATACTTAAACAAAACCCAAACCAAAACTGAAATGTGGCTATCTTTACAGACAGTCAGGCAGCTGTCAAAGCCATTAACTCGGCCATATCCTCATCTAAATTGGTCCAGCAATGTCGCGATGAGCTTGCGAACCTGAATATTAACCTCGGTGTTACCCTGATCTGGGTTCCGGGCCATAGTGCTATCGTGGGAAATGAACGGGCTGACGAGCTAGCCAGGCAAGGATCGGCCCTTCATTCATTCGTCTTGGTGCTATGAAGGGTAAAATCTTTTCTATCTACCAAACTGAATCAAACCGAAGGTGGAGCAATTTACCCAACTGCATTATATCTAGGAAGATATGGCCCACCTATAACAAAACCCGAACAAACTATCTTCTATGCAGGCCAAGGCAAGACATAGCCAGGATTGTTGCGGTTTGTACCGGACATTGGCCTATAGGAGTTCATGCAGAGAAGTTGGGTATCTTTTACAAAAACTTTTGCCGTAGTTGTAGTGACCAAAGAGAAAGTGAAACCATAATCCATTTCCTCTGCAAATGTCCTGCTTTGACAAACACCAGAATGAAATGCTTTGGAAAAGCATTCTTTCACGAACTTGATGAGCTATGTAAAACAAAGATTAGCGACCTAATCTTTTTTCTCAACAAAATTGCTATGAAGCTTCTCTTTCAATCTATCCCTTTAAATCAAAGTTCAAACGAGTTTTTGGTATCAAAACGGCGCACTACAGCGCTAATTGGATCTCAGGCTAGGTTGCCTTGAGATCGCCATTTCTACCTACCTGCCTAGGGACATTAATTTAATCGAGCTTCATTTATGCCTAAAAGAGTCATTGCAAATATGGATCACGGACTAGATGTAGAAGGACTAGAAGTTAAAATAAAGTTTGTCTACTTTTCATTTTTTCTATTGTCATTACTGGGAAGTGTTGTAGCCCTTTTTTTAAGTATTCTGTGCTATTTTTCTTAAAATTAATTCACAACATTAAGAATGCAAAAAGTTTTACTATTATTTTGGATATTCAAAATACGAACTGAAAAATTGTCTGGCATACAAAATTATACTTTCAAAATCCAAAACCTCTCGTTTTCATAAAATATTTTGTTATAATGAAATTAAAATGAACCATCATATCCTCAAATCGTGCAAAAATAAAAAGGTATACCAGAAAAAAAACAATTAATAAATCAAATAAAAAGTATATTAAAATACTTTTTTGAACAACAGAAGAGAGACAATAGAAAATTGATTGTTTTTTATTGTTTTGTAGTTAAATTGATAGTGAAATTTACTCACCCTGTGCACGACCGGATGAACCCGCGTGTTTAAGGACACCCTCACACATAAGGCATATAGAGGTGCGATTCATGAGATCTGCAATATATAATATTAGCAGAAATGATATGAAATGATATTGCTAACCAAAGCAGATCTCAAAATTTGAAAAAAATCATCGATAAAGTGTAGATTTTTTTTGATTTTGTAGAAATAAAAAAAAGGAAACTTAAAAGGAGCAGAGCTTAACTGAAGAAAGTTTTCATCATTCAAGGATATTAATAATTTTCTTTTTAGGAAAAGATGAAGAATAATAAAAAGTAATAACTCTGAGAAATTCCTGCATCTTTTTAATATTCTAGTATATTTAGTACTTATTTTTGGTTTTAATTCGGAAAAGATTGTAATATCTTGTA
The DNA here is from genome assembly GCF_945859685.1 of Eupeodes corollae. Classification (NCBI taxonomy): domain Eukaryota; kingdom Metazoa; phylum Arthropoda; class Insecta; order Diptera; family Syrphidae; genus Eupeodes; species Eupeodes corollae. The sequence continues at coordinate 93,485,097 of NC_079149.1, read as the reverse complement.
ACAAAGACACTTTAGCTTGCATATTGGAATGCTGCCTATTCAAGGACAGTGAATTGATTTTCTGACAAAAGATAACCAGACTGTTGACATATAAACAACATAACAGATTTCTAAGTGGTTCTTAATACGAAACTAAGTTCCTGAAAACTTGCTGCACATTTGGCTCAAGTCAGTGAAAATACCGTAAAAGACATCGAAATTTAAACTGTGATAATTGGTTATTTCCAACAATATTACATTTTATCCACCGACAACTAATAAAAATATTACTCATACGCCCCATATACCACTATAGTATTTTCTATTTAAGATCCAAATATAAACAAACAATAACCAACAAAAGTAAAAATTAAACAACAATCTGAATCAAATCAAATTATTTTTCACACACCACACGAGCGACGACGCGACGTCTTCAAATTTTCGAGCAAACATTATTGCCAATAAAATAAAATTACCGAACCTCTTCCCGCAATTTCCTTCGTGAATTTCCGTTTTAAGAAAATTTATTATCCACCATTAAAGGCGAAAACCATACAAAACACTGCTGCTGATGCTTTTCTCAATCTTTCTTCCCCCCTTCATCTCTTTCAACCAAAAGCAAAAATAAAATAAAAAAAAAACAACAGGAAGTGATAATCCAACGGCGAACTAAAGACAGAATGAAAGCCAAGCCAACCTACAGCCTTAAACCTACATACGACGTCGTCGGTCGGTTGCGTCTTCGTACAGGAATAAAAAACCACACACATAGAATGAAAAATAATAATTCAACCACACAAGAGATAAAGAACCTAGAAGAAGGTTATATAGCCCATCGCATAAAGGAGATAGATATAACAGGAGCTGCTTGGATGCTCCAACGACAACGACGACAACAACGACAACGACAACATATCCTCGTCTTAGTTTCCATGCATCCTTTTTTTCATACATATTGAGCAAAGCACCCAACCACTCGTTCGTCTTTCGCATTTTTCCTGTTTATCCCGAAAACGATTTCCTATATTGCATTTTCCTTTTCCGTTTGAAAAGACGTTGCATCCGTTGTGTTTTATGTCGATGTTGTTGTTGTTGTAGTTTGTAGTTGTTTTTGTTGTACTTGTTGTGGCTGATGGTTGGTTATTCTTCCATATGTGGTAGATGACTGGAAAAGTTGTTTTCTTCTCCTCATCCATGTAAGGATATAATACACATCCCAACTCAACTTAAGGATGTGTGTTTGGATTGTGGGTAAGCAGTTGTGGGGGTGGTTGATGTGTGTATTGCAGTTCATGCAGTTGCAATTCATGATGACAAAAATGATGATAACTCGAGGCAGACATGCATCCTCTATAGTTTATCCTCAAACCATTGGCATCATCCTCATTCTCATTCTCAGGCTCTCGTCTCGTCTCATTGGATGATTGTGCACATATGATGGAAGAAAACCACAGAATGAAAGTTTCATGATTGCCAGGTGTAGATATTTGAAGGAAAAAGGGATTTTTGAATTTTCTTCTTTCCAAACATAAAATTTAATAACTCCCCATATAAAGTTATGGTAATCGATCAGATTTGTCAAATTTAAATTGTGACATATCTAACAGTTTTAAGAGTGAACTTAAGTTCTTAAGTCAGAACGTGAATATCTCTGAATTTTTCGTTCAATTGGAATGTTTTTTTCCTTGTCCATATCTCAAAAACCAGTAAAGATATTGACATTAAATTTGGTTAAGCAGATAATACTCGTAACATTAAGGGAAAGGAAGTTCATAGAAATCAAGTAAATGGTTAAAAAAAGATATTGAGATACAATATTGCACATTATTATTTATTTTTTAAATAAAGACAGTTGGATTTTTCTAAAAATTTTAATATATTTTAAAAATAAAATTTGTTTAAAGTAAAATTAGTTTGATGAAATACATTCATTTTTGGAAAAGATATTTGAGTCGAAAATCAATTTTTACCAAATTTAAGAAGTATTAATTAAAAATTTTGATTAGATTTTATTTTGTGAAAAAAATCAGTTACCTACAAAGATTTTCCAAAATTTTAACAGAGGTCAAAAATTGTATTCTTCGTTCTTTAAAACTTTTAAGTTCTTAAAATATTCGAGGCTTTTTGACATCTAGTACATTTTTTTTAAAACATAAATTAGCAAATATTTATTTTCGTCACGAGTTCATTCAGAATAAATAACGATATATGTGAAAAAAATGTGTAAAATGTTAAAGTCAGTTCTAGCAATTTACCATGTTTAAAATATTACTATCTCTTATCATTTAACTAAAGTTGAAACCACGTTATGGTTACTTTAATTTTACGCAATTTTCAAAATCAATTTGGCATGTGTCAATATCTTAAACAATATTTATCAAAAATATTAACGTCGCAGAAATTAATGTTTTATTTTAAATTAAGATCATGTTATTCTAAAACTAATTTTTTCAAGGCTCGGCTTTGAGAAAAACAAAATGAACGACTTGTTAGCATGAACTTGCTCATGTATTCAAGAGTCTGTATACAAATCTTTCCTGTTACTAAAAATTCAAAAATGTATCTCTAAAAAAATTGTTTCCAAAAATGTAAATGGCATTTGTTATCTCAAAAAAACTTTAATATTCAAAATTTGTATTTGAAATCATAAGAGGGTTTTTGTTCTTTTAAATTAATTTTTATATGTAAAATTTTTCAATTTTAGTTTAAAAATATTTTTGGTATCCAGTTATTTAGAGCTTATTAATATACGTTAAACGAGTTTTAAAATTAGTAAAAAATGATGACCCATTTTCAAGAAATCAAATTTCGAAAGAAATTTTGTAATAATTTTTTAAAAATCAAAAAATAAAAACAATTGATATATTCGATCATCACGTATTACTTAGACAGAATAAGAGCCTGTGAAGAGACAAAATTAGTATAATCGGTTGATTATTTCTTGAGAAAACTTAAAAAAAAGAGGCTGGGATGCGACCCACACTGATACTTTCCATCCCGTCTGTCGATTTGTCTTGCTTAAAAGTTTATCTATATGTACTCGTATCAGTTTTTAATAAATTTGCGTACTATTTTATTGTAGACTTTATTTTTTATGAAAAAACGGAGTGTTGTATTTATATATAAAAATTATTGAATATCGAAACCAATATTTTCAGTGATATAAAATAAGTTTGAAACCAATATTTTTGATTTTTGAAAAGCTAATTGAGTCGAAAGTAAATTTTTACCAATTTTTAGTATTGTTTTTTTTAGAGTTTTATTTTTTGTTAAAAAAAACTCTCAATTCAATTTTTTCAAAATTTTACTGAATGGTGAAAACAATATTTTTTGAAAGATAAAAGTAGTTTAAAGCCAATATCTACAATTTTTGGAAAGATATTTGAGTCTAAAATCAATATTTACGAAGGTTTATTATTTTTTTTTTTAGGTTTTTATTTTTTGTAAAAAAAACTGTCACTTCGATTCTTTTTCAAAATTAGTCCTAATGCTAAAAACAATATTTCTTATGAGTCGAAATTAGTTAAAAGCTATTATCTCAAATTTTTTAAAAGAAATTTAAGTCGAAAATCATTTTTTACCAACTTTTGTTAATATTTTTTCGGTTTTTAATTTTTTGTAAAAAAACTGTGTATTAGATTTTTTTCAAGATTTTACTGAATGTTGACAACAAAATTTTATGAAAGATTAAAGTAAATTGAAGCCAATATCCCAAAGCTTTAAAAAGATATTTGAGTCGAAATCAATTTTTACCAACTTTTAGTAATTTTTTTTTAGGGTTTTATTTTTTTTATAAAAAACTGTCAATTCGATTTTTCTCAAAATTTTTCAGAATGTTGAAAACAATATTTCTTATAAGATAAAATAAGCTTGAAGCCTAAATATCAAGTTTTTGAATCGATATTCAATTTTACCAACTTTGAGTAATGTTTTTTTTTTTGGATTTTTATTTCCTATAAAAAAACTGTTAATTCAATTTTTCTCAAAATTTTATCAGATGTCAAAAACATTATTCTTCGTTGCACACAAAATTGTTTTTGAGGTGAAATAATATTTTAGTCATAAAATTTTGAAGTTGACAGTTTTTTTTTTCAGTTTTTTTTGATTTATAAAAATAAATAAATTTTTTTCAGAAAATATATTTCTTTGAAATCACGTTACAATATATTATATAAAATTTAATTCAAGTCTCTAGCGTATTTGGTTCGTAAGATAACTTGCAAACTGCTATTGTAGAAGAAACCACCCAGGCAATTTTCTTGAGAGCCCTTTCTGCATCTTTCTGTCTTATTATCTATATAACGAAATTTATGTGAAATCGATATCTTTACTGGTTCTTGAGCTATGGAGGACGAAAAAAAGGTCGCGAACGTGCGGACGCAAGAACGTAGGTACACACGCACGCACAGACATCTTTCTAAAAATCTTTTATTTCGACTGTAGGGACCTTAAAACGTCGATAAATGTCAAAACTTTCAATTTGACAAATCGGACCCATTACAATAACTTCCTATGGGATGTTAATAACGGTTCTATGGGGGGTACCTTTTTAAAGCAATACAAACATATTTTACATATCGCACCTCCGGTGCAATAATGACGTAAATGCAATTTTCTTAAATGTTCAGGAATCACGGTTAAAGTTTGCTTGCTTATTGAAAATACTATATCGCCCTAAAATAGGCCTACAGAATCGACTTCAAGAGTCCTAAAAATAGCTGACTATTCAGTGAGTTAGAGTTCATATTCTTACCTTTTATATCTTTCATCTGTTTCTTTTTTGAGCTTGTGAAGGGTTTGAACTATTATGGAGCGCAAGGTACATTACGACTTTGTTGCTCCGAAAAATTTTATAGTTTAAACTTTTGTGTCAAACAAAAAAGTGGCCTCTTTTGGGCACTAGCAAAGATACAATCACGTCAATTTTACCACTGATAAAACTTGACATTTGGGACATTATGGCGTTCTTAACTCAATTTCAGAAAAAATTGCAATTGCGTCGATATTGCACCGGAGGTGCGATATTTAAAGAAGCCAGATTAAAGCACATTTTTGTTAACGAAAAAATCTACTGTTTCATTTCTGAAAAAATTCGAGTTTTCGATATTTGAACGATAAATTTGTTTGGGGGCTACTGTTATTTTTAGTTCTAAAAAATGAAGTAACGCCTAAAGAGAATGAGCTCAAAACCCTAATTTCCAAGTTTGAACTTGGAATCGTTATTTCATGTTTGATTAAAATGTTGAGTTCGAAAGTTTTTACGAATTCAATACTCGTATGTATAGTTCCTTTATGTTCCAAGTAAAAAATGTGATGGTTTAGGTAAGAGTAAACCCCTTAGAAGAGCTGGATGATAGAGAATACTCTAGGTATAGGGTTTTCCGAAGGTAACAGTTTGGTTCTCAGTTGAAAACCTAACCATTTAAAACCTAATTACAAACAGTGTGCTTCACAATAAACTAAGTCAAATTGTTGTTATAATTTTGCATTGGGATAGTCTGACTTATCTGACATTTCCAAATAATACCTCCGTTTATGTTTGTGTGCTTAGCAGGCTGGTAAAAGAATGCAATCTTTTCGAATACCATTAGTGATAATCATTTATTGAATCCAACTTAAAGATTCCATTGTTTCCATTGTTTCTTCTAAAGATTAGGACTAAATCATTCGTCCTAAAAATAGACTGCAATTATTTTTTTTCAAAATATTTTTAAGCGCATCTCCCGCACTTATTTCTATAATACAGGGACCGAGAGATTAAAATCAAAATTTTAAGAGTGTGAAGTTAAAAATTTAATTGTTTCTAAACTTTTCAAGTGAATGCAACGGCTTTAAAAGAATGCATGAAGTCCCAATGATTTCAGAAAAAATGATTGCAATATTTGAACTGTCTACCCTTGGTGAGTTTAAAGAATGCAACATCAAAGTATTCAAATCATAAAAGATTACATTTCCAAGAAATTGGATCCGTCATCAAACCCTTTTTTTCAAGTAGTGCTTATTTCGATAACACTTAGCTCATGCCTGATTTGACACATAATCAGTTCTTTTCTGTCCGCTAAATGAATATGGTTATGTATAGGGTTATAAACAACGCTGAGAACAACGCTTAGAAAAGATTCCGATTTTGCAAAAAAAAATCATCTTTTGAGATGAAGCTCATTTGGTCTTGGCGGGTATGCAAACAAACAAAATTGTCGCATTTCGGGCACAAAAACCCACACGCATACATTGAAAAACCGATACACCCAATACGAGTTACTGTTTGGTGCGGATTTTGGTCTTAAGGCATAATTGGGTCGAAAATGAGAAATAGGTGGCCGTTACAGTCAATGGCGATCGTTATCGGGACATGTTAAAAAAATGTTTGTTCACAAAAGGAGGAAGAGGATATTGGCAACATTTGGTATCAACAGGACGGGGCTGCGTGTCACACAGCCGAAGCTACACTTTATGTATTTATACCATTTTCAAAAAAAAAAAAGAAGTTATTTGGCGGACCTTTTATTACAAGCCTGGTGCTTAGATTGTTTCAACATAGAAAAAAGAAAAAAAAAACGGTTATAAATTTTAGAATCGCTTTTAAAGTTCTAAAAGTTTTGAACATTGTTACTTAGTAAAATTTAAAGCACTTGACAGAAGATTGCTTGAAATGCATGTCTGGTAACTCTTTTATATTAATATAAGCATACCGAATTTAGAGGGCAACAATAAAATCCTAGTCAAAGGTGAATGAATACAAAAACAGTAAATGTGACTTGATTTAAGGAAGCATCAAGCTACATAATAAATATGTATATGTATGCACATATATTTATGAGAAAGGACAAACATCACAATATGGGTTATCTGCGCGCCTTTTGGCCCATTGCACTCACAATGTTTCGATTGTGTCGTCCTTATGTCATCGCATCATCTCTGCCAGTAAAGTTTTATTATTTTCTTTCTTTATTCTGAATTGTATGTGTGTGTGTGTGTTTTTTCTATTTTTTTTTTAAAGATAAATGCTAAAGCTGGTGAGGAAATATAAGCTAGGTCATGGTATATGATTTTCATTCTCATTTTCTCCATTTTACATTTTTTTCCATAAATTTCCAATATCCATATTAAATCTAGGGTTGAAATTCGTTTTATATAGAACAAAAGTGTTTAAGGATTCACGTCTGGTTTTTAAAAGATGCTAGTATATATGTATGTATGCGGAACTTATATAGTAGGTATAAATGAAAAGGAAATAAAGTTTACTTTCTTCGTTGTTATGTTTTTATATAGGGTATAATCAGGACACAAGGTAAAGGATTTGTTTTGTGGAAATTAGATGATGACCAAAAGCTTTCAGTAATCTGGCCACAAATTCGATTGGATGTAGTGGGATACCTTAAGAAAACTTTGTGTGTATGTAAAAAGGAAATGAAGTATAAAAGAGAAGATTGTTTTATTGATTTTCGACTTATTGGTAACATGTAAATGAATTTAGTGACCCACTTCTAAATATGTATCATGAAAAATACAATGTAATCAGTTCAAGGTATGATAAGTATAATTTGAGGGATGCACTTAATTTTGACTGAAAAGAAAGGCAGTCAAGCAATTTTTGTATTTTTGGCATTGTGTATATTGGTTATGAAATTAAAAGTTTAAGTGGCGAAAATTATTCAGGTTAGCTATTTTTAATAAAATTAGCACTATGTTCATGAAGAGGTCCAAAATCTTGCATAATCTAATAATTTTCGAGTGCCAGCATTTTAACTTGAAATTCAGTAAAAAGGATTTTGAAAATATTCTTTGGGACGAAAAATTGAATTTACTCGTAAACCCAATTTAAAAAAAAATAAAAACTCAAATAAAATTTGTTAAACATTTAATTTGTATTCACTCTGCAATTTTTACAACAGAGGAAATTTAATCTTTCAATATTCATACCAAACCACCAATGGTGATTAGAAATTGTAGACTTATCAAGTTTATTAAAGCAATTTATGGGTTTGAAGCTAATTTTGTGTGAGTTATGCTATGGGCTTTTTAATAAGAGATTTCAATTTGAAGAACATGCTTAGTTGAATAGCTGTCACTTTTTTATACTAAGCGCGCACTCAAAGGGTTATGAAAACCTTTATAATGACTAAACACAGTGCAAGTTTTAAATGAATAAAAGTCTTCAAAATTATAGCCAGATCAGAAGGGGTAAAAAAACTTCTTAAATCCTCAGAGAAAACACTTAGCAACATTTTTGGCGATGTAAAATATGTGATCATTTTACAAGAAATGGTTTATTATACGCATACCTCCAACTGAGAAGAAGAGGTTTACTTTCTACAAAGTTTTTGATTCCCTATTAGACAATGCTGTCAAGATCAGAATTTAATGATCTCATGGTATGCTGAAGTTGATAGTCCACATCTGAAGGACAAGGATCAGAATCTTAAAACGAATATGAAAAGCTAATGGTACTTTCAAACAAAATATCATTTATAAAAATAAGGAAGAGTGTCGGAAACAAAATGCAGCCCTGAGGCACACCAGTGTTTATTTTGTGCATATCAAATTTGAAGCCGTCTTAATTTCCAACCCAAAAAAGAAGAAATGTAAACATTTTCGTTAAAAGAGAGCTTGTTGCCAAATTCTATCAAATGCTTTTGAAATATCATGTGCAATAATTTAAAGAGTTTTCTTAAGCTAAGAATTGATCAGCATTTACACTAAGTACCTTGAAAAAAAGGAAGACTGTGCAATTATACAATAGTTAAAGGAGGAGGAGGATTCGGTTTTTTCAAGTACATGCTGACAAAATACTGTTTTCCATTCACTCGGAGAAGGACCTGTAGAATAGGACAAATGGAGAAGCTATTGTAGTATTTTTGAAAGCGTTGAAAATGAAACGATACTTTATGTTAAAATTCCCCAAAAAGTAGTGAATATTGATCAAACTTTTCATCAGGAAATCATCTTCAGTGATCAGGCTCTTTTAACCTTTGAGGCTACGTAAATAAGCAACATTTGTATCTTTGTGGCTTTAAAGAATAATTGTTCAAAAGTCTCTTCATTCTCAATGAGTAATGTGCGGGCTTTAGGCTGATGGTGTGGTGGGATGTTATTTATTTGAAAATGTGGCTGGTGCAACTGTTCCGGTTAACGGATTGAGCTAGTGATTAATGATATTTACGTTCCAAATTATTAATAATACTTTGGTTGTTAATATTGTTAACACCATTTTAAAAAACACACCATCAACTTATTAATTTTGATAAATGATAAAAGCTTAGCTTTTAAACTAGTTTTGTATTATTTAAAAACTCATTGCATTATTTTAAATTTCGATCTTCTGCAAATCCAATTGTCAATATCGGCAAAACGCGTCATTTTCAAACGATTTTTATTAATTATGTTTTCATGTGGTTTAAGTCAACTCAACGGTGTGAAGAACCGTTTTGGAAAAACATTCGATCTGGTATTTTTCTACGAAGCCATATGCTCTGAAGCAGCTGTGATTTCTTCTGCTGTAGAAATTGTGGACGAAGATCGCCACCATCCTGCATTAGACATAGCAGTTAATTTAAACATGGCTTCAGCTCATATGCTACAACAAACTAGAATTCAACTTTAGTAGGTGTAGTTTTGAAAACCTTTTTAACTTATTATGTACGATCTTTTGGGATCACTTATTTTGTAACTTAAATATTGACGATATGTGTAACACTCTCACGTTAAAAACTTGGATAAAGTTTAATCAAACAAGAACTGATGATGATTATAGGACGTCCATTATATGAAAACAACTTTTCACTGACTACTCCAACATCCTATATGATGACTACATTCGGAAAATTGAATTAAACCTTAAAAATAATCGTGATAGTTTTTATATATATAGATAATCGTAAGAAGAAAACATCTTCTGGCATTGCGGCAACTTTATTGGATGGAGGCAGAACAGCTGATTCAGTATTTAAACAGCCACTTAATATTCAAAATAACCCAGACGCCACATTGCAGAAACAGTGTAAAATTATCAATTCTAAAGAATGCACTATTACACACAAACTATTTGGTGCCACTCTATTACTCCTTTCAGGTGATTTTAGACAAACACTTATCATTATTCTGCGTTCAACTTACGCTGATTAGATCAACGCGTGTTTTAAATCATAACCACTATGGTGTAATGCTGAAAAAGTACAACTAAAAGTAAATATGTGTGTTCAAATGCTTCAAGAGCTAAAACATTCTCAAACTGTTAGCGAAAGGCGACGGAAAAATTACTACAGATAAATCTGGATGCATAAAATTACCGGTCAATTTGATACAATTTGTGATGCTACCGAAGCTGTAAATTATCCAACTGATTTTTTCAACTCATTGGATTTATCAGACCTGCCACAGCATAATTTGCAACTGAAGGTTGAATCTCCGGTAATTTAAACCCACTACAGTTGTGCAACGGCACGCGACTAGTAATTAAAAATTTAATAAAAAATGCTATCGAAGCCATAATTCTAAATGACAAATTTTGAGGTGAAAATAAATCATTACCACGAATCCCTATTATACCCACGAGTGCCAAATCAATTCAAACCCCTTAAGTTTCCAATCAGATTGGAATTTGCTCTATACCTCTCCCACTTATGTGTATGTACCACAACCTTTCACACTTACAATAAGTTATTTATTTCTAGCAAAATATTCTCTAGAAATTATTTTTATGACGAAACAACGCGTGTCGGGTCAGATAGTACTGTTATATATACTGTCCTTAATAGTGTCCTACAACTTGACGAATGTTTTAGCCCTGGTCCCGACGATGTAATATCATCCATTTTAAAGAAATGTGCTGCGTATTTAGCACCCCCGTTATGTGTTCTTTTCAACACGTCTTTAAGTAACTCGCTGTTTCCTTTTATCTGGAGCTCCTTCATAGTACCAGTACACAAAAAGGGTCTTAAAAACGAAATAATGAACTACCGACATATTGGTAAACTATCTGTGATACCTACACTATTTGAGTCAATCGTATGTAGCGTTTAAATATGTTTAACTTTTCTACCTTTTGTTTAGATGTTTTTGAAAAACGTGACCAAGTTGAAGTTTGTTGTGAATCTGGTGTCCCCGAGGGTAGTCACCTTGGTCCTATTCTATTTGTTTTATTTATAAATGACTTGCTTCCGATCATACAAAATTCGTCTGTCTTAATATAATGCTGGGGACATTCGAATTTAAAAAAAAAATAATTCTACATCTGACTGTCTTCTCTTGCAACTAGACTTCATATTATTCAGGGAATGGTGCAATAATAATCGTCTTGTTTTAAATGTTAGCAAATGTAAAACCATGAGTTTTACACGCAAAAATTACCAATCGTTTTTAGTAACATGTTCGATTCTTGTCCTTTAAGTAGAGTATATGTATTTTCTGACTTGGGTGTTGTCTTTGATCCTTAACTAACATTCAATGAACATATTAACTTCATAGCTAAAAAAGCAAATAGAGTTGTGGGATTTATAAAGAGATTTAGCTGTGATTTCCGTGATCCATATGTTTCAAAATTACTTTTTGTTTCATTTGTGAGACCAGTACCTTATTACGCCGTACAAGTCCCAAGACTCGAAGCAATTCAGAAAAGACTTATGCGTTTTTGTCTACGATCCCTTCCGTGGTCTCATGATATTCATACATTACCGCCTTATTCACAAAGACTTCCTCTTATGAATCTTTCTTCTTTGACAAATAAAAGGATGTACTTCCAGTTTTGTTTCATTGTTGGAATAATAACCGGACAAATTTCATCACCATCGGTTCTTGGTAGTTTAAGCTTTAGTTTTAGTCGTTCCTCCAGAAACCATTGAATACTAATTTTAGCAGATCAAACTATGGTTTACATAGCCCCTTAAATCAATTAATTGACATCTATAATAAATTTTACTCTTGTATTGAATGAAAACTCAAATTAATATTTTTCAACAGTCTAGTTAAAGTTTTAAGATTTTAAGTATATGTATATTAAGAATTGTTAACGTTAGTATAAAGAATGAAATGGTCCTCGATGTTGACACTCGAAACTAATTAACTAACTCTTATGGTAGAAGCGTTGAACATGATGCCTTTTTGTGTGCGTTTATTTAAGTTAGTAATACAATTTGTTTTATAAATATTTCAACAATATTTAATATAACCAGAATCTTGTATTAATGTTAAGTTATGCATTAAATGCATATTTTCAATTATAAAATAGGACCTTTTTTTAATACACACTATTGGCTCACAGTAAATATATTGAATGTTTACTCATTTTTTCAATATAAAAAATAAAATATTTATAGCTTTTATTTGAAGTTTCCTTGTTTTAATGACGATTTAAATTTGAATGAGGATAAAATGAGTTTAAGTTCGATTAAAATTTTCCAAAATTGGGTCTTAAAATTATTTTATGTCCACTTTTTCATATAAAATCGTATAAACATAAATATTTAAAAACAAAAATGAAAGCTGCAATACTTAATCACCGATTAATATAAGTCGAATATTACAATTTACCCATCATTCAATTTGTTCTGCGAAGCATATTTTATAAAATATATGAAATGACTTCTTGTCTGCCATTAACCTAGGAATTACTTTTTTTGAAATTAAATTGTAAGCCTTATGCACCTACATGACATTCGATGTCGATTTTATATTGTCAAAACGAAGCGACGATGTGCTACCTTGAAAAAAAAGAGTTAATCTTATCATAATAAATCTACTTGCTTAATGTCCCTTCATACATATATATGGCTCTGCTGTGCCCTGAGATTTAAATCCACGCACTGTTGGCAGTTAATTCAAAAAACCATTCAAATCTCTATTATTATTGTATACGCCACTCCGCCACGCCACCGCGCCACACGGCGCACCGCCGCCAGTGCCAGACATCATCAAGTTCAGGTAGGCCCTAGGCAGGTACTTCATACCTGTCCCGTTCGCTCTCTATTATAGTTAACATCACCCATCTCTCAATTTAATCACATCCCAGACCAAAAACACCATGATGCATGAATTGCATATACTACTTGTAGTACTCGACACTTCTATAGGTACCTATAGATATGCAAACAATGCAAAACCTCAGGCCTTCAGCATACTTGCACATTCTATTTAATCCGCGTGTACACGCTTCGATAGCTTTGGTGTGGCTAGGCATAGCGTGGCGTGGCGCGGTGCGGCGTAGCCCTACACTAAATCCCCAGGATAAAACATTAATTCAATAGTTTCAACATAGACCCATTGCACCATCAAGCAGCCGAGGTGAGGCGAAGCGTCCTGTGAGCCCACATACGCTAAAAGTGTTGTTTCCGGTGCTACTTTACTTGATTCTGCTGATAGGTACTATACTAGTGCTGATGCTGATGCTGCAACAGCATGCGGACCAATAAACCTAAAGTATTGCTCCACTATTCGCATACACATCACCTAAAGGTGGCCATAGTTACATACATACAAATATGGAGATTGATTGATGTACACACACAGTGTTAGCGCGAGGATATAAATTGCTTAATTACTGTGGATTATAGCTGGCCGATGCGGTATATATGTATATAGGGAACAGTGCAGTAGCGTTGCATAGAGGAGCATACGTATATGTCTCTAATGCACGCACATTTTCACAATTTTTCACAAACACACGCACAATTTATAGCCATAACAAAATGGCGAACCTGCTATAGACACATCATACACAAAGTCTAATAAATATAACTCACCTTCAATTTGTTTTCCGGCAGCAACTGCTGCTGCTGTGCTTAATGCCACACTTGCCAATGGTGATGTGGATAAAGCTGTGCTACCAAATTGTGGTAGTCCTGCGGCCGATGACATATACGCTGATGTTAATGAATTAGCATCCGACCCTATATTAAAATGGTTGATAGAGAAGATAGAGAAAAAAAAAACATAAAAGTTAATAAAACTAAAATCACGGTTAATGGAGATAAAAATAAGTTTAAACAAAATCTGTGGCTATACGCGCAAACAAAAGGCTCAACGAACCAAACAAGTAAAAAAAAAACAAATGTTTACACACTGCCGGGTTAGACATTAACTTCCGCACTAGTGAAGAAGAGCTTGTTCCTTTTTTTTTGTGACATAAAGGGTATACTCAAAGGAGGCTTGATGAGTGGGGTAGATGGGTTTATACGACTACGTACAGACGATATTACAGAGTTGAGCTATTTGTGCAACAACCCACGAGAAAACCATCAACACTCACACACACACATTCATGCAAGACACAGCATAACAACTTGACTTGAGTAAACACACAGACAAGAAAAAGACAAAATAAGAATGGAAACATCTAACCAAAACAAGGAAGTTAAGAGAAAAGGAAGGTTGTTTTTTTTAATTTCTTTTTGAAAACAAGTGCTTTGGCTTTGAAGTGATAGACTACTGCTATTCCAGGGCTGATTACGATACAACGAAGAAAGAATAGGAACTAGAAAGAATTTTGTATTACAATATACATATATGATGATGTAACATGTATGTAAAGAAAACCTCAGAGAGATCCTTCGAACCAAAAATGGAATCCTTGCTCTTAAAAACCACAGATTTGCTTTGAACAGGAAGTCAAAATGGTCATAAACGCGATGATTAAATTTCTTCATCAGGAAAAAAACTTTCTCCGATATTCAAAACTTTTATCATAAACGAATTATTCCACATACGCCACGCACTGACAAAAAAGGAAATTTCTTAACAGAGTTGGAAAAAATGATTTTTTTTAAAGTTATCATTTGATTTTTTTTTCTAAAATATCAACTTAAAATTACCATCAGTATTTTCCATATGATGAAATAGTTTGATTAGAAAATCTATTTTTGCTAACGAGATTTTAAGTGGAAAACCAATTTTTGCCAATTTTAGTAGAATTTCTTGAAAACTTGCATTTCTCAAAAAGGGTTTTCCAATAAGGGCTGGTAGATGTTAAGTGTGGAATATGACATTATTTCAATGCCAGCCTCAGCTTCTTACGGTGGCACGGATACAAGTGGTTCAATTTTCTATGAGTCTTCCGCATAGATTCGTCTAAATTTAAGATGGTCGATTGTGGTTTATCTGCATAGACATGCGACTTCAAGAAATCCCACAGGAAAAAGTTAAGCAGGGCCAAATCGCATTACCTTGGTGGCCAATTCACATCATCCCTGAGAGAGATAACGTTACCTTCAAATCAAGGCACGTAACACCGTCCTGATGGAACCACATGTCGTTTAGGTTAATATGGTTCAATTTGGGCCTTAAGAAATTAGTTATCATCGTTATGTAGCGCTCGGAACAATTACTCCGGCCGGATTATCACTTGGTGAACCTAGTGTGGGTTGGTGCTCTCCATGCAATTCTTGTTGTTAACACAGCAATTCATCGAAAAATGAGCCTCGTCACTAAAGACGATTTTTCGGCCAACGATTCGAAGCCCTGTCAGCGAACAAACGGCGTTGTCTATGGTCATGAATTTTGAGCTCCTCGGCCAGTTGGATATGTACGGGTGCAGGCCTAAGTCCTGATGCAAAAGTCGTTTAGTTGAAGTTTGCGAATGGCCCAGTTCTTGTACACGCCGATGAATAGGTTAGGTTAGGTTAACGTGGCTGCGGATTTAGAATCCACACACTTAGGCCAAGAGAAAGGCCCATTGTGATACCACATGAATCTAGAGAATTACTTCTAACTAGTCGAAGCATTTTGAGCTTTTTATAAAGCGAAGAAGATATTTAATATCCTTTTTAGTTAGTTTACTGGGATTATCAAAAGAGTAGTCCCCCAGATGAAGTTTGCGTCTGGGTGAAAGAGCAGGGCAAATGCATAAGAGATGAGAGATTGTTTCCTCTTCTTCTTCGTCCATGCAGCTCTTACAGAAGTCATTTGAGGCTACGCCAAGTCGTATTGCGTGTCTGCCTATAAGACAGTGTCCTGTAAGGACACCTATTAGGGAGCTTATATGAAGTCTCCTTTGAGATAACAAGACTTTAGAGCGCTTTAGGTCCAGTGAAGGCCATATGAGTTTTGTGGCTGCGCATGTTGGTAAGCTGTGCCACCAAGAATTTGCTATCGCAAAAGCTGTTTCTTTTAGCACGATGAATAGACTGCCTCGGGTTCTGCTGTACACTTTCACGGACCGCGAAGCGGTGATGTTCTCGGCCGAACTTGCGTTCCTTAAACGTATGGGTGTTGGCTGAATGTTTACTGAACCGGTCGTCTGAAATTTGGCCACCAAACGATCAAGAGTCGACTGTGTAAAATGTGCCCATTGTGCACAACGTTTCCGTTAGCGAACACTCATTTGGATAATAAAGTCTTATCATTTGAACATGCTGTTCAATCGTGTAACTTGCCATGATGATTTGGAATAAATACCAAACGAATAAACAAAAGGTTTGACAGATGTCAAAATAACAAAATGGCCGCTATGGCGCGTCAAAATCTTCCCACACCAATTGAAAACCCTTTATAAACAAATACAGATTGGATTTGGAATAAAATCAAGCACAGAATAAAATTATTTTGAAGTCACGAGATATCTAGAACCGAACTTTAATTTTTAAAAAATTTGTAAAGTTTGTTTATTAGATTTTAATTATTATGAATTCATTTTTGTAAAAATTTATAGTCGAAAACTATATTTTCTATAAGATGAAATTAAGTCGAAGCCATCATGGTATGATGGTTAGTGCGTTAGACTTGTTATAGTTTAGCTTAGAGTGTCCGTATGGGACCATTAAGTTAGTTGTAAGTTATGGATAATTAGGCAAGTTTTATGAATTTTTGTCTAGCTTTAAGATAGGTTAAGGATTGAATAAATAAAAATGAATTTGGAAAAAAAAGTGCGTTAGACTGACAAACCAGAGGTTTTGGGTTCAATCCCTGATGCTTGTGTCATTTAAAGTTTTTTTTCACGGCTACTCTTGCTTTCTCAAATGAGCCGTTCGGATTCGGCTTGAAACTGTAGGTCCCCCTCCCTCCCTGAGTACATTACCCACACACTGAAATAGTTGAGAGTTGTAAGTCACTAGACTTTAGCTCTTAACGGCCTGTTAAACCAACTAATTTATTTATTTTTAATTTTCTTGATTATAATTTAAAAATGCTTTCACTCAAGAACTTCCAGAAACCTATTAAAATTTTCAATTTCAATAATGTACTTGTAAAAATAAGTAATTGTAATGGAAAACATTCAATTACTAATCTATACATATAAAAGAAAGTCGTGTTTGTTACAACACTTATATAATTCGAGAACGGCTGGACCGATTGCCATGGTTTTTGATTTGTTGAATTTATTTGCGTCCCGAATAGCAGAATACATCTTAAAAACAATGAAAACTCGATAGGTGTAATGAATAGTTAATCATTTCAATAGATGCTGATTTGTTTATTGCATGTCAAAAATTTGTTGTCCAATCCTGTCAAATAGTGTAACAACTTTTTTTTTCAGATTATGGCCTGGTTGCTGAGACCTTTAAGCCACAACTTTAATTTTTTCTGAAGACATCATGCTTGCGTTCAGTAATTTATTTTTTGTAAAGTGTCTACAAAGTTCAGGTACAATAATTTTCGAAAATTATTTATTAATTAATTTTTATAGGTTGTCTATGATTTTTCTTGATAAGCTCTTCATACGTAGTGGTTATATGCTCTTTGAGCTATTGTCTATGTCTCGAAAGTTCAGGCACTGTTATTATATTTGGTGGTTTTATGCGAGTGCACATTTTAATAACAATGCCGCGTTCTAGAAGATCTAATCTTTCCCAGCGAAGCCGTAATGCAATTAGGCGACGGATTATCGCGAGTCAATTATCTGATGGAGAACGAGAAATTGCACGAGAACAGCGCCGCGTTAGTATTGAGCAAAGAAGGGCCTTAATTCGTGCTTCTCAAACAAAGAGAAAAGAGAGGCAGCCCGTGAAACGGCTAGGTTGAAACGAGAAATCATCGAGCTCATCGAGGAATAGTCGTCGAAGAAGAAATGGTTTAAGTATTGATTTGAATCAAGCAGTGTTTCTGTAGGATTGCACTATCGACTACAGCTTGCATCGTTAAGTTTGCATTGGTCCAATGGACGAAGTTTGCTGGCTTACATCGAATTCGCGTCAGCTCAAGAGATTCTGATCTTGAGGTGAATGAGGAGATCCATAACCAGACTTTGCTGTTGATAGAAGATATGTGTTACCTCATGGGCGGCAGTTTGTTTGTTAGGTTAGAAATGCCAGCGCCAGATTGCGGAATGAATGACGCATTTAATAGAGAATTGGAACATGAACATGAATATGATCCATATGAACTAATGCAATCAGTTCAAACGAATTTACCTCTGTTGAATCCTAAGCAGAGGGAAGCCTATGATACACTGATTAATGCAATTGATGATGGAAATGGCGGAAGACATTCCTCATGTCATAGCGGCCACATTGTTAGACGGATGCCGTACGGCTCACTCAGCGTTAAAATTGCCATTAAAACTTCAAACTACTGAACAACCGACATGTAACATTTCGAAACACTCCGCAATGGCCAAAGTTTTAGTACCATCAAAAATCATCATATGGGACGAATGGACAATGACGCAAAAACGCGCATTGGAAGCACTAGACCGAACATTAAAAGATCTGCTCAATGACTCGAGATGTTTTGGTGGTGCAATGATTTTGTTTTCTGGCGATTTCCTACAAACACTACCAGTCATTCCAAGATCTACTGCTGCCAACGAAATAAACGCTTGCCTCAAACATCAAATCTGTGGCGATATGTAAAGAAACTTCAACTGTCTGTAAATATGGGAGTTGCATTGTTGACTATCGGTAATGGCCGTTGACAAATCGAGCGGTTTGATTTCATTTCCTCCAAATTTTTGCAATTTTGTATCATCAAAAGACGAGATTAACAACAACGTATTCCCGGATATCATTGCTAACCACAAAAATACTAAATGGTTAAGTGAGTGAGCAATTTTGACCGCTAAAATATAGATGTAGATGACCTCAATTTTATAATTCAAAATAAAATCGTTCAAATCTATCGACTGTGTAACAAACGAAGAAGAAGCCACTAATTATCCAATTAAATTTTTAAACTCCTTGGATGGGCCTGGTTTACCACTGCACAATTTAAAACTTAAAGTTGGCTCGGTAGTCATCATGCTTAGAAATTTAAACCAACCAAAACTGTAATATGAACGCGTTTGGCGATAAGAAAACTGATGAGCAATGTGACTCATGCATCGATACTTAAAGGAAAATTTAAAGATGAGGAAGTTCTTATTCCAAGGATTCCGATGATCGTAACGAATTCAATTCCTGATTCGTCTTAGCTTCGCCATGACGATCAACAAATCACAGGGCCAGTCCTTGACTATTTGTAGCCTCAATCTGGAAAATGCATGTTTTTCTCATGGTCAATTGTACGTGGCATGCTCATATCATATTGATTAATACCATCTTTCTTCAATTTAATGAGGTCTTCTAACAGTTGGCAGTCAGAGAAACTTCTCGGCTTTGATGGAAAAATGCACTGCTGGGATAAGTTGGTAATGTGAAGAATAATATAATCTGTAGCACAAAGTGTTGACAAAAACTGTGGTTTGTGATTTCTTCACGAAAACCTTGGAATTATGCAATTTACAAATGTGATTCTAACATATTTTTTATAACAATTTAGGTCGTAAATACATAAAAAGAAAATGATCTCAGGATATGAGGTCCAGTCTTACCTCGAAAGCAATATTTTAATGTAGAATTATTGCATTTTAAAAAATGTATTGTCAAAAAGCCTCTCCAGTGGTTTTTGGACCAACAGTATGATTGGAACTTATCAATTCGCAAATGATACTGGTGAAGTGAATGGTTAGCGTTACTGAGTAATAATGAAGGATAATTTTAGTGTCAGAATTAGAAGATATATTTATTTGTATAACGTCTATTTCTTGGGATGATTCCCAAGTTTAAGTTAAAGTGTAAAATTTTAAGAAAACTTTGCTAAAAGCACTATGGAAGAAGTTCAAAACTGTGGAGTGCAATCTCTAAGGCTGTACATTTGATTTAATTAAATTAACTTTCACAATTGATGTTGCTCCCATTCACATAAAAGGAACTAATTTTGAACTAATCTAACTAAACTTATTTTCAAAAATTCCTAGAAATAAAAATTATAAAAAAGTATTTTTTCAAAATAGAACGATGAAGAATGACAAGTTTCAAGGAACCTTTCTGTTATATTCAAAATTTATAGGTCATTTCTAGGTAAACTTACTTTAGCTTATTAAGCTTAACAGTTTATATTCTCATTTACCTATCCCCAATTGTGCTACTTCTCAATTCTTCTTAATTTGGAAATTAGAAAACTAAAATCAGTTTTAACTCATTCCTGGCGCTGCGCTGGCTATTCAAATTGGACTCTGGCCAATCTCCACTGTATAAATATAAACTTACTGGATGAAAATTTCAAATGTAGCAATTTACATTGCTTTTCAGTTGGTAAGTTATTCTAAGAACTACGCTCGAGAGAAGTTTAAAAAAATCGTCCTTTTTTACAGCGAAATTGAAATTTTCAAAAAAAAAAAAAAGAGAAAAATATTACTTCGAGTATACCTACTTACTCAACTCGACTAAACTCAGCTTGTATACGATGAAAGAAGATTAAATTCTAAGTTATTAATGAAGAACTTTCAATTCTCGATATGGAGAGAGAAAGAACAAAAAAAAAATACAGTGTGATAAAATAATGTGCCATCAGGAGAAGAAGACCAAAATGAAATAATGAAAAAAGAAAGTCCTTGCACTCAACCAACCATCAGGATTGAAAAATATAATCTCTTTCTCTCGTTTCTTTACTTTTCCTCTTTGAATTCGCATGGATACTGGATACTGGACACGACAGGACATTCGACATTCCTTAGCTTTCAATTTATATTGTACTATTAAATCTACATGCAAAATCACTTGAATCATCATCATCGTCATCATACAGATTTAAAATAATTTCATTGAAAGAGGAAAAGGATATTATTATTTCAATGCTTCCGGGAATTGAATTACATATTTAATTTCTGCACTGTTTTGTTCTCCTTCTTTAAGTGTGGGTCGTCCTTTTGTGTGTGGGAGTGTTCATTATAGATTAAAAAAAAATAAAACAATGATTTCCTTTTGAATGGGTCCAGTTCAACTTGAACATGTCGTGAAAGTAAAAGTAATTGCAGAAATGTCCTTAAAATAAAGGAAGTTTCAGCTTTGTAATTCTGTCATTAAAGGTATGAGCCTACAAGTTCTGGTGTTTCCCAATAAGTCGTAAAAATAAAATACATTACGTTGCTTTTAAGAGCTTGAAATTTTAAAAGGAAAGGACATACTTCTGTTGAAAACCCATATTTATGTCATTTTTGACTCCCTTTTGTGGTAAAAGGGAGGTATTAACTATTATGTATTTTTTTAAGTCATAGTCTGAAGGTTCAGGCCAGTCAAGCCAAAAAAGCCAGAAACCAGATGGGATGCATTAAATTATTATTTATTTATTTCGAATTCTTTATATATTTCTTTTCAATCCTTAGCTAGCCTTGTAAAGAGTATACCGTGTACCTACCCTTCTTGTGGGCTCTAGGGATTTTGACTTTTTCCTTACCTTTCTTTGAGGTCAAAGTCGTGTATACTGCATAGTATCGAACGAAGCACCGCACACATAAAATGAAATTTATATTTCTCATAAAAATCGTTCAATATTTTGCGTTGAAGAATTTTTGTTCTGGGTAGTTTGGTATTTTTTTATTTTTATCATTTTCCATTTTGAAAGACAGTGGCAATCTGGGCTAAAAGGATGTGAAAGGAAAGTTACGATTTTTGTGTTTTCTTTCTTTCTTCCCTTTTTTTTGTTACCTTTTTTCCACCTCTTGCATCTAAAGTAAAAGTATCGTTGGTTTTATAGCCCCTGCCCAGCCGATATTACCATCAGTTCTGTCTAAGTTGTTATTAGATTTCATTTCTCTTCGATGATATAAAAAAAACAGGAAGACGAAAGTGTACCATAGTCAGGGTAGGATTTGCAGGAGTTTTGGGATAAAACTTGTCAGGAGCATACATTTCAGGCAAACTAACATCCACTGATTTAAAGCTAATTAAATAATTTGAAAATTGTCAAGTTTCGGTTCTAGGTTTCCTAATTTTTTGTGTCTATTCCTTTTAAAGGTTTCAATGGTTCTTAAACAGGGCCTTACAATAATAGTTTCTAGCTTGATATTTCAAAAAAGAGTATTTAAATGGATATTAATTATATTGTAAAAAAGAACATTACACATTTCGGAGTGTTCGTTTTCGACATGTTCATGAATTCCATCTTAAAGATATCAAATCTTTAAATTGGCATAGGCCCCATCTTTTATGTGGCCTCAAAGAAGAAATTCTAAAGGTGTTAAATCTTAAGATCTCGGTAAACATTTATGACAACCTCTTCGTGAGGTTTGTTGATTGTGTGACTCATCAACGTCATCCACATAAATATATTCCAATTTCAACGATTACAATCGTTCTCAGGAAGTCACAGACCTTCAGCGACATGGCTATTGTTAGAAGATTTTCAGATTTTCTTCAAAGAAGCAAACGGTTTCGATTCTTTACACTATGAACTTGTCCAAACAGTTCCAAATTGTACACCAAGAAGTTGCTAACTTCGACAGTCAAATGTTACACCATTTTTGTCTTGAGTTTTAACAATAAAAATAAATATTTCGTTCCATATTTATTAATGGCTTAATTAAGATGACAGCTCCAAAAGTGACAGCTATTCATGTAGAAAGCTTTTTTAAATGAAACCTCTTATTTGAAATTCCTTTATAATCACTTACGTCGTTTGTAATCTTCATTGAAGCCTGAAACCACCCCCTCTCCCCCCTAAGCTACGTTAAGACTTTCTTGATTTTTCTATTGCTTCCTTTTTTTGAATTTAACAAAATCCGCTCCTGGTCAAAAATGTTTGTTGTAAAACGAATGACTAACGATTTTTCATTGTTAAAGGTTGCCAAGATAAAAATAAGGACGAATCCAGAGGAAATCTCAAGAGCTAGTAAGATAAAACCAAAGAAGATAGAAAAGAAAAGAAGAAAGAAAGTTACAAAAAAGAAGAAGAAAAAAAAACATATCATTTACGATTGTAATCGGGTCAAAATGCGGACCGCATTGATTGTGCCTAGGAATTTTTAATATTTCATTAAATTAAGTGGTCGATCTTTTATCTTTGCTTTTTTTTCCCCCTCTTAACAAAAAAGAATGTTTATTTAAACTTTTATGTCTGTGGGTGTGTGTTTTTGATGCTTCAATAAGCATCTTATTTATGTTATTATTATAGGGATTTGGGAGGGAGAATACAAACATATACATACATTAAATTCATAGTTTACTACGTGTTGTACAAACTATGTTATTGAAATTCTTGATGAAATTAAACTAAATTGAGAGAGTATTTTTATAAATTGATTGTATATTTATGATTTCACTTTATTTAATCTGTTATGAGATGAAAGTTGTTAGTTCTCTTATACCTACACACTAAACATACATACATACAAATGGTAAAGATTTTAGGAATTTCAACTATAATTTTAATTGAGATTTTTAGAATTTAGTTTTTTTCTGATTGCGGAATTATTTTAATTAGTTTCATAATAAAATTAATTTTAATGTTTTAAATAGTTGTAGAACTAATGTTCAAAGTTATTTATTGAATTTTAAAGGATACGAAGTGGAGTAGTGTAAATAGTGGTTTAAATACTTGACTTTAAACTTGTAGGTGTGAATTTGGAACACAACTCTATAGTGAGATTTCTTTTATAAATATATCATTCCTTGTGATGAGATGAGATAAATCTTTTAACCACCCTAGCTTTACAAATTTGTGCATAAGAAAAAAATTCTTTTGTTTCTTGCAATGTTCAATGCATTTTGATGAGTTTGAGTAAAATCCTACCTCAAAATTACTAACGTAAGGCTTTTGAGATATTACCTTTTAAAATTTTAAAAAATACATAAATATAAAATACGTTTTTTTATGAAGTAGACTTTTTCAATAAAATGCATGATGATTTTCAAAATCTTTAAACCTCTTTTTAAATATTTAAAAAATTCAAATATTTATAGTATTTCATTTTATTTTCGAAAAAACTTTATAAGTTATTTTATTGCACCTGTCTTAGAAAATTCTGAAAGAAGCACTTAACTTTTTGTGCCAAAACAGGGGTTTAACAAAATAAAGCAAAATGACTTGAAAGCAAGTTTCATTCTTGCAACAAATCCGTTTTTGAAATACATTGGAAAATATAACAATAATAATAAAATTATTTATTTTTAAATGTTGTGCAGATTGTTAAAAATCAATGTTAACAATGCGTACCTAAAATTAATTTCAAAACCATAAAAGTTTAAATTTAGAGTTGCCTAAAAATTCATTTAGAGTAAAGTGAAGACCAATAGACAATGAAAATTTAGATAAATTTAGTAGGATACTAAAATAACAAGACCAATGATTTGTGTTTTGTTACATCATCCCCAAATTTCGTATGCCTTTACTTAGTTCCAAAAACACTGTTTTTGGTTCTATAAGCATTTTTGAATTTCAAAATTAAAAACAAAGAAGAGGCTGGGATGCGACACGCAGATAACTTTCCATCCCGTCTGTCGATTTGTCTTGCTTAAAAGTTTGTTTATATGTACTCGTATCAATTTTACCAAACTTGCGTACTATTTTTTGTAGATTTTATTTTTTACGAAAAAACGGATTGTTGGATTTTTATATAAAAATTACTGAATATCGAAAACAATATTTTCTAAGAAATAAAATTAGTTTGAAGCCAATATTTCAAAATTTTGATAAGAGTCGAAAATCATTTTTTACCAACTTTTGTCAATTATTTGTAAAAAACTGTCAATTCCATTTCTTTTTAAGTTTTGCTGAATGTTGACAACAATATTTTTTGAAAGATAAAAGCAACTTAAAGCCAATATCTCAAAGTTTTGAAAAGTTTTTTGAGTTGAAACTTTTATAAATTTTTTTAGGGTTTTCATTTTAGTAAAAAAAAACTGTCAATTCGGTTTTTCTCAACATTTTTCAGAATGTTGGAAACAATATTTCTTATAAGATAAAATAAGTTTGTAGCCTTAATATCAAGTTTTTGAAAAGATATTTGAATCGATATTCAATTTAAACCAACTTTAAATAATGTTTTGTTTTTAGATTTTTATTTTTTATAAAAAAAACTGTCAATTTGATTTTTCTCAAAATTTTATCAGATGTCAAAAACATTATTCATCGTTGCACAAAATTGTTTTGGAGATGAAAACATATTTGAGTCGTAAAATTTTGGAGGTGACAAAGTTTTTTTGATTTATAAAAAAAACCGTTAAAAAGGATTTTTTTTTCAAAAAATATACTTCTTTGAAAGCACGTTACTATATATTACTAGCGGCTCGGTACTTGCTTCGCTACGTATGAGGAATAGTAATATAAAAAATGATTATTGAGTTCATTTATTCAAACAAAAAATGTTTTTAATTGCTAGCTATTTAAAAGTCCAAAAAACCCAAATGATATATATAATATATGTATTATATTTATCAGCAAAGATTAAAAACTAAAAAAAAAAAGAAATGCGTACTCTAGTCTAAAACAGTTGGATAAACAATATTTTCAGTTTTTACATTTTGAGCATGAATAAATAAACAGTAGGGTGTACCGACTCTGAAACAGGCAACATAAAGTTGGCCATGTGAAAAACATGATTCCTCCAAATTGACACCACAAACGTAAAGTGTTTGCCCTTGGGCCTTATTTATGAACATCGCAAATGATAAACGCACAAGATATTGCAATCTTTTGAATTCAAATGGCATATCAGTTGGAATTATAAGGATACGCGGTATCAAACACACTTCTCCTTTTCATCTACCAGTTAAGATTGTAGCTTCAATAAAATTTGGCAATAATTTTTTCACTACCAATCTGGTGCCATTACACAGTTTTGGTGGATTAATGTTTCGCAATAATATAATCGAAGAACCAATTTCCAGATTCAAGCAATGCAGTGATACCAGCCGGTTGCAACGAATTTAAAAATTCAATTGGATAATTCATTGCCTCATCTTGATTCATAACATTATCAATTGATTTACATGTCGTTACTAAATTTGGCTGTTTCGCTTGAATTTAAAAATTAATGTCATTGATATGAATGTTTTTCGGCACTAAAATGGTGCATTCTCTCAACCAATCATGATTTCTCTAATTCTGAAGAATATTCAGAAAAACACATTCAATCAACTCATCTATAGATTGCGCAATTGTACACACAATTTTCGGTAAAGTGATCAATCCGTTGGTACTGTCGATTGGTATCTTGCCATCACCAATTTCTAACAATTGTTTTGATAACTCAGGGGCAGTTGCATCATTATGTAAGAGAATACGCATATTAATGTTCAATGTCAATTTTAGTACATATCTCAAAAGAACTGATGACTTCAAACAGGCATTTATTTCATCAGCAGGAGTTGATCGAGGAATGATAGGCAATATTTGACGAAAGTCCCCTGACAGCAAAATCAGAGTACCACCAAAACAGCTGTTGATTGCCGCGTAAATCTTGCATTGGTCGATTAAATGCTTCTATTGATTTTTTATTCGCCATTGTGCACTCACCCCATAAAATGATTGACGTTAATCGCAGAACTTTTGCCATAGCAGAATTGCTCGAAATATTGCAAGGTGGACTTTCAATCACCCGTACATTCAATGGCAATTTTAATGCATAGTGTGCGGTCCGACCACCTTCTAATAATGTAGCAGCAATTCCCGAAGATGCAAGTGCCAATGCAATTTTCGATTTCAATTGAATAGTCGCTAAAAAAATCAATGATAGAACGAAAGATATCATTATATTCGGTTGTACAAATAAACGTATGTAAATCATAAGAATTGAACTCCTACTCACGTTACAATTCACGATCAAAAAAATCATGTATCTCACGATTGGTTGCAGTCATACACAACTGTGCTAATCCTTTATTTACAATCGTTAGACACATCAATTATTATTACAGCTTCGTTGTACATTTCCAAGGTAATCACCCAATCGGGATTTCTTTAAGTATTAGTACAAATTGTTTCTATATTGGAGTTAGGAAAGATGTTGATTTTACACCTTTTCAAGGATTTTTTTAAAATTTTCTTTACGTACAAACCTTCTCTGGACTTCCACGAATAATTCAAGACCAAAATCAGCCAAACTGGTAAAGAAATTGTTGAGTTATAACATTACAACGAAAAGTGGCATTGATTTTTTTATATATAGATTTAATTCAAGTCCTTAGCGTTTTTGGTTCGTAAAATATTTAGGTTTTACCACCTTTTTTTTAAACTGCTATGGTAAAAAAACCACCCACGCAATTTTCTTGAGAGCCCTTTCTGCATCTTTTTGCCTTATTATCTGTATAAAAAAAATTGTTCGAAATCGAGATCTCTTCTGGTTCTTGAGCTATGGAACACGAAAAAAACGTAGCGAACGTACGGACGTACGAAGGTACGTGCACACGCACGCACAGACATCTTTCTAAAAATCTTTTATTTCGACTCTAGGGACCTTAAAACATCGAGAAATGTCGAAATTTTCAATTTGACAAATCGGACAAATTACAGTAGCTTCCTATGAGATGTTAAAAACCTGATGTGATAAACGAGGTTTAAGGCGTGTTTCGAATATGGGGTAATTTAATCGTTTAAAAAAGCTGTTCACTTGTGCAGTTTTTACTTTATACCTTTTAAACGAAAAGATATCTAATAAAAAATTCCAACAATTGAAGATCGTATAAAGTATTAATGCCATTTTGAAATGATGCTATTTTGTCAATCAAGTATAAATTTGTGAAATGGACACCTTTAGGCAATTTACAATTAGTTAAGAATTGTAGTCTTATACCAAAATTGGGTGTTATTCTTAAATTGTTTGAATCCTTTGCCTGTGACATTTTTTATAAATTGTTTTTCTCTCAAATGTGAAGACTCAACAAGGGTTTAAGAAAAAAATCAACAATCACTTATTTTTTATAATTCTCCACCTTTTGTTTGGTTTCATACTCTTAAGTCGATTGCATCTTTACAGACATAAGAAACGTATTTGACAAATTAAGTCATAGAATTTATCTTTATAAATTAAGTAAAATTAGACTTAAGGACCATTTTTCTATATGAATTTTATCATATATTAAAGATAGATATTTGTGTCAATTTAAAGTCAATTTTGGTGGTCCACAAGGGAGTCACCTAAGTCCATTGCTTTTTAAACTCTTACTCTTTTTGAAATCAAGTTTTTTTGTAATTACTTAGCTTTTCTGAGCAAGCTTCATGTCAAAAAATGTGTCGTGTAAAAATAAACTAAATTGTAAAAAAAGCTGAATTTTCAAAACTCATATCTCAGTTTTAAACGAAAATAACTTGTTTTATTTTTTCATATTCTACTCGACTAATGTAACTCAATCAAATATCGTGTGGAAACAAAACTTCATAGTAAAAGCACACTACTATACGTAGTTTTGAATATTTTCGTGCTTATACATATCTATGTAATTCTAAAAATATAATTCCAATTTGTTTTTTGCTCTAGGGGGAATAAAAATATCATATTGAAGATTGTGTATGCTTCTACGAGCAAGTTCTGATGTGAGAGTCCCTGTAGACTTTGAAATTAATTAACTTATTTATTTTGTCACTTTTGGCGGGAAAATCTACTTAGTTTGCAAGTGTGTTATAAATTTTATAAGGATTTGTACTGTAAACATAGATCAACTGAAGGTTTCTATACCATCAGTAAAATAATCTCTCAAAAAGCTTATATATAAATAGAAATGCTTTGCTCTAGACTTAATTTCTATTTTCAATAAATGCACATATTGATCTAGTACATACTTCAACCTATAACTAAATATAAAATAAAATAACTTAGAAAGAATTTTGCTCAATTCAATTGAAACCAATTAAGTTGACTAAACTATAGGATACTTTACCAAGCCATCATAGTACCAGATTCCAAATCCTTACTTTTCAATTTCAATTTTAACTTTATTTTAGTTTCTTTTCATTTTTGTATGCTAAATGGCGCCCAACTGTAACTCCTCGACGAACTTTTCACATTTAATGTATAGGATTGAACTACACTAAGGCATAGAAAAGTCAAAAGTTCAAAACTAACTTTGATTAAGATTTATATGAAAAATGATGTAATGGTCGACATGGAAAGGATATCCCATAAGCAAATTTATCCTCTTACAACAGCATACCATCCATAAGCACACAGCATATACAATATAATACATATAGACTATTATAACTCGTATAACATAGCCTCAAGTCAATGACTATAGTTTTGTTGAATGTCCAACTGAAGAGGAAGTTCTACATTATTCTATCGACAACGACCAACGACGACGACCGAAGACCGACCCCATGTTGAGCCTCTTTTCCTCTCCACTCTATGTTGATGATGTTTAACACAAAAATTTCAATGGAAAATATAAGCGAGTCCTTCAGCTGGTATTTATGTGTGTCTACTGTGTATGAGTTTGTGGAGACTGGAGATAGATTAAGCGAGATATGAAGATGAAGTAGTGTGGAGAGGCTGAAAATTTGAATACAAAGTTTACACAAAGGATAAATGAAAATTCATTTTAGTTTAAATCCTTTTCGTCAGCCGGTCATTTTTATTATTTCCTTTTTTTCCTATTAGTTCTCTGTTGGCTGTTGCTCCTTCTGAGGCTTGCTGAGGCTAGGGCTGATTTTTGGAAGGAAGAAAGGAAAACAGATGAAATACAAGCACAAATGATTTGGCTTGGAATCTTTCAGATTAAATTGAGGGCATGGATTTTTGTTATTTACTGCTACAAGAAAGTTCAACTCTATGACGATAGTGAATTAGTTGAAGATGGAATTATAGAAGTACAAATAGGATTTGTAATTAAATTGACACTGTACATGGCTTTTTTACTGTTTGAAATAGTTAATGAATTAAAGACTTTTAAATATGTACCTAGTTTAAGCTAACTTTCATATGAAAAAAGAAACTTTTTTGAGGGTTTTGACATTATTGGAAGATTTTTTGGCGACTTTTATTTTATATAAGAATAGATATGCCTTGAGATAAGTAAGGTTAGGGTGACTGTTAAGGGAAAACTAACACACACTAATTGTTGATCCCTTGTGATACTACGTTGATCTTAAGATCTACCTTACTCGTTGAACAGTAAGAGCTAGCTATGCTATAAAGCTTTTGAGACAAAAGTGTTGAAATCTTTTAGATCACTAGGATCACTATAGTAAAAGTCTTAAAAGTAGAGTTGTGACATAGCATATTATAAACAAAGAAATTAAGACGCTATCCCCTCTACTTTGGGAGCTCCAAGTCAAAAAACATGGTCTTTACCCATTAACTTCCTGTAACCTAAGGAAGTTGCTTAGAGCGTTTAGTATCAAGCATTATTCAAACTAGTTTAATTGATCGACAAGTTATTGTACAGGGTTTTTAAATTGGCGGGCGTAGATTTGGCGCCCCGTAGAGTCCATTTTGTTTAAATTACATTTGTCAAATCACCTGTACGTTCAAGCAACGCAAGATCGGCGGAGTGCCGAAGTCCAAAAAAGTGTTCGGCAGAACGCGAGGCAGTCTATTCCTCTTCGTGCACAAGAACTCGGCCTTTCGCAGACTTCAACTTGACGAATTTTGCGTCGGGACTTTGGCCTACACTCGTACAAGATCCAGTAGCTCAACGTTCATAACCATAGACAAAGCTTTTTGTTCGCTAACTGTACTTGGAATCGTTTGGAAGTCGTTTGATTTTATGGCAACTTGACTATCTGAAAAGATGCGTATGTATCAAGTTGATCGATATCAAGTTTTCTCTGAGCTAAGATCAGGCTGTTTCGATGGTAAGAAGTTCTGCCTAGTACATGCTACAGTGATTGGGAAGACGAAATGACAGACATAGGCTTAGTCTGTTGGAACACATGATTCCCAAAACCAATGGTTAACTATTTGATTCTTCCGAATAAATAATTTCATAGTTCACTTAATTATAACGTAGTACCCGTGGTGTGATGGTTTGTTCGTTATAATATCATGCTAGAGGTCTAAGGTTCAAACCCTGCCTGTGTCATCTAAAATTTTTTTTCACGGATAATGTCTCTGGCGAGATTGAAAAATTCTTCAAGAGTAATTCTTGCCATGAATAGTGCTTTCTAAGCCGTTCGGATTCGGCTTTAAACCTCCATCCCCAAAAACATTACACGCACACAGGCCCTAGTTTACAACCTTATTTATTTATTTAATATTATTAGAACAAGACAGAACAATATGTTTTTATTATTAAACAATATTTAAAAAACAATGTAAGTTTGATGGCCACAGGTTAAGTGATACTCTCTTTATGGATTTGACTCAAGACTTGGCAATACTAAGTTAACAATTTAAGGAGACTCTTTCGGTTTTAAAATCATTTCGACTTGAAATCGAATAACAATAAAAAGAATGAAGAGACCCACACGATATACAAAGATATGAAGGCTATGGTTAAAAATAGTTCACTTAGTTCTTCGAATGCATTATGATGTTTTTAATTACATCCTCTTTTTTTTTAACTTAAAACCAATACTTGCTGTATTAAGAGGAAGACTAAAATTAAGTCATAAAATGGCTTAAAATCTTTGGAATATAAATTTTAAGTACGGGGCTGAGCCTTAAAGAAACTTATACGAGTATTTTTATCTTGAAATCAAAAAAATGGTTTTCAAATCCTGTCTCATAAAAACATTCGTTTCAAGACAAAAAAAAACACATTACTACCGCAGATTCTTAAACCGAAAACCTATAGCTATAGCGTCTTATGTGAGTAAAAAGTCAGTAACTTTTAACCGAAGAAGAAGCAAATAGCCTTTTAAAATTTTAATCTCGCTCAAATACCACTAAAGCTTAAAATTTGCTTTTTGTACTTCTTCATATCCTATCCATTGCAGGATCTGTATGTGTAGGATACTTTGGCATCATTTAAAGTAACAAAAACAACAATAACGACAAGAAAAACCATCAACGAATGCAATTTTGTTATGTGTGCATGTGAATGGCAGAGAGTATGATGGGTTATTGGGTTGTGTGTGTGTGTGTTTTATATATCCTTTTTGCTTTTTTTTTTGAAAGGATATCCATGATGACCATGCACTTTTAATGGAGAGTAATTACGAATGAACTCTTCCCACGCTAATAGCTATTTTATTAGAACACAACCAACAATAACAACACTAGCAAAAAAACAACGTTATATAAACGAGACCAGTGAACTGATGCAGCATTCATCTCAAGCCAAACAAGAATAACACAACAAAGTACGAACATCATCTGCAGCAAGGATACGAGTAGTTATATACCAACACATTATTTTTTCGTTAAACCATATATACCACCATCAGAGTATCATTTTTCGTTACTTTCTTTTTGTTGGTTGGCAAGCGTTGTGGAAAATATTCGATGCACAATTTTAAGGACCAAAAAAAAAAAATTGTGGAAATGAAGAAGCAATCACAAAATAAACACTATCCACAGGAAATGCAACGTTTTAATCCTTGCTTTTGGAAATCATAGATAACTTTCATACTTAAATTTTTATTAAAGCTCAGAAGTATTGTAAAGTCAGGGTGTTGAAGAAGAAGAAAAGCTTTTAAGCGCAGTAGCATTATTTTAGCCATTGTCATCAGCAATATCACGTTAGAAAATTTGGTTGGATATTATCATCCCACTGAAATTAAAATTGTTCATATGGAACTTATCCTAGAAAGAAAATGGAACACCATTGAACAGGAAGTATTGGCTTACAGTCTTCTAATTACGAAAAATGAAAGAAATTTAAATCAACTCCAAGGTTGATTATAGATACTTCTTAAACTCATAATATAACGACGTTGAATGAATGAATAATAATCATTTCATGGACGAAAATGGAAAAAACCATCTCAGAAAGTATTTGCTTAAATTGTAGACTTTTCTGCTGAATTATTGAAAATAGGGAATAAACATGTGTCATGGTAGGAAGTTAAAAGAAGGCAGCAAATGATCTCAACAATTTGGTTGCAAAGGCCATAACCTCTAGTTTTTGTGAAACAAGATGACACCAATTCGTTTTTTTGTTGACGAAATAGAACAGCAGTTCAAGAAACAAGAAAAATTGAATTAGCTCAATAGATATTCACCTCCAAATCCTAAATGCCTGTGGTTTGGTGATTAGGTTGACTTCCAAATCCAACCCCAGGAGTTGTGGAAATATTTCAGCTCAGGTTAAGGATACAAAGATGTAAATAATAATTGCTATCCACCTAAATTAGATTGAATACCTTCGTTGTGTATCAATAGTCTGGCTGCTAATATTTAACTGCTATAGTGTCAAATTCTTGAGACTGCAGGAGCTGACCGTGACTTGATCGTTTAGAAAAGTCCTTAAACCTTCAATCTAAAACTTGGAAAATCTTTAAAATCAACGAAAAGTGACAGCAGCACAAGGAAGAAATATCAAGAAAAAGAAGACCTCAAATCTCTTAGCTTACAAAAGTGACATTTATTAGTTGGGGCCCTTGTCACGGGAAAGTAAGTGCATTTAACCATAAATCATACTTTGTTAATGTTTATTACGTCCAAATGGTCCCTTGTTGAAGATTATATCGATTTGGGACATAAATCTTCAAATCTATTTTAGGGAATTGAAAAAAAGAAAGCAGATGAGGGTTGGTGCTGGATACAAGAATAAATAAGGAGAAGAAGATAGAATAATAGCAAAGATGAACAAAACAAAATGTTGGAAGTAAATGGGACAGTAAATAACTGTCTCAAAAATCAATTATGTTATTGGTTTTCACATTTGTAGAGTACAAACAAAAGTACAAAAATACATTCAGCACTTTTAGAAGAAATATGTGTTTGAATTAGGAAAAACCCATTTCGAAATGTACGAAAATCGCCCAACAACTTCTTCATAGAAACAGATTGAAGAAATAATCTACGTTCACTATTTTGTCTCATATTAAAAAACATTGCAATCACGTCTTTTGAAACACATTTGATACGTAGAACTTTTATGTCCTGTGTTTCCAGCATTCATGAATCATATGTGAATATGAAAAGTGTTCTCCTTTGCTACTGTTCTACATTTCTACAAAAATTGATTCAATTCAGGATTCGATTGAATTTAAAGTAAACTTGTTTTTTATAATCGAAAGTATCAAATTGTTACAGTAAGTTACATATTTTGAAAATGGAGATTTAGGTTCCGGGAGTGAATCAGATTATTATAAACCAACCAGAAATTGACTTTAACACGTCGTATGCAATTTTGGAAAAAGAAGATGATAAAGAACAAGGTTTTGGTAAGCTTCAAATAAATTAAGACATCGGACCAATGCTTTGCCTTTTAATATAAAGATTAAGCACTGAAGTCTCACAGTGGCATGAAGAAATTCAACCATTATGGAAAGAGAAGTTTTTTCGATTCTCTGGCATTCACGGAATTGAAGTCCTAATAATGAAAATGGCAACATTTATTTCATAGTGAACCTTGTCAACGATAATTACTGCACTGGGGTAATATTGGAAACGTTTTTGAGAAATCGAAAAACTGACTTTTGAAACAACAAGAAAAATTCTTGAAAAGCTTCCACCATACGTGGACAAAAATTATAGAATTGCCCAACAAAAGGATGGACGCATTACTGTGCTAAAATAACATGATAAATGTTATGTCCTTCTGCCATCTATTTGCCATATAGCTAAATCATCAGCAATAAGACGATGGAAAGGCGAAAAATTTAAACCGAGAGCCGTTATAGACATATCAGAGCCAATAGCTGCATTTCATTCGCAGTTAAGAAAAACCCTCGAGTGGTATAGAAAAGTTGTTGTAGACCTTTTGTTCCGCGTTGCAGTTATTAATGCAAGATGCAAAAACATACGAATATCCAATATTACGAGTTCAAGAAATGCTGTTGAAAGTATTGCCTGCTTCTTGAAAATTTGCAAGACACATCTCAAGAATTACTCTAATAATACTTCGTACAGTACTATCTCAGGGAACTACTAGGTTTCATTTCCAATGTTAAAATATTGTATTCTAGGTAATTATTTTTGCTTCAGGACTTGGACTTGCACCCGTTCAAGATCAAACTGACCCAGGAGCTTAAAGTTCATTAGTAGAAAACGCCGTTTGTTCGCTGACTGGGGCTTCGAATCGTTTGGAAGAGGATACAAATTTTGGCCGAAACATCATCTTTAGTGACGAAAAATGTGACCGTAGAGATGTGTTTTTTGACAAGTTTCTATGTTGGCATAGAATAATGTTCTATTAATAATACTAACGTATTATAATAATTGATTCACGAACCAAGGAAACACGGGACCGTCATGAATCATCAAAAATATGATTTTTTGGACAGTGAACTTCGTGGAACTTTCTAAGACTGAAAAGGAACACTTCAAGTCATTTTGAATTTAAAATGTATGCAATGAGTGATTTGATGCAGGCAATGCTACGGTAATGGACTAGCCTCTAATTGGGACTTCTACAAAGAATCCCTAAGAATCTGCAAGGAGCCACTAAGGAAATCTAAGCGATCTTCTTGACGATCCTTCTGTATCATGATAGAAGAAACTTCTGAAGCCCCTAGGTTAAGGAAAATTCTTTCAACTAATCCAGCTATGCCAAGCTGCTTGAAAAATACAGACGGCTCCTGGACAAATTCAAGTAATGAATCACTGAACTTACTATTGGACACTCACTTTCCTGGTAGTTCTCTTACCGAAACTTGCAACAGTTTTATACGTTCAAGTTCAAATACAACGTATCCACAAGGTCTGATCACAAGGGATAAGCTACAATGGGCTCTCAGCAACTTCAAACCATTTAAAGCTACAAAAGACTTCTGAAATAATTGCACCAATCCTTGGGGCAATTTTTACCAGCTGTCTTTACCTGGTCTATGTTCCCTCGGCATGGAGAGAAGTTAAAGTTGTTTTTATACCTAAAGCAGGTAAATGCTCCCAAGTCAATCCTAAAGATCTACGAACTATAAGTCTATCATTATTCCTTCTTAAAACCTTGGAAAGATTGATTGATATCTATTTCAGGGCACGTATCGATACAAGCCTTCTGTCTTCGTCTCAACAGTGGAAACAGCGATACACACTTTAGTACGCACCATCGAATATTCCCTACTTCATAAAGAGTTCACTATGGTTGCTTTTCTTGATATCGAAGGTGCCTTTAACAACGTGGACACATCTGCAATCACATCTGCACTGACATCTCTAAATGTAGAGAGTTCGCTTAATGCTTACTAGGAGAATAATTAACTCAAAACTGGGCAACTCTTCTAGCAGACGATTCGTTAGTAGAGGGACACCGCAAGGTGGTGTTCTATCCCCTCTCCTATGGAACCTAGTGGTGAATGAAATCCTAACTAGTCTGGATGCGGAGGGTTTCAGAGTGATAGCCTATGCGGACGCCGTTCCTATAGCAGTTTCAGGAAAGCATTTTGGCATCCTAAAAGAACTCTTACAAAATGCCTTGGACAGACTAATACTTTGGGCTGATCGGTGTGGACTGGGTGTTAGACCACACAAAACCGATTTGGTCTTATTTTCGGAAGAGATACAAAATTCCATTTGTCAACCCTCCTTACATTAAAGGAATCCAATTAAAATTCTCAGACGAGGCTAAATACCTAGGTCTTGTCTTAGACAAAAAACTAAATTAGAAACGCAACGTACAGGAAAGAGTCAAAAAAGCTACTGTAGCTCTCTTTTCTTGCAAAAACGCTATTGGTAATAAATGGTGGACTGCTTTAGAGAAAGGTATAAGCTAAATAAAGTCCAACGTTCAGCTTGCCTATGTATAAGCGAATCGCTTCGCACGACCTCGTCTGCGGCACTAGACACTTTGCTCTACCTTACACTTCTTGACATATTTAGCAAACAAATAGCTGCACGCTCTGCTATTCGCCTCAAAACTTCGTTGCAGTGGACTAACAACAACATTGGCCACTCCGTAATTCAAAGGTATTTGGATTCAATTCCAAAGCACACAGACTGCACCATCCCCCAACTGCAATTCGACAGAAACTGCCAGATTTCTATACCTTCCAGATCTTTTTGGGATGATAGGGCATTCTTGGAGGATGAGTCAATATATTTTTACACAGTTGGGTCAAAAACAAAAGACGGGATTGGTGGAGGTGTGTACTCTGAACGACTGAAATTAAGTCTCTCATTCCGCCATCCCAATCATTGTAGCGTGTTTCAGGCAGAACTTTTGGCGATAAAGGAAGTCTTGTCCTGGCTCAAAGAAAACGTGATATCAACATCTGATGTCTCTACAAACTCTATAACAGTCCATAACTGTCGATCATCTCTAATGAAGATAGCGCAACATTTTAATATTCACCTTTGCTGGGTGCGGGCCATAGAGACATTCCAGGTAACTGTAAGGCAGATGAACGCGCCAGGAACGGTACAGTACAGCCCATCCTACCACGTTTGGCAAGTATTGGCATAAAAATCTCTACTTGTAAACTGCTACTAATGCAAGACGCTGAGGAGGGCAGGCACCAGGTGGAACAACATCACCACGTGTCAAGTAACAAAAAACATCTAGCTCTCTAAGCAGATCGCATATAAGCTCGATAATAGGTGTCATAACCGGACACTGCATATACCCTGCTCTAGCTCGAAAATGTAAGAATTACTTAGGAGAATATTTCTTTAACGATCTAAATCATATCGGTATAATCAGCCTTTCACGTTTCGTAAGGAACTCAAGCTGGTTCCATTGAGCTTAGGAGGAAGAGGCAAGATATCACAATGGGCCATTAAATTGGCCTAAGTGTGTTCGTTTCCATCTTGGAAAGCCACAATAACCTACTCTAACCTTAGAGGCCGTACAGCAATAAGAAAATGAAAGTGATCATTTCCCTTGAGGCACTATTTCGCAAATTTGGAATTTCGACCTTTTTCTTCAAAATTGAAGATTCAGATAAAAGTAAACCCGTCATAAGCAATGAATTAAGACCAACATGTGAAACACAGCCAAAGATCTTCACTGTTGTGTATATAATATTATTTTCACATATTTCAATAAAATGTCTTTTAAGAAAAATAAAAACAACAAATAAAAAAGATAACCAAGCTAAACAATATTTATATGACTTATTAAATTGCATTCACATCAGAAACGAAAAAAAAAAATAAACAAAACGTTGAAAACGCTCTACAGAAAAATCAAAATAATTCAAAAACACGAAGTTATACAAGTTTGTTTTGTTATGTTCTCACCTGAGTTGGCGGTTTTTCCTAATAGACCTGCACACGATAATAAAGCAAACAATATAGAGAAATAGATATTTTTGATTAATATTTTAAGATAAGACAAAAACAAAGTTGTATATTATGTTATTTTTTTTAATCGATATAATGTCCAAAATAGGACGAAGGATATATATATATGAATATGAACAAAAGTATAACACACCCAACTATAACTAATAATGCTCTTCTAAACTAAATGGTCTGGTGCACGTGAAAGAAAAATCAATAAAATGTTCTAACTAAAACTTTGTACAGAAATTAAAAAAAAAGAATAATAAATAAATAAATAAATACAGACATAAAAGAGACATACACACTCACATTGAAAAAAGGAAAGGAAAAGAAAAAAAAACAACAACAAACAGTGGTAATAATGGCTTATCATTCCCCAAACAAACATATAGCCCAGCTGCCGTATAGACGTATAAAATCATCCCCATTTACGCCGCCACTCCACTTCCGTCCGATATACCAAAGCTCTAAGCAGGACAATCATCATCATCATAGAGCACTGGTTGACTATTTTTAGGACCGAAAAAGAGATAAGGCTTTGAAGAAGGGTGAAGCAGCTTATATCTATATTGGGGTTGGTTGTTTTCGACGTCGTCGAGTATAGGGCTATATGCCTGTTTTATTCTAAATGGAGAAGGGAGGGTTAGATACGAATATACGATGGAAGAATCAAGGACTCCACCAGGTGGAACAAGAGAAGACGTATGCACTTTAATAATGAACTGAGTGTCTATACTTTGTCAGTGGTTGATTGAAAATTGTTTTCAGCTGTTCTTCTTTTCATGACCCTCAAGGGGTGGCACACACTAATTTGTTACCCCTTTGTTGTCAGTATAGAGTAGTGGAGAGATGGCTATGGGGATCCATTGTCAAGTCAAGTGCGACCAACGACGAGGAAAATTCTGATCCAATATAAAATTACACAAGACGACACAACTTTAGGGGTAGATAATAATACATTGAAAGATATCCATTTCAACAACAGCTTACACACATATGGGGTGAAATTAAATTCATATTATTCGGGTCACTCTCGAGCGGGCCGAGCGTCCCGTCCATATAGCGCACACAATTAAACCAATACGGCGCAGGGAGGGGGGTGTGTGTGGTTTTAAGGAAAGAGGAAAATCAAAACGTAAAACCTTCAATGCGATTAAAATCGATGACACATAAATTGACACAGGATGTAAGAAATCCTGCTTCATTTTTTTTAAAGGTATAGGTAGGAACATATTGTCGAAAACACAAACAAACGAAAAAATTGTGGGATACGAAAACTCATTAGTGAAAGAAGTTTAAGAAGGTTTTGCTGTCTTGTAGCTAGCTACTCGTAGATTGTGTAGACAAAGAAGAGTCCTTTTCCTCTGGTTTGTATTTTATGTGTGCTCGAGTTCGTCGTCATCGTTGTCGTTGTCGTTGCTGTTGTCATTTGTTCGACACTCATGTACTTGCTTTATACGGTTACATAAAATTAGCTTTTATATGGATTAAATTTGGGGTGATTTTTGCCTCCCCAATACCTCCCACCCCATCCCCTCACAGTTGTTTGTATAAAAGGTTGACATGCAATAAAGCGGGGGATTTTATGAGAAGGATTTGCCAGATAATGTTGCGGGACAATACGTTTGCGATAATAGAAAGAATGTAATTTCTTAAATTTATATGTATATTGGATCAAGGAGCAATAATAAGAGTATGCGATGCGATGCGATAGGATGGGAACGAGTAATTTTGTATACGAAATCATTAATGGATTAATTTTGAGAGGAGCATAAAACTTATTTTCCAGCTGATGAAAATGATTTTGGCAGGAAAATGATGTGCCTCGATTTTTGTCTTTTTTGGCTTTTTTGCTAATTGATATAAGAGGTTTATATTTTGTTAGCTTTTTATTCATAACCGGTCAATGCACTCTACTTCTATTGGATTAGATTTTAGTGATTT
This sequence comes from Eupeodes corollae, assembly GCF_945859685.1. NCBI lineage: Eukaryota > Metazoa > Arthropoda > Insecta > Diptera > Syrphidae > Eupeodes > Eupeodes corollae. The sequence goes on along the minus strand of NC_079149.1, from coordinate 93,444,722 downwards.
TCAATATAGTCTCCTTGAAGTGAATAAGGTGGAAATGTTTGGACTTTTTTAGAATAACATTGTAAACGAACATAAAACTAATGTTGAATGTTTGAAAATTGAAGAAAGGCAGAACACTAATATCAGATCAGAAAGTTTTTAATTTGTTCATTTAGAACAAATTTGTTATTTTTAGTCGTTAAAGAACTTTTTAAGACAATATATTTTTTGAAATGGGTTTCAGCTTTTACGATTAAATTCCTCGTAAAACCGATATGAACGCTTTTAAGGCGAACAACGGACAAGATAAAGTCTTAAGACCGTTTTAATCAACAATTTCTTAATTTATATTGTTCAATGTCAGTTTTGGAGAGAAACTTAAAATATTTAATTAATGAGCCATAGTTGGCGATTGTTAAGGTTGAAAGGTCTGCTGACATTTAGACTAGAAGTTGTTCAATTATGATATCGTATGGATTTATGGATTTTTCAATTACTTTCTGAATTCGTTAGATCACTCCGATCCTAAGGCTTGAAGTCTACTTAGTTAAATCGTAGTTTTCTGATGGAATATACACTGGCAACCACTAGAATGAGGCCACAGACATTTTGGAATCAATTAAGAATAGCGTAAGAATTTCCCAATATCGAATAATGAACCACTAAAAAGTTGTTTACAACAATGCTTCACTTGAATGATTTCATTGCGAATGTTTCCGTGCAGGAGTTTTCAAGTGCGATGTTTTAAAAACGTTTGTATAGAATATCTAAAAAAGTGTTGAAAACAAATGATTTAATTTAATTTGAAATACAAATGGGGAAAGCTTTGAGAGCTACAGAAAGAGAACAAATAGATGTTTTCAAGGATTTAGAATTTTCAGGACGTGAGTTAGTAGGGACACTCAACAGAAGCAAGAAGTTGCTGATCCACAAAAATATCGAAACATTAAAAAGGGTACAAGGCAGAACTAAGAACAGAACTAGAACTGAATGTCTCAAATTCCAATAAAATAAGGGCCAAAAGCTGATTATCAGCTAGAGTAACAAAGATTTTAGGAATAATACAAAAAAGGAATACTATCCAGACAAAAACACAAAAATTTAAACCTGTTTTTAGGCAAGTACACAAAAACGCTTTGCATGAATTTTGCAAAAGAGCATATTACTTCCGAGCAGTGAATGGAAACTCGTTGCCTCTTAGCTTTTAATAAAGTTTAACCATGACAAGCCGCTGGTTAGAACTTGTATTTCAATGATCTAAGAAAGGATGACACCATAGCCCTACATTAGGTGAGATTTTGTGGGGAGATACATCCTACTATGGCATATTTGACTTGAAGATTTTGTCCAAAATAATGAACGGGAATAACTGTATGTAAATGTTTGCTGAAACGGTAATTTTCAAAAACAGAGGTCGAAAGCATTTTTGGACCTCTCCCTTGGATTTTTCCAAAAAGACAATGCCCTTATTCACACTTCAACAGTTCTTAAAAGTTGAATTCAAGCAGAAGAAGGGGAACTTTTACCGCGTGTCCGATATTCACCACATTTTAACATAATTGAAAACGTTTGGCCATGGCGTTTTCATTAAGTTTATGATGTTGATTTTTCCAAAAAGACAGTTCTTAAATTTGAATTCAATTAATAGAAGTGGAACTTTTGTCACTTCCTCTATATTCAGTACACTTCAACATTATTGAAAACGTTTGGCTATCGCTTTTTCATAAGGTTTATGCGTTGGACAGACAATTTGAGTTTGTGAAATTTTAGGCCTCATCCTAGTGGTTAGCAGTGTACATGTATGCCCATAGTTGTCTCCTCTTCGTACAAGCAACTTTTGCAAAAATCATTTGTGAAATTTTAAGCCGTAATAATTTCTACCTATTAAATTTTGTCCATTTACGTTACGACACCTATGACCAATCTTGCCCTATCAACTTAAAGAAAAAACTTGTTAGATCGACAAGCATCAAACTAATAAGCCGTTGTATTAGGTTTGAGAATGAACAAATTTTGGGCATTGCATACCCCCGAACACGCAATATACAGCGAAACTTACTTTAATAGGTAATTCAAATCTTTTGAATTGTAACCTGGAAACCCTGTAGATATAATTTTCACCTTTTCCAACGATAGTTATGATATTAACATTAATAATGTTTCGCTCAAGCTGTGTCACATGAAGAGGGTATATGTTCTTACCCCACTCGCCTTATGGGAGACAATTATGCTAGGTCCAAAATCAGGAAACACCTAATGACTATTATACAATTAAAAGTGTTTTCGCCGGATTTGTTCCAATGAGCTAGGAATGGTATATTTTAGCCCAATAAAAAGTAGCTCAAAAGACTCTCCAGCTTCGTAACTATCTCCACACAAAAAATCATGTCATACTATTACTGCATTGCGACGTGAAGAACGGACAAACAAACAAACAAACATACAAGCAAACTAAATTTTCTATTTAAAATAATAGTTTATAATTTTTTGTAAAACCCTTTACTTTTCCACAACTAGAAATTGTGTGTGCCACCCCCGTTTGAATTGTTATTCAAATTAAGAAAAAAAAAAATATAAACTGTTTCCGTGACAAACTCAAAATCATGAAATTTAACAAAAAAAAATGCTTTTCATCCACATACACACACTTTTGATAACAAACAGTTTTAAAAAGTAAAACAAAAATAAAGGAAGAATTATTAACACTTACATAAGAGGGCAGCTGCATTTGTGAGTTGCGCGCTTCCTGGTTGTGCGGCACTAGCGGTCAACGATGGTTGGGTCATAGCTGCAATAGCAGCTAAATTTTGTACATTGAAAGCAGCAGCAGCCGCTGATGCATCAGCTCCTCCTGTTTGTGCGCTTAAACCTGCCACAAAAATAAAACATAAAGAAAAATATAAGACAAGACCAAAATAATAAAGAAAAACTCATAAATAAAGCTTTTATGTATTCAATTTCACGTATCCTTAAGTCCTTTAAAAACGGATAAGCACAGCTCAACAAATTATTTCGTTTTTTTGGCCACCTTTGGTAGATGATGCTACATAAATACACACTTATACATATATCTGTAAGTTGAGCTGCTTCTGCTTTTGGTGGTGATGGTGCTTTTGCTATACAACTTAAACTATATACAACTTCTGCTTAAATGCGCTTACCTTGCAAAATCTGTTGCTGTAAGCCAACAGCTTGAAGTTGTTGCAAAAATTGCAAGGACGATGGTGTTATGGCGTCCGATCCTAGTACAGGACTCGCTTGTTGCGGTGGATTTGGCAGTATTGGAGTTGATACAGATGTCGCCGTCTGGCCCAGCGGGATATTTATATTCGAAGCTAAGTTCCATAGATTCGCTTGGATCTGTTGGATTTTCTTTTGCTCTTTTTCTTTTTGGGTGTCGGCAAATTTGACAACTAACGGTGAGGTGCATCCGTCCATGATTTTATTTTGATTTAATGTCTATGAGAAAAAAAAGAAGAAAATGAAATTATATAAGTGAATATAATTAAGTTAAATTGATGAAAATACATTATCGAAAATAAGGCGATATGAAAAACACAAACGTCATAACGTATATGCACAAGTTAAAAAAAAAAGTCAAAAGAAGGGCTTTTTAGGATAGAAAGGCTGAATGATGGTTTTATTGACAAAATTGACATTGAAGTATAGATATTTTTTAACTTACTACTTTGATGGCTGATATCGCAGATTGTTTTGTTGAAAATGTTACAAAGGCACACCCCTTACTCTGTCCGTTTTGATCACGCAACACAGTACACTCTTCGATTGTTCCAAAGGGTTCGAACAATTTACGGACTTCGTTTTCGTTTAGTTTCTTATTTAGCATACCAACAAAAAGTTTCCGTTCTGAAAATATAAAATTTAAAACAATTTAATAATGATTTATAATGTTTAAAAAATTTAATATTGAGTTATTTCGAAATGTGACGAAACCAGACTAAAAGAATTCTTGTAAACCAATCCTAATTTTGTCCTAAGGTCAAACTTATGTATTAAGAACAAACAAGAAACATTTTTTCTTAAAAGAATTGAATGAAAGTCATATCAAAAGATCTTAAACCAACCAAAAAGTTGATATACAAAGTATGTTTAGACAACCTTTTTTAATTAACATCCCTTAAGCGTACAAAAAGCTTTAGAATTCTGTACAATTTGGAACCTTAAAAAGATATAACGTACAAAACATCTATCAGACTCAATAAATGCTCTGCAACAAAAAAAAAACACATGGATTGACAGCAAACCTGATAGGCAATATAAGCTAGGTATATTCGTTTCGTTTCGTTCGTAACGTGGGATACAACAACTCTTTAGATTACATATGCTATCTACGACTTTTGTCTAGGTATTGACTATTTTTGTCTATAGGAAACTAGGAGGAAGGTGCAAGCACTGAAACGCATTAAATGTCCGTCAATCTTGTCTGAATATACTAGTAGTTCGATAACCTGCTACTGTTCCACACTAGTATGTTTTCAGTTTATCTCAACGAGGTTTTATAGAATTATATGCTCTATATGAACACCTTAAATACACTACACAGCACATAGTTAATTCCAGAACATATTTCTTACAAAGCGTTTTTAAAATTGGTAGAAATTTTATGAGGACGCTTAAGGCCATTCAAATTTAATTTGCCACTAGTTGAATGTCAAATCTTATATGAAGCTTAATTCAAAACACAAATAAATATTAGCCCAAAATGAATTAAATTGCTATATTGGTTTCAGAAAAGTATCTTATAAACTTGAAGAAACTCTTACATAATGCCAGATTCATACTTTGGGCTGATCGGTGTGGACTGGGTGTTAACCCACATAAAACCGAATTAGTCCAATTTTCGAGAACTTATAAAATTCCATTTGTTAACCCTCCTTATATTAAAGGAATCCAACTAAAGTTCTCAGATGAGGCTAAGTACCTAGGTCTTATTTCCGACAAACAACTGGATTGGAAACAAAATGTACAAGAAAGAGTCAAAAATGCTACTGTAGCTCTCTTTTCTTGCAAAAAACCTATTGTAAATAAATGGGGCTAACAACCCTGAATAACGCATCTGCTATACACATCGGTAATCAGACCGATTTTAATGTACGGTGTGGCAGTGTGGTGGACTGCTTTAGAAAAAGCTATAAACCTTGCTTGCCAGTGTATAAGCGGATCGCTTCGCATGACCCCATCTGCGGCATTGGACATATTGTTACATACATTTTTTCAAACAAATAGCTGCGAGCTCTGATATTCATCTCAAAGCTTCTTCGCAGTGGACTAACAACAATATTGGTCACTCCGTAATTCTTAGGTGTTTAAAATCAATTCCAAAGTACACAGACTACACCACCCCCCAACTGCATTTTCTACAGAAACATACAAATTTCTAAATCTTCCAGATCTTTCTGGAAAGATATTGCGTTTCTGGAAGACGAGTCAGTCCACTTATATACAGATTTATCAAAAACAAAAGAAGGGGATGGTGGAGGTGTGTACTCTAAACTACTGAAATTAAGACTCTCATTCTGCCTTCTTTCCAAAAAAAGAAGTCTTGTCCTGGCTTATTAAGACCATGATAATTTTCTAAAATAGTCAATCCGCTTTCAAATCTTTGGATTCTATCTCTACAAGCTCTATAACAGTCTATAACTGTCTATGATCTCTAATGGAGATGGTGAAACGGTTTAATATTGAACTTTGCAGGGTGCTGGGGTAAAGAGACGATCCAGGAAACTGTTAGGCAGATGAACTCGCTAGGAATGGTACATTACAACGGATTCTGCCACATTTTGCAAATGCTGGCATACCAATCGCTACTTGTAAGCTATTGCTAATGCAGGACGCTATGAAGAAGGCAAACACCAAGTGGAATAACATCACCTTGTGTCAGGTCACAAAAAACATCTGGCCTACAATAGATTCAAAGCGATGCTATCTCCAAGCAGATCGCATATAAGCTGGATAATAGGTATCATAACCGGGCCTGTCTAATAGAACAGAATTCCAAGCGCCTAGGTATAGTCTTAAGTAAATTTGAAGAAGCTGAATGGAAGAGGAAGAGGAAGAAGCAGTTCTTCACTTCTCGGTACATGCCCTGTACCATCTCAAAAACGCACGGAGAATACTTTAAACTGATTTAAAGGATCCAAATCATATGGGCATCAGCCTCTCACGTTTCGTAAGGGACTCAAACTGGTTTCAATGAGCCTTAAAATTCATTGTGATATCGGGCCATTGAACTGGCCTGAATGCGTATTACTCTATCAAGGACACGTAAATAAAGGAAATGTCTGCACAAACTTGTGGTTTTGAATTGAAGCTTCATTTATAACCACGTTATAAAAAGTTTTGAAAAACATTAATTTTCTAGATTTTACAAGATTAACACAATATAGCAGCAATTGTAACTCGAAGACCTTAACCACAAAATTAAGAATTTCTTTGGCCAATAGATTATAAAAAATAAAAAAATAGGCTGGGATGCGACCCACACTGATAACTTCCCATCGCGTCTGTCTATTTGTCTTGCTTAAAAGTTTGTCTATATGTACTCGTATCAATTTTTACCAAATTTGCGTACTATTTTTTGTAGATTTTATTTTTTATGAAAATACGGACTGTTGGATTTTCATATAAAAATTACCGAATATCGAAAACAATATTTTCTATGAAATAAAATAGGTTTGAAGCCAATATTTTTAATTTTTGAAAAGCTATTTGATTCGAAAATAAATTTTTATAAAGTTTTAGTATTGTTTTTTTCAGAGTTTTATTTTTTTGTAAAAAACTGTCAATTCGAATTTTTTAAAAATTTTACTGAATGTTGGAAACAATATTTATTATAAGATTAAATTAGTTTGAAGCCAATATTTAAAAATTTTGAAGAGATATTTGAGTCGAAAATCAATTTTTACCAACTTTTATACATTTTTTTTTAGGTTTTTATTTTTTGTAAAAAAACTGTCAATTCGATTTTTCTCAAAATTTGTTCTAATGTTGAAAACAATATTCCTTATAAGAAAAAATTAGATACAAGCTATTAACTCAAAGCTTTTTAAAGATATTTTAGTCGAAAATCATTTTCTTCCAATTTTTGTTAATTTTTTTCGGTTTTTAATTTTTTGTACAAAAACTGTCAGTTCGATTTCTTTCAAACTTTAATTGAATGTTGACAACAATATTTTTTGAAAGATAAAAGTAAATTAAAGCCAATATTTCAAAGTTTTGAAAAGATATTTGAGTCGAAAATCAATTTTTACCAACTTTTTCTCAAAATTTTATCAGATGTCAAAAACATAATTTTTTGTCGCACAAAATTTTTTTAGAGATGAAAACATATTTAAGTCGTACAAATTTGGAGATGACACATTTTTTTTTTCAGTTTTTGTTGATTTATAAAAAAACCATTATATGGATTTTTTTCAAAAAATATACTTCTTTGATATCACGTTACAATATATTAAATACAATTTAATTCAAGCCTCTAGCGTTTTTGGTTCGTAAGATATTTAGGGTTAACCAAAATTGTCACCTTTTTTTCAAACTGCTATGGTAAAAAAAGCACCAACGCAATTTTCTTGGGAGCCCTTTCTACATCTTTTTGCATCTTTCTGCCTTATTATCTGTACAATAAAATTTACTTGAAATCGATATCGCTTCTGGTTCTTGAGCTATGGACTACGAAAAAAACGTCGCGAACGTACTGACGTACGGACGTACTAACGTACGTACACACGCACGCACATACATCTTTCTAAAAATGACAAATTGAACCGATTACAATAGCTTTCTATGGGAAGTTAAAAATATATCAGCCATAGATTTAAGAGAATAGAATTTTCTAGACATTTTATTGTAAAAAAAAACTACATTTCCGAACCTTAAATTATCACATTTCTTGTAATAAGCACCAGTGTTGTTTAAAGAACATCAGGAACCATTCAATAAAGTTAGATATATTAAACGAATTTTGAAGTAAAAGGCTTTTCAATAAGATGTTTCATTGTGAAAAGCTGGCAATTTGTGTAACTGTCATATTTTTATATTTGTCTACAAAATTTAATAAAAAAACTAAAGAACTTAACTAAGTTCTTGAGACAAGTTTGTGATGTAAAAATCGAAACAGTGTGTTTCGCGTCGCTCAATAATATGTATTAGCTTTGGTGTTTTACTTTCGGCATACCTTTTTTCGTCAGCCATATCTCAGGAACTGGCAGATATGTCGACTTCAAATAAATGTTGGTTTACAGATAATAATATCGAAGACCATAAGATACTAAAAAAAGATGACCCTCCAAACTTCACCAACTATTTAAAGAATCAGTCTAATTTACATCGCTCTCAAAATGTTCTTTGTCATAATATCGAAACGCCTAAAGCCCATCATCCGTTTGCACAGGATGACAATGGAGAATTTTTGTTTCTCTATTAAGGTTGAATACAGCTTTACCAAACATTTCGATGTTAAAAAAGGTTTTCAGCAAGGTGATGCTTTACATTGTGATTTCTTTAACATAGCCTTTGAAAGAATAGAGCGGAACTCCGCTATGAGTGCAGAAAATATTACAAGCGCTGAGATCAAATGAAGAATTACTTTTGCTAACGTCTTTTTCTTTGGGTTTAGAAAACAATTGAGTAGAAAAGGCCTCTCTCGAGCCTCATCTCCATCCTGCTATGCGGTGTAGAAATTTGGACTACGACAAAATCAGTTAAAAGCATCTTAGAGAGAAAAGTTCTAAGTGTGATCAACGGTTGCGTATGCATATAAGGTGAGTGAAGAAGAAGGTACGAACTGTTACAGCAACGTACACTTAGTCGAAAATATAAGAGTGCATAGAAAGCAATGCTTTGACCCGAAAATTCTTAGAATCCACGCCCGCAATGCAGCGCAATAGAAAGGCATCCACCTAAGGGTCGAGCTAGATGGAGACATTTTTTCGGGTAGGCGTTATTTCATGCAGGACTGTAGTACCACCTTAAGTAATTTAGTAATAAAGCCTTAAAGACATCAATTCTGAAGACGTTAGGCAGTGTTAAGGTTCATGGAACAAAAATGTATTGAAAACAATCAACAAAACTTGTTAACCCTACAACCTAATATTGAAACGATATTCGTACACGAAATAACAAAAAATGGAAATCAGTTACAATCGACAATTTATTCAATAAATCAAGATTAATGAAAAAAGTAGATGACCTGAACATCAAATCTGACAAACATTAAACATTATGTAAAAATATCATAACTCATCAGGAATAGAAAGTTAAGAAAATGGTACTTGCTCTATTAAACCCTTTTTTTTATTTAACTTATATGGAACGTTAGATGGAAGACGAAAGTCTTTTTTAATTAACTTAAAACTTTACAAAATCTCTTGACCTTCTTCGATGATTTTGAACGTATATTTTAGTGTTTATCTATTTTCTATACTGGTATTTGTTGACACCAACCAAATAAAAAAAAAAATTAAAAAACGTAAAAAAACGACACACTGACCAATGACCATGGAGAGCAAAGTCGGATCTAATATCCTTTGTTTGGGTAAAGCGCAATTTCAAGTATTAGGTGTTTTGCTGTACAGAGAGAGGCAACTGCTACTGATATATTGTCCTTGCCGATATTTTTCTATAAAAGACACAAGAGATCCAAAAACTATTGAATATACAAACATAGGGTATGCCGTGTGCACTAACGTCACACCTAGGTAACTAGCACACTATAGATATGTGTACAGTCCCGAACACAACAAATGTACACAAATTTGTTGCACATGCAGCAAAGGTATGATACACTTATGTATATAACTTTTTTGGTATTTCCGTTCCGAGGTTTAATTTCATCGTCACAATTGTATAAAGGAGATGAACCAAGGGAATAAGAGAGGGAAATGGAGAGAGAGAGATACCAAAAGGACGACATGGAAGTCGAGTTTTCAACTTTAAAACTTTTCCTTGTTTTGTATTCTTGTTTATTTTTTTTATTTATATATTTTTTATTATTCATTTTTGTGTTTTGTTCAGTCCTTTATTCGATGTCCCGTCTTGTTATAGAAGGGTTGTCATATTTTTGTTGTGTATAAATATTCCACATGTCATCCCAAAAGGATAAAAGGATACGTGCCAGTAGAGCAACAGCAGAAGCACCAGCAGTTGTCTAGTAGAATATTCAGAATATCTATCTATATAGAAAGAGATGGATCCCAGAATGAATAACACAACATAACACGAGGACGACTTTGTAGGACGAGATGAAAGAAGGACCATCAGACAGCTGAGTTTTTGATGGTAAAATTACAAAACGATTGAGAATTGCACAATGCGGTTTTGTACCCCACACACATACGGCATACCTATACACAAACATGGTTATACAATGTGGTCGTTTCATATCCCTTCGCCTCCGTATGGAGTCTATTTAAAATTCATTGAATTTTGGGTCAACACACACACAACCTACAACAACAGTTTTGAAATATACAAAAAATATGAATGTATATGTACTGAACTTACATTATATCCGACTGATCCTTTAGTATGGTCGTTTTTCCTAAAACTTGCAGGACTTTAAAAACTCACGCGTTAGAATCATAGATAACCAAGTGAAAGCAGGGCAAGTCGAAAGGTTGGATACAATACTACAGTATATATAGATAAAGGTTACTGCATATAGTGCAATGTTGTACATTTATTCTGTTCGAATGGTAATTTTTGCTAAACAATTTCAATAAATGCAGTGGTAACACATTTATGAATAAATAAATTCGTGTTCAGGTTCGTTCACAGGACGACGACGAGGCATGGCACACAAAGGAAATGACGTTGGTTTCCGGTTGAATAATCGTGTCGCTGTTGGTTATTTTGCATGAAATTTTTATTTTCTGCATTGCATGCTGTCTGTGAAATAAGTTGGCTGTGAATTGAGGTTTTTGGCAATCGAATTAAAATGTATAGGGTTATTTATTTTATTATGTTTTTTTTTTTTTAGTTATGTATAAAATATTATATATGTATGAATAGGTATATAGATGATACGGACACTTGTGGCATTATAGTGTTTTGTTTAGAATATTTTATTTGATGACACAATTTAAAGAATAGCGTGATTTTGTCAATGGAAGTGAGAGAAACATATAAATGGTATAATTATGCAGTGAAAATAATAGAATTTTATATGCAAATATACAGAAATATCTAAGCGAGTTGCCGACGTGCATAATATTGTTTAGATTTTTGTTTTACCTTCAATCAAGTAATTCAGAAAATGTTTTGAAAAACAGATTATTGTTTGAGGTTTTTCTGTATTAAATGTTGTTAAGGCTTGCAGACAAATTCTTTTATTTTAAGTTTGATAGAAGGTAAGTATCTCACAAATGCCGAATACGAATGCACAATCGTAAAGTCATTTATTGTTATCACTTAATTATATAAAAATAAACGCGTGTCCAAAAAAAAAAAACAGTATAACTTTAGCTCAAAAATAGCAAGTATTCGCCTAAGTGCACCATTGTAATATAGCGTTATTCAAGTTGATAAGGTTGGCAATTTGACATCTGTCACTCTCAGTTGTCGTTTGAAGTATTCCTTCAATGGTAGCAATATTCGATAATGGATAGCTTAGCAAATGAACAAAGTATTTAAGGTGTCAACATTGTTCTATTTAGTTTGACATCGAACGGTTGAATTATTTATGACAGCACTTCATTGAAAACTCTGAGGAAAATTTGTATCTTTCATTTTAAAGCAAGACGCTTTCTCGTTATTTCAAATTTTTTAATAGTATATTAAAAATATACAAACATATTCTGAATTTTTGTTTATTGAATTTCATTGGCCTTATGCAAACTCTCTGGTTTTGATATTTAAACATAACTGCATTCGTTCAATTTTGTATTAAAAAATATTAAAGATTACTTTTTAATAGCTGGTAGTTAGAAAACCCTCAGATCTACATCCAAAATGTCAACCTTATATTAAATTAAATAAGAACGAATATCTTTCAGGGCTTAAATCAAATCAAAATTGGAAATTTCATGATTTTTAATTTCCCTTTGGACGTTGTTGTAATCTGTCCGATTTATTGAATTTATATTTTGAAATTTCTCGACGTTTCAAGGGCTCTTGAATCTAGATCAAAAATTTTAAGAGAGACTAAGATAGCTAGCTGTTTTTACTTTCGTTTATCAATACGTTTGCAATAACTGCTTATACGTTGGCCATGTCTAAAGTACCACGATTAGGTTGATTGAATTCCAACTTGGAGACTAGGCTTTGAAACCAATTTGCGGTTAAGAGTTTTTTCAACTTCCCAAAGGAAGTTATTGTAATGGGTCCGATTTGTAAAATTGAAAATTTTGAAATTTCTCGACGTTTTAAGGTCCCTAGAGTCGAAATTAAAGATTTTTAGAAAGATGTTCGTACGTTCGCGACGTTTTTTCGTCGTCCATAGCTCAAGAACTAGAAGAGATATTGATTTCAATTAAATTTTTGTATGCAGATAATAAGGCAGAAAGATGCAGAAAGGGCTCTCAAGAAAATTGAGTGGGTGGTTTTTTTTACCATAGCAGTTTGAAAAAAAGTGAAAATTTTGGTTAACACTAAATATATTACGAACCAAAAACGCTAGAGCCTTGAATTGAATTTTATATGATATATTGTAACGTAATATCAAAGAAATATGTTTTTTGAAAAATATCCATTTAACTTTTTTTTTTATAAATCAAAAAAACTGAAAAAACAATTGTCATCTCCAAAATTTTACGATTTAAATATGATATCATCTCCAAAACAATTTTGTTAGACAAAGAATAATGTTTTTGACATCTGATAAAATTTTGAGAAAAATCGAATTGACAGTTTTTTTTACAAAAAATAAAAATCTAAAAAAATTTTTTAAAAGTTGGTAAAAATTGATTTTCGACCTAAATAGCTTTTCAAGAATTAAAAATATTGTCTTAAAACTTATTTTATTTCACAGAAAATATTGTTTTCGATATTCAGTAATTTTTATATTTTTTTTTCGAAAGTCGATATCTTGAAAATGAGCCATCAGCGTTTTACGAAATTAATATCCTGGGGCCCTACTATGTAACTCGGTTCTACTTTTGATTCTATTAGAAACTCATTTCCGATTCTTATTTTAAATCGTAGAAAATAGAATCGGATGCCAGTTATACCAACTTGTTTTCAAAAAATGTTCGAACAAGTATAGAGTTGTTTGGCAGTTTTAAAAACACAAACAAAAATAAAACAACAAATTTTTGGACAAGAATAATTATTAGAAAAATGCACACCATTGGAATTTAGTTTAATTTGCAAGGAAATGAAGAACGGTTTGGCTTTGTTAAGAACTGTCGTTTTCTAAAATGCTGTTCCGAATATCATTAAGTTATCAACAGGATGTTACCAAAACCCAATCGATGGTGACAAGAAGAAACCATGTCAAAAATACTTGCCGAAGGTTTGACCTCAATTGAAAGAGTCATGTGCCTGCTGATGATGAATTTTGAAATCAATGAGGAAGAGAAACGAAAGTTCAAACACTGTTTTTGGAAAAATCACGAATTCCAGGTTTGATTGTGGTGGAAGATGGAACTCATATTTAACATTTTACTTACACCCTGACAAAAAAAAACTGCGCTCCCAAACACAATATTTTTTATAAGATAAAATAAGTTTGAAGTCTAAATTTCAAGTTTTTGAAAAGATATTTGAATCCATATTCAATTTTTACCAACTTTTGTTTATTTTTGTTCGGTTTTTAATTTTTGATAAAAAACTGTCAATTAGATTTTGTTCAAAATTTTACTGAATGTTGACAACAATATTTCTTATAAGATAAAGTAAGCTTGAAGCCTAAATTTCAATGTTTTGGAAAGATATTTGAATCGATATTTAATTTTTACGAACTTTGAGTAATGTTTTTTTTAGATTTTTATTTTTTATAAAAAAAACTGTCAATTCGATTTTTCTCAAAATTTTATAAGATTTCAAAAACATTATTCTCCGTTGCTCAAAATTGTTTTGGAGATCAAATCATAATTATGTAAGTCGTTAAATTTAGGAGGTGACAAATTTTTTTTTCGGTTTTTTTGATTTAGAAAAAAAAACGTTAAATAGATTTTTTTCAAAAAATATACTTCTTTGAGATCACGTTACAGTCTATTATATAAAATTTAATTTAAGTCTCTAGAGTTTTTGGTTCTTAAGATATGTAGGGTTAACCAAAATTTTCACCTTTTTTTTTAAACTGCTATGGTAAAAAAACCACATACGCAATTTTCTTGAGAGCCCTCTCTGCATCTTTCTGCCTTAATATTTGTATAACAAAATTTATTTGAAGTCGATATCTCTTTTGGTTCTTGAGCTATGGACGACGAAAAAAACGTCGCGAACGTACGGACGTACGGACGTACAGACGTACGAACGTACGTACACACGCACGCACAGACATCTTTCTTAAAATCTTTTATTTTGACTCTAGGGACCTTGAAACGTCGAGAAATGTCAAAATTTTCAATTTGACAAATCGGACCCATTACAATAACTTCCTATGGGAAGTTAATAAAACCTGGATATATTTTCAAAATTTTATAAAAAATAAGAATGTATAAAACAATGACGCAAAATTTACTAAAAACTGATAATCGATTCAAATATTTGGAGAACAGATGAATGTATTGACTTCAAAATGTATTAATTCTATTCAAAATTATGTTGGTAACGTAAAATTGTTTTTAGAAAAATCCAATCCTCATTTTTTATTATACATGCAAGCTTTCTAAAAGTGGTGTTAAAATTGATAAAAATTGGTGTTTGACTAAAAATAAAACTTATTTTTTCATTTGCCAGGTATTGTTGCTATCGTTTAGATATTTGTTTGTAAAATTTTAATTGACAACTTTTTTTAGACAACATCAAAACGTACCAAAAACTGATAAGAAATGGTTTTCGGCTCAAGTATAATTAGAACAACGAAAGATATTGACTTCAAAGTTGTGTATCTCACATAAAATATTCTTATTAATGTCTTGTTAAAGTTTTAGAAAAATCGATGACGAGCACGGATGGGAAGCCTTCAGTGTGAGTCGTATCAGCCTTTTGTTCTATTTCTTAATAAAATTAAATCCCTTTCCTAGCCTTTGTGTTTTTTTTTTAAATAGAAATATTTTAAAAATTTCTTTTACCTAATTGCCTTTTAAAAGTCCCAAATAGATTATTAAATGTTTAGCAATCGGTATCATTTGAAATAAATTTTTAAGTGAAAAATTCGCTTCGCCTATTAGTCCATTATTAACATTTATCGATCTTATGAAAATAATTAAAATAAAAATAACTATTCGTACTGAAACAAAATTATTTTTCTGTCAGAATTTTTAAAAATTTGTTGAAAGCTTTAATTGTATTCATGGTTAAAACAAATCAGCCACTGCTAAGAAATGTAACTCCAACCCAGGCAAGGTACAATAAAAACAGCCTTTTATAGAGTGTATAGAATTATATATATAGACAACAAATATAAGTTCTTATATATTCGTTAAAACATCAAATTAAAGAAAAGTCCTTGCTAAGTAAACCTTCAACCCTTCCTTAAATAAATATAAATATTGTTATTAAATACAATTAAACGGAAATGGCAGTCTTAGGTTTTGCATATCAAAGACTTGAATTACTTCTATGATGATTATGTCATACTTCTTAAAGGATCCCCTGTTCATTTTAAGACTTTAAAAATAAATTTTGAATCTACACACCTCTTTATATTTTCGTTTAACTTTACCTTCTTCTAGGTACTTAAAGAAATAAACAAATGTATATATGTATGTATATCGTATTAATGTTGTCAAACTTTCTTTTTCCCCCTTTTTTAATGAATGTTGAAGAAAGTTTTTAGCTAAAATGCCGTTAATGTATGTCTACACCGCAATTTAGAGGATGAAAACCGCGGCGTTGACAACAATTGTTATTAAATTTTGTATATTTCAAGACAAAGGTAATATACATAGAAAAAAAGAATATATATGTGATTACAATCTTCTTTATATCGTATCTTTGTCAACCCCTTTGACAAAAAGTTTTCGTCTTCAATGAAAATTCTTCACCCTCAAACACCATATTCGTTCAATGGTAGGTATATACATACATATATTCATATGTCAAGACTCAAAACGTTACCTCCTATTCACCAAGTTCGTCTTATTCTTCTTTTTCTTTCGTTCTCATCTGATTTAAGTTTAATTTATATCTGCTACACTAATTGCGCTGGTATCCAAGGGAGTGTGGAATTCCAGAGCATTATAACTCTTCAATGCGTCAATATGATACGCACCCTCGAGGCTAACACTGGAAGCAGTATCAACAACTCTGTATATTCTCGTGTACCTATTTATCTATTGAAAAGCACCTTCATTGAGTCTTGCGCTTATTATTTAGTTAGGTATAAGGTACGTGTCGTGTATGGTATACCTACTCATATATCTAATTCTCGAAACATTCCAAATCCAATTACTGTCTTCCATTCATTGTAAACTTGAAAGCGAAATGAGATGAAGTAAGAATATAGGAACACTAAGAACTATGCTCCGATGGCAAGGTAAATGGGCTGATCTGATGCTGGATTCTAGATGCCGGATGCGGGGCTGAGCAGGGCTCTGAACACTGTATGCTGTATGCTGAACGGTGAACGCTCAACGCTTAAGAAAATGATGTGATGGTAAGTAACATCGCAACATCACAACAATTTTGCTCTAAGATGACAATAATGGTGTTTATGATTGTCTCATTATTGCCACGAGCTTCTCGCCTCACGGTATGATGGTTCCAACCGGAAGACAGCTTCAAAGGTGTGTAAAGTTCTCATGTTGCGCTTCAACGGATCGAGGTTACTTTTGTCTTTCATTCCATCCATTTTATATCAAAGAGAAACAGTTGGTTTGCGTTTGGTTGGTTCAGTTCAGTGTTGAGTTGAATTGAGTGGAGTCTTCGGTGTCTGCATGTGTCGATGTTGATGGTTGCTGACTATATTCGTTCATTATCAATGTCAATTAACATTATTGTGTGATGCGTACCTTTCATAGTAGGTACTACACTCCTAGATACACCTCTGTAAAAGCTGGCTGTATCAACGCCAATGCCAGTGCCAACTATGTACATTGTACATCCAAGCTTGCTAGCTTTGCCACATGCCTTGCTGGTGTATATTACTTTACATATCATAGTCGTTGTAGTCGACGTGTCGTCAGTCGTCGCATCGTTTCGAGGTAACAAACACACAATTGACTCATTATGATAAAATTTTCTTCTATTGTTTCGACAAAAGCTAACAACGGCCAGAGGTGCGGCGAGGCGCCAAAGGAAGTTGTATTGTTTCTGTGATCTTTTGAGAGTGGTTTTAAGTGAATTTTCGTCAAAATAAATTGCTATCTTCTGTATTACCATTCTTATTAATGTGATGTGCGGAAAATACAAAATTTCTATTAACATCGTTCTATAAAGTGTTCAATTACTACACCTTAAATGAGTTGAGGGTTCTAGAAAAAAGGAATTAGGGGGAGGGAGTTGAAGGTTATTTTTTCTGAGATGAGTTTTGGAAATTTTTTAAATAAAAATTAAGAATTACAAACTAGTTTAAGTGAATTAACAAGGCAACTTATCATTTTTATGAATCTTATTGTAAAAACAGCAAACTGAACATTTTAATTCTTAACGATTATTAAAACCTACTCTACCTAGGAAACAAAAAGTTGTATTTTCTTGTTCGATAAGGATTGGATATTCAAAAAACGGCGTAAAGTAAAGCTCATTGTATGATTTATTGGTAGTTACTTTACATTTTTAAATACCATGTCTAATTATGGATGAATTCCATCAGTTGTAGACAATGATACAAGTTCATGTTTTGAATTATGGAGATTATTTTTGCAAGAAAACGATCCAAGTCTTTAATTTTAAGTCTAATATTCATAGTAGAGTTCAACACTATTAACTACCTTTTTACTCTTCCTATACAAAAAGAATTCAATTTTTAAGTTTACATTTCTTGTACCAATTTTGAAAAAGTTATTTCATGCGATTTACTTTTACCCTAGATGTTAGAATTTTTTTATTTTTTGAAAACCTCAGATCTCCCATAATGAAGGTGAACAATTTATCACTGACAAGCTTCAATTATTTTGAACTTAAGAGAACCAAAAATAAAATGACCTGTTGAAATAAAGGAACTGATTTGGAAATAAAGAAAAGCTGGAAGGAAATGGAAATCTACTAGAAACAACGAACTAAAAACAAGATCAGTAAGTTCAAACATGATTAATCTGAAAAATCTAACGACTCATACTTACTTAAGGTGGGGCTACAGTCCTGTGTGAACTAGGGTCTCACCCAACAAACTTCTCCATCTAGCTCGGTCCCTAGCTATATGTCTCCAGTTTCGCGCTCCAAGTTGGGTGAGGTCACCTTCCACTTGTTCGCGCCACCTGATTCGCGGTCTTCCTCTACTGCGCTGTCCTGTGGGTGCGGATTCGAAGACTTTCCGTGCCTGGAGCATTGGTTTCCATGCGCTCAAAGTGACCCAGCCATCTTTGTCGTTGGACTTTTACTCTTCTGGCTAAGTCTACGTCGCTGTACAGCCCGTACAGTTCGTCGTTCCATCTTCTCCTCCACTCCCCTTCGATGCATACGGGACCGTAGATCACACTAAGAACTTTTCTCTCGAAGCGACCCATGGTGCTTTGTCATGGTCCATGCTTCTGCACCGTATAGAAGGACGGGCATGATAAGGGTCTTATATAGCAACACTTTGGTCCCTCGAGAGAGGACTTTACCACTCAATTGCTTTCTTAGTCCAAAGAAACAGTGGTTATCAAGAGTTATTCGGCGTTTGATCTCAGCGCTGGTGTTGTTTTCTGCGTTTACAGCGGAGATTAGGTAGACGAATTCCTTGGTGACGTTTGGACCAAGACGTCGGTGTTGTATATCCTTTCTTGACGACAGCATGTACTTTGTTTTGCCTCATTAACCGTTAATCCCATTTTTGCCGCCTCTGCCTCAATACTCACAAAAGCCCCATTGACATCACGCTGAGTTCTTCCGATTATGTCAATGTCATCAGCATATGCCAGTAATTGGACAGACTTTTGAAAGATAGTGAATCTAGTGTTGACGTGTGAGCTCTGCACTATTCTTTCAAGCACGATGTTAACAAAATCGCATGACAGCGCATCACCTTGTCTAATGCAAAATTTCTTCTATCACGCTATAGAAAGTAAGAATCATGCGTCAAAATAAGTTGGCTGATAAGAAAAACGATCGATGAAAAATGAATCAACAAGTCGAAGTCATTGTTATACTTACACTAGGTAGGCCACTAATACAAAAAATATCTCAAGGGCAAATATTGGTCATATAAATCTTGGAAAAAGTTGCCGAAAAACTGCTATTGAAAAGGCTCAGTTAAGTTATGGAAGATAAAAGCCTAATTCCGAACTATCAGCTTAAATTTAGAAATACACATTCCACGATAGACTAAGTATATCGATTTACGGATGTTGTAGAAAAGTCACTGGAACTTGTCACTTGGAACTTATGAGGCACAGGCAGTACTTAGAAATATTGAAAGCAAGTGTTGCCAATTGATTCTTCAGAGTGACCAAAATTACTCGGAAATAACGAAAATTAATGTCGGTGTACTGCAAGGAAGTGTCGTAGGACCAACCTTGTACTTTATAAGGAATTTCCCGATAGATACAAACGCTATCAGAGCTGATGAGACCGTAATAATATTATATAAAAGAGGACATCAAATAAGAAAAGGGAAGAGCTTGGTAGTAGTAGTAATATGAAGTAGTACTGGTTAATATGAAAGAACTCTGGACAAACTTGTTTCGACAAATGATTTGGAAAAAAAAAAACAAATACTGAACCAATGCAAAAATTCCAAAACTTAGTTCTTCTTACTGAAAGAATAATAAATTCTTCTTTATTATTTTAGGAAAAGCGATCTACAATATTTACAGAAGTGGTGCAAAAACAAGCGACCTTAAAGTCAATTGTTATGAACATACAAATTTTGAAAAACAAATACTTTTCATAAGATCCAAGTTTAGTCACTCACATTTTAAAGTTTTTTTTTCGTTTTTAAGAAAAAAATTGTAGACAGAAATTTTCAAATTTTTGTCTAATGAACAAATTATATTTTAAATATTCTTACAAAATAATATCCACGACTGGATCAAAGTATTTTTATTCAAAGAAACCCTATTGAATTTTGAAAAAATATATACTTTTATTTTAGTAAATTGAAATTTCAACATTTCTCTATGAAGCAATTAAAGAGATTTTTATCTCTCATCAGGAAGCCTCAACTTTCAAATTTTTTAAAAAATTATTTTTTTCGTTTTTCATTTAGATGTAAAGAGATACAGTTAGCATTTCGGAACCCATTTTTGAACTGTTTGTGATATCAATTTAAAATTGAGATTCTACATTTTTTGGAAGCCTGAGTTTCAATCAATTTTTTAAACCCATTAATTTATTTTTATTGTTTATAATTCCAGAAATAACAAATCATTTTCGGAGTGTTTGTAAAGTTTGTAAAGTTATGAAAATGTAAAAAAGGGGTAAAGGCATTTAACCTATGGTTAATAATTTTGATGAAAATTTCAATTTTGTACACGGAAACACTATTAGAAAGAATTGATCTGTTTCCAAACTCTTAAAAGTAACAAAACGTTGGTAGGGTATTCCATATATAATCAAATTGAATTCAGTTCTTCTCGGAATACCTCAAATTACAAAACAGTGTGATTTTCAAAATAAACACTATCTAAAATTGCCACTCTGTATGTGGATAGTTTATTCAATGAACCATGTTCAAATTTGCATTGTAACACCAATCAATTGACTTAAATTACGCAGCCTGAATCTAAAAACAATCTTTCAACATCCACTCGCCCCTCCAACAAATTCTCATTATAATCAACTCCCACCTACCTACTAACCTAAATCTTCTTTATGAAGTCCAAATTCAGAAATTAGTTTTAACGTTGAGTTTTGTAGAAGTGTTGATACCACCTAAACTAGGTAAGTATATCTCTAACACTATAAATTTAAATTTACACAGAAATACCCGATACCCGTACATAACCGCGTTCGTCCCTATTTATATATGCAAATTATTTCAGGGTAAATTTTATAAACGTGCCGAGTCCGTTGAATGTGGTTTTGAGCTAACAAAATGCTATACATAAGCCCAGAGACCACGCGTGTGACCTTTTTATTAGTTGCTAATTCGATTGAATTTGATTTTGGTCCGAAAGTAATTTGGTTTTAAAACGTTAATGTGGCAACAACCAACATGTTGTAGGAGTTAGTATTGGTTTATATGTATATGACTATGTCAACAGGCACAAAGTCCACAGGATATGAATTTAATTTGGTTTCGGAAATAGGTGCAACATACCTAATATTAAATTATATAATAAACTTCAAGCGTAAATTAGATTTTCATATACCCTACTCGTACCTTAGATATTGTGGATTTTAGCTCATGGGCATAGGAAATAAATATTAGAAGGTTATTTTTCTATGTTTAATTCACTTTTTTCTGTGGTGACAGATTTTTTTAGAAATTAATGGAATTATTGCTCACATCGTGTAAAATAAAAAAGCTTATGGGAATTTTAACAGGCTTAAGTTGCTAGCAGTTTGTTGCTGGCAATTTGTTGCTCCCATTTGTGTCGTATAGACTTTAAACACATTCAAAAAAGTCCTGGCAACAAAGACAAAGTTAAGAGTCGTGCTTCTATAAAACATTATATTGATACCAAAGATCTTAAAGAATTCTGCCAGGTAAGCGCCTGGGATCTCTTAGTTAATAGTACATAAGTAGCATGTTTCAAGATAAATCTCCACATTGATCTTCGTTAAAATAAAAGTACGCCCTTGTAATTTTCTCAAACAATAAACAAAAAACCATAAATTCTAACTCAATTTATATTGTTCTCGGCGATTTCTATTATTCGTTCTCTTATTCGAGAGTTGAATCCCTCTCGAAATTGCCTCTACACGATGCTTCAAAGCCTTTTATCCTTTATCATTGAAGTGGAAAAAAATCCCAAAGTTGTTCAATTGATATTGAGTTGAAGTTGAGACCAAGGCCCATAAAGACCTTTTTTTTCGCCTTTTCTGAACAACCAAACAAAAATAAAAAGTCAGACAAAAACGAAAAATATAAATAAAAAACTTCGCATTGTAAACGAGCTCGTTATTGCGTTTATTTCCAAAATTTATAGTCAATTTATTAACTTGAACCCATAAGAGAGCCATAACCTTACTTCTACCCTTCTTCGCATCTTCTCACCCTGCCACCATTTCCATTCGAAGGGAAATAATCTATAAGCAAGAAAAATTATCATCATCGAGAGATACTGCGTAAAGTATCTTTTTTTTTCTTTTATATATTTGTTTGTGTTAAAAATAAGAGCCAAACAAATCCATAAAAAAGCATACATCACGACTTGCACCCTCCCCATTCCCCCTCTTTTTGATAAGAAGTACAATCAAATCTGAGGACTTTTTATATTTTTTTTCCTTATACATTTTATCTAACGGAAACAAACTCGAAATATTTATATAAGGAGCAATATTCTCGAACCTCAAACGATTCAAAGGATGTCCTTTCTTTAACATCATCGTCATCGTCGTAGGAAAAATTATGCAAATATTTGATAAAATACGATTCAAGTGGAAATGTTTTTCTTATTTTTATGGTTCTTGGTTTTGGATTATATTATACTCTGTGTGTTGGTTGAAATGAACCTACATACATATCTATTTAGACAAAAACTACACTCAGTGGACCAAAATAAAAAATAACATAACGCATGGATACCTAATAATAGCAGATATATAAAAAAAAATAAAAATCATTTCACAAATATTTATCAATGTCAAACCGTCATTATTATTCATTTAGGTTGATATAAAATTATTATTGTTATTTGCAGCCCATCAAAGATTCTTGTTAGAGATGTACTTATATCAGATTATGGATATCCTTTTGGTCAACAACGATAAGAATATGGGTTTGGCAAGTTTGCTGACACTTTACTTGACAATGGAAAATTCTGCCAAAAGTGTTTTAAATGTTCTTATTATAAAATTTGTTGGTAAGTTGTTTTTTATTTAAATGATTTCTAGATAGTCTCGAGAAATTTATCAGACGAATACAATATTTTGCATGAAATCCTTAATAGACTAAGCGAAATAGGAATACAATTCGTCAAACTTAGGAATAATTGACACAACGATGGGAATTAAAATCAATACATATTCTAAAGACATTTTCATAAACACCTGACGAAAAGTTAGTTTTTTATTGGAAATTTCCGTAATTCCAGAAAAGTAAAAGTTACAAAGAAAGAATTTCAGACAGACTTTAATTTAGATCATGAAATGAATAAAGGTGCTGTGTATATAAATTTTTTTCAAGAAAATAATGTATTTTTACAATTTCTCTATCAAAAAACATACACTTTATTATTAATACTTTTATTTTTTAAGTTTTCAATTTTTTTTTTTATGAATATGTATCCTTTGTTTTGAAACAGCACTTCCATTCCAATAATGTTGATTTAGTCAGGAAACTATACCAATATTTTCTTAAGGATGTTCTTTAACTTATAATGATGATCATGGTTGCTTAATATAAAGAAAATAGTTAGTAAGGAATACTAAGGCCTATACGTACTTTTTGGTATAATTTTAGATCATTAATTAAAATTTTGGACATACATATAATTAAATTTAGGACAAATTTATTAGTTAAACTATTTATGCAATGTCTTATTGTTAAATAACGAAATATTTGCCTTATTTTTCTAGAAGTTTCAATAGTTAAAGTCAATTAAAAAATTACTAAATGAAAAGAAGGAGCTGGGATGTAACCCACACTGATAACTTCCCATGCCGTCTGTCAATTTGTCTTGCTTAAAAGTTTGTCTATATGTACTTGTATCAATTTTTACCAAATTTGCGTACCATTTTTTGTAGATTTTATTTTTTATAAAAAAAACTGACTGTTGGATTTTTATATAAAAATTACTGAATATCGAAAACAATATATTCTGTAAAATAAAATAAGTTTGAAGCCAATATTTTTTTTTTTGAAAAGCTATTTGAGTCGAAAGTAAATTTTTACCAAGTTTAACTATTGTTTTTTTTTCAGAATTTTATTTTTTGTAAAAAAAACTGTCAATTCGATTTTTTTCAAAATTTGTCCTAATGTTGATAACAATATTTCATATAAGAAAAAATTAGTAAGAAGCTATTACCTTAAAGTTTTTAAAATATATTTGAGTCGAAAGTCATTTTTTCCCAACTTTTGTAATTTTTTTTTCGGTTTTGAATTTTTTGTAAAAAAAACTGTCAATTCGATTTTTTTCAAACTTTAACTAAATGTCGACAAAAAGATTTGTTGAAAGATAAAAGTAAATTAAAGCCAATATCTCAAAGTTTTGAAAATATATTTGAGTCGAAATTCAATTTTTACCAACTTTTATACATTTTTTTTTAGGTTTTTATTTTTTGTAAAAAACTGTCAATCTGATTTTTCTCAACATTTTTAAGAATGTTGAAAACAATATTTCTTATAACATTAAATAAGCTTGAAGATTAAATTTCAAGTTTTTGAAAAGATATTTTAATCGATGTTCAATGTTTTTTAGATTTTTATTTTTTATAAAAAAAAACTGTCGGTTCGTTATTTCTCAAAATTTTATCTGATGTCAAAAACTTTTTTTTTCGTTGCACAAAATTGTTTTGGAGATGAAATCATATTTTAGTCGGTCGTAAAATTTTGTAGGTGACACATTTTTTGCAGGTTTTTTGATTTATAAAAAAAAACCGTTAAATGGATTTTTTCAAAAAATATACTTCTTTGTTATCATGTTACAGTTTATTATATAAAATTTAATCAAAGTCTCTAGCGTTTTTGGTTCGTAAGATATTTAGGGTTAACCAACATTTTCACCTTTTTTTAAACGTAAAAAAACCACCAACGCAATTTTCTTGAGAGCCCTTTCTGCATCTTTCTGCCTTATTATCTGTATAACAAAATTTATTTGAAATCGATATCTCTTTTCGTTCTTGAGCTATGGACGACGAAAAAAATTTCGAGGACGTACGGACGTACACACGCACGCACAGACATTTTTCTAAAAATCTCTAGGGACCTTGAAACGTCAGAATTTTCAATTTGACAAATCGGACCCATTACAATAACTTCCTATGGGAAGTTAAAAATAGACCTGAAAAATATATTCCTTATAAAAAAAATTGATGATTTCTCAAAAAACCGTATTTTTTTAAAAATTGTATTTAAAATTCGTAAGAATGTTTTCTAATAAATTTTGTATGTATAAAATGCTTCAATTTTAGTTTACAAATATTTTTGTGTGTAGTTATTTAGAGCTTTTTGAAACATATAATATAGTTCCTTGAAACAACTATGGCTCATTTTCAAAATATCAAATTTCTAAAAAATAAACAAAAAAAATTGTTTTAAATCGAAAATAAAAAACAATGACATTGTTGATGAAAAAATATTTTTAAGACTATGAAAAACCAATTATTGAAATCGGTTGATTAGTTTTTGAGAAAACCTAAAAACAAACTAAAAGTTTTAAAGAGGGTACCTCTCACGAGCAATACAAACATATTTTTTTTATAAAATACCTAACGCCAATTGGCTCAAAAAACTTTTTTTCAAATTTGAAGTCAATTGATTGAATGGTGTGTACTGTAGGAGCCAAAACAAACAGGCAGAAAGACGGACGCATCAAGGGACCCACTTTTTTCGACTTCACAACCATCGCAATGTTGTGTTTTTACATTTCGACAAAATATCGTTTACTTTAAAAAATCATCATTATAATATTTTGTTAAGGACCGTGTTGTTGTGTTTTAGCTTATATTTTATTTACATTGCCTTATTTTAACTTTTTTTTCTTACATTTTGTACCTATATTTTTTTTTTTCAAAAACCTGATGTAAAAATAAATTCTAAATTAAGATTCGAATTCGCACAATATCTTAAGAACTTCAAAAACTAGTTGAAATTTTGTAATTACACTTTTTTACTTTCTTGATTTTTTTATTTTTTGAAATAAGACAGATGGATAGGCTTTTGTTTTCAAACAGCAACTACATTTTTCAAGATTGTATGCTACAAAAAAAATATTTTTTATTACTGTTTGTATTAAAATTGATTCATACCAGTTTCGAAGGAGTCAAACTGCCTTCCTTGTAAATAGATGCAGGGATGCTATCTGGAAGGAAGAAGTGCAATCTAGAAGGTTGAAGTGCTTACTTGCACCTCCACGTGGGGGCTCCCGGGAAGCAAGTTAGAGAAATCAGTGCAGCTTGATGATGAATCATACTGATCAATTCAAAGTTATTGAAAAAGGCACAGCTTAGAATTGGACTAAGAAAAATCTTAACTTGTGAGCGAACGAAAGAAGCTACGGTTTAAATGAGATTAAATTCTATGAAAGATGGTAGACACAGGACTGTCGTCCTTTCCCTGGGGCCAGGCGTTGACTTAGTGATAAAAATTATGCAAACCCAATAAGTTTCAGTAAATATACAAATGGAATGACCAAGTGTCATCGATATTTAAATTAAGTTTAAAAAAGTCTGAAGTGGAATTGAAAATCATTTTAAGGCATGATTTAAATTGTAGATAAAGCTGGGCTGATTGCTTCCCACAAGATGTCAAGCGACTATTTCTAGGGTTACGTTCCCTAGATGTCACTTCATCAAACACTAAATTATCACACCACTGTAGATGTGGTACCACGGGATATTTAAAAGCCCCTGGTTGATTCCAGGAACATATGGTGGGACGACATATTTGTGAGAGTGTCTTGGTATGCATAATGAATATTTTACATCACTCAAAAATCAATATATAGATAGACAAAGTCAAAATACAAAGGATTAACAAAGAAGTGAATTTTTTATTTCTTGGTAGCTTAGAAAGAGGAACTCACTCGAAGCATTTCGCCAAATAAGAGAGAGTAAATCTGTGCGTAAATCCTTTTGGTTAATTTCAAAAACTAAGTGAATATACAATGCAAGGAGCAGCAAGTGTAAAAACTTGCCGGCAAATTAAGGCTCATTGCCAGGAGTTGATGTTGTAAGCAGTTATTCCCTCATACCAGTGTCTAGTTTTCAGCTATGATCTTTAATATTCAGCTTAAAATATTTTCCTTTCACCTTTTTGTTCGAAAAATTTAAAATCTTATTATTTACTTTTTTAATATTTTGTCCAATACAGAAAACATTTTTGAAATCAACGAAATATTCAAATTAAAAGTTCACTTCATAGCCAGTCGTAAAAGTATGCTATAAATTTTATTAGTAGTGCACTTAAGCCAATGCGTACTTTTTTGTTAATTACTGTTTGAAAGCATCTTTGAGCATAATCGCTCAAAAGAACTTACGAAAATCCGGAAAGTAATTCATAAAAGCAATAACACTCAAAATCGGTTATAACAACAGCGTTTATAGCGAAATATCGGTTACATATTTCGAAATAGTCCTTAATAATTGTACCAATATGGCTTTTAACAGTATTAAATAGATACTTTAAAATCTGTCATTTTTAACAAATTTAAAAAACGAAAACAAATCTTTTACAGTAATTTGTAAACAAATTTCGCATTTTGTTTCTGAGACCAACTTGACATTTTTATTATCACGTCTTAGGTAAAGAGTTTCTTTTAAAAAAAAGTGGAAAATGTAGTCTTTTTTTATTATTATTTTTTAACTCAGAAAAAAAACTTATATTGTTTAAAATTTCGATTTCAAAGCATGAATAAACTTGTATTTCATCAACCATAAATAAATTAAATCTTGCAAGATTACAAAATGTTTCCTTTTTTTTAGTTACACAAAACACCGGATATAAAGGAAAAATTCTCCAGTTCTTCGGAGTTCGTTGCAACCGATTGTTTTAACTTGTTGACTAGTATAAAATGTGTGAAGCCCTGGATTTGTGTAAGTAACTCTATTATTTTAAAAATTCAAAAGTTGAAATAGGAATATATTGTTATACTTTAGTCAAATTACTAAACGAAAAAAATTCTGGGATGCGACCCACACTGATAACTTCCCATCCCGTCTGTCGATTTGTTTTGGTTAAAAGTTTGTCTATATGTACTCGAATCAATTTTTACCAAATTTGCGTACTATTTTTGTTAGATTTTATTTTTTATGAAAAACGGACTGTTGGATTTTTATATAAAAATTACTGAATATCGAAAACAATATTTTCTGTGAAATAAAATAAGTTCGAAGCCAATATTTTTAATTTTTGAAAAGCTATTTGAGTCGAAAGTAAATTTTTACCAAGTTTTAGAGTAGTTTATTTTTTAGAGTTTTATTTTTCAAAATGTTGAAAACAATTTTTCTTATAAGATCAAATAAGTTTGAAGCCTAAATTTCAAGTTTCTGAAAAGATATTTGAATTGATATTCAATTTTTACTAACTTTAAGTAATGTTTTTTTTAATTTTTATTTTTTATAAAAAAACTGTCAATTCGATTTTACTCAAAATTTTATCATGTGTCAAAAACATCTTCGTTGCACAAATTGTTTTGGAGATTATATCATATTTTAGTATTAAAGGTTACAATTTTTTTTTAAGTTGTTTTGATTTATAAAAAAAAACCGTTAAGTGGATTTTTTTCCAAAACATATACTTCTTTGATATCACGTTACAATATATTATGTAAAATTTAATTTAAGTCCCTAGCGTTTTTGGTTCGTAAGATATTTAGGGTTAACCAAAATGTTCACTTTTTTCAAACTGCTATGGTAAAAAAACCACCCCCGCAATTTCCTTGAGAGCCCTTTTTGCATCTTTTTGCATCTTTCTGCCTTATTATCTGTATAATACAATTTATTTGAAATCGGTATCTCTTCTGGTTCTTGAGCGATGTACGACGAAGAAACGTGGCGAACGTACAGACGTACACTCACAGACATCTTTCCAAAAATCTTTTATTTCGACTCTAGGGACCTTGAAACGTCGAGAAATTTCAAAATTTTTTAATTTGACAAATCGGACCCTTTACAATAACTTCCTATGGGAAGACGAACATACTTTTTTTCTGGCGCAAACAATTTTAGTCATCTTAACCAAACAACGAACAAATTCGAATCGTTATGTAATGTCTTTTATTTGCGAAAATAGATCGATCGTCTTCCTAAGTCTTAAAAATATAACATTTTACCTATTTAAATTTTAAACACTATTTCTTTGAAGTCATTGATTCCCAAAAAGCTTAAAGTTAAAACAAAATGTAAAAGTCCTTTATCCTTTGGTATATTTTCAAATTATTACTATTATTTACTTGTTAACCCTACTGTACACCATTAACTCATATCACATCAAATTATAAAACACACACACACATACTTTCATTCATTTACACTAAAATAAATTATAAATAATATATATTAAGGTAAAATACATAAATAAACAATAGTACAATATTAAAAGGGCCCAAATTCAAAAGGGTGTTAAAGTTTTCCTCAAATTGTTAGTTATGTTTGTTATCCATATAAAAGTATCTTTTCGATTCTACCCCTCCCCAAAAACACATAAAAGAATTGAACAAAATTTAAAAAACACCGACAAAAAATCTCCATAAAATATTCACATCCATGAGAGAGTGTTGTACGTGTAAGCTTAAATGTCAAAAAGTCAATTTACATTACGTGTAGCGGTACCTATATCTTCTTTTCCCTCGAAATGGCGACTGACCATTAAAATAAAAAATACAACAAAAAAATAACGGAAGTGGTGACAAACGTTTTTATCTTTCAACTTCACAGAACCGAAATGAAAATGAAAAAAAAAAAAAAAAAGAATTGGAAAAAAATTAAAATGAACCGAAAAACCGTTTCAGAACTTCGATAGCCTTTCGATTTCGAATTTTTGTTTTTTTTTTTTATTGGTTTTTGCATTTAAATTTAAATTTAAAAATAACATTAAAAATTTATTTCCTCTTTTGTGTATTTTATTCAAAAGAAGTGAGAGTAAAATTACGGACGGACAACGGGACGGCGACGGACAGCGGGATAGAAGGTTGGTTTTTTGGTAAGTTTGGTATATTTTGGTACTGGTGTTGGTGTTTTGGTGTTGGTGGTGTTGGTGGTGTTGATTGAAGGTGAATTATTCGTACCTGGCACAACGTACGGCGTTGGATACGGTGACGGTTGCCAATACGCCGAATTAATGGACGGATAAGTTTTCGCCGCCGACGAACTACAACTATTGGATAAATTTCCAATTACTGATGGCATTAATTGAGTGATGTTCCGGATGCCGTTGCTGTTGCTGTTTCTGCTGCTGATGCCGTTGCTGAAGCTGATGCCGCCAATGCCACTGACACTGCCACTACCGATGACGATACTACTACTACTACTTCTGCTAGCTATGTCACTGTTGTTGTCATTTGTCGTTGCTTCTGTCACTGATGTTGTGTTATTTTTCATTGCAGTTTTCGAGAGCAGAATTTTTCAACTCGCTTTTTTCGCAGTTTTTTCAGTTTTTTTTTTCAGAACTTTATTTTTGTGACAATTGTTGTACAGATATTGTGCGTCCTTACGTCTGTCGGCTAGTGGAAAAATTTCGGCGGCCTTGTTCGATTGGTTATGCAAATCGAAACGTTTTTCCTTTTTCCTCGATGTTGTTGTATAAATTACACACACACAGAGTTGCAATAATTAACACTTTCTTTAACACATAACACATAAAGTTTTTAATTAAGTACACAAAAATATTACGTGAACCATGAAACGAGCTTTTTCTTTTTTGACAGGAGTTTTAACAGAAAAATAAATTATAGGTAGATACAAAAAATGGAGACAGAAAATAAATATAAGCGTGGTTTTGAGGGCGAATTTTTGAATGACGGAGTTACAATAAAACTGCCGCCGTACTTTTGTACTTTAGTTGCAGATTGGTGCAGTAGAACAATCAAAATGAAGGAGGCGGTTCAAGTTTTTTTTTTTTAATTTTATATCGTCGTTTATTCTCTCTCAGTTCAATTAAAAACTTTCCGCTGCTGATGCTGATACGATATTTGTGTCTAAAAATACGGACCCCGATTGATCGGTGTTGAAAAAATGCATTTTATTTGTTTTTGTTTTTTTGTATAATTGCAATTCGAAAAGCAGCTACACTGTCTGCATGTCGCCTTAGCGTTGCGGCTAACAATGTGATTATGCCTCGTCGAGGAGTCGCATTTTATTGTGTTGAAAGATAAAAACGAAAATGTATCTTTCTTTTTTTCAGTCGAGTTGAAAAAATGCCTTATAAATCGATCGGTGGCAAGTAATTTGCGATTAAATCTATTTTCAATTTCGGATGGTATTTCGAAATGTGCACTTTTGAATGCTGGTGATGGGAAAGGGAGGTTGTATGGTCGGGTTGGTCGGTACGTTTTAAATGCTTAACCAAAAATTAATGAGACACTACAGTGAATAAAAACAAGAGTTAAGAAAAATGCAACTCACTGGATTTAGACACACAACAACTAAAAAGTCGAAGATGAACGAATAAACGAAAAATAAATAAAAATACAAAAACAAACTTAACGTTAACGAGATAAAAAATAATGTCACATTTGAAGAAGAACGCGAATTCACGACGCTTTTTTAGTGATTGATGTCTGCGGTGCAACTAAAGTCAGTCAGAATGATTATAGCGACGTTTTGGCTAAGTTTTGTATCTCGAACATAAATTATAGAAGAATTAAATTAAACGATACTTGAAACACACTCTAAAAGATAAATAATAATATTTACGCTTCTTTGGGTTTAAGAGAATAAAAGTGCATCTTGAATGGAGTTTAGTTAGCAATTAAAAATTATTATAATGCAGATGAGGGTTGATTCAATGCTTGGCCTAGACTTTACAGACTAACAGTGTGTTATGGTCTGTTGTTGATGATCTTCTATACGGAGTATGTATATATGCAAGACGACTTACGTCGATATGTGCACAATAATCAAGAACAGGAATATTAAATTACATTTAAATTACAATGAATTTTGCTAAGTAAGTTTATTAAAAAGGTTTTGTTTTGAGTTGGGTAGTTCATGTGGAAATTTGTTAGGTTTTATGAGACTTTATAAAAAATTGTTAGACGAGGTCATGATCATGAGTATTTTAATAGTACAAGTTTAAATAGACAAATAAAATTTAATGGTGAATCGTTTTGAAGGTTGGAAAGAATAACAAAAAGAAATTTTATTTATTTAATTATTCAAACCTGCGATACATAATTCACAAATTTTATGAGTCTCTCTTTAGCTAAATGGATCCGAAACCCAAAACAAATAACTGATCTCTTTGCGGAACATCTCGCAAATGTTTAAAAGATCCCTTACAGTTTTTTGACTAGAACGACTAGTTTGAGATTTCGTTTCCCAAACTCAAAGAAGTAAGAACCATGTGTCAATATAAGTTATCTTATTGATAATAACCGGGTTACGGTTTTATCACTGCTCGAGTTTTGAAAGAAATTCCATCAAAAAAACAATTTTTGATAACCGGATGCCTCAAACTCAGATATGTACCACACCATTGGAAAATTTACAGAAGTCATTGTTAGACGTTCCTTCTGAGGCACGATAGAAGAAACTTCTGAAGCCTCTAGGTTACGGAAAATTCTTTCAACTAGTCCAGCTATGCCAAGCTGCTTGAATTGAAAAATGCGGATGGCTCCTGGACAAATTCAAGTAATAAATCGCTGAACTTACTATATATGCTACTCACTTTCCTGGTAGTTGTCTTACCGAAACTTGCTAGTTTAAATACAACATATCCACAGGGTCTGATCACAAGGGATAAGCTACAATGGGCTCTCAACAGCTTCAAACCCTTTAAAGCTGCAGGACCATATGGAATAATACCAGCCGAATAACAAAAGACTTCTGATATAATTGCACCAATCCTTGAGGAAATTTTTACTAGCTGTCTTTACTTGGTCCATGTTCCTTCGGCATGGAGAGAAGTTAAAGTTGTTTCTATACCTATAAAAGCAGATAAATGCTAAATGTAGGATGGGCTGTACTGTACCGTTCCTGGCGAGTTCATCTGCCTTACAGTTACCTGGAATGTCTCTATGGCTCAGCACCCAGCAGAGGTGAATATTAAACTTTTGCGCCATCTCCACTAGAGATGATTGACAGTTATGGACTGTTACAGAGTCCAGAGATTTGATAGCGGCCTGGCTTTAAGAGAAAATACGGATATCAGATGTTGATATCACGTTTTCTTTTAGCCAAGACAAGACTTCTTTTATCGCCAAAAGTTCCGCCTGGACCACGCTACAATAATTGGGAAGAGAGACTTAATTTCAGTGGTTCAGAGTACACACCTCCACCAACCCCTTCTTTTGTTTTTGACCCATCAGTGTAAAAATGGATTGACTCATCCTCCAAGAATGTACTATGCTATTCTAAGTACCTTAGAATTACGGAGTGGCCAATGTTGTTGTTAGTCCACTGCGACGAAGCATTGAGTTGAATAGCAGAGCTTGCAGCTATTTGTTTGCTAAATAAGTCAAGAGGTGTAAGGTAGAGCAAGGTGTCCAGTGTTGCAGACGGGGTCGTGCGAAGCGATCCGCTTATACATAGGCAAGCTGAACGTTGGACTTTATTTAACTTATCCCTGTTTATACCTTTCCCTAAAGCAGTCCACCATACTGCAACACCGTACGTTAAAATCGGTCTGATTACCGATGTGTATAGCCAATGCATGATTCTGGGCTGTAAACCCTATTTATTACCAATAGCTTTTTTGCAAGAAAAGAGAGCTACAGTAGCTTTTTTGACTCTTTCCTGTACGTTGCGTTTCCAATTTAGTTTTTTGTCTAAGACAAGACCTAGGTATTTAGCCTCGTCTGAGAATTTTAATTGGATTCCTTTAATGTAAGGAGGGTTGACAAATGGAATTTTGTATCTCTTCCGAAAATAAGACCAAATCGGTTTTGTGTGGGTTAACACCCAGTCCACACCGATCAGCCCAAAGTATTAGTCTGTCCAAGGCATTTTGTAAGAGTTCTTTTAGGATATTAAGATGCTTTCCTGAAACTGCTATAGCAACGTCGTCCGCATAGGCTATCACTCTGAAACCCTTCGCATCCAGACTAGTTAGGATTTCATTCACCACTAGGTTCCAGAGGAGAGGGGATAGAACACCACCTTGCGGTGTCCCTCTACTAACAATTCGTCTGCTAGAAGAGTTGCCCAGTTTTGAGTAAATTATTCTGCTAGTAAGCATTAAATGAATTAACTTCCGAAACGAACTCTCTACATTTAGAGATGTTAGTGCAGATGTGATTGCAGATGTGTCCAAGTTGTTAAAGGCACCTTCGATGTCAAGGAAAGCAACCACAGTCAACTCTTTATGACGAAGGGAATATTCGATGGTGCGTACTAAAGTGTGTAACGCTGTTTCCACCGATTTACCTTTACAGTAGGCATGTTGAGACAAAGACAGAAATCTTGTATCGATACGTGCCCTTAAATGGATATCAATCAATCTTTCCAAGGTCTTATAGGCCGTAGATTTTTAGGATTGACTAGGGAGCATTTATCTGCTTTTATAGGTATAGAAACAACTTTAACTTCTCTCCATGCCGAAGGAACATGGACCAGGTAAAGACAGCTGGTAAAAATTGCCTGAAGGATTGGTGCAATTATATCAGAAGTCTTTTTTGTTTCAGCTGGTATTATTCCATCTGGTCCTGCAGCTTTAAATGGTTTGAAGCTGTTGAGAGCCCATTGTAGCTTATCCTTTGTGATCAGACCTTGTGGATATGTTGTATTTGAACTTGAACGTATATAACTGTTGCAAGTTTCAGTAAGAGAACTACCAGGAAAGTGAGTGTCCAATAATAAGTTCAGCGATTTATTACTTGAATTTGTAGAGGAGCCGTCTGTATTTTTCATGCAGCTTGGCATAGCTGGGTTAGTTGAAAGAATTTTCCTTAACCTAGAGGCTTCAGATGTTTCTTCTATCATGCCATACATTGTATCATACATTTATAACAATACTTTATAAATGGTAAAATAAGTTAGGAGTTGATGTAGTTTTGAAATTAATTTTTTAAACATTTTTAGTAGTGTTTTCCTTAAGTTTTTATATTTTGTTACAAACTTCATTTCAAGTTTTTCTACATTTTTGTTTGTTAAATGTGTAAAGGATTTTTTCATTTCTGGTTTATTGAAAAATGTTGATTTTCCTCACAATTTTATATGACGTCACAACGCATTACATACAATTTAGTTTAAATCGTCATTGTTATTTTTTCGAGAGATAAAAGGTACTTTAGTAAAAAAAAAGCCTCTTCCGTATACCTTAGCTATTATATTGTAAAACCAAATGCATTTTAAAGTCGTTATCAACGTCGGAATTGACTGACAAGAAAGGTGTCCTAAACTTCCTGACGTACAAACAACAATGTGGTACCTACTATATTATAGTTATAAAAGAGTTGTCCTTTTTGCAAACATTCTGATTAGCCGCATTGGCCTTGTTCTTAAAACAACACCATCTTAAGTACTGAACCTTTCCTTCTATGCCAATTTGTGCAAAAATACGTATATTTTCAAGCTCTTGAAACTTTCAATTGATTTGAAAAGCCGATAAAACTTTATTTAATAAACAGAAAAAAATATTAAATTATTATCGATCTCATTACACCCATGAAATAAAAATGACAAACAAAACTTTATACGAAGCCCATTGTTTTGTCCCTAGAGTACAAAAAACACATTGCAGAAGATAATACAAGTCCTTATTTTCAAGTCCGGATATCCCTCTCTTGATATAAGCATCCTCGTATAATAGTTTTTCGATGTCGTCTGTCCCCGTAAAGAAAACTAAACTATATCTTTCCTGATGCCATATTCTTATGCTTAGCTTATTTTATTTTTTTTTTTTTTTTTTCCAATACTCAATGTTGAGTGTGTCTGTGTCTGTCCACAGGCCTCTTCGGTTCGGGCCAACGCCAATAAAAACTACGAAATAAAAATGTCTGCATTATGTCCGTTCTTCCTGTTTGCAGCCTCAGTCCCAGCTAAAGCCCCAGAACAGCCAACTTCAAAATCGACTATTTTTCTAGTTGCTACTGTTTTTCTATGGCGCACATAAAAATCAAAAACTTATCCTCGACTGTCGCTGTCGCTGCTGCTGCTGTGCTGCTGCGTCCTTTGACATTTTATTTTCTTGGAAATCCTCCAACAAAACTATTCAAATGAATTTCAATATCGTAAGAGCAGCACATAATGCAACATTACTTCCTTTTTTCATTTTTATATTTCTTTTTGTTGAAGACAACTACTGTCATCGTCATAAAGTAGGAATATGACAAAAAAAAGGATGAAAGTTATGAACGAAATAAGAACAAAGTCGATGTCGATGTGGAAGCCGTGTGCCAAAGAAGGTGTCTATTTAAGTGGCAATTAGTCCTGGGTCAAGAGTGTTGTTCTCAATAAATTTGCCAACGGGATTTGAAGGATGCGCCACCCCACCCATAAGCTCGGGATATTTCCCAAACCCTCTTCATTGCAGGTATGGTAGAAAATATTCCAGGATGCTTATATTGAAACTATGTCAAGCAAAAGTAGCTACTTGGATTCAGTGAATATTATTTTTCGCATTTCCTTCATCCTGTTGGCTGATGTGCTCATAATAACCAAGAACACTACTTAACCCCATAATTTTGTTTTCCCTGTTTAAGAATATAACAGAGAAAAAAAAAAAAAAGAAAACTTAAGGTCCTGTTGGGTAAAGGTTCTTTTGCTAAGGAATTTGATATACATATTTATGTATATACATTTTTTAACTCGTTGGTAAGTACTTAAAAATAACAGAAACCGAAACAAAAACAAATTTTAAACAAAAATGGAGGAAAAAGGAAATACTTGCTTTTTTCATATTCAGCAGTCAGCACTTATTTCACATAGGCACACGTACTCAAAAGGGGTGGAAGGATGTTGAATTAATTTTTTAAGTTAACCGTGACCGAGGTGACCATATTTTTTTGATTTTTAATATTTTTTGTTGGTTTTGAGTTCTTTATTTTTCTAAGGGCTTATTTTATAATTTTACAAAAAAATCAGTTATTTCTTAATTTTTAGTTTTGAAAAAAATATTTAGAAAGTTTTGAAATTTTGTTGAATATAGACGAAATACGTAGTTTGGAAGAACAATATTAAAGTAAATAAAACCTAAAAAACGAGGACGAAAATTAACTAGGTGATGTTAAAAAAATGAAATGCAAGGTTTCGAAAACAATAAACAATATAAGTTTTAAGTTGGTTTCAAAATAAGAAAAGATCTCAAGAACGACTCCGATTATCACTTATGAAAAAAAAATATATTTATTAGTTGTTTTGAGAAACCAAACAATTTTCAATTTCAACTTAATTCAGCAATCACAGCTTTTGGTCCTGGCAATCAAATTAAACTCTTCCAATGGGATTTTATGTTTAATTAAAATCCGAATTCTGAACTACTCCATTATTTAAGGTTTTTGAGATTTTACATTTGAAAATTCTAAAAAACACATTTAGAAGGATTTTTGAGACTGTGTAAATTCATGAAGTACCATTTTTCAATAAAATTTATGATTGTGATTCGGAAAACCAATATACCCTTTTTTCAATATTAAGTCGAAATATTTTTAGTTTTTTACAAAAGTACATTTTTACCAAGTTTTAATATTGTTTTTTTTTTAAAGGTTTTTATTTTTTTGTAAAACATTTACCGAATGTTGACAACAATATTTAAAAAAAAAAGAGGCTGGGACGCGACCCACACTAATAACTTCCCATCCCATCTGTCGATTTGTCCTGCTTAAACGTTTTTCTATATTTACTCGTATCAATTTTTACCAAATTTGCGTACTATTTTTTGTACAATTTATTTTTTATGAAAAAACGGACTGTTGGAATTTTATATAAAAATTACTGAATACCAAAAACAATATTTTCTGTGAAATAAAATAAGTTTGAAGCCAATATTTCTAGTCTATTTGAGTCGAAAATCAATTTTTACCAACTTTTGTTACTTGTTTTCTTAAATTTTTAATTTTTTGAACAAGAACTGTCAATTAGATTTTTTTTGAAAATTTTTCAGAATGTTGAAAACAATATTTCTTATACGATTAAATAAGTTTTAACCCTTATTTCAATTCAATTTTCACCAACTTTGAGTAACGTTTTTTTAATTTTTTTTTTTATAAAAAAAAAACTGTCAATTCGATTTTTTCAAAATTTAATCAGATGTCAAAAACATTATTTTTCGTTGCACAAAATTGTTTTGGAGATGAAATCATATTTTAGTTGTAAAATTTTGGAGGTGGAAAATTTTCTGCATCTTTCTGCCTTATTATCTGTATACAAACGTTTATTTAAAGTCAATATCTCTTTTGGTTCTTGAGCTATGGACGACGAGTTTATCATATTTTGTCGTTGCAGTTTCACATCCGAAGAAGAGGGGTGTGAATCTGAAAACGAATATGAAAAGCTGGGAGTATTATCGTCAGCGAAACAATGTATTGGATTAGTTGTTGCAAATAGGAGATTATTAATAAAAATGAGAAAGAGTGTTGGAGATAAAACAGAGCCCTGAGGCACACCAGCATTTATTTTGTGGTTTTCAGATTTGAATGCATCCAATACAACTTGTATTGTACGATTAGAAAGGTAATTACTAATCCAATGAAGCAGGGATTCATGAAAACCGAAAGCACGCATTTTCGATAAGAGAGCCTGATGCCAAACCCTATCAAACGCTTTTGAAATATCTAGTGCAATAATCTTACTTTCTCCAAAACTATGTAAAGATTTGTTCCACTGTTCGGTGAGATGAACCAAGAGATCACCAGTGGACCTATTGCTACGAAAGCCGTATTGTCGGTCATTAAGAAGCTTTCGATCTTCGAGATATTTCTTGAGCTGATAATTAATCAGCGCTTCCATGACCTTGGAAAGAAGGGACGTAAGTGCAATCGGTTGGTAACTAGACGGTGTAGAAGATTCGCCTTTTTGGGGAACAGGTTGGACAAATGCGGTTTTCCATCCGCTCGGAACGAGACCTGAGGAGTAGGACCGTAATTTGTGGTCATGTAAAAATTTGGACGGTCGAATATGGGCGTTGCAGGCCTTCCTGGCTTGCTTGAACTTATTCCAGTTTTCCTCTGTTGGATTGGCTTTAAAACAACGGAAACTTACCTTCTTGACCCTAATAACCTCTTTACAGCTCGCATCGAACCATGCCTTTTTCCTTAGGTCTTATGCTTTTAACCCTATTCGGGATAAAAGTTCTCATTCCCAAGAGAATCAAACTTGTGATCATATCAGCGCTGGCGTCAACGTCACTATCGAGGAAGCATAGTGACCAGTTAAGGATCCTGAAGTAATTATTGAGACCGTCCCAGTTGGCTTTCTCGTATTGCCAAACGGTTCTCTTAGGAGCTCTTTCTTTAACTGGAGAGTTTTTACATGAGAAATTTGCTGATATGACACAATGGTCAGATGTGCCTAGAGAAGATAGAACACTAACAGTGTACTTACCAGGGTCAGAAGTAAGAAACAAGTCAAGAGTGTTTTCTGCGCGTACTTACCAGGGTCAGAAGTAAGAAACAAGTCAAGAGTGTTTTCTGCTCGACCTACCACGTCTGATATTCGAGTGGGCTCGTTGACCAGCTGAGTTAGGTGGTTTATTCAAGTTACAAAGATTTAAAATGATTTTGACAATAAACCACTTTTTGGTGAATGTCGTTAAAATAAAGGGTGATTTTTTTGAGGTTAGTATTTTCATGCATTAGTATTTGACAGATCACGCTTAATTTCAGACATGGTGTCAAAGAGAAAGATGCTCAGTATGCTTTGACATTTCGTCATGAATAGACTTACTAACGAGCAACGCTTGCAAATCATTGAATTTTATTACCAAAATCAGTGTTCGGTTCGAAATGTGTTTCGCGCTTTACGTCCGATTTATGGTCTACATAATCGACCAAGTGAGCAAACAATTAATGCGATTGTGACCAAGTTTCGCACTCAGTTTACTTTATTGGACATTAAACCAACCACACGAATGCGTACAGTGCGTACAGAAGAGAATATTGCGTCTGTTTCTGAGAGTGTTTCTGAAGACCGTGAAATGTCGATTCGTCGCCGTTCGCAGCAATTGAGTTTGTTTTATTCGACCACATGGAAGATTTTACGCAAAGATCTTGGTGTAAAACCGTATAAAATACAGCTCGTGCAAGAACTGAAGCCGAACGATCTGCCACAACGTCGAATTTTCAGTGAATGGGCCCTAGAAAAGTTGGCAGAAAATCCGCTTTTTTATCGACAAATTTTGTTCAGCGATGAGGCTCATTTCTGGTTGAATGGCTACGTAAATAAGCAAAATTGCCGCATTTGGAGTGAAGAGCAACCAGAAGCCGTTCAAGAACTGCCCATGCATCCCGAAAAATGCACTGTTTGGTGTGGTTTGTACGCTGGTCGAATCATTGGACCGTATTTGTTCAAAGATACTGTTGGACGCAACGTTACGGTGAATGGCGATCGCTATCGTTCAATGCTAACAAACTTTTTGTTGCCAAAAATAGAAGAACTGAACTTGGTTGACATGTGGTTTCAACAAGATGTCGCTACATGCCACACAGCTCGCGATTCTATGGCCATTTTGAGGGAAAACTTCGGAGAACAATTCATCTCAAGGAATGGACCGGTAAGTTGGCCACCAAGATCATGTGATTTGACGCCCTTAGACTATTAGGGGCTACGTCAAGTCTAAAGTCTACACAAATAAGCCAGCAACTATTCCAGCTTTGGAAGACAACATTTCCGAAGAAATTCGGGCTATTCCGGCCGAAATGCTCGAAAAAGTTACCCAAAATTGGACTTTCCGAATGGACCACCTAAGACGCAGCCGCGGTCAACATT
The DNA here is from genome assembly GCF_945859685.1 of Eupeodes corollae. Taxonomy (NCBI): domain Eukaryota; kingdom Metazoa; phylum Arthropoda; class Insecta; order Diptera; family Syrphidae; genus Eupeodes; species Eupeodes corollae. The sequence continues at coordinate 93,403,691 of NC_079149.1, read as the reverse complement.
TAAATGAAATTATCTTCAAAAAGTAAATGTCATGGACCAATCTAACGTTTCAAATAAAGAATCGATGAGATTTTGCAAATTTTATGCGTTTTTTTTTTTTAAAAGTTCTCAAGCTCTTAAAAAATCACCTTTTACTACCAAATCTTTACTTACACAACTTACTGTATAAGCTTTATGGCTGATATGACCCTCCCTTGGAACGTCCATTGGTCAAAATTTGATGAATTTGTGCTAAGTTTTTGGAACAGGTACTTTTTGCAACACAGTTAAGAAAATAAAATACAAATTTTGTATAAAAGGGGTCATATCCATTGACTCAAAACGATTAGTTTTGAATTGAAGAATTGAAGGGAATTCCTACTAAAAAAAAAAAATTATCTCCCAGGGGGGGGGGGTGTCATGACCCCTATATGTATGTTGCTTCTATAAATACATTTATAATACCAATGCTTGTGTTTTGTAATTTGCAAGTTAAAGAATATAATATGGTCACCTTAACGAAAGCCTCTAAAAGAGTCTTACAGAGCCTTATATATTATTGTATAGCACATACAGGATCACCATCACCACCACCATACCCAGTTCCAGTACCAAGACCAGTACCAGTATCACCCGGTTGTAGAGCAGCACATTAATTTTTAAATGCAAACAGTGTCAAGTGGTTAAAATGTTTTAATTGCTCGCAGAGCGTACATGCATGCACTAACATATTTACACGGTTAATTCAACTTGAATTAAGTTTGTGGCATGGTAAACAGGGTGTACATGATGTGAATGTATATGCATATTTATGTATACACGATGGTTTTTGGTTCACGTAATGTGTACTCTACCTATAATACACACCTTGCCTCTATATGTGTGTGTTTAATGTGTAAATAGGATAAATATATTATATAGAGGACGTAGTCGTATAATGACTCCTTGCTATGTTGTTATAAGCAAATAAAAGAAAATAAAATATTTAAAAAGAAAAAACAAAACGTAATAATGCGAGATTTTGTTTGTAAGGTACACTAACCAGGATCTTAAACAGGTTAGCTAAACAATGCATCAATACAAAGTCAACAGGAACTAGAACAGAACGGAAGGATTTTTCAGAGGAAGGAGTATTAAAAAGTTTATTATTTATGTATAAATTAAAAGTTATGCCAAGTTTCGTTATTTAAGAATTTTTCTATACTCATTATATTTGAAAGGAACTATTGGTATGTCATTTAGTATCTACTTCTACAGTAATATGACTTTTTGGAATCCCTTTGACAGATTTTGATTAGTTAAGGAAAAAAAAACAAATATTTTATGTTTCAATAAATCCTAATTAAATTATTTCCTTGAAGAAAAATTCCTCCGACATCAAATTGACCTACAAAAAAGAAAAACAAATACAAAAAACTTCATCTCAATTTATATCATTTTAAATTTCCTTTATCCTATAGTTACAGTTTTAGTTCACTATACTATACACTTTCCTTTTATTTACGAACCATGAACCATGAAGAGTATTACTAATGCAGAAGCTTCAGATATTTCCCCAAAATACAAAGGAAAGTTTATTAAAAAATCTGAAGCTTTATACACTATATTCTTAAATAGAAACAAAGAGAGATGAATGAATATCATTGCTTTGCACAGTTTTCTTCTTTTTAAAATGGAAATGAAAATGAAAAAATAACCAATGAATAAAGAATTTTTGACTTTTTTTGTAAATGCAGGCAATTTTTAGATTGATGAAATGAAATTTCCAACAATAGACAAAGACATAAAGATTCAAATTTATAATATTAGATAGGAAAGTCAAAAATAAAAAGAAGAGAGGGTACATAACAAAGGTATTCAATTTTGAAGCAATTCATTTGCAATTTCCTTGAAAAAATTAAGCGGAGTTCCTTTGTTTGGTGTGTAAAGTTGATGCACATAAACTCCTTCTCAATTAGGTTAAACAACTTTTCAGGAAATTATATTTTCTCTGAAACACTAAAATCGTTATGAGCATATTATAATAAACAAATTGCTTTTTCCTTGAATATTAATTTATTAAGTTTAGATTATATTTTTGATGCGTCAATTACTCTGATACCCTTACGTGCAAATCCATATTAAATCCGGATTATGTAATTGCAAATACCAATCTGATTTAAAAATTGATGAATAATTTTTGGTTTTGAGTTAGGCTCGGATTATTCGAGTAAATCGATTTGAAGAAGGTTTTCCAGTGAAGCTTGCATGAAAACTTACAAAAACAATAACTTTTTCTGAATAACTCTTTGACTCTTAACTTTTTTAACTTCAAACAGAATGTTATTGCAATCGATCCGATATGTTGAATTGAACATTTTGACAATTTTAGACGTTTCAAGTTCCTAAGAATTTATATCAAACATTTTTAGGGAGATGTCTTTGTATGCGTGGGTACTTACGTTCGTACGTTTGGGATACCATTTTTCGACTTTAAGAACCAGTTAAAGAATTAAAATTAAATTTTTTTTTAGAGATAATAACATCTTGATGTAGTACACAAGGAGTGATGGCTAGTGTGTTGCACTGTTATGCCAGAGGTCTTGGGCTCAATCCCTGCTTGTTCCATCTAAAGTTTTTGCTTGCGATATTTGCGAGAAATCGACAAATTCTCCAAAGGTGATTCTTGTCATGAAAAGTGCTTTCTCAAATTAGCCGTTTGGATTCGGCTTGAAACTGTAGGTCCCCTTCATTGCTGACAACATTACTCGCACACATGAATGGTTGAGAGTTGTAAGTCACTAGACCCTAGTTCTCTACGGACTTTTGCGCCAGCTTACTTACATAAAACATCGTAAGATGCAAAAAATGTTCAAATGGTAGACATGTGCATTCAAGAGGACACAAGCGTCCGCAGGTTTTTCTTAAAAACCCAACTCTGTCTATCAACTCCTACTCTCACCTCCACGGGGCGAACATCGGAAGCCTAGTACCTCAACTGGAGATTGGGTTCCAACCCCAGTGGAAAGTTGTTAGGGGCAGCAAACAAGAGAGGGGGGAGAGGTGTTAGCACTAAGGTACCTCTCCCTATATAGGCGGCAGCGGACGAATTCTCGAGATGGAATCAACGGTGGCGTCTACAGTTCCAGTAAGGTTTAACTACTTAGTAAACACCTTATAGGGCTTCTTCGACATATTCGGAACCCAGGCCTGCAAGGAGCGGTATCCGGCTCCCCTCCTTGGAGTTATACTAAGAATCTGGCTCTCCAGGTTGGGGGTTGTGCCATCGGGGTGACTTCCTGGCCACGTAAAAAATACCTCTAGTTGCGAAGCACCAACAAGCCTCGGATACGGACGGATTCACTGTTGACAACCCACCCAAACGAAATAAGGACAACGAACTTTGTATATGTACGTGGAATGTAAGGTCCCTTAACAGACCACGTGCAGCCGAACAATTAGCGGAAGCCCTAAACTGCTGCAAGGCAGATATTACCGCCATCCAAGAAGTGCGATGGGATGGACCGGGTAAACGCAAACCAAAAGACTGCGATATATACTACGGCGACTGCTAATGAGAACAAAGACAGCGTCTATTTGGGTGTGGATTTGTTGTTGGAACTAGACTCAGGCAAAAAGTCTTGAGCTTCAACAGTGTGAGCGAGCGCATCACGACAATCCGCATCAAGGCTTAATTCGCCAACATAAGCCTAATTGCTCGCATGACCCAATGGAGGAGAAAGACGAAGACACTAAAGACATATTCTTCGAGCTCCTGGACAAGACATATGAGCAGTGCCCTGACTATGACATTAAAATTGTCTTGAGAGATTTTAACGCCACGAAGAGAAGACATCTTTGGTGGCATAATCGGGAGATACAGCCTGCAAGACACCACCTCCGACAACGGATTCAGGCTAGTCGATTTCGCTGCGGGGCGAGACGTTCTGGTAGCTAGTACGCAGTTCACGAATCTTAATATCCACAAAGGGACATGGAAATCTCCTGATCAATCAACCGTCAACCAGATTGACCACATTGCGATCGACGCACGGCACACGGTAGGTATCCAGGATATCCGCACATTCCAAGAGGCCAACATTGACTCGGACCACAAACTCGTGGTAGCCAAGGTACCGCAACGGATATCGCGATCCAAGCCAAAACAAGGAAGTACTGTGAGAAGATTCGACGTTAGACGGCTACAATCGCAAGAGACTGCCATGTCCTTTTCCGATCGAGTCTTTGATAACCTCTTAAGAAGTCCTATGCTTCCTGCATTAAGCATTGAAAACCAGTGGCAATATTGCCTTGCAGCCATCAGAGATGCCGCCTCTGAAGTGCAAGGTTTCACATGGCCACCACAGCGAAACCCCTGGTTTGACGACGAATGCCGGCAAGCGCACTCAGCGAAACAAGAGGCATACAAAACGGCGCTGCACAAAAGGACTAGAGTTGCTCTCGAGCTTTACGAGCAGAAGAGGAGAGAGGAACAATGGCTTGTTAGATGGAAAAAAAGAGAGCATGAGAAGCGCGATATCGAGGGGATAGAGGGATGTCACAACAGGAATGAGGTTCGTAAAAAAATCCCAAGGGTACCAGGCACGAACCGAAACCTGTAAAAACGATCAGAAGAAAATCGTAGTTGAACTGCAGCCGATGCTGAGAATATGGAAAGATCACTTCTCCAAATTATATAACGGCGATGACGAACCGAATTCCGCTGTAAGGGAGATAGAACCACTCAACCTCGGCGACGCAGATCAAAAATTCCTCCTACCCGACCTTGACGAAGTGAAGATAGCTATATATAAACTTAAGTCAAACAAAGCTGCCCGATACATAAGAAAGTAGACCCTCTAAACTGCGCCAACTACAGAGGCATCAGTCTCCTTAGCATTGCGTATAAATTCCTCTCTGCCGTATTATGTAAACGTCTGAAGCCATGCGTCAACAACCTGATTTCTCCTAATCAGTGTGGCTTCAGACCAGGAAAGTCCACTACCGACCAAATATTCACACTGCGGCAGGTCTTTTAAAAAACCCAGGAGCTTCAAATCGAAACCCACCATCTCTTTATCGATTGTAACGCCACGTATGGCAGCATCCAAGCACCCTGCTCTATCAAGGTCGGAAAAGATCTTACCGATTCATTTGATGTCAAAAAAGGTTTTAGACAAGGCGATGCACTGTCATGCGACTTCTTCAACGTCGTTCTGGAAAGAATTGTGCAAAACTCAACCGTCAACACTTCCAAAGGTCCATCCAATTACTTGGATACGCAGATGATATTGACATAATTGGAAGATCAAAGCGTGATGTCAGTGAAGCGTTTTTGAGCATTGCGACGGGAAGCGAAGAAGATGGGTTTTGTGGTCGATGAGGGCAAGACCAAGTATATGCTGTCATCAAAAAAGGACACGTCTTGGACAAAACGTCACTATGGACAGCTATAACTTTGAGGTAGTTAAGGAATTTGTCTACCTAGGCACCGCTATTAATACAGACAACGACACCAGTGCTGAAACCAAACGAAGAATAACTCTTGCAAATCGCTGCTTCTTTGGACTTAGAAGGCAATTTAGAAGTAAAGTCCTCTCTCGAGCATCTAAAATCACCATCTATAAGACACTCATCATCCCTATTCTCATTTATGGCGCTGAGGCCTGGACCTTGTCAAAGAAAGATGAGAGCGTCTTAGGATGCTTCGAGAGAAAAATTCTTCGGGTGATTTTTGGTCCCGTACGCATAGATGGAGAGTGGAGGAGAAAATATAACGACGGACTGTACGGGCTGTACAGCGACACTGACCTAGTTAGCAGAATTAAAGTCCAACGGCTTAGATGGCTAGGTCATGTAGAGCGGATGGACATCAACGCTCCAGCCCGGAAGGTCTTCGAATTAAATCCCGAGGGACGGCGCGGCGCAGTAGAGGAAGACCGCGACTCAGGTGGCGCACTCAGGTGGGAGAGGACCTCAACCAACCAACTTGGCGTGCGAAACTGGAGACAAACTAAATTTGAAATTTTGCCAAACTAAAAAATTGTATTCATTGCAAAATTAAACCAAATTTAAAAAAGAACAACAAATTTTTTGGGAGTTATTCAATTTCTAAATTTGGGCGTTACAACATTGACAGTTGGTTTAGGTGATACATATATCATCTAAATTTAGACTTTGTGACATTTTATTACTGATATTTCTTACGAAGGATTTATGTCATTATATGATTTGGTTTATTTATCGTTGGCTGAGAAGACATAAGAAACTATAGAAATCATGATCGTCGTAATGCCCAAAAAAGACACAAAGCTCACGCTTTATGTCATAAAACCCAATTGCAGAATGACAACTAAGAACTAGGGTGCTACTTCAATCGCTTCGAGTTTTTGATAATTGTTTTAATCTTTTTGAGATTTGTGACCAAATTTTGGTCTTTATGACATTTTGGGATTTTCACGTTATGGGCTTGTTCGAAAAGACGTAACGCCGTTTATAATGTATCGTTTTTGAATAAATTGACAGACGAACACTAGTGGGAAGTTATCAGTGTGGGTCACATCTTAGCCTCTTTTTAAATTGACATGGGAAGTTATTATTAACGGTTCGATCTGTGGAATTAAAAATTTTGACATTTCTCAACGTTTCAAGGTTCCTAGAATCTAAATAAAATATTGTTAGAGAGATGTCTGTGCGTGCGTGTGTGCGTACGTTCGTCCATCCGTATACGTTTCGAAACTTTTTTCGTCGTCAATATCTCATGAGCAGGTCTATGAGATTTGTGACCAAATTTTTGTCTTTATTACATTTTAGGATTTGCACGTTATGGGCTTGAGCGAAAAGATCTAACGCCATTATTAATGTATTTTTAAGTAACAGAGGAACACGGATGGGAAGTTATTAGTGTGGGTCGCATCTAAGTCTCTTTTTAAATTGACATAGGAAGTTATCGTAAACGGTTCGATTTGTCGAATTGAAAATTTTTACATTTCTCGACGTTTCAAGGCCCCTAGATTTTTACAGAGATGTCTGTGAGTGCATGTGTACATACGTTCGTCCGTCCGTACGTTCGGGAAGCTTTTTTCGTCGTTTATACCTCATGAACCAGTCGATATCTCTGACTTAAAAAAATAGGTGGGTGATTTTTTTTACTACAGCAATTTTGAATAACAAATGAAAATGTTGGTTAACCCAAAATATCTCACGACCCAGTAACGCTATCGACTTGAATTAAATTTTGTATTATATATTGTGACGTAATACTAAATCAGTATAATTTTGAAAAAAAAAATCAACGAAATTTAATTAAATTTTAATTACAAAAAAAAACTGAAAAACACCTCGAAATTTTACTAACAAAAAATTATTTTATTTCCAGAATAAATAGTAAAGTTCTTGAATAAATAAAAACGAATCGACAGTTTTTTTTACAAAAAAAATAAAAACCCAAAAACTTGGTAAAACACGTAAAACCTAAAACTTGAGAACAATGTAAAATATTGATTTCAAAATAATTTCATTCCGTTCTAAATTTTCTTACAAAAAAGGGAAACGTATTTCTTTATGTCAAAAAATAAATACTTTCAAGAAATGCTTCTAAAATTGGTAAAAAATTGGGTTTCAACTAAAAATCTCTAATAATGATAATAGATTTTGAAATCAAATTATTTGCAAAATAGTTTTCGTAATTTTTGTAAATGTTTGAGAAAAATTCAACTACCAACAAATGTCTTCAAAATATTCATGTCACACGTCATTTTTAAAATTTTTAAGTAAGTCAAACCCATAGACGGGATGGGAAGTTATAATCGTGGGTCGCATTCTAGCCACTTAATAATTTTTAAGAAATCGACCCGCCTTTTATAATAAAAACCTTCACAACTACTCAAACAGAAACAATATCGATAGTATTTGTTTCTCAAAATAAACAATTGAAATTTATGATGATTAGAACTTTGATTTTTGGCTAATGCTTACCCTGGAATGGATATTATTTTTTGTATAATTCTCAGAATACGTCGCAATAACTTTTCTCTGAAATTTGTCTACATAAGCTGTAACAATTAATTGCTTGCCACTGCCTGTCCCCAAGCTTCATTATTTTATATTTTCCTAGTATTTTGAAATTTAAAATATCTAAGGTTGATATTGCTTTTGAAATAACCCAAACAAAGAATTCGCCCGAAATTTGCTATTTTGTACCTTTTTCTCGTCTGAAAATCGCGATGAAGAGAGAATTAATAATGAAACCGAAATAGATTGAGGCTATATTCCTGTATATCTAAATTGTTCTCAACCAGCTGGTATAGAGTTCTAGTACCTATATAGACATATAGGTAGATTGGTAAGGCTGAACTTTGCTAAAGGGATTGTTTTCTGATCGAAGTCTCATACCAACAAAGTCGGTCCGAGAGGACAAAAACTCAAAAAAAAAGAAAAGCAAAATTTAACGAAAAAAAGCGTCAAACCGCAATATAGTCTCGTACACACTTTTCTTGTCACTCTAGCCAATAACACACACAAAAAACTGAAATAAGACCTGCGGCATAGGTTCCCTATGTATCCCATAACGTATACCTCTTTTTTTCCAAAGGAGTTTGCTTTGGACAACCATCAGACCATATAAAATCGAGAAACACACAAAAAGAATGTGATGAGGATAACCAAAAAAAACAACAACAAAAAATTCCAAAACCTTTACCGACCAAAAAATATCCCTGAATGAGTTTTTGAATTGGAAATACTTTACTTTTATTTATGTCCTCGAAATAATAGCGGTTTTAAAGGGAGATTCAACAATATCTATAGAGTGATGCAACAAAAACAACAACAACAACTACAAAAAAACAGAAAACTGAACGTGAACAGAGCAGAACCGCAATTCAATTTTGAGCAACAGGAAGATTTATGCGTTGACCACAAATTGAAAACGCCAAACAAAGTATTTTAGCAATTTAATGTTAACTTTTTATTATTTTGTATTTTGTATTTTTATTTTTTAATTTTTATTTTATTTTTGGTTTAAACCTTGTAAATTATTTTCAATGCAAAAATTGTTATTAATTTCAACAGGAAAACGGTGGCAAAACAATGCATTTTTGAAATAAATAATATTGTGTTATTGGAAATGTGATTTTGAGTTGTTATGATTTTAATTAAAAACTATGTTAGTTAAATTAATTGTCTCATAAACGAATCTAACTATTCATATATATTTATGACCAATGAAGTGATTTTCAAAACATAAATTCATAAACTTACCATTTCGGTTTTCACTATCAGCTGGTTTCATTTGAATGGGATGATACATCTAAAAAAAGAAAAAAAGAAAAAACAAATGGTGGTTATTTAAGTTCTCAGAAATTCAAAAATAGTGATTTTGTAAAAATAAATTACAGAGATGTGTTAAAAAACCTAAACACTAGTTAAACAAAGGATTTAATTATTTTTGAATTACGCCGTATGCTTATAAAATTTTGGTATGATATTAGAATTAGATTATTCCTGAAGGACATCAGCTTTTAAAAATGTTTGTATTTAAAGTTGAACAGGAAGAGTGAAAAACAATTCGTCTCCTTCTAGAGAGTTGTAATAATTAACTTCAAAATAACTGTCTGTTTCTTGTTTAAGTCAAACTTCAAGCTTTTCTTAAACAAAAGAAATGTTCCTGTATTTGAACGCATTTTGGGTTAAATTACAAAACTTGGGTTAAGAAATTCAAAGTTAACCTTTATTTGAATAAGTCAAGATGATAAGTTTAAGATGCCTTAAGAAAATATAATGTGTTGGTTTTGATTTAAAATAAGTTTTGTTGGATACAAAATTAGAATATTTCAAAAATGAATAGGTGTATTTTTATTTTTTGTCCTCGTATTTAACAGAAATAAGGGTATGTTATGATTAAAGGGGTATTCATGTTGAGACGTATGTATGTAAGTCATTTGTGTAAAAAGCTAAGTTTTGTAAAAAAGTTTGCTTGAACAAACATTTGGTTCATTTAGACAAATTCTGTGGAATCAAACCAGCTGTTCGTTAAATGTTAAATTAGACGTATTCAAACTGCATAGATAGTTTTAAATGTATGCTTTCTCCAGCACCAATGCTTTGGCTTCAGGCAATATTCACGTTTTAAGTTAGAACTATAAAAACGCAATCTTAATGGAGTAGTCAGATGAAAATGAGAAATTCCATAATGTTAATTTAACGTTAACTTTTACTTTTAGAAGTAAAAAGAGCCTAATCGCAAGGCACGCAAAGGAAATTAAAAATTTGATTAGTCAAGATACAAAAAAAAAATGGAATCGTTGACCCCGATCAAAGATTTTCAGTTCTTGGATAGTGAGCGTATTCAAATTTAATTTTTGTAACAAAAAAAAAGAAATTGTTAAACATTTTTTAAATGAGTGTATGAAGTTTTGATGCATCACTTCGTTTGATAAATTTTCTAGCAAAATTTTCAACAAAATTTCAAGTTCACAAATTTTCAACACGTTTGAACAATTTTTGTATTGAAAAGCTAAACATATTTTAAATTCTGTACTTATACACTAACGGCCTAATACTTCAAATTTTCAATGTCTACAAATCCAAATAAAATAAAATGCACGACTATATTTTGAGTTTAAAAATGTACTTGCGAAATAAGTTATTCTTCAAAAATTTAAATGCCATTTAATTACTCAAAAAAGAGGCTGGGATGCGATCCACACTGAAAACTTCAAATCCCGTCTGTCGATTTGTCTTGCTTAAAAGTTTGTAGGGTTGGGCTAAAAAAGTTGTTTGTCGAATTATTCTTAAAAAATTTAAAATTACCCACAATATTTTCATATAAGGAAATTGTTAAGTTTAAAAATCTAGTTTGGTTAAAAAGATTTTTTGTCTAAAATTAATTTTTATCAATTTAAGTAGCATTTCTTAAATTTTTACAAGATAGAGAGATATCAAGAACCGAAAATTAAATTTGCGTACTATTTTTTGTAGATTTTATTTGTTTTATGAAAAAACGGACTATTGGATTTTTATGAAACAAGAAACTACTGAATATCGAAAGCAATACTTTCTGTGAAATAAAAAAGTTTGAACACAATATTTTTAATTTTTTGAAAAGCTATTCGAGTTGAAATTTAATTTTTAGTAAGTTTTAGTACTTCTTTTTGTTAGGTTTTTATGTTTTGTAAGAAAATAGTCAATTCAAATTTCCTTAAAATTTTACTGAATGATATATTAAAAAGATATTTGAGTCGAAAATAAATTTTTACCAACCTTTAAATTTTCTTTTAAGTTTTTTTTATTTTTATAAGAAAACTGTCAATTCGATTTTTCTCAAAATTGTACTGACTATTGACAGCAATATTTTTAAAGAGATAAAAGTAGTTTAAGGCCAATATAATCTTTCTTCATCTTTCTGCTTTACTATCTGTATAACAATATTTATTTGAAGTTGATATCTCTTCTGGTTCTTGAGCTATGGACGACGAAAAAAAGTACGAACCTTTTATTTGAACTTTATTGACCTGGAAACGTCGATAAATTTCAAAATTTTCAATTTGGCAAATCGGACCCATCATAATAACTTAATATGCGAAGTTAAAAATACGTTTTTTTTTAACTTCGTTAAAAAAGAACCTGTTTTTAAGGAATCAAATTAAAAAAAATGCATGTTGATTATTATATATATTTAAGTATTAGGACAATAAAACTTGTGCAGAACACAAATTATTTGAAACGCTTCATTTATATTTGAGATTGAAAAGCCAAGTTTAGAAAAAATTTAGTAAAAATATATCGGTTCATTTTCGAAAAATTTTGTAATTTAAGTTTGTAATATTTTAGATGTTTTTAGGGGACATCCTAAAAATGCTTTTAGCAGTCGAAAATATACTGACATAAAAATTTTGCATAGATTCCTTGTCAGTTTAATGAGGGTTTTTGAAATTATTTGTATGATAGTTAGAGATTGACTTTGCTAGTAGGCCAAAGCAAATGTAGTTCACCTTAAACTTTTCCTACCACTTGACTTATATGGTTTTTCCAATTTAATATTCCTTGGTGATTCTTTGGTGTCTCAACAAATTTCACTTGTACATTATTAAATTCAATTTTTTTTTGTAATAACCAAATATTTAGTTTTATGAGTGATGAGGACTAGGCCACACGCATTAAAACATTGATTTATATTTCTCATAATCCTTGGCAGCACAATCCTGATTAGTTGAACATCATTGCCATATATATCTGAAACTTACAGTAGGTATCAAATAAATTTGTGAAAAATGAGTAGGACCCGAAATTGATCTTTTAGGTACGCCAACAGAAAGAGGCAAGAACTTTGATATGACAAAATAAGTGTAGTTAAACATCAAGAGAAGTTATAAATCTATAACCTATAACAGTTTTTGACACATTAATTCATGATTCATTTTGTCAAAAGCTTTTCAATAATTTAAAATATTCAAAAAGGTCGATATACTTTATGATCAAAATGCTGTATTCCGAAATTTTGTATTTCAAAATTCTATATATTAAAATTCTGTATTTTAAAATGCTATAAATAATGTTAAAAAATAAAAATCGTTTTGACAATGTAAAAAAGTTTATAGCATTTTGAAATACAGAATACTTTTTTAATTAAACATCATTATTATTTTTCATTAGTCTAATGTTCTAATATACTCCCCTGAACAATAACATAATATGTTTCTATGATAATTTATAATTCTCTAAAATAATATAAATGGTATCTTTTTCTATTTTCCCTTTCTTATTTTGTTTTTCTTAGATATTTCTATCTCTCTCACATTTGTACATTGTTTCTATCATAATTAACAATTGCATAAACAATTAAACCAAACTAATTGATCTTTCAAAATTTCCAGTATTATACTGTATTATGAGTTACAGTATTTTGACAATACAGCATTTTGGGACACATTGTTTTAAATGAACAGTATTATGACCATACAGTATGATACAGAATTTTGACACAGCATTTAAAAATACAGCATTTCGACCCGCTCCCAACATGACCATCGTCCAGGTCATTGCATTTATATTTAATGTCGTTTTACCAATAAGAGTTGTTTGTAGCGTTGTTAGAGTTTTGTTAGGAATCAGGTTTTTAAAACCTGTTTTAAATAAAAGACAATTTAATAATACGTGAACAGTTTTTTTTTTAAATTTATTATTTAATTATTTTAAATATAAGACCCAAGTCTTGAAGCACGATCGAAAAAATGCTGGTTTATAAGATATCGAGCCTCAAAACCAGCCTGCCCTGCCTATTTACATTGTAACATTTATCTTAGAACGCGTTTTCCCAAAAGTAGTGTTTTTGACATGTGCATTCAAGAGGACACAAGCGTCCCCAGGTTTATCGCAAAACCCACCTATGTCTATCAACTCCTACTCTCACCTCCCCGCGATGAACATCGGGTGCCTAGTACCTCAACTGGAGATTAGTTCCAATCCCAGTGGAACGTTGTTGGGGCAGCAAACGAGAGAGGGGGGGGGAGAGCTGTTTCCACTAAGGCACCTCTCCTTACAGGCTTCAGCAGACGAATTCTCGAGATGAAATCAACGGTGGCGTCTACAGTTCCACTAAGGTTGAACTACTTAGTGAACACCTAATAGGGCTTCTTCGACATATTCGGAGCATAGGACTGTAAGGAGCGGTTTATCCGGCTCCCCTTCCTTGGAGTTATACTAAGGATCTGGCCCTCCAGGTTGGAGGTTTTGCCGTCGTCGGGATGGGATGGACCGGGCAAACGCAAACTAAAAGACTGCGATATATACTACGGCGACTGCTACCGAGAACAAAGACAGCGTCTATTTGGGTGTGGATTTGTTGTTGGAACTGGACTCAGGCAAAAAGTCTTGAGTTTCAACTGTGTGAGCGAGCGCATCACGAAAATCCGCATCAAGGCTAAATTCGCCAACATAAGCCTAATTGCTCGCATGCCCCAACAGAGGAGAAAGATGAAGACACCAAAGACATATTCTTCGAGCTCTTGGACAAGACATATGAGCAGTGCCCTGGCTATGACATTAAAATTGTCTTAGGAGATTTGTATGCCAAGCTAGGAAGAGAAGACATCTTTGGTATCATAATCGGGAGATACAGCCTGCACGACACCACCTCCGAATACGGATTCAGGCTGGTCGATTTCGCTGCGGGGCGAGACGTTCTGTTGGCTAGTACGCAGTTCACGCAACTTAATATCCACAAGGGGACATGGAAATCTCCTGATCAATCAACCGTCAACCAGATTGACCACATTGCGATCGACACACGACACTTCTCCAGTATACAGGATATCCGAACATTCCGAGAGGCCAACATTGACTCGGATCACTACCTCGTTGTAGCCAAGGTACGGCTACGGATATCCCGATCCAACCCAAAACAAGGAAGTACTGTGAGAAGATTCGACGTTAGACGGCTACAATCGCAAGAGACAGCCATGTCCTTTTCCGATCGAGTCTCTAATAACCTCTGAAGGAGGAGGAACTTTTTAACAGTCTTTTTAAGATTTTTTTTTTAAATCGCTGTCATTATGTGAAATTTTCAAATACTTAAAAAAGCTTGTTTCTTATCCTAATTAACGTTCTGAAAATTAAGTTAAAAATTGTTTTTGTTGTTTCAAGGCTCTAAGGCTGAGATATCGTGCCAGCCGTTCTACTCCGTCGCAACGCAAATTTTATTTAAAAAAATCATCCTTTTTTTGTTTTGAAGGTAGATGACCTCCTTAAAACACAAATCAAGGCCAATTTAGGGGTTTGTTTCTTTTCTTTGTACTCCAACTACTTTACAAACGTTTCGATGTTAAAAGGTTTAATTTTGACACTTAATGATATTGTTAAAGATATTTAGTGACTTAAACTTCTAAACAGTCTATCATTCAAAATCATTGCATTTGACGGCCTTGAACAAAAAGGTATTGCGAGCATTGTAAAATATGAGATCTCTAAATTATGATTAAACACACTATATCATTTTCGTATTTAATAATATTGATACAGCACAAAATGTTACCAACAAAAATTAAGAAAAGTTCCCAAAATTTTAATTTTAAAATTACTAAGTAATAAAAACTAACACATCAAAATAAATAAAAGCAACTTGCAAAACTTTATATAATCACTTTGGATTTTTGGGGAGGTTTTGAAGTTTTGAAATGATGATGTTTTGAAGTTTTGAAATGATGATCTTTTGAACTTCTGTACCTTCCAATTTTCATCAATATTAAAATTTATCTAATACATTTTTTTAATTCGGCAAGATTGCTTTGTTTTTTAATTTTTTAGCTAGAATGGAATTTTTATTATTTGTCAACTGTGTTTTTTTAAAAACGTTATCAATGGTTAAAATCAGTACCATTTATAAAATAAATTATATTCATTCAAAAGAAGCCAAATTTTATTAAAAAAAATCATCCACTTTTTTATTTTTCATTAAAGTTCAAGAATTGACTTATCAAATTTTTATAGTAAAAAATCTTTTGATATTTTCAGTAAGACAAACTTCTTTTGAAGTCGGTATGGCTGACGGTTCTTGAGGTATGGCTGGCGAAAAAAAGGTATCATGAAAGTGCGCTCCCATACACTGATATATTTCTAAAAATCTTTAATTTACATTCTAGGGGCCTTGAAACGAAGAGAAATATCAACATTTTCAATTCCACAATTTGGGACGCTCACAATAACTTCCTATGAGAGGCTGATAAGCTTAAGAAATAATGATTGGAACGTTAGAACTACTTCTCAGAAACTTGATGATTAATCCTGCATTAAAAGGACATTCCATACAAATGATTACAGCACAGCTAAAAGCAATACCGCGAAGAAACGCAAAATATAATTTTTTCGAAATTTTCGGCCACTTCATTTGTTTGTATTTTAAATTTCTGAATCAACATATTTATGCTTGTGAAAAATACAAAAAAATAAACCTGGAACGGAGTTAAATGCAGATACTAGAACTATATCCTTTTCCCATTCACCTCACAATTTCTGCAGATATATCGAAGAACACAAACCATATAACTTCAGCTCTGCAAATACTGTGAATCAGTAAAAATGGATACAACTGTAT
Organism: Eupeodes corollae; assembly: GCF_945859685.1. NCBI lineage: Eukaryota > Metazoa > Arthropoda > Insecta > Diptera > Syrphidae > Eupeodes > Eupeodes corollae. The sequence continues at coordinate 93,387,643 of NC_079149.1, read as the reverse complement.
GAACACGGTAGTATATAGAGGAATTCTAATTTTAGACTCTTAGCCTTAATCTTCAAATGAAAAATTACCTCGCTGTAGGTGATTAATTCAAAGCATTTGCTCCGAGTACTGATATTCTTCCCGCCCGCCTAACAGAGTGCAAATGTTTGCAAGGCCTCCCCTGCGAAAAAAGTCGTATATAACGTATAGAGAAAGTGCAACCCATATTTTCTATTGCAAATCCGTAAAATAACGCATTTTATACTTTATACCTTTGCTTTTTCCATATCCAACTACTTTACCTACCTATAGAGTCCTTTCAGCCTTGAAGCAACGCGCTGCTTGGCTAATTAAAAACCAAACGGAGAAGATTTATTATCTTAAGTGGAGAAACCGACATTAGTCACGACATGAGCACGACAACCATTCGCTGTAGAAACTATATCCTTTTACCTATGCTTCGTCTATACCAACAAAATAGGTTTGCGGAAAATCCGCAAGGATATCTTTCAATGTTTGCAGTTAGGTATACACCATTTCATGTTATAGTTGTTAGCATTATCGAATGAGTTAATATAAGTTTGCATTTTTCCTCATAGGTGACATCGGACTAGACCGCGACTTATGGTGGTAGGTAAACTTTTGTGTTTATGTTGCAACCTATTGGTCGGACTCTCTAAGATCTAAGTTAAGGGCTAAGAAGGACTGTGGGCTTTATTTTTTATAAATTATCCTTTTTCAAGGATAAGTAACTGCATATAATGCAATCGTCGTTGTCGTTGTAGTGGTTCGGTATCATTTCTGGATATTTTGAATTTAACATAAGCACGCAATGGGCTTTTGGATGACTGGAACGTCGAGTTGAGTCGCTTCGCGGGGTGGATAGTGCTGCATGGTGTACAACTCATTCAACTAAGGTATCCTACCAATCCATAAGGGTACCATACCCTCTAGACTATATAGTATACACAATATAAATGGCCATACCGAAAGGACATGGACTAATGCATATAATTTTCTATATTCTATGGCACTGGAGCACGAGGAAATGTAAATTTATAGAAGAATTTGTTGAAATACAACAACAAAAATTAAATTAAAATAGAAAAATGTGAAGGGAAATATTTTGCTTGAGGGTATTTTAATGGAGTCAGTTGCAGTAGCAGAACCTAATTGCGTTACAACAAGAAAATTGCTGACGTTTTTTCCTGCACAGATATACATATGTACCTACAATTAGGTATATAGTATATATGTAGGTAGGTAGAAAGAAGGTACTATCTAACAATGTTCTCGAATAAACTTGAACAGCAACGTTCTTTTCACAGGAACAAAAGAATGCATGGACTTTTGTTTTTGTTCAATTAGGATTTTTTTTTTAAATTTAACTGAGCTGAGCTCTGGAGGTTTTATAAGTAGAACAAAATTAAATTGATAGAATATTTTCAATATGACTTTATTTAGTACATTAATTCAGTTGAATTTTTTCTTGCATTAGATTTTCTAGGTTAGGGGTAGCAATGTTTCTATATTTTATTGGAAAGGAAAAATATTTATTTATTAAATATTATAATCACAAGGCTTATTTAAGTTCGTAGACACTTAGTTTTTAATAGGCTATTAGAAAATAATTAGTACTTAACTTCAAGATGTGTATTTTATATAATACAAAATTATGAAAATAAAAATAAAGCAGCTCTGCAAAAAATGCTGAGAGCTATTCACGAGATCTACAAACAGACAAAAAGACACAAACGAGGTTTAGAAACAAAAATAAGGTTCCAAAGTCTTACGAGAAAGTGAAAAGAAATTCACAATTCGAAGGCTACGAAAACGGTCGTATAAATATCGTAGTAGAACCGCAGTCCATGTTGGCGATATAAAAGGATAACTTCTGCCTACTATTTAATTGTAACAACCAATTAAATTCCATGGTCAGACAGGATGATCGATTCAATCTAGACGCGCAGAGCTAACAATCCCGTGCGTCTTCCCGAATTAGACGAAGTTAATATTGCCACAGCTAGGTCTAACAAAGCCGCTGGAGTAGAAGATGTAAATGACAAGCTTTTTACAGAAGCTTTAGACGATTTGGTTAGGAGCATGCAAGAACTTTCCTATAAAAAGTGGTAGAAAGAAGTTTAGCCCGATATATGAAACCTCAGTATTGTTTGACCGACACTTTAAACTCCACCAACTATAGAGGAAATAGTTTCCCCAAAATCGCTCCAACAACCTTATATGTATGTCCTTATATCAAGGGGGTTTTAGAACAGGGAAGTCAACAGGCACGCAAATATTCACATTACAAAAGTTCTACTTTTCATTGATTTCAAGGCCGCATATGACAACATGTCTGGTTTTGGAATAACTGCAAAGAACTTCTGTTTCCGCAGTTTGAACATGGAAAATTTGCATTGTTCTATCAAGGTTGGAAACAACTAAGCCCGATATTAAAAGATGCATTAGTTAATTCGATGCTCTGTTATGGGATTTTTTTTAACTTGAAAAAAATAGTGTAGAGCTCCCATTTTAATACCAGAGGCATTATCTTTTAAAAGCCTGTCTAATTACTTTCATATGCTAATGATATTGCCAATAATTGGAAGCGGTCACATTAATGTCAATAGGTTTTTTGTGAACATTGATACAGAGGAGGTGAAAATGAGTTTAGAAGTGAATGAGGGTAAGACAAATCACATGGTATCATAAAGAAAGGACCTAAAACACCGAAATGTCTCGGTCAAATCGTCATAATACACATATCCAACTTTGTAGTTGAGGACTGTATCTTCTTGGGTTCTTGATAATTGCTGTTCAGAAGCAAAAGGTGTCGCTTTATAACCCCCCCCCCAATCATTACTACCTTGTTTTATATTTTATTTTGATTCAAGTATTCATGAGTTTTGGAAACATTACTGTCACTTCTACTGAGTATCCTCTAAATTAAGCTTTTTTCAGATTAGAAAAACTAACCTCAAAAGTTTTTAAAATTTGTTTGGATGTCAAATAAATGGTAGACGAAGCTAACTTAAGTGTTTCGAGTCTTATCAACTTGATGTTAACGAAATAAATTAAATTAATATTTTCAAAAAATTATAAACTTTACAGTGCTAATGTCAAAAACACCTTAAATACATTATAATGAGGTGTGCGAAGTTGCTTGCTTTATTCAAAAGAACTCAAGGTTGATAATAGACTAATTTTAAATGACGTTGCAGTTTCGTACTTTTACAATGTTTGTTCCAGCTTTTGTCATAAATGGTATAGAAAGGAGCTTAAATACTTCTAAACAAGAGAAATAAGGCTTGGACAAATTTCATAAATAGCATGTAAACTGAAGATAGTGAATTATATGTGAACCTCTTTGAAGGTCTGAAATCTCTCTCCAATAATTTATACGCCGAATATCTTATATGTAAGGAAAATTGTCTTGAGTTTGACCACCCCAAAAGCTTTTGGAAAAATTAGTCACTACAGAAAGGAAATTTAATGGCTACCCAGTAAATTTTTCTTATAATAAAGATAGCCTAGTTAGTAACCAGAACTTGACTAAATTTCTTCAATTGTCTTGAAAAAATGTAAATCAGTAGTAGCAATTTCCTTGCTCGAATATTTGCACAATCTCTAGTCTTAGGTAAATTCAAAATAATATTCGGAAGAAGCGTTTATTAAACCAGTCTTTTAAAAAGGTAACAAGTCTGAAATTAGTTATTATACAGACCAAACTGTAAACTGTTCTGTAACTTTTAAAACAAATTGTTTGTCATAGTTTTAATTTGAACTACAAGAATATTATTTGTTCTACTTGTATCTTTGTATAAGTGTTGTAATACTCTAACACTCGGTCAATAGCTCGAATGTATTAACACTGATTATTCTAAAGCTTTTGACCAACTTTCTCATGATATTATCACATTTAGACTGAACGCAATTGGTTTCCTTTTTTCTGTTATCACATATCAAAGGTCTTATAAAGTTAAATTCAGAAGTTCCTTCCCAATCTTTTCATTGACAAATAAGAAGTTCCCCAGGGTAGTCATTAAGGACCTATACTCTTTATCTTCGCTTTTAATAATATACCCTTTTGTGAACAATACACTAACATATTAGTCTATACGGATGATATGAAAAGAGGATATTTATAGTTTTGTTAAAATTAAAATTGAACTAGGTGGCGCAACAGACTGTAGAAAACTAGGCCCTAATGACTTACAACTCTTAAATATTAGCGTGTGCGAATCATTTCAGGGAAGGAGGGGATCTACAGTTTTTATATCGAATCCAAACGGATAATTTGAGAAAGAACTTTTCATGACAACAATTTACAATTACTATTAAAGGATTTGCCAATACCCGTAAAATACTTAAGGTGACATAGGCAGGGATCAAACACAATTTATCTTAGGCAAAAAAATGGGTTAAACCTTAATCTTATTAAAAAAGGAACTACTAGTTCTATTGATTATAAGATATCGCACCACTTTAAACACTCTGCTTATAGATTAAGAGATGTTGGAGTTCTTTTTTTATATTAATCTCGATTCCAGAACTTAACATGTTCGATCGTGAATAATGCCAACTCTTTGAGTATGCAAGGTTTTGTTAAACTTTGCTCTAGAGAATGTCTAGATCCATTATGTTGCTCTCGTTCTATATAAAAATTTGATTTCGTTCCACCCTGAGTATGCATCCAAGGTATGGACTTCTTAAGAGACCTTGCATGGTTTGATCTCCACAACCTTCCTTTTTATAAACATCGGATAGAGCTTTTTCAAATCCAGATTCTATCACAAAGGAGGTTAAATATTGATTATAGTAAAATTAGTTTTATGGTGAAGTTTCTCAGAAAAACTTAAAGCTTGAAACTTATTTTTGTCATATTAATAATAATATGGAGTAAGTTCAATAATACTGAAGGTTTAACAGTATTGGTTTGAGGCTCAGGGGAACTTTATAGTCCCGCACATTAAAAATAACTACTTTTTATACAAGTGCCAGATAATTCTAGCTGTTCAAATTTCTTTCTCAATTGTAAGAAGAAGAAAAAAAATAAAATTTTGCCTACATGTACCAGGCGATCATGTTTACAAATAAGGTATATTTTGTTTCTGCTTTAATTTTTGTTACACACAAATTTGGCAGTGTAGTTGTTCCTTTTTTCTTTGTATTTCTTTTTATGTGTGCTATTTAAAGTTTTTTGTTTGCTCCTCCAACATTACTGTTCTCAAAAAAGATTGAGAACATTGATCGTAATTGTGTAGCTCTTTTAGTACAGTGCAGTCGATAGCGATCAAAACTACATTGATACCAAAAAGATTTACTATTACTGTCGTTAAACAAATACACACAGTTGTGACGCTATATAAATCTTTTAATAATTATCATTAAAAATATTCAAGATGTGTTTTTATATAAAAAATTACATCTTTTATTTCGACTCTAGCGACCTTGAAACATCGAGAAATATCAAAATTTTCAATTCGAAAAATTGGACCCATTACAATAACTTCCTATAGAAAGCTAAAAATGACTTGAGACCTTTTTATTTAATGACAAAGAAATTTTGCTAGAAGTTAATAGCTTAAACATTTCCATTTGAATGTTTTAATTTACTGCCCAAGATTATTACCACGATCGACAGCACTGATCATTGAGTGACCATATCTACTCTTCTCAATGTCGTACGGTTTAATTTGAGTGTTATGCGAGTGGAAAAAAAATAGAAGAAAGTAGTGGTAAGTTTAATTGTATTGGATGATTTAATAAGAAAGAGAACAAGAAAAGGGATAAAAAGGAAAGATTGGGAGGTAGCAAATTTTTAACAACAAAAGTAGACCTACTCGTCAGCATGATCGCTTAGTACTTCAGTCAAAATTTATTTATGAAGAAACAAGGCCTGGGGAGATGGGTCTTATTGTGGGTTGAGGAATTTAGTGCTAGAGTTTTTAAAAAATTCAAACAGATTACAAAACACATTTGCAAATAAAAATTACGAACTATTAATGTGTTCAATAGTTATGTAGTTAAAAAATAATTTTAATGTTTTATTTGAATTCCGAGCAGTTTATTGCAGTTTTTAGAGCGTTGATGTCAATATTTCATTATTCATATAATTTGTATGTATACATATGTGTATTCATTATTTGAATAAAAGCAATTCTCACTTCTTGTGCTACCATACAAATTTTGTCTGTTTTTTTTTGCTACCCATAAACATACTTTATACTTATACAATTTTTGTCAAAGTTCGCAATTTAAAAACACATTTTTGCAAAATTTGAAGGTTATTAATCTAGATATGAATTAAGAACGAATCAGGATTCTTAACAAAAAAAAAAGTTTTGTTTTGGGTCATAAATACGAATATGCTGAAAAGCTGGTGCTTTTATTGCAGACACTAGCGAAATATGTAGTGATTCATTTTTTTTTCTAACAATGCACTTGTAACTACTATCGACAGCACTGTGCTGAAGGTGTAGTAAAGCAGTTAAGCAGTTAAAATCTCTTTTGAGAACAGTCATATTTCAGGAGCAAAAAATATTATGAAGAACGTTTAAGAAGGTTAACATAAAAGAAAAAAGAAAAAAAAAATAAAATAAAAGAAAATAAAAGAAAAGAAAAGAAAAGAAAAGAGAAGTAAAGAAATGAAAAGAACAATGAAACTGACACATTTTTATAAAATTCAAAGCAAAAACAAAGTATAGCCTATTTGTCCGCATGAGCGCCTGGTGCAATGGATAGAATTTAGTTTTTATAGAGTGGCTTAGTGGAGGATAATCTCCCGATTTGCCTTCTTGTTTTCGTTGCTTATTTTGAAAAAGGAATTACTTTTGTAGTGTACATACCTGCTCGCTGGCATGTTCGCCTGGTAAATGAAATCAATTTTTCTACAACTTTCAATAATAAAATTTTCTCAAATTAATATATCCTCCATATTTGTTCCAATTGTGGAACTGATTGTTTTTGTTTTTAATTTGTAGCTGTCCCCGATCCCCTCTTTATCGTTAGAGTGACATTAATTGATTTAATTTGATGTACCAGGCGATCATGTTTAAATGTATGTACATATATTTTGTTTTTATTTCTGCTATATTATGAGTTTGTAAATTGTTTTTTTTTTCTATTTTCTACTTTTGCTTTTTATTTTTAGTAATGTTAATAACCACAATGAGAAAGAATGAGAGGAGTAGGTATGATCACTTCTTGATCTTCAAGTAAAAAGCCAAGATGAGCAACAAATCATTAGACTTTTTCAACAAAAATACAACCATTACATTTGGTTCGTATTAATATTATTTTGTTTAAAATACAATATCTCTACAACAAGCCCCTTTTTTAATTTTGTATTTTTCCTTCTAATTTCCTTATAAACAAATCTTAAGTCAGAAAATGCTCACACAGTCTCAATCAACTTAAAACGTTAATATCAAAAGAAATGTGAATTTTTCTGTCCTATTTTCTAAATACTTAAGTAATACAATATTTAGTAGTTGTTTTGGAACCAAGTTGTTAGTATTTTTACCTAATGTCAGCAAAATTTATCAGAAGCTTTTAACTTAAATATAGAAAAAATAAAATCATTTTCAAAACTTTAATTTATTGCCAATCACTATTTCCAAGATTGCCAGCACATTTCAAAGACTGACCATATCTACTCTTTTTCTCAATGTCTTACGGTACAATAAGTTATATGTGAACAAAAATGAAAAAATGAGTTGTTAGTGCAATTGTATTGGATGTTTCCGTGAAAGAAAACACAAAAATGACAACGATTAAAAATATACCCACTTGTCAGCATGAACGCCTGAAAAGGTATTTTTTGAAATTAGAGAATTTACAATACAAGCATCTTACATTGCAAAACACATTTGAAAAACGAAGATTATCAAATTTATATGTGTTCCATAAACTTAAAAAAAGAGGCTTGGATGCGACCCACACTAATAACTTCCCATCCCGTCTGTCGATTTGTCTTTCTTAAAAGTTTGTCTATATGTACTCGTATCAATTTTTACCAAATTTGCGTACTATTTTTTGTAGATTTTATTTTTATGAAAAAACGGACTGTTGGATTTTTATATAAAAATTACTGAATATCGAAAACAATATTTTCTGTGAAATAAAATAAGTTTCAAGCCAATATTTTTAAGTTTTGAAAAGCTATTTGAGTCGAAAGTAAATTTTTACCAAGTTTTAGTATTGTTTTTTTTTTAGAGTTTTATTTTTTTTTAAAAAAACTGTCAATTCGATTTTTTAAAAATTTTACCAAATGTTGAAAACAATATTTCTTATTTTTTAAAAGATATTTGAGTCGAAAATCAATTTTTACCAACTTTTATACATTTTTTTTTGGTTTTTATTTTTTGTAAAAAAACTGTCAATTCGATTTTTTTCAAACTTTAACTGAATGTTGACAACAAGATGTTTTGAAAGATTAAAGTAAATTAAAGCCAATATCTCAAAGTTTTGAAAAGATATTCGAGTCGAAATCAATTTTTACCAACTTTTATTAATTTTTTTTAGGTTTTTATTTTTTGTAAAAAAAACTGCCAATTCGATTTTTCTCAAAATTTTATCAGATGTCAAAAACATTATTCTCCGTTGCACAAAATAGTTTTAGATATGAAATCATATTTAAGTCGTAAAATTTTGGAGGTGACAAATTTTTTGTTCAGTTTTTTTGATTTATAAAAAAACACGTTAAATGGATAATTTTCAAAAAACATACTTCTTTAATATAACGTTACAATATATAAGTTAAAATTTAATTCAAGTCTCTACCGTTTTTGTTTCGTAAGATATTTAGGGTTAACCAAAATTTTCACCTTTTTTTCAAACTGCTATGGTAAAAAAACCACATACGCAATTTTCTTGAGAGCTCTTTCTGCATCTTTCTGCCTTATTATCTGTAGAACAAAATTTATTTGAAGTCAATACTTACTGGTTCTTTAGCTATGGAAGACGAAAAAAACGTCGCGAATGTACGGACGTACGGAAGTACACACGCACGCACAGACATCTTTCCAAAAATCCTATATTTGGACTCTAGGAACCTTGAAACGTCGAGAAATGTCAAAATTTTCAATTCGACAAATCGGACATATTACAATAACTTCCTATTGGAAGTTACAAATTTTGCTATTTATATTTCTGCTAAGCCCATTGCAATAACTTCCTATGGGAAGTTAATGATTGTATTGTTTAATTTGAACTGCGAGGAGTCCATTAACTACTATCGACAGCACTGTATTGAATGTGTACTACAAGAGATACACAACCACAATCGCATTTAGGAATATGTAGTGATATACGAGTAAGACATTGAGAAGAAGAGTAGATATGGTCAGTCTTTGATCTGTGCTGGCGATCTTGGAAATAGTGTTGGGCAATAAATTAAAATTTATAAAACGAAACAACAACTTGATTCCAGAACAACTGCTAAAATATATTTAGACAATAAGACAGAAAAATTTATATTAGTTTTGATATTAACGTCTTAAGTTCATTGAGACTGTGTGACCATTTTCTGATATAAGATTTGTTTATAAGGAAATTAAAAGGAAAAAACGATATTGAAAAGGTGCTTTTTGGTAGAGATATTGTATTTAAAACAAAATAATATTAATACAACAAAATGTAATGGTTGTAGTTTTGTTGAAAAAATCTAATGATTTATTGCTCATCTTGGCTTTTTACTACCCTTAAAACAACAAAATCAAACTAGTACGTGCCTACAATTTTTTTAACTAGAACTTTTTCTAGAAGATCAAGAAGTGATCATAACTTCTCTTCTCATTCTTTCTCAGTATTGGTATTAAATTTGGTAAAAAGTAAAAGTAGAAAATAGAAAAAAAAATTACTAAACACATGCTATGGCAGGAATAAAAACAAAATATATGTACATACTACATATAAACATGATCGCCTGGTTCATCAAATAAAACCGATTATTGTCACCTTACCCATAAAGAGGTGAACGGGGTCAGCTACAAATTAAAAACAAAAACACTCAGTTCCGCAATTGGATACAAATATGAATTTGAGAAAATTTACTTATTGAAAGTTGTAGCAAAAATGTATTTCATTTACCAGGCGAACATGCCAGCAAGCATTCATTACATAAGTAATTTTTTTTTAAATAAGCAACAAAAACAAAAAGATGTAGGGAGGAGATTATCCTCCACTGAGCCACTGTATAAAAACTAAATTCTATTTAATGCACCAGGCGCTCATGCGGACAAATAGGTATTTTGTTTTTGCTTTGAATTTTGTTCAAACATGTGCCAGTTTCATTGTTCTTTTCATTATTTTTCTTCTCTTTAATTTTCTTTTCTTTTCTTTTTTTCTTTTCTTTTCTTTTCTCTACTTTTCTTTTCTTTTCTTTTCTTTTATTTTCTTTTCTTTTCTTTTCTTTTCTTTTCTTTTCTTTTCTTTTCTTTTCTTTTCTTTTCTGTTCACCTTTCTAAACATTCTTCGTACATTTTTTTGCTCCTGAAATATCACTATTCTCAAAAGAGATTTTGACTGCTTAACTGCTTTCAGCACAGTGCTGTCGATAGTAGTTACAAGTACATTGTTAGGAAAGATATGAACGACTACATAATTTTGCTGGTGTCTGCAAAAAAAATGAACCACCTTTCCAGCATTTTCTTAAATATTTTTTTTTTAAAGAATCCTGATTTGTTCTAAATTCCTATCTAGATTTATAACTTTTATAATTCGCAAAAAGATGTTTTAAAATTGCGAATTTTGACAAAAAGTGTATTTGTATAAAGTATGTTTATGGGTAGCAATAAAATACATACACAAAATTTTGCATGGTAGCACAAGAAGTGAGAGATGTTTTTATTTAAATATGTATAAATGAATACATGCAAATTATACGAATAGTTAAAAATTGTGTTATGTAATCTGTTTGAATTTTTTTTGCACTGAATTCCTCAACCCACAAGACCCATCTATACTCACCAGACCTTGTTTCTTCATAAATAAATTTGGACTGAAGTACCAAGCGATCATGCTGACGAGTAGGTATACTTTTGTTGTTAAAAATTTGCTACCTCCCAATCTTTCCTTTTTATCCCTTTTCTTGTTCTCTTTCTTATTAAATCATCCAATACAATTAAACTTACCACTACTTTCTTTTATTTTTTTTTCACTCTCATAACACTCAAATTAAACCGTAAGACATTGAGAAGAGTAGATATGGTCACTAAAAGGTCAGTGCTGTCGATCGTGGTAATAGTCTTGGGCAGTAATTTAAAACTTTCAAATCGAAATGTTTAAGTTATTAGCTTTTAGCAAATTTTTTTTGTCGTTAAATAAAAAGTCATTTTTGACTTCATATAAAAAGTTATTGTAATGGGTCCAATTTGTCGAACTAAAAATGTTGATATTTCTCGACATTTCAAGGTTCTTAGAGTCGAAATAAAAGATTTTTAGAAAGATGTCTGTGCGTGCGTGTGAACGTCCTTACGTCCGTACGTACGCGAAAATTTTTCGTCGTCCATAACTCAAAAAACAGAAGAGATATCGACTTTAAATAAACTTTGTTACTCAGATAATAATGCACAAAGGGCCATAGCAGTTTCAAAAAGGTGAACATTTTATTGATCCTAAATATCTCATGAACCAATAATGCTAGAGATTTGAATTAATATTTTTGGAAACAAATTTTATAAATCAAAAAAAAAATTAAAACAAAATATTAATCACCTTAAAAATTGTACAACAATTGTTCAACAAAGAATAACGTTTTAAACATTTGTCAAAATTTTGAGAAAAATCGAATTTATAGTGTTTTTTTTATAAACAATAAAAACCTAAAAAAATATTGCTCAAAGTTGGTAAAAATTGATTTTCGACTCAAATAACTTTTCAAAACTATGAGACATTCGTTTTAAGCTAATTTTATTTTTTTTAAATACTATTGTCAAAATTCAGTTACATTTTGAAAAAAATCGAATGGACACTGTTTTTTACAAAAAAAACTTTACTAAAAGGCGGTAAAAATTGATTTTTGATTTAAATATCTTTTAAAAAATTCAAAATATTAGCTCCAAGCTTATTTTATGTTATAATAAATATTATTCCGAACATTTGATTAAATTTTGAGAATAATCGAATTGATAGTTTCTTTACAAAAATTCAAAACCTAAAAAACACATTACTAAAAATTCGTAAAACTAGATTTTCGACTAAATTATCTTTTCAAAAAATAAAAATATTAGCTTCAAACTAATTTTACCTTACAAGAAATATTGTTTTAAACATTCAATAAAATTTTGAGAAAAATCGAATAGACAGTTTTATTAACAAAAATAAATACCTAAAAAAGTATTACTTAAAGTTCGTAAAAGTTGATTTTCGACTCAAATATCTGTTCAAAACTTTGCGATATGGGCTTCAAATTGATTTTAATTTATAAAAAAAATTGTTTTCAACATTCAATAATTTTTGTATACAAATCTAACAAAATATGTATTACGCAAAATTGGTAAAAACAAGTTGTTCGCTTCTCGATATATCGTGAGCCATAGATATTAACTTTAAATTAATTTAATTTATCAAATTTGTATTTTTTTATATGATAAGACATACAAACTCTTAAGAATGTTACTAAAATTGATAAAAATTGGTCTTTGTCTAAAAATCTCGTTAACTAAAATAGATTTTGAAGTCAAACTATTGCACTAAGCAAAAGTGATGAAAATAAATCCTATTCCCAGATTGTAAAAAATATGCGGAAGAATGAGGAAACTTCTATAAAAGAAATGCTGGAACTCATCCTGAAAAGGATTGACCAACAAGATTTAAACATAAAACAGCTAAGCAAACAGAAGTCGCTCTTAAAAAACAATGATGGACAGAACACTCAAAATCGCAACATGGAATGCAAACGGTCTTTTACAGCATGTATCAGAACTAAACATCTTTTTAGACATAGAGCATATAGACATTTGTTTGGTGTCCGAAACCCACCTCGCTATTGAACAAAATCTTGATAATAAATTACCAAACTATACATGTTATCACGCTCCGCACCCAGCTGACAGAGCTAGGGGAGGATCAGCAATACTTATAAAAAAGTGCTTAACACACTATGAAGAACTAAAGTTTACTAAAGAAAACATGCAAGTAACAACAATTAGTATTGGTATAAAAAAGAAAGAATTCAAAATAGCAGCTATATATACTGCCCTCCGAGGCGCTCTCCAACTGAAGAAGACTATGCAGAACTCCTACATTTGTTAGGACGTAACTTCCTTGTTGGTGGCGACTTCAATGCTAAACACACCCAATGGGGATCTAGGCTCATAACAACAAAAGGTAAACGGCTATACCAAGCAGGCCGAAAATACTACTGCGAATTTTATTCTTCTGGTTCGCCAACATATTGGCCATCTGATACTAACAAAATACCAGACCTTATAGACTTTTTCGTAGTTAAAGGTATTAAACGAAATCATATAAGTGTCGAAGGTAATTACGATTCATCATCAGATCATACTCCAGTAATTATATCACTGAGCGAAACAGAAATAATAGAAAAAAGTAATCCCAAGCTCGTAAATAACAGAACAAACTGGAACGAATTCAGAGACAAACTTGAAAATTTTATAAACCTAAGATCCCCTATGCAAACAATTGAACAAATTGATCATGAAGTAGAACAATTTATTGCTGATGTTGAAGAAAGTACTCCAACTATTTCGAATGCGAGAGAAAAAGAAATAAAATATCTTATCGAAATAAAGGAGTTGATATTGGAAAAAAGAAGAGCTAGAAGAAAATGGCAATCCACAAGATTCCCAGATGATAAGGTAGTTTTTAACCGTCTTAACAACGAATTAAAAAAAAGAATCTGTGAGTTTAAAAATGATTCACTAAGTAGATGCCTGAAAAGTCTGACGACGGATGCTTCTACAGAATACTCCTTTTGGAAAGCAACTAAGCGCTTAAAAGACCTCAGACACAAAACCCGCCGATAAAATCTCAAGATGGTAAATGGATCGGAAACCCGAAACAAAAGGCTGATCTCTTTGCTGAACATCTCGCGAATGTTTTCAAGCCATTCCCAGCAAGCACAGCTACAGATCCCATACAGTTTGTTGACAGAAACTACGAATGTGAAATACCTTTTGTCACGCTCAAAGAAGTAAGAAGCATGTGTCAACATAAGCTGTCAAACAAAAAATCACCAGGGTACGATCTTATAACTGCTCAGGTTCTGAAAGAAATGTCTCTTATAGCCTTCAAGAAACTCCAATTTATAATAAACGCATGCCTTAAACTAAGATATGTGCCACATCATTGGAAAATTGCGGAAGTCATTGTTATACCTAAACAAGGTAAGCCACCAACAGAAGTTACATCTTACAGACCAATATCGCTTATACCAATCATGGCAAAAGTTTTTGAAAAACTGCTACTTAAAAATCTTAACAAAATAATTGAAGAAAGAAGACTAATTCCGAGCCATCAGTTTGGATTTAGAAATAAACATTCCACGATAGACCAAGTGCATCGAATTACGGATGTTGTGGAAAAGGCACTTGAAGAAAACCAAGTATGCTCGTCTGTATTCTTAGATGTTGCTCAAGCTTTTGACAAGGTTTGAAATTGGGACTTGAGTACAAACTGCATAGGGACTTCCCCAGGCAGTACTACGAAATACTGAAATCCTACATTACGAACCGACTCTTTAGAGTACGGTACGACCAAAATTACTCGGAACTTAAGAAAATTGAAGCCGGTGTACCACAAGGAAGTGTCCTAGGACCAACCCTGTATCTTTTATATACAAGGGATATTCCAGTGGACATCAACGCTATAATGGCCACCTTTGCTGATGATACTGCAATATTGGTGCCAGATAAATCCGTTACGAAGGCTACACAAAAATTGCAAAATGCAGTCGATAAAGTTAGTGATTGGACGCACAAATGGCGTATCAAATGAAACGAAACAAAATCGACGCATATAAACTTTACAAACAAAAACATAAACAATGTTCCAATTTTTATAAACAGTACAGAAGTACCTTACTCCAATACCGCCAAATACCTTGGAATGAATTTGGATGCAAAGCTTAAATGGAAAGAACACATCAAAAAGAAAATAGAAGAACTAAACTTGAAGTACAGAAAAATGTACTGCTTAATAGGAAAGAACTCTGACCTATCTATCCAGAACAAACTAATGTTATATAAGCAAGTATTGAAACCCGTTTGGACATATGGCATTCAACTATGGGGCTGTACAAAGAAAACAAATGCTGAACCCATCCAAAAATTTCAAAGCAAGGTCCTTCGTGGAATAATAAATGCCCCTTGGTATATAAGAAATAGCGATCTACATCGTGACCTTCAAACTGAAATGGTTACAGAAGTGGTTAAGAAACACGCTGTATCACACAATCAGCGACTGCAAAGTCATACTAACTCTGAAATGGAGACCGTATTAAATGTACGAGACAATGTTCGGAGATTAAGAAGAACCAAGCCCCATGAGCTGATGGGCTAAAAGCTACGGGAAAGTGTTATAATCTTAAACTTCCCCCAATGCGATTTAAAAATTAAGAAATAAAAATCATTTGTCGATCTTTCATAGATTGGTCCTGATTCACCGGTGGTTTTAGTGCGGTAAGAGTCCCACACTACTCGGTACCGATTCTTACCGAGTGTCTTTTGAAGATTTCCATCGGATAAAAAAAAAAAAAAAAAAAAGTCAAACTATTTCATTATTATGCAAAATATTACTGATTATTTTTAAGTTTTCTAGAATAATTTTACTGATAATTTTTTTAACAAAACACGAAAACCTACAAACTTTTAAGCAAGACAAATCGACAGACGGGATGAGAAGTTTCAGTGTGGGTCTCAACCCAGCTTCTTTTTGATTTGGTATAATTGCCTTTGTTTGTCTCTTTTTGTTGACTTACCTGAAAGGGCAAACATTTAATGGTTGTACTTTTGTTGGAAAAAGCTACCTTGGCTCATTATTACCTTGAAAAAAAAAAATTGTTTTGTCTACAGTAGTAATTGTTTTCCAATTTTCTCTAGAACAAAAACTTTCTCTACGCCTAAACTAACAATGAATGCATGTTTGTGCCTATTTGATCGAAAAATAAATCTTGTATTAAGCTTTCTTATCTTAACATAAAAAAACATCAATAGCAATATTCAGTAATCTGTGTACTAAATAGCCGGAAAAAATGTTTCGAAAATGCTGATACACTTGGTATCTAAACAATGCTCTTTTAGCATCAACCCAACCAACATAAGGTAACTCAACCTCAGTAAAATAATAGTTTTGATGAATTGTGATTTCGAAAAGTTCTATAAAAGTACGCTGGAATTTATTGTTCATACAAACAAAAATATGCTGACACATCGATTTTCAAATGAATTGTTTTCCGATAAACTCCATCTGAATATGAATGCAATAGACACTTTGAAAAGAATTCGGTTTAAAAACTGTACACGACAAAATAATCCGCATAAAAATATTGAAAATATTTTACAATATCAAAGCGTAGTTGTTCTATTAAGATTTTGGCTACATAGCCGAGTATTTCTATTTGTCCTTTTCACTGATCAAAAAATTTAGAATATTACATTTCAATATGTACCGCTCTCTCTTGCGTTTGTGACAACGTTGGAAAAATTCATAGAATCGGGTTCGATATCGCTTCTAAAAAATTTCAAAAAGTCAGCTAATCTTTTTGAATGGGTGAACTGTTTTTGGTTTTCCATCAATATCCTATACCTAGGTGTATGAGAGTATTTTAGTTAAATAACCGACCCTATACAAGACCTGACACATGCATCCTGTAACAAAATAATTCCCCCCTCCTCTTCTGTAATTCTGGCATGTGATAGCATTTTGTAAAATCGAAAAATACATAATACAAGCCAACATAACAACAACAATAACAAAAAAAAAATCACACACTAAAAATGAAGACCAAACAAAAATGCTGAACGACAAAAATGCTGTTATAAGCAGAAAAAGGACACGTCAGTGAGAGAAGCTTCTGCTTACTATGTAAGTGTGCTATATGTATATACTGTGACTGTAACTGTGCTGGGAATAAAAATTCTGGAATTGTCGATGTCGAATGTTGAATGTTTGAAGCTGTCATCTATTTGTGCTGCAAATTCGATGCAACGCTAACAAAACACATCAAAAAAAGCTTTTCTCTTGGTTATTTTATTTGTGTAGATGTTTTTCCGTTTTTCCATTTTTGTTGGACAATATTTGTAAATTCAACAAAAATATCCAGAAAGATGTGGTTCTACACTTAATCCCCAGAACACATTGTGACATATCCTTTGAGGTTTTCATGTCAGAATGTATATTATATTATTTTTTATTTTTTTGTTAGTGTTAGTGCTGAAGGGAATGTGTTCATTTATAGGTTCTTACATCATGATGTGGTGGAAATTTATATTCTATTGATGATGCGATAAGCGATTTGTGGTATTTGTATAAATAGGAAATTATTGGGTTGGGATGGTATTAATAAAGTATTTCAACGCCGAGCCGATGAACCCCAAACGTGAAACATTCTTTAAATAAAATTGAACTGTACCATGTTCACCATTGGATAACCATAGTCTTCAGGGGACTCAGGGGACCGGAGCATATAGTGCCTTAAACATTTAAGTGCTCGAAGTTTTGGAAAACCGAACCAGTGGCTATGTTGCGGCTATCGTTTTCATTTGCACAAAGATTTATAAATACATTTGTTTATAAAAATATTTATTGTAATCGGTCTGATTTATCAAATTGAAAATTTTGACATTTTTCGACGTTTCTAGAATCTAAAGCAAAGACTTTGTGTATGTGTTTATACGTTCGTGCATACGTGTGTAACTATCTAATGGACTAATAGAGATATAGACATCAA
The DNA here is from genome assembly GCF_945859685.1 of Eupeodes corollae. Taxonomy (NCBI): domain Eukaryota; kingdom Metazoa; phylum Arthropoda; class Insecta; order Diptera; family Syrphidae; genus Eupeodes; species Eupeodes corollae. The sequence goes on along the minus strand of NC_079149.1, from coordinate 93,369,747 downwards.
CTAAATAAATACATGAAGATGGAGAAAGGACTTTACAAAATTGAGTTTGTGATTTTTCTACTATGCGAACATCTTGTGAGATATGAGATGAAAAAAGTTGATCCTAAATAACCCAAGCAAAGCCAATTAAATTTAATTCTATAAAACATGAATAAGAAAAATTTTAAAATATTTTTTTTTATGAATCAAAAAACGAAAAAAAAGGCGGAGATGAAACCCACACGGATACCTTCCCATCCACTCTGTCGATTTGTCTTACTTAAAAGTTTGTAGGTTTCGTGATTTGTTAAAAAAGTTGACAGTTGATTAATTCTTAAACAAATAAATTATACTATTTTTTGTAGATATATTCGTTTTTATAAAAAACAGACTGTTTTATTTTTATACAAATTTACTGAATGTCGAAAACAATATTTTCTGTAAGATGAAATAAATTTGAAGGTAAAAGATGTTTCAGTCGAAAATAAATGCTTACCAACTCATTCAATTTTTCTAAAAATTTTTCAGAATGTTGGAAACAATATTTTTTATAAGATTAAATTAATTGGAAGGTAAAATCTAAGAATTTTGAAAAGATATTTGAGCCGAAATCAATTTTAACCAACTACGAGTATTGTTTTTTTTCTAAGTTTTTCTTTTTTATAAAAAAACTGCCAATTCGATTTTTCTGAAAATTGGACCAGATGTTGAAAACGATATTTTTGTTGCACAAAATTGTTTTGGACAATTTTTATTGGTAAAAAGTGACAAATATTTTGTTTCAGTTTTTTTGATTTATAAAAAACCCGATAGTTGGATTTTTTTCCAAAAATATATTTGTTTGATATTACGTTACATTATATAATATAAAATTAAATTCAAGTCTCTAGCGTTATTAATTCGTGAGATATTAAGGGTTAACCAAAATGTTCACTTTTTTTAAATTGATATGGTAAAAAAACCACTTACGCAATTTCTTTAGTTCCTTTCTCCATCTTTATGTATTATTATCTGCACAACAAACTTTATTTCAAATCGATATCTCTACTGGTTTTTGAGATATGGACGACAAAAAAAAACATCGCGAACGTACAGACGAGCGGACACACGTACGCACAGACATCTTTCTAAAAATCTCTTAATTCGACTCTAGAGACCGTGAAACGTCGAAAAATGTCAAAATGTTGGCTCGTTGACTGTAAGGTTGTTGTATAAGTTTATGTTAATCGACAGACGGACAGGGATGAGAAGTACGAGTAATCAATGTGGGTCGCATCCCATCATCTTTTATTACTGAGATGCGTGCTCTGTTAAGAAAGTTTATCGCACTCGTCTTCTATTTTATGGTCAATTCAATCAACATACTAAGACTGATTCGGGTTATTCAGACCAAATTTAGTTTCAAATTTACATTGCTTGACATTAAACTGGAAATAAGTTTAAGCAGAGTGCGAACTGAAGAAAATATCGCTACTGTATTGAACAGTTTATAGGAATGACAATGAATTATCGAATTTGTGGAGGCCGTTCGCAACAATTGAGCCTCTGTTACTTCACAATATCGTTACACCGAATTTTTGGTCAATGGGCTCTCAAAAATTCGGGCGTAGAATCACATTTTTAATGAAAAATCTTGTTCAGAAACGAATTTCATTTTTTGTTGAATGAACAATCAAAACTGCCGAATTTGGTAGACCAGCCAGAACATATTATAAGAGCAACCAATCCATTCAGAAATAAATAGCACGAATGGGTCGCGCGAATTCGGTCATGTATTCAAAGAGTCTGTTTCCTGTATTTTATAATTTAAATAAATATCTATCTGCAAAAAACCTTAATTTTTCAAAATTTGTGTTTGAAAATCTTTACAGTGTTTTTTTTTTTAATTAATTTTGTACCTATAGACAATTTTTTAGTTTGAGTTTTAAAATCTTTTAAGTGTGCACTTATATTTTGAAACACAATAGTTCTTTAAGTTTTAAGAACAATCACAATTTTAATACTCAAATGTTTTAGAGGAATGCTGAATATAGATCATCATCAAAACAAAAAAACAAACAAAAAAAATTCTTAAAAATTGTCAAGTTTTTATTTGGATTTTAAAAAAATGCTATTTTTTTTCAAAATGGATAAATGTTCTTACGAAAATCAAAAATAAAATGTGTATTAGTAATTTATAAATAACTGCAAACTAAAAACATGTAGGTGCATCTATAACCGCTCTAACGATTTTCAAAACAAAATTTTGAAAAATTAGGGAGTATTGAGAAACCAAATGGCATTCGATGTTCAAATGGTAGACATGTGTATTCAAGAGGACACAAGCGTTCACAGGTTTTTCTCAAAACCCACCTCAGTCTATCAACTCTTACTCTCACCTCCCCGTGGTGAACATCGGGTTCCTAGTACCTCAACTGGAGATTGGGTTCCAACCCCAGAGGAAAGTTGTAGTCGGAGAGCAGCAAACGAGAGGGGGAGGGTGAGGTGTTTCCACTAAGGCAGCTCTCCTTATCTGGACGGCAGCGGACGAATTCCCGAGATGGAATAAGGTTGAACTACTAGGCCTACAAGGAGTTTTATCCAGCTCCCCATCCTTGGAGTTATAGAATCTGGCTTTCATAGTTGCCAAACACCAACAAGCCTCGGATACGGACGGATTTACTGTTGACAACCTACGCAAACGAATTAAGGACAACAAACTTAGGATATACACGTGGAATGTTAGGTCCCTTAACAGACCACGTGCAGCCGAAGAATTAACGGAGGCCCTAGACCGCTATAAAGCCGACATCATCGCCATCCAGGAAATACGATGGGATGGGCCCGGCCAAAAAAGGATGAAAAACTGCGATATTTACTAGGGTGACTGCTACCACGAAATACAGCAGCCCTTATTTGGATGCGGCTTCGTCATTGGAGCCAGACTTATGCAAGAAGTCTTGAGCTTTAGGTGCATCAATGAGCGCCTCATGACCATACGCATCAAGGCTAAATTCGGCAACATTAGTCTGATATGTGCGCACGCCCCCATAGAAGAGAAAGACGAAAACACCAAAGATACGAGCTCCTAGACTTAACATATGAGCAGTGCCCTAGCTACGATATTAAAATTCTCCTGGGCAATTAGAATGCCAAGCTAGGAAGGGAAAACATCTTTGGTGGAATAATCGGAAAGAACAGCCTGCACGACAACACTTCCGACAACGGATTCAGGCTCATAGATTTCGCTGCGGGGCGAAACGTCATGGTAGACAGTACGCGTTTTCCACACCTCAACATCCACAAAGGAACTTGGACTTATCCAGATCAATCTACCGTCAACCAGATTGACCATGTTGCGATCGACGCCAGACACACGTCCAGCATTATGGATGTACTAACTTTCCGAGGAGCTAACATCGACTCGGATCACTACCTCGTAGTAGCCAAGGTAGCACTTCGGATTTCCAGACCCAAGACAGAACAGGGAGGTGCTGGGAGAAGGTACAACATCGAACGGCTACAATCGCCAGAGATCGCCAAATCCTTTTCCGACCGAATAACAAGTAACTTCTCTCGAAGTTCTCTGCCGCCAACACAATTTATCGAAAACCGGTGGCAACATTGCCAAGATGCAATCAGAGAAGCCTCCTTTGATGTGTTGGGTTTCAAACAGCCACCAATAAGGAACCCCTGGTATGATGAGGAATGTCGGCAGGCAAATGCAGCCAAACAACAGACACGCAACGTGGCGCTGCATAAAAGGACGAGAGGTGCTCATGAGCTCTATAAACAGAAGAGGCGAGAGGAACACCGACTTCTCAGAAGGAAAGAGAGAGGGCATGAGAAGCGTGCGGCGAAGATGTTGAGAGGTTTAAAAGCAGGAATGAAGATCAAAAGTTGTATGAACAGGTGAAACGAAATTCACAGGTACATAAACCTAGAACCGAAGGCTGCAAAGACGAAAGTGGAAACATCATAGTGGAACCGCAGTCAATGCTGAGGATATGGAAGGACCACTTCCGCAGACTGTATAACGGTGACAAAGAACTGAATTCCGCTGTCAGGCAGGATGATCCATTCAATATAGACGACGAAAGCCAACAATCCCGTCCTCCCGACTTAGATATTGCCATATCTAAGTTGAAGTCTAATAAAGCCGCTGGAGCGGATGGCTTGAATGCCGAGCTCTTTAAAGCAGCCCGATTAATGGAACCTCAGTATTGTTTGCCCGATCCTGAAAAAAGGAGACCCTCTAAACTGCTGTAATATGTGAGCGCTGAAAAGCCCATTGTCAAGAACTTGATAGGTCCGATCAAATATTCACATTGTTGCAGATTCTGGAAAAAACAAAAGAAGACCAAATCGACACCCACCATCTTTTCATCGAGGCCGCATATGACAGAATATACAGGGACGAGCTGTATAGAGCCATGTCTAGTTTTGGCATCCCTGCCAAACTCGTCCGTTTGTGCAGGATGACCATGTAGAATTCACGCTGCTCCATAAAAGTTGCAAACAACTTAACAGAAGCTTTCGATGTCAAAAAAGGTTTAAGACAAGGTGATGCGCTGTCATGTGATTTTTTTAACATCGTGCTTGAAAGAATAGTGCAGAGCTCAGACGCGTCAACACTAGACTTTCAAAAGTCTGTTGATGACATTTGGAAGAACTCACCGTAATGTCATTGGGGCTTTTGTGAGTATTGAGGCAGAGGCGGCAAAAATGGGTTTAACGTTTAACGAGGGCAAAACAATGTACATGCTGTCGTCAAGAAAGGACATACAACACCGATGACGTCTTGGTCAAAACGTTACCATCGACAGACGTAACTTTGAGGTAGTCAAGGAATTCGTTTACCTAGGCTCCTCTATAAACGCAGAAAATAACACCAGCGCTAAGATCAAACGTAGAATAAATCTTGATAGAGGCCGCATATGACAGAATATACAGGGACGAGCTGTATAGAGCCATGTCTAGTTTTGGCATCCCTGCCAAACTCGTCCGTTTGTGCAGGATGACCATGTTGAATTCACACTGCTCCATAAAAGTTGGAAACAACTTAACAGAAGCTTTCGATGTCAAAAAAGGTTTAAGACAAGGTGATGCGCTGTCATGTGATTTTTTTAACATCGTGCTTGAAAGAATAGTGCAGAGCTCAGACGCGTCAACACTAGACTTTCAAAAGTCTGTTGATGACATTTGGAAGAACTCACCGTAATGTCATTGGGGCTTTTGTGAGTATTGAGGCAGAGGCGGCAAAAATGGGTTTAACGTTTAACGAGGGCAAAACAATGTACATGCTGTCGTCAAGAAAGGACATACAACACCGACGACGTCTTGGTCAAAACGTTACCATCGACAGACGTAACTTTGAGGTAGTCAAGGAATTCGTCTACCTAGGTTCCGCTGTAAACGCAGAAAACAACACCAGCGCTGAGATCAAACGCAGAATAAATCTTGATAGCCGCTGTTTCTTTGGACTAAGAAAACAATTGAGTGGGAAAGTCCTCTCTCGAGAGACCAAAGTGTTGCTATATAAGACCCTTATCATCCCCGTCCTGCTATACGGTGCAGAACCATGGACTATGACAAAAGCGGATGAAAAGCGGATTGGGACGTCGGGTTAAGAGAAAAGTTCTTCATGTGATCTACGGTCCCGTATGCATCGAAGGGGAGTAGAGAATAAGATGGAAGAGCGCATAGAAACCGGATCAGGTGGCACGCACAAGTGGAAGGTGACCTCAACCAACTTTAAGCGCGAAACTGAAAACATCTAGCTAGGGACCGAGCTTGATGGAGAAGTTTGTTGGGTGAGGCCCTAGTTCACACAGGACTGTAGCGCCACTTTAAGTAAAGTAAGTAAATGGCATTTAAATTGAACATTCCACGTATCGTCAACGATTAAAAGGATTTACATCATAAATGACTATTTTTATTTTTTTTTAAAGAGCATAAGCTCAATCGTCAAAGTTGTCAGATTTTACGTCACCAGAATTTGCCAACATAGATAAATCAAGTTTTTTGCCAACACATACTAGAACTATTTTTTTTAAATAGTTTGGACTACAAGCTAACATTCAATACACTATTTTCTTGTAACTACGTACACTGGATATTCGTTAAACCACAAGCTGAAGTGAATTATATGCTGCGGATTGAATATAAAGTCACAACTAATTTGAAATCTTTTTTCTTACATTTTTATTTATTAAGTCTTTTTCTTATTTAGTACGAATTTTGTTAAACTTTTTATTTCATTGATTCGCCACAAGGTTATTCCAAAATTCCTTACTCTTTTTACAAAATAATTTTCAAACTTTAAGATTTCAGTTTGAAAATTAAAAAAAAGTTAGCTGGCGCCCAATTGTAGCGTTAATGTGAAGTTATGGAAATTTTATGTAAGGTTTATTCTTTGTTTTTATTTTCAAAACTTTTTGGTTCGATTTGTCATGATTAAAATGCCAAATGATATGAAATTTAAAATTCCCACTCGGTCTCGCGTATTTCATATTTCGCATATATTTTTTACTTATGTGAATGTTTTTATTTTTTAGAATTTCGTTCACACTCTTTTCTTTTTTATTTTGTGTGTGTATATTACAAACTTACCCCATTTAAGGTTTTTACATTGTGTAGGGCATCTTGTGCTCTTAAGGCAGATTTTCGGGCAAAATATGTCACAAAACAGCAACCTGCAAAAAGAAAAACGAATTTATAAGAAAATACGATTTGAATAAATATTTGAATTATTTTTACAACGCTTTCTTAAAATGGCGACGAAAACCTGGTAACAACACTAGAACAACAACAAAAGTATGTGTATACCTGCCTACATTTGGAATTGTTGAGGACGGACAAGATTGTTTTGTTGTCCTGCATTAGGTTTTATTATGTTTTATGTTTTATTATTTTTCTTTTTAATACAGAAAACATTTTGTTCTCCCTTTCACTTTTATCTTTATCTACATACCTTACCTAACCACCCCATCCCACCCCATTCTTGATGTATGTTTGTATGTATATCATGGGAGGGTTGTAATGTTTTTTTTTTGTTGTATTTTTAAATGATTTCCCCCTCTTCTCTTGAAGGTTTTTATGACGGTTTATTATTACACAGGAATGGTGGGATGAAAATCGTTTTTATGCATTTTATTTCGCATTAACATTCCATTTACTTTGGAATTACAATTGAATTATGAATTTTTATTTCATTCATATCCCACTTTGCAATAACTTAGTTCGAAAAGGTAGGTATGTATGCAAGGACAAGGAAAAAGGACGAAGGTAGGTATGTACTTTTTTTAGCTGTTGTTTGTCGTTTTTTATGAGGTGAAGAAGGGTGGAGGTGGTGGTGGTGGTGAGGGTACGATGTGCGTTTGTGAGTAATAACAACAGGAACGAAATGTATGAGTGAGCACATTAAGTTTTGCAAGGTTGGTAAAGGAACTGTATATTATGCCTATGCGATATTGTTTCATAACTTATCATTAGGAATGTTGCGAGGTCATTATAATACAGAGCAATGTGAAGTGGTTTTTGTGACATTTGTGTGTTTTATTTGGTTAAAATGTTTAAGTTACTCAACCATTGAATGGGTGTTCTATGAACTGCTTTTATTTTCGTATTTTTAGTGCCTTTTTTCCACTTTTGATATTGTGCCTAGATTAATGGATAAATAGCTTTTCGTAGACCTCTTATTTGAAAGTAACAATATTAATCCGATTTTGAAGCTTCAGTAAGAATAGTACCAGGTACTTTAAATTCCTAAAAAAACTTACCGAGATTTAACTTTATACAGCTCTTTATTAAGGTGTTTCTGAGATACATCAGTTAAAAAACACAAATATCGTTGTTGATCAACAGGCCCACTCACAACTCAGATTAAGACTGACAATTTTCCAAATTATAAAAAAGACTTTATGGTAAAATTTCAGGAGAATGAAATATTTCTGAAGCCAATAATATTCGAGTAACTTAGTCATTTGAAATCCAGGTATGTCTTATTTGTTGCGTTCTTTTTGTTTGCTTAAGTAATAATCCAAGTTCCCGAACTTAACCTCCGAATGCAAGATGTCAACAAATCATAAAAAACACGAAAAATCAGCCTTTTGAGATCAAACTTGGAAACAAAGGTTTTAAGCAGATTCGCGTGAGGTTTAAAATTGAGTTTTATCAAAAACGAACTAAAAAGTATCTTGAACATACGGGCTTTTGAACATACGAACGCACGTACACACGCATACAAAATGACATCTCTACCAAAAATCATTGATTTAGATATTTTGGACGTTGAAATGTCGAGAAATGTTTTAAATTTTCAGTTCGGCAATACAATAAAAAAATCGTAATAAATCTTTAATTGGCAAAAGAGTCATTTAAGACTCTCACACTCTTGAAAAATTCTACAAATTATTGAAATACTTCCTGTTATTGAACATTTTTTTGTAGTTTTGACATTAAAACCTTAAGCATCAAATATCTGTCAGTAAAAAAAACTTTAACATTTTTTACAGCTTGTTTTACTTTTGTTTCAAAATTCAAACTTACGCAATGACCGTTATAGCTGTCTATCGGGTAGTTTTATTCTAATAATTTTAAATATTAATATAAATGTTATATTAAATAAGTTTTACAGAAATTAGTTATTGAATTACTTAAAATAATGGAAAACGAAGGGTTTTCAATTGGTTTGGGTAGATGCCATTTTATTTTGGTGACATCTGTCAAACCTTTTGTTTATTATTTATTTCTTTATGCTAAATCATCACATTATACACGAATGAACAGCTCGTTCAAATTCTAAAAATGTATCAACAAAATGAGTATTCGTTAACCAAAGTTGCGCGCACTGCGATCATTTTATGGTAGACGTGGTGGCCCTTCACAGTCGAATCTTCAACGTTTGGTGGCCAAATTTTAGACGGCCGGTTCAATAAACGATCAACCAATACCCGTACGTTCAAGAAACGCAAGATCGGCCGAAAATATCGCCGTGCCGCGATCCGTGAAAGTGTACAGTAGAACCCGAGGCAGTCTATTCGTCGCCGTGCACATAAACTCGGCCTTTCGCAGACTTCAACTTGGGGAATTTTACGTCGTAACTTGGGCCTACAACCGTACAACATCAAACTGTTCACCAGGTGAGAATGCAATCTCAAAAAGTTATAGTTTGGGGTGGATTTTGGGCCGGCGGCGCGCGTATTTGTTCCGTACTTTTTTGACAACGACGTTAGTAATTCGTTCACCATCAACAGTGAGCGCTACATAACGATGATAACTACTTCCTTATGGCCCAAATTGACCATATGGACCTAGATGACATGTGGTAATATCAGGTCGGCCCTACTTGCCACACACCAAACGCCACGATTGACTCACAGGGTTGATGTGAATTGCCCACCAAGGAAGGTCATGTATTTGACCCCACTAGCCTTTTCCAGTGGGATTTCTTAAAGTCGCAGTTAACATAACCCAGGCCATAACTCGAATTCAGCCGGATCTACGCGGAAGAGTCACTGAATATTGGACACCTCGGATCCGTGCCACCATAAGAAGCTGAGCCTTTAAAATAAACAAATTATTTTGTTAATGCCAGAACTACTTTTTCCTTAGAAATAATGAAAAACAATAAGGCTTCGGGTTTAGATGGCATCCCTTTAGCGATCCATTTCAGCGATCTATAAAAAAGGAGATCCTAATCTCCCCGAAAATTACAGAGCGATCTCTGTTCTTAATTCATTACGAAAACTGTTTACTCAGATGCTATATCTTAGACTTGTACCTCGGGATGAAACAAACAACAAAATAAGTTGTTTTCAGGCTGGTTTTCGAGCTAACCTCTCTACAGTTGATCAAATTTTTACTCTAACTAATGTCGTTTTTTGGATAAGAAAACTAATTTCTATGTTTTTTTTGTAGATTTTAAAGCTGCCTTTGATACTTTAAACAGAAAACTATGACTTTTCAAACTAGCAGGTGTTGGATTATCAACAACAATTTTAAGAATATATGAAAAACTTCTTTCAAATACAACAGCAGTAGTTTCTAATGGTAGAATAGTTTCGCAGCAATTTAAGACGGAAGTCGGTGTCCCGCAAGGTTGCATTTTGAGTCCTTTGCTTTTTTCACTTTTTATAAACAACATTGGTGACAGTGTGGGGTGTGTATTATGGTGATTTGGTTATTAAGTTCCTATTATATGCGGATGGCCTTGTCAGTCTTACTGATAATCCGGTAACTCTACAACTGCAAATTAACAAACTTAACCAGTATTGTAACACTTGGGATCTACAAATAAATACATCTAAGTTGAAGATTATGGTTTTTAGATCTCATAATCGCAAAGTCAGAAATGACCGTTCTTGAAACCTTAATGGTGAAAGAATAGAGGTAGTTAAAAATTTTAAATACTTATGTAGGTTTTACAATAACACAAAAATTAAACATACGACCTCATATAAAAGATAAAACATCAGTTGAGAAATGAGCCTTTAACTGCAAGTGGTCAGTTGGTCAAGTTTTTTTTTTTTAATAACAAATGTATCGAACCGATGGTAAAATTCAAAGTATTTGATGCAACAATTAAAAGTTCATTATGTTATGCTAACGAAGTGTATGGTTACGAAGTATGTGAAGACTTTGAAAATATCCAGAAATATTTCTTCAAACGTGTATTTAAGGTCAGCAATTGACGAATAAATATTTAAAAATTCTCTGAACCGTGCTAAAGAGTCCATGTCAAGAACGATATACAGCAAACTGAATCATTGTTTAGAGGAAGCTAATTATTTTTGAAAAGAATTCACAGTTAACGAGATGATTTTAATATTTAAATTCCGAACTGAAATGCTAGAGCTAAATTACAGTCATCATAGGGTTGATATAAATCATAATTGTAATCTTTGCAACCTTTATCAAATCGAAAACATTTATCACTTCCTAGCAAGATGTCCAATACTCCAAGAAATTCGACGTTTATACTTTAGGAAAAGCTTTCTTTCTACAGAAGAGAGTTGCTCAATTCTAAATGGTGAGTGTGGTTGGAAAGTTCTTATCTGGTTTGTTACTGAAGCTATCGCTTATAAGCTATGCTCGTAAATCTTTTATATTAAAACTTTTGTTATTTAATGCATTCGCCCCGGAAAAAAGCCTTATTTTTGCATCACTATTGAATCTTGAAATTTGAATTGGCTTATCTATGAACGGTGCACAAAATAAAGTTAAGCATTTAAAAATTTTGAATATGAATGACAATAAGAAGCATTTGCATTGGCTAACTCCAAAGAAAAGGGAAATATTTGTTGGTTAATATGCAACATTATATCATATGCCCCTCATTTTCTTGTTTTCTCAAAGGTACTTTAAGTTCTATAGTTTGTGGTATAGTGGAAATCTTTAATCCATAATTTTATCACCTTGTTTATTATCAAATGCACTTGATTAACAAAAATAGTAAAACGTCTTACTCAATTGGATGCTTCCGATTGATAAGTTTAAGCACTATTAAACCAAAATCTGCAAAGGCTTCATGAGTCAGTATATATGGGCAGGGCTACACAAAATCAACTAGATTTAGGTATTTGCTTATTTGCAAATTATAACAAAAAAACGATTTTTTAATCAAAATTAAAGCGGAACCACAACATTAAACATACATTTAAATATATTGGTTTCCACCTTCGGTTAATTTGTCTTGTTTTCAATTTTAAAAATACCAAAACATCAACTCCAATTAATAAAATTCAATTTAAAGAACAAAGAATTTGAAAAATGCTCAAAATTAAATCGATTTCCGACCCAATCTAACAAAATCCAACCCACATCGTTGCTTTGAAGATTGATTGTCTAATAAAAGGGTATCTATACATACAGCTGTAACCCCAATCAACTCAAACATCCATACAAAAGAAAACATCAACAACTTGAACCAACATCACTACTTATCACTTTATAGTTTTTCTTTTTGGTTTTTTTGAAAGAACATAACACAAATTTTCCCTCCCTCTCGTTTTTAGTTTTCTCTAATTTTCCAAACGGTTATACTTGCAATCACTTTGTCTTCCGCCATTGTTGTTTCGATTCGATATGTTTGAGTAAAATTGCGCCTTAGTACGGAAATTGCTATGCAGCTCTTACTGATGTTTGTTTGAATCCGGGTCGAACATAATATAAAGGCGATAATGGGAATGGAAGGGAAGAAAAAGCAAACAAAAACAAAGAAAAAGGAGAAACTAACACAAAAATTCCGAACCACAACAAAACGATACCCATATCATCTCAACTCAAACCGACAATATAGTCCTTGCTTGTGGTGGTGTCTGATATGGTGTGGCTTGGGCCTCCTGGCCGGCTTAATGCCAGAATGCCAGAATGCCACTGCCAATCCGGCGATTGGGTGATTGGGCGTTCGCCTTTCAATTTCGACATATTCAAGCGAAAAAGCGCCCGATTTAGTATCAAGTCGAAAATTGGGGTTCGTTTTGCCTTCATTGCCATCGCCATTGTCGTCCTTGTCCGTTGGTTCTTACGGTTCGCAAAATTGTTTTCAGATAATTTCTCTGCTGTGTTCGACAGGAAATCATTATCAATTTCTCTTTCCGACGAACGAAACCCTTACTCTCAGAAATGCATTTCATATACGTAACGTATACTATGTATGCGAAATATATATGTACGTTTTGAAGTACGAGTTCATGTTCGTACAACTTCCACCCACGCCCACATTCAACCAACACCCCCCACTTTAGCCTGATGGTTGACCCAATTCTGTATGTAGTGGCTGGGATGTCGAACAAGAAATTCGACTTAGCAAAGCGACTGAACTCTAACCCGGTATTATCCTATCGGCACACTCCACACTGGAGCAAAGTTGATATCATCGAGAGGCGTGTGCAAGTGTGCATGACGTGAGAGGACGAAGAAAGACTATGATATACTTTATATACGCAGAGGAAATTATTTTGAAAATTCAAAAAAAAAAAAAAATATTTAAACGGAAGACTAAGGTTAGAAGATCAAGAAATGCGACAGAGGAAAGAGAATTAATCGAAGTTTAATAAATCAATGTGTCACTTGAGAAGTTTGTCAGAAGATTAGAGAATGGAAATTTTGTTCTTATTCGATTCGCATAGGACTTTGCCGGAAGGATTTGCTTCAAGTAATTCATTCTTTTTTTTTTTTTTTTTGTTATTTTCAGCAGCTGGGACAGACAAAATTTCCATAACCAAATCCGAAGACTGCAGCATCATTTAGGAGTTAGGAGGGATATCTACTACAAAACTTTGATATTAATGTGGACACTGGACAGAGGGCAGTATTACGTTACGTTGTAAGTTTGAAACTATGTATATGGGAGCTAAAGAGTATCCTCGCACGTAATTCGATGAGCTAAAGTTTAAAATCATTGGAGAATTCGAAATTTATGTTTTAACGATTTTCAAAAATTTCAATTAAAAAAGTTTAAATGCATGTGGCTATAGCGTAGGACGTAGTGATTTGAACATGTTCATGTGGGAACTAATTTATTTGATTTTCTCAAATTTCAATACTTAATAACAGCGACGACATTGTTTTATAAAAGAAAGAAGTTGGAAAGCTTTTCATTTCCTGAACACTTCGAAAATAACCATCCCAAAACTTGGTTACTTTGATTTGCTACACAATATGTTTATCATTTAATTTTTTGAAATCTACTCCTCCGTATATATACAAAATACATAATAAGTAAACTGTTTTTAAGTCTGTAGAGTAAAAAGTTAAAAGTTAAAATAACATTGTACAGTTTTTTTCTAAAGAACAAATTCGTATCTTTTTGATCATTTGAATTTTTCAATTATGTTGATTTGATATTTTTTTAAACCTATAGGTCTTCATTGTAACATATAATATTTGCAAAAGCTTGAATTCCTTTATGGTTTTGAAAAACAAAGAAGATACTGAAAATATTTAAATGGAGTATTGGAGGAAACGAATATTTGGATTTGGAAAATTGTCACGAATTTCACTGAAAAAAAAATACTTCATGAATTTACGTAGCCTCAAAAAACTTAATATAAAGTTGTTTATCTGTAGAAAAACCTGAAGTGATTTTGAAGTCGGATTTGAACTAAGGTCATCAAAAACTTAAGAAAAGGATAATTTGGTTAACAGCTACATAACTTGACCAAATAACATAACTTTTACGCACCTAATTCATACACAGAAAAGTCATCCTATTGGCTGTTGTGGTAGTCAAATTAACGATTTGGTAGTCAATTTTTAGCCGATAACCGCGATAGTCAATAGAACAATTTTCGCCTGTCTATTTTGGGATCCGTAGGTTTCTTACAATTTGGTAGTCAATATGACAACTGCAATAGCCAATATGACAACTTTGGTTGAAGGAAATTGAAACTACGGTTGTCGTTTGGACTAATGTGGTAGTCAATACGACAATTGAGGTAGTCAATATGACAACTGCGGTAATCAATACGACAACTGCGGTAATCAATATTATAACTGCGGTAGTCAATATAACAACTGCGGCAGTCAATATAACAAATGGGATAGTCAATATGATAACTGCAGTTGTCAATATGATAACTGCAGTTGTCAATATGATAACTGCAGTTGTCAATATGACAACTTTGGTAGAAAGAAGTTGAAACTATGGTTGTCTTTTGGACTAATGTGGTAGCCAATACGACAACTGAGGTAGTCAATATGACAACTTTGGTAGAAAGAAATTGAAACTACGGTTGTCGTTTGGTAGTCAATACGACAACTGCGGTAGTCAATATGATAACTGCGGTAGTCAATTATACCACTACGGTAATCAATATTATAACTGCGGTAATCAATACGACAACTGCGGTAGTCAATATGATAACTGCAGTTGTCAATATGACAACTTTGGTAGAAAGAAGTTGAAACTACGGTTGTCGTTTGGACTAATGTGGTAGTCAATACGACAACTGAGGTAGTCAATATGACAACTGCGGTAATCAATACGACAACTGCGGTAATCAATATTATAACTGCGGTAGTCAATATAACAACTGCGGCAGTCAATATAACAAATGGGATAGTCAATATGATAACTGCAGTTGTCAATATGATAACTGCAGTTGTCAATATGATAACTGCAGTTGTCAATATGACAACTTTGGTAGAAAGAAGTTGAAACTATGGTTGTCTTTTGGACTAATGTGGTAGCCAATACGACAACTGAGGTAGTCAATATGACAACTTTGGTAGAAAGAAATTGAAACTACGGTTGTCGTTTGGTAGTCAATACGACAACTGCGGTAGTCAATATGATAACTGCGGTAGTCAATTATACCACTACGGTAATCAATATTATAACTGCGGTAATCAATACGACAACTGCGGTAGTCAATATGATAACTGCAGTTGTCAATATGACAACTTTGGTAGAAAGAAGTTGAAACTACGGTTGTCGTTTGGACTAATGTGGTAGTCAATACGACAACTGCGGTAGTCAATATGACAACTGTGGTAATCAATACGACAACTGCGATAGTCAATTTGATGACTGCGGTAGTCAATATGATAACTGCGGTAGTTAATACGACAAACCGAATTCTAATTTGACTACAGGGTAGTCAATATAACATTCCTCGATAGTCAATTTTGGTAGTCAATATGACAACCACATTGTCATATTGAGTACCGAAAATTGTTCTATTGAGTTTTTTTAATGAAAAAGCTTTTAAATTTTCAAATGAGGTAGTTTAAAAGCGTTAACAGTGTACAGATCAAGGGGACAATAATTTCAAAAATTCTCAAAAGTCGACAATTTTTTCTGAATGGACTTAAAAGATGTTGTCAAACAAGGAAGTGGTACAACAAATGACGGCGCACAGAAAGAAAATATGTTCAACTTTTCTTAATTTTATTATTTTTTGAGATTTTTTGAAATAAATTATAAAACTATAATACCTCAAATACAAAATATAAAAAATTTTAAAAGTTATAGCCTGGTGACCACTTTTTTATGTTTTCGTTATTGTGCGGCGTCTGGAGGCAGATAAGAGGATATATGAAGATACGATTACGATTGGTATAATAAGACTTATTAGCATTTTTTGAAACTTTTGGCATTTTAGAATTACTGAAGGTATACGTGGATTTGTGTTCTTATAATGTACATGTTTTGGAGACTAGTAGTGTTTCAACTTACATAGTTTACTAGTGAGTTATGTTTTAACACTTTGCGGAAAAATGACTAAAAAAGTTC
The DNA here is from genome assembly GCF_945859685.1 of Eupeodes corollae. Classification (NCBI taxonomy): domain Eukaryota; kingdom Metazoa; phylum Arthropoda; class Insecta; order Diptera; family Syrphidae; genus Eupeodes; species Eupeodes corollae. The sequence continues at coordinate 93,353,549 of NC_079149.1, read as the reverse complement.
TTACCCTAATTTCTTAAACAGAAGTTTTTTGAATTCAGAATAAAATGCTTCTCTATGTGAACTAGACATTTAAAGAAATAACGAAATTTCACATGAAACAAATATGCCTAACGAAGAAAACAAACAAAAATGTTTGCTTTTAGTTCAAGATACCACAATTAGACTTAGACTTCACCAAGGCACTGCCACAAAACGTAAACTAATCGGGTTTTTGAAAAGAAGTTCTTATATCTCTGATTTTTCTTTCATTTAGGACGAAAATCAGAAAATAAAGCTTTTCGTCAAGACAGTCCCCTTAAGTATGAAGAATGTTTTGAATTTCTTATACCACGCAAAAATATTGCTCAAATTTCCTCCACAATCCAGTATCGAATTTTTTTGAAAAACAAAATTGTGTTAACTCTATATCAGTACGCTTACTGTCAAAAAAAATTGTTGTTCAATTTAATTTTCAGGAAAATCATGAATTAAATATTACTAAAGGGTGTCCCAAAATTAACGCAAGATTTTAATTAAATAGAAAACGCCGTTTTTAGTCTTTTGATAGTTGTATTTTTATTGACTCGTAAAGTACATAGGATAGGGTTATGTATGGAATAACACATCGGACAAATGGCCTCCACGGCTTTGCATGCACATGTGCACTCTTTTGTTGAAATTTTTCTTGACCATTCTGCATAAATGTGGCTGAATTTCGTTGGTGCAGCGTTGAATCTCCTCCTTTAATGCACGGGTGGTTGTGGGCTTGTTGACATAGACTTGTGATTTCAAATAACCCCATAAAAAGAAGTCTAATGGTGTTAAATCACACGATCTAGAAGGCCAATTTTGATCACCGAAACGAGAGAGTTCACGACCTGGAAATGTCTCAGGCAGTAATTGAATTGTTTCACGGTCTGTATGACATGTGGCACCGTCTTGTTGAAACCACATATTAGACACATCAATATCATCCAATTTTGGCAAAAAGAACTGTGTAATCATGTCGCGATATCGAGCACCAGTAAAAGTCACTGCTTGACCAGCATCATTTTCAAAAAAATATGGCCCAACTATGCCTCCAGCCCAAAATCCACACTATACTGTCACGCGTTGTGGATGCATTTGTTTTTTGACATGTGGGTTCTCCGAACCCCAAATGCGGCAATTTTGGCGATTTACAAGGCCATCAAGATGAAAATGTGCTTCATCGCTTAGGATGATTTTGCTCGAAAAATCAGGGTCCATTTGTTGATGTTCAATAATCCATTCACGGAACTCTCTTCTCTGTCCATGGTCATTAGGCTTCAATTGTTGTGTTAATTGAATTTTGTAAGCATGAAGACACAGATCTTTGGTGAGTAAACGCTGTAGAGAGGTTCTTGAAATTTGCAATTCTTGTCCACGACGTCGAATTGAGGTTTCTGGATTGTCAGCAACACTCTCACGCACTGCTTCGACATTCACATTTGAACGGCTTGTTTTTGGACGACCAGTGTGTTTGGCGTCTCCAAGGGATCCAGTCTCCATGAATTTTTCAATTAATCTCTTCACAGTTGACGAAGTGAAAACACTATTCCGACCATATTTTGTATGAAATTTTCGAACTGCAGTCGCCAAGCTTTTACTATTTTTGAAATATTCTTCAATAATGAAGACACGTTGTTCTATCGTGTAACGCTCCATTTTGAATAACCCTATACTGTAAGCTGTCAAATTGCTTTTTTTCAGGGTTGCCAACACTTCACTGCACAAATGGCGGAAAATTCAAATCTTGCGTTAATTTTGAGACACCTTTTAAATAAAAGATTAGTTTGCAACTTGTGGTTTAAAATATTATAGACAAAAGTATCTAGGAAAAGAGCTTATTTAATGAGCACAGATATGCAAGTTTAAAGCTTAAAGTCCTTATGTAAAGCTTAGACCGAAACAAAAATAAGCCAAAAAATACCTATCGTATTTATATTTCTAAAAATAAATGTATACTGACATTTCATACCTTGATATTAACATTATCTGAATACAATATTGTTTCACTGCGTGCATAAATTACACATTTGCCTTTTTATAATTACGGATAGGTATTTCGATTATTTGAACTTGAATAAAATCAAATGAAGTAAAATAAATAAAATGTTTGTTCGTATTTTTCTCACTTTTTCTTATCCTCAAATATAAAATAAACTTCAGAAAACCTTTCAGCAAAGAAAACAAAAGAAACAAAAATTTATAAAAATACCCTCATCAAATTAGTTAATTTAAACCGATTTTTTTTTCTTTTTCCAGTCACATTTTTTTCGTTTTCTATTTATTTGAATTAAGAAAAAAGCAAAACAAGGATTTTTTGGGTGTGAGTGTATACAAAAAAGCAGATTCTCAACTTTTAATACGAAAAAATAAAAGAAATAGAACTTTTGCCTACCTTTGTAAATCGCCAGGCTAACACAACTGTCCTACACTTAAGCACTAAGCAGAGTGAATATATATTAAGGAGGGTGAAGAAGGAGGTGGAGGATTGAACTTATATATAGGAGAACTCATAAATCAGGATAAAACAATTTGGAATAAAGTTTCATTCTTTTATATTATTCGCATACTCGTATACCACCGTTTGTTTTGGCCGTTTCGTCCTTTGAATTGAGTTTTATTTTTGTTTTGTTTGTTGGTCTTGCCTATTTCTGCGTAATGTTAAATTTTTTTGCAGATACATACATACATATAGACAAATTTTATTGTTTTTCTTCTTTTTTTTCAGAGGATAAAAACAGAGGCATCTGGGCTTAATCCAATAGAAACAAAAACAACAAACCAGGAAAAAAACGAGAGGCCCAAAGTATCTCTGATCACATTTGGTGACCTCTCAACCAGAAAGTCGTAAATAATGAAATTCGTTATTTTATCCAAAATAATGAAGAACCAGGAGATGAAAACAACAACAACAATAACAAAAAACAACAAAATGAAATTCTCCAACAAGTTTTGTCCTTCCTTCGTTATGATGCCGTTCTATATCCTTCAGCCTCGTGCGTCTATATGGTCGTTGTATGTCCCCTTTTATTGTGAAAGTAAAAGTGGTTCTGGTTTGTCCTATAAATGGGTGCTGTGAGGGTATTTTTTTTTTCCAGGAAGACGAAAAAAAGACACTCAATATTATTTTTGGTACGGCGAGCACCCAGTGCTGGATTAAGAAAATTAAGCATTTTAGGATAATGTGTAATTCTTATAAAACCAAATGTCAAAATAAAATCAAAAAGGTTTGTGGTTTAATCTGGTATAAGTAAAAATGATTTAAATTGATTGGATCAGCCAACAATTCATTGATTTTTATGAGTCAAAACAACAACAAAAAAAACAGGTAAGCAACTCCTGTAATTGCAAAGGGTGTTTCAAGTTGTATGAAGGATTTGAATTTGAGGCATTTGTATGACAAAAATTATGTCAACGTAAAATATAAGCTATTTGACAGCTTAGCTTACTGTTTAAGGTAAATAACAATTGGACGTTTTGTGAGCCAATAAACTCATCTTCACTGTTGAACAAAACGTATATTTAAAAAATAATGTCAATGTTGCTTTGGTGAATCAATGTGCAGTTTGTCTTATTGCTCCTAATGAAAGATTTAACTGAAAAGCCATGAGGTTATAAATTTTTAAAGATAGCTTAGTTTATGCAATAGCTCTATTTAATACGCAAATCATATATTCAAAAAAAAATGTTTTCTTAAATTATTTAATGTACGAAATTTTAAGATTAAACCTTAAAAATTTATTTGCTGTTGCTTAAAATAAACACTATTGTTGTTCTACTAAGGTTTTAAAATATTTTAAAAATTTAATTAAATTTTTACTATGAAATTAATATTGAATTTCCACCTTCCACCATTAAAGTGACTTTGTAGTCTTATATTTCTCATGGTTTTTGAGATATGGATGATGAAGAATGTGTCCCGGACTAAGAAACCTACAAAGGTTCGAACTGAGAGAAATCTTTCTATAACCATCGATTGAGATTTATGGGACTTAAAAACGTCAAGAAATTTCAAAATGTTCAATTCGACAAAAAGGTATGGAACGCAAGAAAATACTACTAAAAGTTTTTAAAAATTCATTTTTATCATTAAGCAAATTGCAAATGTCATTTTTTTTTAATATAAATAAAAATCTACAAGAAATACATAAAATCTGTAAAGATTGTTTTTCAACTTAAAAATATCTCCTGAATACAGGACAACTGATTGGTGGATCTGCTAACTATGTGCAAAAGTATTTTAAAAAGAGGCTGGGGTGCGACTCACACTGATAACTTCTGTCGATTTGTCTTGCTTAAAAGTTTGTAGGTTTTCGTGTTGTATTAAAAAAGTTGTTAGTTGAATTATTCTTAAAAATTTTGAAATTACCAATAATATTTTTACCAATTTTATTAGCATCATTTTAATTTTTATAAATTTAATGAATGAAATCAATTTGGGAGATATCAAGAACCGAACATTAATTTTTATCAAATTTTGCGTGTTCTATATTTTTATGAAAAGGACAGTTAGATTTTTATAAAAAACTACTAAATATTAAAAACAACATTTCCAGTCAAATAAAAAACAATTTTTAAAACTATATATTTTTTTATTTTTGAAAAGCTATTTCTTGTAAACAACTGTCAATTAGATTTTTCTCAAAATTTCACCGAATGTTAAAAACAATATTTCTTATAAGATAAAATTAGTTGGAAGCCATTATCTCAAGTTAGTGAAAAGATATTCGAGTCGAAAATCAATTTTTACCAACTTTTGTTGAATTGTCTTTTAAGTTTTTATTAACTTCCCATAGGAAGTTATTGTAATGGGTCCGATTTGTCAAATTGAAAATTTTGACATTTCCCGACGTTTCAAGGTCCCTAGAGTCGAAATAAAAGATTTTTAGAAAGATGTCAGTGGTTTGTACGTCCGTAAGTCCGTACGTCCGTACGTTCGCTACGTTTTTTTCGTCGTCCATAGCTCAAGAACCAGAAGTGATATCGACTTCAAATAAATTCTGTTATACAGATAATAAGGCAGAAAGATGCAGAAGGGCTCTCAAGAAAATTGAGTGGGTGGTTTTTTTTACCATAGCAGTTTGAAAAAAGGTGAAAATTTTGGTTAATCCTAAATATCTTACGAACCAAAAACGCTAGAGACTTGAATTAAATTTTATATAAAATATTGTAACGTGATACCAAACAGGTATATTTTTTGAAAAAAATCAATATAACGGTTTTTTTTAAATCAATAAAACTGAAAAAAAAAATTTGTCACCTCCAAAATTTTACGACTGAAATATGATTTCATCTCTTAAACAATTTTGTGCAACGAAGAATAATGTTTTCGACATCTGATAAAATTTTGAAAAAAATTGAATTGACCGTTTTTTTACAAAAAATAAAAACCTAAAAAAAAAATTTATAAAAGATGGTAAAAATTGATTTTCGACTCGAATATCTTTTCAAAACTTTGAGATATTGGCTTTAATTTACTTTTATCTCTCAAAAAATCTTGTTGTCAACATGCAGTTAAAGTTTGAAAAAAATCGAATTGACAGTTTTTTTACAAAAAATAAAAACCTAAAAAAAATGTATAAAAGTTGGTAAAAATTGAATATCGATTCAAATATCTTTTCAAAATCTTGAAAGTTAGACTTCAAACTTATTTTATCTTATAATAAATATTGTTTTCAACATTCGATAAAATTTTGAGAAAAATCGAATTGACAGTGTTTTTACAAAAAATAAAAACCTTAAAAAAATTTATAAAAGTTGTTAAAATTAATTTTCGACTCAAATAACTTTTCAAAATTTTGATATATTGACTTTACTTTTCTTTTCGTCTTTAAAAACACTTTGTTGTCAACATTCAGTACAATTTTGAACAAAATCGAACTGACAGTTTTTTTTCACAAAAAATTAAAAACCGAAAAAAATTAACAAAAGTTGGTAAAAATTGATTTTCGACTTAAATATCTTTTCAAAAATTGTAGATATTGGCTTTTAACTACTTTTATCTTTCAAAAAATATTGTTGTTAACATTTAGTAAAATTTTGAAAAGATTCGAAGTGATAGTTTTTGTAAAAAAAAAATAAAAATACTGGCTAAAAAATTATTTATTTTACAGAAAATATTGTTTTCGATATTCAGTGATTTTTATATAAAAATCCAACAGTCCGTTTTTTCATAAAAAACAAAATCTACATCCTACGCAAATTTGGTAAAATTGATACGAGTACATTTAAACAAACTTTGAAGCAAGACAAATCGACAGACGGGATGGGAAGTTATCAGTGTGGGTCGCATCCCAGCCTCATTTTTTTCTAAGAAGAAATGTCAATTCATTTTTTTCAAAATTTGACCGAATGTTGAAAAAATATTTTTTAAAAGATATAATTAGTTTGAAGTCGTAATCTGAAGTTTTTGAAAATATATTTTAGTCAAAATTCAAACTTTGAGTAATGTTTTTTTTTCAGGGTTTTATTTTTTTAAATTTTCGAGGCGACATATTTTTTTCAGTTTTTTAGATTTATAAAAAAACTATTAATTGGATTTTTTTCCAAAAATATTCTTATTTGGTATCAGTTTACAATATAAAAATAGAATTTAATTCAAGTCTCTACCGTCATTGGTTCGTGAGATATTTAGGGTTAACCAAAATGTTCACCTTTTTTTAACTTCTATGGTAAAACAACACTCACGCAATTTTCTTGAGAGCCCTTTCTGCATCTTTCTGCATTATTATCGGTATAACAACATTTATTTGAAGTCGATATTGCTTCGGGCTCTAGAGCTATAGACGACGAAAAAAATCGTGAATGAACGGACGTACGAACGTACTTGGGTTGTTTATGATTTTCAGCTTCGGCTTTTGATACATTCAATTATTCAACATTTTTGAAAGCGTTAGAAATTATAAGGATTCTAGGAAAAATATCTCATTAAATGGTAGACTATCTTCTTACCGAAAGTTTTGCGGCAACATAAAATAAGAAGTTCCACAAGGATCTTATGTGGGGCCACTAATTTACCTATTATACCACAAAATCAGTGGTAATGATAATGAACAAAGAGTTCGAATCTGCTATTTGTTATTGCACGACAACGGATTGGTAATAAATGGTTTTAATATATTTCAGAAATGATATCTGAATCACTCCTGCATCAAAGTTGTTGAGCTTTACAAATGTCTTGGGGTTGTTATTGATTGCTATTTCCTTTTTGACCAGCTACGTACTTGGCTAAGGAAGGGTCTTTTTGCACTTTCATACTTAAAGTATCATGTTATTATCCTTTAGCAAAATCAAATCTGTAGTACCCGTGGCATGATGGTTAGTGCGTTGGACTGTCATGGAAGGGGTCTTGGGTTCAATCCCTGCCTGTGCCAACTTAATTTAAAAAAAAAAATAATTTTCGCGGGTACTGCCTCTTGCGAGGAATTGACAAATCCTTCTTGTCATGAAAAAATGCTTTCTCAAACTAGCCGTTCGGATTCGGTCTAAAATTGTAGGTCCCTTCCATTCCTGACAACAGTAATCGCACACAGGAATGGTTGAGAGTTGGCCCTGGTTCACAACGGACTGTTGCGACACCCCATTTGATTTTTGATTTGAAAATCAAATCTGAGAAATGGGAACTTGCTCGGGGAAACGAAGCACCAAAACACATCAACAATATTCAAAACCTTCAAAATTTAGCTCTGAGTAAAATACAATACAACAACAGAAATCATCTTTCAGATAGTGCAAATCTGTAATGTCATGCCAACACCCGTGTCATTCATCCGGTACCACATAACATCAATACCAAATAACGCGAAAATTATGTTCTTCAAATTCTAACACACTACAACACGTATGATAAGATACAGATGCATCACGTTGTCCCAAAAATATTCAGCAATTTATTGCTTCAACAATTTTAAAACAACAATCTTATAAATATCCATACATAACGCCAGTCCATACAATTTTTTTTTTTTTAATTTAGTTACAGTTATCGTGTTATTATGAAATTGACTGCTATTCCTAAATTGTTTGAATCCCTGGTCTAAAACATAATTTCTTTTAATTGTTCTTCTGTTATATGTGAAAATCAATATGAGTTTGTAAAAAAAAGTCTAACATTAAAATTTTCTACTTTTTGTTTGGATGCATTCGAAAAACATTTTAAAATCAATTCAATAGTAAGGCTTAAACAAACTTAATCATAAAATTCTTCTTAATATATAAATTAAAATTGGACTTAACGTATGTGGATTTTGTCAAATCCTAGAAATAAATATTAAAGCATAATGTTCAGGAGTAACCCTTCATACCAATTAAAAGTCAATGTTTGGGTACCTCAAGGGAGTCACCTTGGTCCATTGCTATTTACCTTATTTATTGTTTGCTTTTTGCTTTAAATAGTTCTTAATCGCTTATCTACGGAAATGATGTTAATATTTGTTGAACTATTAACTTTTTCAATGATTGAAAGAAGATCTTAATCAGTTTTGGTAAATGATGCAGAAAAAATTGTTTGATTCAAAATATTGACAAATGTAAGACAGTGTGTTTTACACGCAAGCGTAACATTATAAATTATGACTATATGTTGAATTTGTCGTAGTACCCGTGGCATGATGGTTAGTGCGTTGGACTGTCATGCCAGAGGTTTTGGGTTCGATCCCTGCCTATGCCATCTAAAATCTTTTCACGGGTACTGCCTCTTGCGAGGAATTGACAAATTCTCCAAGAGTAACTCTTGTCATGAAAAAGTGCTTTCTCGAATTAGCCGTTCGGAATCGGCATATAAACTGTAGGTCCCCTCCATTCCTGACAATTACTCGCACACAGGAATGGTTGAGAGTTGTAAGTCACTAGGCCCTGGTTCTTCATGGACTGTTGCGCCACCCAATTTATTTATTATGTTGAATTTGTCACTTTTGAAAAAAGATCCAGTTTTTCTGAACAGACTCAAAATGACCGTTTATTTATCCTTATAATTCGTTGCTCAATGTTTTCATGTCAGGCTAGCTTAGGAATGAATTTACTCCTTAGAACTATATTTTGCAGATTTTCGACAAAGCCTTTAATATTTGTTTTAATAGTGACAATTTTGAAAGAAAAAAATGCTCATCAATATACCCTCGAGCCCAACTTCGGTCGCACTGTAAAGTACAGAGATTCGTTCTTTAGCGGTACTATGCGAATGTGGAATGCCTTACTACACTCTGTCTTTCCAGCCATTGCAATATTCAGGAATTCAAAACCAATGTGCACCGACAACCCCTTTGCTAGTGCTCACACTATGTTTACATAATAAGGGTAGTATCATCCCATTGAGTGTGCGCTTATTATAAAAAAAAAGTTTTCTAATCGCGTTGTTTCTAGAAGGGTTGACCACAACTGACCCAGGACATCTTCTTATTTAATATATTTAGGCTGTTTTTTCGGGACCAAGTAAGAGATAAGGTCTATTTCAATGCTCCACAATCAATTCAAGACCAAAACGATGTAATTCATTAACATTATCGATCCATACAGGTGCAACCTTAGCCGTGACGATAGTTTGGCTTGTATCCTTTTCCATTGTTAGTTTTTGAAAATGATCAGTTTTTAATATAAGAATGAAATCCTTTAGTTGGAAAACGCTACAGAATTAAAGCTACAGCACTTATTACACAGCTCCAGCTTTAGTTTGAAACAGCTTCTACAATCCGGCCCTGTTACTTTTTTGTTGTGTGTCGTCCTGTTGGTAGGAGTAGTATAGTATGTGGGGGAGAGATGATATGTTCAAGAATGGATAGCTCTTCCTTCCACTCCATAATTTTCTTTTTTGTTCACCGAACAATTGGGCTTTCATATGCACACGCATTTTATTATCTTCCCGAAGATTTATAAGAGTTTTTCTTTCTTTTTTTCTTCCTTACCCGACTTTTTTCTTTGGTTCTTTTATTTTTCGTTGTAGGTATTTCGGTTTTTTTTTCTTCTTCTCGTCCTGCAAATAACATGCTGAACAAAAATGAAAAGAAAAAAGAAGAAGAGAAAAATATGACGGAAATAAGGTCATGTATAGGTTGAGTTGAGTGATACTTTTAATTCATTGTACTTGTCGTCGTTGCCGTTGTTAACGTTGTCGTTGGTGAATGTGTGGTGTGTGGTTATGCTTTTTTGTGGTATGCTGATGTTGAGTTAGGATGTGTTGGGGTTGGGAAGGAGCACACTCGCATATAGGTAGGATACATGGGAATTCATAGTAAACTAATATGAAAGCAATCGAAATGTTTCTGACGTTTATTTCGTTTCAGGCCATTTAAGTCAAAATATATAAATGTTGGTAGGTATGTGTTTTTTTTTTGTTGCTGTTGTATTATTAATTCTTCTTCGTTGTTATTATTTTGGTCGTCGTCCTTGTGATGTCTTTTGCCTTCTGCCATTTTGCTATATACTCGTAAGAACATCAGGAAATCGAGATGATGAATGTTTACGGTTTGTTGGAATCCTTTTTTCTTTGGTTGTTCATATTTTTTCTTTGAAAGAAACTCCTTGGGAATCCCTTTTTTTTTGTTTGATTACTTTTTTGTTGTTGTGTTTTTTGTTCGTTCTTCTTCTTATAAGTTGTGTGAGTTACAAAAGTGGTGAAAGGCGAAAATACCCTAGAGGGTGCAGGTCCATTGAGAAAGACTGATAGTGGGTTAATGTCAGTGTGATTGCCCACCCATTTGGTGTATAATTAATTGTTCACTTAGTTTGTGACCCCTGGGGTAGATTTCTGTCACTTAAATTATGGTTGATATTTTTGTGTGGCATTTCTGTTGAATGAATGGGCAAATTCTTTTTCTTCGGTGATAAAAATGACGATAAGACATGCGGAAGCAAAAAGCAGAGCAGCATCATCAGTGAATGTTTATCAATAATTGTTGCTCGCGTGCTTTACAGAAAGTAGTCCCAAGGTGAGATTTATTTGCGGACAAAGAAAAGGTAATATTTTTGTATATAGAAAGAAAAGACAGAAGATAAATATCATTAATGAATAATGATTACTGGCATCCCTTTCAAAAACAACCCACTGGTTGAGGGGAGATAATGTTCTTATAATGGATTAGTTGAATTAGAAAAGGATATTGAGATTAAGAGATTAAGAGGATCAAAAGAAATATTTTGAATTTCGTAATACAAAGTGATATAAAAATTGTGATAACCCGCAACTTAGATATCAATAAACTTCAAAAAAGTTTTTAAAAAATTATCAACGTTTACTTTGTGGTCGAAAGCTTAACGCTTAATATTACTAAGTATTTCAAAATTACTAACTTTAATGAGGGAAGTGTTAATGTTCAATTATGGTTAGAGTATTTAGTCTCATTTTGTTCAGTCAAAGTTGAACATAAGTTCAGCATTTTTATTGTCAACTCTTGATTTTGTTTTTATTCACTTAAATTGGACGTTTTCAACTGTTGATTTCTAAAATCAGAGTTAATCAAACTAAGATTTGTATAACTCTCAAAATCAAGTTAATCTTGAAGTTGAAAAGAAAACTTGGGTTTTGCCAAAGAAATAATTGTTAATCTTGATGTGAACAGGACTAGAAATTCGTTTAAAAATTTTCTGAAGTGAATTAGGAGTTTCATCTATTTCATTTTTAAAGGAGAATGGTTGAAAAGTAAAACATTTTAATTTAATAACGTTTTATTTACCAAAATTTTAATCAGAACATAATAGTTGAAAAATAAGTTAAGTTAGGTTAGGTTAAAGTGAAATGAAACCAGTTTGAATTCCTTGCGAAACGTGAGAGCCTGATTATATTAATATTTAGATCGTTATAGAAGAATTCTCCTAACTAATTCTTGCGTTTTTGAGCTAGTGCAGGGTATTTACAGAGAAGGTAAAGAACTGTTACAGCTTCTGCAAAAGCCATTTGAGAATACGCCTAGCCGCGTGGCGTGCATTCCTATTGGACAGTATTCGGTTATGACACCCATTATCGAGCTTATATGCTATCTGCTTAGCGTTAGCAAGCACCTTGCTCTCTTTAAATCTAGTGTAGGCTCGATGTTCTTTGTGACCTAACAAGTCGCGATATTATTCCACCTGCTGTTTACTTTCTTCATAGCACCCTTCATTAGCAATAGTTTACATGTAGCGGTAGGTATGCCCGCATTTGCCAAACGTGTTAGGTTGGGTTGTACTGTACCATTTCTGATAAGTTCATCGGTCTTACAGTTGCACCCAGCAAAGCTGAATATTTAACTGTTTTGACAACTTCCTTAGCGATGACCGATATTTATGAACTGTTATAGAGTTTGTAGAGACAGTGTTCAGAGATTTGATAGCGGCCTGACAATCTGAGAAAATGCGGGTATCAGATGTTGATAAACGTTTTCTTTAAGCTAGGACAAGACTTTTCTTATCGCCAAGAGTTCGAGCTTGAAAACGCTAAAATGAATGAGATGGCGGAATAAGAGAGTTAATTTCTGTCGCTCAGAGTACACACCTCCATAAACCCCTTCTTCTCTTTTTGATCTGGAAAATGAGTGCTTGCCAAAATGTTCAATTGGCCGCAAAACTTTTAAAACAAACAAACAGATCTCATGAGCAAAATTTCAAGACGAAGTGAAAAGTCAAGATTTTCAATTAGCACTATTTTAAATTTTAAATAATTCTTCATACAAAATATCCGTTTTCAAAAAATTCTTGGGTAGCTGTCGTGCGCCTCCTTAAAAGTTAGATTAGCCAGATATTGTGTACAATGCTCAATTTTCCCTCGCAAAAATTAAACCCAGTCTTTTTGGACAAGATATTTTCGTATGATAAATACTTAATTTTATTCAAATCAAATTATATCAACAGAAATTTAATTTTAAAACTGATAGTTATCCCAGGGTTATTTTTAAATTCTGAAGTAATTCAACTTTGGATTTAAAACTTGGGAGTTAGGAAACAAATTTTTGAATATATTCGTAAATGTGCAATGGTGGAAACAATTTGTGTATTAAAGCTTGTATGAGAGCAGCATTCCCATTATTTTAAAGAAACTGAAAGATTTTTATTTCATTGCAAGATTTCACCAACATATCAATTTCATGAAGTATTTCATGACCAATTCGTTAACCTCACATTATCTTCGTGAACCCTACCTTAAAGGATTAAGATTAATTATGGAACATTAAAATAGACCTTAAATTTTGATTCACCAAAAAAAAAATAAGTTTTAAGATGTTAAAATACAAGATTTCGTATGCAAATCCCGATTAGATCTTCAAAAAATAACTGTTAGAAGGCAATTTTTAACTTCCCATAGGAAGTTATTGTAATGGGTCCGATTTGTCAAATTGAAAATTTTGACATTTCTCGACGTTTCAAGGTCCCTAGAGTCGAAATAAAAGATTTTTAGAAAGATGTCTCTGCGTGCGTGTGTACGTACTTTCGTACGTCCGTACGTTCGCGACGTTTTTTTCGTCGTCCATAGCTCAAGAACCAGAAGAGATATCAACTTCAAATAAATTTTAATATACAGATAATAAGGCAAAAAGATGCAGAAAGGGCCCTCAAGAAAATTGCGTGGGTGGTTTTTTTTACCATAGCAGGTTGAAAAAAATTTGAAAATTTTGGTTAACACTAAATCTTACGAAATAAAAAAGCTAGAGACTTGAATTAAATTTTATATAATAAGCTGCAAGGTGATACTAAACAAGTATATTTTTTGAAAAAAATCAACATAACGGTTTTTTTTATATATCGAAAAAACTGAAAAAAAAATTGTCACCTCCAAAATTTTACGACTGAAATATGATTTCATCTCTAAAACAATTTTTTGCAACGAAGAATAATGTTTTTCACATCTGATAAAATTTTGTGAAAAATCGAATTGACAGTTTTTTTTATAAAAAATAAAAATCTAAAAAAAACATTACTCAAAGTTCGTGAAAATTAAATATTGATTGAAATATCTTTTCAAAAAATTGAAATTCAGGCTTCAAGCTTTTTTTATCTTATAAGAAATATTGTCTTTTACAAAAAATTAGAAAACCTAAAAAAAAATTAATAAAAGTTGTTAAAAATTGATTTTCGACTCAAATATCTTTTCAAAACTCTGAGATATTACCTTTAATTTACTTTTATCTTTCAAAAAATCTTGTTTTCAACATTCAGTTAAAGTTTTAGAAAAATCGAATTGACAGTTTTCTTACACAAAATTAAAAACCGAAAAAAAAATTAACAAAAGTTGGTAAAAAATGATTTTCAACTCAAATATCTTTTAAAAACTTTGAGATAATAGCTTTTATTTAATTTTTTCTTATAAGAAATATTGTTTTCAAGATTAGGACAAATTTTGAGAAAAATCGAATTGACAGTTTACAAAAAATAAAAACCTAAAAAAAAATATATAAAAGTTGGTAAAAATTGATTTTTGACTTAAATATCATTTCAAAAATTTTAAATATTGGCTTCAAACTAATTTTATCTTATAAGAAATATTGTTTCAACATTTTGTAAAATTTTTGAAAAATTCGAATTGACAAATAAACTCTAAAAAAAAAACAATACTAAAACTTGGTAAAAAATTACTTTCGGCTCAAATAGCTTTTCAAAAAATAAAAATATTGGCTTCAAACTTCTTTTATTTCACAGAAAATATTGTATTCGATATTCAATAATTTTTATATAAAAATCCAACAATTCGTTTTTTCACTAAAAAATAGTACGAGAATTTGGTAAAAATTGATACGAGTATATATAGACAAAGTTTTAAGCAAGACAAATCGACAGACGGGATGGGAAGTTATCAGTGTGGGTCGCATCCCAGCTTCGTTTTTTATTTTGGATTTAACCTTAAAGATTTGTTTGCGTTGTTAAAATAATAATAATGGGTTTTTACTATTTAAATATTAAAAGATCACAAATTTAAACTGAAAATTATTTAAATAGCTGGCTATTCAAAATGAAACCTGTTATTGGAAAACCTTTTATATATAAAAAGTATGTATACGCCTAAGTGTACATATTTATCAATATTTGTGGTTTTATTGAATACAGAGGTAGCGATGCTATAATTTGTTAAAAATGGATACTTTACTCTTTCTATGATGAATCCGGGTTAACGTGAAAAACTGGGTCAATTTTAAAAGTTCCCTTTGTGTCAAGATCGAAAAAAGTATCTTCCAAAGAAAATTTGTTATTAAGCTAAATTCTAAGAAATATTCGAAAAACCCACCATGAAAGAAGGCACAGAACAAAAGACAGCTGAGCTAAAAATAGGAGAGCATAACTGATTAGCCCTATTATCATACATAGAAAAATTAATATTCAGATGAAACAGCCCCGGTAGTACATTTCATGGTAGATTAGATGACTATGGTTTTCCAAGAAACTATGCTTACTCTGGAGAATTGACGTTGATCAAAACACGCTAACATTTGGGGAGCGTAATTGAATGGTGTTGGATGGCTCATGATTGAAATGAATAGAAAGAATTGTTAAGTGAGCCTTAAATTATAGCCAGATCAGAACGTTTAAAAAATTTCTTGGACCGTCGGAAAAATCCTAAGCACCTAGCAAGCATTTTTGACAATATCTACCACGTTAGCACTCCAAAAGAGGTGATTTGTAATACACATACTAAGCATTAAAAATTGATTAGTTTCGTGAAAGAAAGTGCCACTCGCATTGATAGCGGAATCGGAGGCGGGTAACTCTTTAATGACAGAAGACTGCATTGAGTTTTTGAAGCATTAAAGGTGAAAGATTTCTTATTGGGCAGTGTTGTCGAGATTGGAATTCAATGCACTCATCATACGCTCTTGTTTTTTAGCAGTCAAGAAAAAAATTAACAGAATTTATTAAATTTCATAAAAAGTTTTAATGTTCTCAATGTTAAATTCATGATTTGACCCGTAAAAATGGGAAATAATATGTTCTACGTTTTTAAGCTTTATGTTCTTTTGAAATTGTTGGAAAAGTTAAAAAATATAACTATTAGTTTCACAAATTTTGTTTTCATTAATATTGCAAATGGAAATTTCGTTAAGGTTGCTGATAACTAAAGATCAAGTACTTTGATCTTGTCATGTATTTTATTTAAAAAAAATATCATTCCTAGTGCGACGTGGTAGAAGCTTTTTGAGCAAAAGCAGAAACCATTTCTGTGTGCTTTGTTGTTATTTTCTGTTGCTTGCAACATCAGTGAAATTAGGTTGCCTCTCTTGATGAGTCGCCCACAATGGTTAACTAAAGTGTTTGCCGTTATACTAAAGCTGATGCTGCTGCTAAGGAGTAGAAGCTCCTGCGATGCGTTTGGCTTATCTAATCCTTATTTGTTGTTTTGTTATTTGCTTGCCTCCAGCTTTTTGTGGTGGTGGCTAACAGTATCTATAAAGTGATGGTGGCTGTTGGGACACGAACACGAAGCACAATCATAATACAGAAGAAGCAAAAGTGCTCATTTCGTGCATGAAGTGTTATTCGGTCAGAAGAGGAGATTTGTTAAGTGCTTTTGTCCGTCAGCGTACGTGCTCTAGTTTTGTGCGTTTTGTATTATGGAGCGTTATTTTTATTTTTGTTGGCAATTTTTTTGTATTTTTTTTTTGGTGATTGTGTCGACTGTCAGTTGCATATATAAAAGGGAATTGCATGTTGCTGCATAAGGATGTTTCTGATGGCATGTACTTATACATTTGTTGTTGTTTTTGTTAGCGTTGTTACAAATAATAAATAGATCTGCTCAGTCAAGGATGTCAGTAGTTGGTAATGGTGTTTGGGTCAGTGATGCAGTGGCATTGAGATTCACGCAGATATTTAGGTGATACAGATGCTTTAAGTGTAGCCCGAAACGTTTCCATTTTCTGATTTCATTTTGCTTGTACGAAAAAAGGTCATGAAGTCATGAGAAACTCAAAAGAGTAGGAAGGTATTTTGGATAAATGATTTAAGAAAGGAATAGAAATGAAAAATGATGACGAAGTTTGTTGGGTGATGCCCTAGTTTACACAGCACTGTAGCGCCACCTTAAGTGGAAGGACAAGACATTGCTTATGATTGCGATCGTGAAAACATATTAGATTAAATTGTTATGGATTCTTTAAGCTTTTTAATTATAATTACTGACCGAAATATAATGTTTTTCTGTTACAAATAAGTGGACGCTCTGTTTTCCTGTAGAACTAAGGTAGGTGAAATGACGCCTTTTCAATAATGACGGGTTGATCTTGACAGTCTTAGACGACCATATTGTTTCTTTTACTTTCAGTAAAAATATCCTCTTTGAATAAGTCATTAAAGCAAAAGCATTGTGCAATCAAATGAGAAGTAATTATTATTTTGGAGCAGTTGTAAACACTCCACGAAGAAGGTGGTCTTTAAATCTCAGACTTACAAGGTTGGCCGCATCCCTTAATTGTGGACACGAATGGGCAAAATTTAATCGATAAGATTTATAAAATAAAAATAAAAAATCAAAGGCCTGGTGACTTACAACTCTCAACCAATCCTCTGTGCGACTAATGTTGTCAGAAATAGAAGGGACCTACAGTTTATATTCCGAATTCAAACGGCTTATTTGAAAAAGCACTTTTTCATGACAAGAATTACTCTTGTACCATTGCAAAAAGTTAGGTGGCACAGGCAGGGATTGAACCCAAGACTCCTTGCGTGACAGTCAAACGCATTAACCATCACGCTACCGGTACTTGGGGCAGTTGGCTTTTGCTTAAAAACTCGTCTTTAGTGAATAGGGCCCATTTTTAAAAGAATGGGTACGTAAAGTAAACAAAGTTGCAGGAATTTTGAAGTCACCATTGCACGCTAGATTTAAGAGGTGGCCAATGCATCCAAATAAAGTAACTGTTGGATGTGAATTTTGTCCTGAAGGCGTTATCAGTCCGTTCATGTTCGAAAACGATGCTTGCCAGGCAAAAGCAGTCAATAAGTTGATGATAAGCAACTGTTGTCGCCTTAATTCGATGATATGGACTTAGATGGCGCTGCTTGACAAAGTCAATATTCTGGGTAGAGCGGTTTCATGGCATGATTACATTCAACCCAGGTAAGGTGATTTTGGAACAAGATCGTGTAATCTTGATGTGATCCTTTCAGACTTTTACTTTTAGAGCTTTCTTAAGTCTCAGGTCTATGCAAACAGCTGCGTTCAACAACAACAAACAACATATAACCGATGTCGTCTATCAATTTATCCTGATTTATGCGTTGAAGCGTTCAAAAATTATACCTTTTGAATGCAAAAACTTAACGAGGCCAAGGCGGTCATTTAAAAGATTTTTTTCCAAAATGTAATTTTAAGGGCTCTCATGTAAAAATAAAACCTTATTGATATCTAATATACAACTTGATTTATTCATATTTAGCATTATCCTGTCTTTAATGCAAAACACATTTTATAATGGTTTGAGTTGGCCGTTCGAAATTTAACTATCATTCAAAATTTAACTATGATTCAAAATTTTAGACATTCCGGTTTTTTTTTCGAAAATCAAATATTGACTTTATTCAATAAATAGTTTAAGAGTATTCTGTAAGATTTTTCATATTGATTTTTAAATGAGAGAAGAAAACTTAAATACTTTTTAAGTAACAAATTGTCAAATACAATTGAATCAATGGTAACGATTGGTGGATTGAAAAACGTCCTTAAGCTTATAAATTCATTCTTTACCTTAACATTTTCCATTACAAAAACACGAAATCAAGGCCACCACAAAACTTAGTCATAAGAGACCGAGAAGGATATGAAGACAAGCCAAATATTTTTGATTTTGAAAAGACTGGCAGGACTAAAAATAACAAATTTCCTCAAACTTGGAAAGATTGAAATAACAAAGTATTTTGGTCAAATTTGGAAAAATTCATACAATAACCTAGAACCGTCTTCAACAGTCTTCAACTGCTTCTTTCTTCTATAGTACCACAGTATTAAAAAGAGTTAACAACATCCCTGCTCTTATTTAACAATTCTTAAACAAGTTTCCTGGTTATCGACCTATGCACTATCAGTGTCATCATCTGAAATTAAGTTTGTGCACTTGAACGAAACAAAGAGAGACAGCTCCAAGTTCTAAGTTTGTACCTTCAATTCCAATGCACAATATCTTCCCTGTATACCCCCGCACTTTGATAATAATAGCTACACCATCACTATGGTATTATACAATAGGTGTATATAATATCTCCAGCGATATCATCCTCTAGACATCTTTTTCTTTTTCCTATTTTTTTTTTATTTAATTAGATAATTGAAAATGTGAACTTACCCTTGCTGATTCCGGTGGCTTTATCTCGAAGAACATTAATCGAATGGACCCGACCAAACTCCTCGAACATCTCCCGCAGCTGGCGTTCGTCCATTGACTTTGGAACTTGGCCAACAAACATTTTTATCGTATCTGGATCCGGTTCCTCGTCGAAGGGAATATCCGACGTGTCCATGCGGATAAGTGCGTCCGATGGGACGACATTGTTATTCGCATTTCTCGTGTTATTATTATTATTGTTATTGTTGGGGCTGCTGGCGTTGTTATTGTTGTTGTTGCATACGCTTATATTGTTGTTCAATAAGGTGCAATTGTTATTATTGATTGGACTATTCGGTAGGCTGTCATTATTGTTGCTTGCTGTGTCGCTCATACCAAAAGCACTAAAAGTATAACAAAAAAAAAAAGAAATTTATTTAGTTAAATTATTTGTTTTGTTTTTTTTTTATTATTATTATTCATCCCTCGGGAGTCGAGGGTGTAATTGGCAGTTAAACTGATGCTAATGGAATACACATTCTATACACAAAAGGCGATAATCAAAACATAAACGGCGAACAAAAGAGGAAAAAGCGATTAGGAATGCGGAGAGTGGAGGAATGGCGAAGTTGGCGGAGAGCTTTCACCTAACGAATAATAGAACCAAGTAAATAATAGGAGTCGAGAGTTGCGCATTTGCTGGAGGAGGATAAGTTGAAATCCTTAGCCTTTGGACGTGGTAGAAATGTATTTAGTCTAGAGATAGTTTTAAGTTACATTGTCACAAAGACAAATACATGCATACCTATCAGATATGAAAGCTGAAATGGCTTTAGGTAAATTAGTTTTCTGAAGAATTGTATAATAATCAAATATTATAGCTTAGCTGTAGTTAAATTCTCACAGGGTTAAAACGATAAAGAATTAATTTGTTGTATATAAAAAGAGTTAATGCACATCGCTGAGACCAAAGTTAATTAGAATTTGGGGAAAACAAGAGGCTTTAATTTGATCGAAATTATTCCAACAAGACGCTGATTTTTTGTAAAATGAAAAAAAGCGATATGATTCAATTAATACTTGAACATTGGAGAAGATCTAAAAAACTTTTTGACAATCTCACAATCAGATTTTTTTTTTAATGAATTATTTTTATATTTTTTTCTTGAAGAATTTAAAATTTTAAATAAAAGAGGCTGGGATGCGACCCACACTGATAACTTCCCATCCGGTCTGTCGATTTGTCTTGCTAAAAAGTTTGTAGGTTATCGTGTTTAAGTTTAAAATTAAATTAAATAATTAAAATGTTTAAGAATAATTTTTAATTAAATTTAAAATTATTCTTAAAAATTTAAAAATTACCAACAATTTCTTGCATATAATAAAATAGTTTTATTTCTAAACCTAGCTTTGTTAACGAGATTCTTAGTCGAAAAATAATTTTTACCAATTTTAGTAGCATTTCTAAAAAATTTGTATATCTTATATAAACATATACAAATTTGATGAATGAAATTAATTTGAGAGATATCGAGAACCGAACATCGATTTTTATCAAATTTGGGTACTATTTTTTGTAGATTTTATTTTTTATGAAAAAATGGACTGTTACATTCTTGTAAAAAATTGTTGAATATCTAATAATATTTTCTGTAAGATAAAATTAGTTTTTAGTCAATATCTCAAAGTTTTGAAAAATATTTGAGTCGAAAACTAATTTTTACCAAATTTTATTAATTTTGTTAAGGTTTTTATTTTTTGTAAGAAAAACTGTAATTTCAATTTTATTTAAATTTTCCGAATGTTGAAAACAATATTTTTTAAAAGATAAATAAGTTGGAAGCCATAATCTTTAATTTTTGGAAAAAAAAGATATTTGAGCCAAAACTCAATTTTTTTTAGGTTTTTTTTTTGTAAAATTTGTAAATGTTTTCTCAAAATTTTAGATATCAAAAACGTTATTCTTCGTTGCAGAAAACTATTTTAGAGATAATATCATTTTTTATTCGTAAAAGCTTCGAGCTGACTAATATTTTTTTTCAGATTTTTTGATTTTTGAAATTGAATTGAAAATGTATTTTCATTTTATTTCATTTTGTTAGGTGACATTTAAAATTTTGAAATAAGTAATATTTAAAAATTATATAGACTTGTATGTGACTCAGGTACATTTGTTTTGCAAGTTAAATTAACGTTAAAAGAGCTTCAATATTAATATAATTTATAAGCAAATTTAAAGCAGTTTTTAATCAGCGATTTATTAAATCCAGATAAGTTTTTTCTCAAATTTCAATCATAATGTCAAAAATGTTACTTTTGTCAATTTAAAAATCCGTTTTAAAATATCATTCCTTTTTTAAAGGTCAAGTTTTTGAGATCGAAACATTATTTTTAACTACTAAGAATATCTTTGAAGTCAATTATTTTTCTCAAAATATTAGGAACGAATATCAGTTTTTACTATTTTGTTGTATTTTGAGTAAATTTTTATTTTTCATAAAAACACTTCCAATTCAATTTTTCTAAAAATTTAACCAAACATTCTACAGAAATATTTTCATTAAATAAAATTAGTTTAAAGGTATGGCGCGAAATTGTATGCAGTCTTTTGTTAAGGGTTTTACAATACACTAGGAAGCAATTTACCAATAAATCGTGGCGTGATGGTTAATGCGTATGACTTTCAAGCCCGAATGCTCCAAGAGTATTTCTTGTCAGGAAAAGTGCATTCTCAAATTAGCCATTCGGATTCGGCTAAAGATATTAGGTTCACACAATCCCTGACAACATTCAACTCAACATTTCGAAATTTTCTATGGGAGTTCAAAATTTTAAATTATTATTTTTTATAGCTAGTAAATTGCTAACGGCCTTTTATTAAAAAACGAGCATCCAAACATATCTAAGAAGTGATATTTAGTGAAAATAAATAATTAAGATTAAACGAAACTAATAATGACAATTTGTATTTGGTGATTGGAACATTTCCGTAGTCATTCCTTAATTTTAACTTTAGCAAATTGTTTAGAAGTAGTAAGATGTTAAAATCATCTTTTAAGCTTAGTAAATTGCTAAAAATGGCTCTAACATTTTTTGCGCCAATGTGTTTTATTTATGACAAGACATTTAAGTTGAAAATCAATGTTCAAAAACGTCTAGTACTGCTTTCTTTAGGTTTTTATTTTTTGTAAAAAAAATTGCGTCGATTTATCTCTAAATTTTACCAGATGTCAGAAACGTTTTTTGTAAAATGTTTGAGTTAACATAAAGTATAAGGTTTTGTAAAGAAACCTTAATTTGAATTTGTTTAAAAGTTGATGATTTTAATTATAAAACCGAATTTAGTCAATCTGTACTATGGTTCTTAAGACATGTATGACATATTTGATTTGGATTTTTGGGACTTTAAAACATCGAGCAATGTCAAATCAAACCGATTACTTAATCATTAGACAGTTTAAGGAAATACAAACTTTCCTAAACCGATTTCTTATACCCTAGACCCCCAAATTTGAGACTCTAAAAAAAAGCTATAAGCTCTACCTCAAACTGAAATCTAAGTCAAAGTTCTAAAACTTTAGAACTTGATGAAGAAATAAATAAGAACGCAATAAATTTCTTATTATAATTTTAATTATAGCTTCAATTTTGACAAAAATTTGATGTTTGTATTTTAAAAAGAATGGTGCAGTCTATTTTAGAAGTTTTAAAAAAATAAGGAGTCGAATAAGCATATGAAATTTGCTACATAAATTAAAACTAAAACCATTTTCACTTAGGTCTTTGAAAAAAAGTGGGTTTGATTTTAGATTTTAATTCATTTTAAACTTAACTATTCGACAAAATAACGTTTTCATTTTGAAAACAAACAAAACATTTATTTTTAAAAGATTCAGATGTACTTAATTCGAACATTGCATTCGAATTCTTCTATCATGTTAAAAAATTCTAATAAAAAAATCGTGGTTCAAGGCTCGGTTTCTTTCTTTTTCTTTATTTCTCTTTTAGATACAATTTAAGCCATTTTAATATCTCACCTAGTTTCCAGAAATTTTAATTAGTGATGACAATTTATTTGACTTCATATGAAGTTTTAAGCAAACCATAAAAAAAGTTGTCATGCATTCATCGTTTTGAAGACAAAAAAAAAGTTATGGGTTTCGTGTTTGTACTGATTTTAAATCTGTACGTACAACTATTTTACTCAAGTTTGAAAAATATTTGAAAAACCATCATATTTTACTCAAGTTTTAAAAACATTTGAAAAGCCATCATATTTTACTCAAGTTTAAAAAATATTTGAAAAACCATCACCATTTAGATAGCCTTAAGAAGCCTTATATACGTGTTTTTTTTCAAGTCTTAAAGGCCTTGCACATGACAGCGAACAACGAATGAACGAATTGACGAACAAACGTGATTTTACAGATTTCAAAAAGTCATTTCCAAACCAAAACACATTTTAATTATGAGAAACCAATTGACACCAACATGAAGATATTAAAATTTCCATTTTGTTTCTAATAAAAGACAATTTTGTTAAAACAATTTGGTAGGAACGAATTGCAGTGTGGTTGCTACGAACTGTCAAACTCTATTTGCGTTCCACATACCATCCACACTGCAACGAATAAATTGTTCGCGCTCAACTTAACCTCAACATTATACCACTCTTGTTTTTTTGTTTTTTTATGAAAGATCATGGTTGAGGAAAATATGGACAAAAGGTTAATTATAAATTGACAATTCGTCGCTGTCTGCTAAGAAAGAAAAGCTCTTGTGAAAGAAAAGGCAAAATATGTGATCATCCACAGTTCGCAGTTCGTAGCTTATATGCAGGATGCTTTAAAAAGCAATATCTCAAAAACGTGTTAAGTTAATTTTGAAATCGGATTTAAATTAAAGCCATCAAAGCACATTAATCAATTTAATTGCTTGTCCACCAGTGTTATTAGTATAAAGTCAATCTGACTTTTAAGCTTAAATTGAATCCAAGCCAACTAAAATTAGGAAACTATTTAAAATCTCGTTTTTCTAACAAAAACAAAATATTGTAGAAAATTCTATCAGGTATTGTTGCTCTTACCAATTGCTGAAAAATAAAACAAATTACTTTAAAATTATAAATGAAATCCCAAAAGCCTTTTTAATATTTTTAAAACTCTTTTGAAACATATGTACAAATTAAAATAAAACTCAAGTTAAGATGATAAAAAACCTCTCCCCCTCTTAATTTTTCTTCCTTACCTCCCAAAAAAAAATATAAAACACTTTGCTTGTGCTTAAACAAAAATAACAACAACAACCAAAGCGTTGTTTTACTTCTCAATTAGAAAGTAAATGTGCTACCTCCTGCTGTGCCTGATGCATGCTGAGAACACTAAACTTTCATTAACAATCAAATTCCCCACTTTGTTGTAAATTATCTAAATTATCCGCAATTTTTCACGAAATTCGTATTTAATGATTTTGCCTAAGTGGTCCCCCATGCAAAAAATAAAAATGGCTGACAAGATGAAGGGTCACAGCCATAGCCATAATACCAGGCACAAGCGTCAAGCACAGTACATTTTGTTTGTATACGTCGAGTATGTATTGGAGTCGTGTCGACGAGTTGAGTCGACTGATGGTCTGTCCATGCGGCCACGTGAATTTCCCATTATAATCACCGCGCGGCTCTGCTAATCCTATGTTGAGAGAAACAGGAACAGAAAAGCAATTATGAACGTTGAACCATAGATGATGGCCATCGTCATCGTCATGGTCATCGTCGTCGTATAGAATAGAAGGTACACACATAAACATACATATTAACGGTTTTATTATACTAAAGCAGCAAAGAGTGTTTTGCAAAACACTTAATCCCACTTTTGACGCAGTCCATCGATTTTTCACCTCCCAAAACTTCCCCCAACTCTGTACACACATTGCACATATTATAACCCAGAGAGCTCAAAACCCCTTGATGGTTATTTGCCGTTGCAATTAAGAGATAATCGCAAATCAATAACCCTCACATGGATAACGGGCCATTTCCTTTGGCCCAGCGTTATCGTCAGCGTCAGCACCAGTTCCACAGCACGTGAACATTTTCTGACTTCTCAAGACTGGAAATTGTCTTCGCATAGAAACCAATCACTAAAACCTTTCTTTCAACCCTCCAACTTTCTGTTTTGCAACGCCTTGGAGCCCGAGAAGGCGTGGGAGTTAGCAAAAGTGGGCTTTTGCAAAGGAAATGGTGTGCAAATAATTATCCCCAATAATCCACCCGTTTTCATACATAAAGCCCGAGCATAAAAATTGTAATAATAATAAAAGATGATTACTCACTCAAGGTATGAATGGCTTTTGCCGGAAAAATCAAAAATCAATCTGCGTGAGTCCAGAAATCCATTAGCGGTACTTCGAAGCATTTTTGTTGGTTTTAGTTTTTTTTTCCTTTTTCTTCTTGACGAATAACCGTAGTCGAACGAGACAAAAAAATAAAACTAATCTCTAACACAGTTTAGTCACAGTTATAAATGTTTTTTTTTTGTTTTTTTAATTTTTATTTGTAAAAAATTACTTTTTAATTAAAATACTCAAATTGACCAATTGACTATAAAAAAAATTATATAAATTTTATCGACCAACACTACACTGTGCGCGGACCACTGATTAAAATATAAAAATAATTTCAAAAAATATAGACAATTAAACGGATAACGTCCTCGCGAGGTCCAACAACGACTACGGTTGACGAACTATAACTATATCGGCTATAGGTAAGGTATGCCTAATTTGGGTCACGCTCTCAATATAATGGTGGGTTAGGAAAGAGTCAGCAAAGTTGTCAGTCTCATCTTCACCTCATCGACCATTCTAATGCAATTTGTTTTTTTTTTTTTTTTTCAATTGTTTCAATGCTGATTATGCAAGCGCGTATTTACTAACGGTTAATCCGTTGGTATGGCTTGGATTTAGTAATTACCTCTATGAAAGGTGAAAGACTGTTTTGCAGTGGTTTGGGTTGTAAAAAAGAGATTTTGTCAAGTGCAGTTAGGATTAGTTTTATTTTTTTTTGGTTGAGAGCAGTACCTACCCAACAATTATTGGGAACTTAGAAAAAAACGTAAAGGGAACAGTCAAGCCCAATTTAAACACGTTTGCAGGGATAATTTTTTTTATAATTTTATCTCATCAGTACAATAATTAAAACTTTTAAAGTTTTTAATTTTTCAACATTTTATATTGGGAATATTTTTGTGTTTCTCTAAATTCTCTAATTCGATGTTTGTAAAATTTCAAAATTTAATATTTATTACAAATATCTTTGTTTTTTCTGAAGAAACTTGAGTTGAAAACTATTTTTATAAGTTCTTAATTGTTTTTGTAGGATTTCGTTTTCTTTAAGTTATATTATTGGATTTTTATAAAATTGAAGGAAATATCCTCAGTGATAAAATAAGTCTGATTTCAATATCTGCTTTTTTGAGGTATTTTAGACGAACAAATCATTTTTAGCAGGAAAAGAAAATTTTTCAATCTTTCTGAAAACCTTAAGATTTAGATTCTAACAACTTTAAAACGTCGGAGGGATTCCAATAACTTTCTGTGGGAAGTTAAAGACTGTGAATGTCATAAATTACAATATTCTTACATACATTTCTTGACAAAGTTCTAGTCTAAAACTCGTTGTAACTGATTTCATCAAATTCTCGAGCGTTAGAATTCTGTTTTAACCCTGAGAGATCTGAAAGATA
Organism: Eupeodes corollae; assembly: GCF_945859685.1. Taxonomy (NCBI): domain Eukaryota; kingdom Metazoa; phylum Arthropoda; class Insecta; order Diptera; family Syrphidae; genus Eupeodes; species Eupeodes corollae. Next base: position 93,326,590 of record NC_079149.1, on the reverse strand, counting down.
AAACCTAAAATTTTAATGTCTAGTATATTAGAATTCGGTTTGTCAATTTTTTTAATTCCTTGAAGGGTTAGATGATCAGGTAATATTATTTATTAAGTTTGAAGTCATCGAATTTGTTTTAATGTTATGTAATAATCAATTGTAAGAAAATACCGTTAAGGACGCCGACAAATCCAGCGTACAACACCTTTCAGCAGATAAAAATAAAACATATTATATGTGCACATATATAAATAATGTATATAGGTTTTAATGCTAAGCTTCTTAACTATAAGACTACCATGGAAAATTTGTCAACAAATGATTTTAAATATCAAACGTATGCAATATGTATATAACAATATATTTTGTTTATTTAAAGAAATCACAGAAGCTCATATTAATTAATTTATATTGAAAAATTAATTATTGAACTGAAATCAATGACAACATTGTTTACCGCTAAATCAAAATTGAAAAACATTCAATTTTATTATTCGAAATACTGTCAGAAATGTATGTCAAAAAGGAGGCTGGGGTGCGACCCACACTGATAACTTCCCATCTCGTTTGTCAATTTGTCTCGCTAAAAACTTTGTAGGTTTTTGTGTTGTGTTAAAAAAGTTGTCACTTGAATTAAAAAATTCAAAATTACAAACAATATTTTTCATATAAGATAATAGTTAAATTTAAAAATCTAGTTTTGTTAAATAGATTTTTGGTCGAAAACAAATTTTTACCAATTTAGAGAGCATTTCTTAAATTTACAAACTGGATGAATGAAATTTATTTGAGAGATACCAAGAACCGTAAATCAGTTTTTACCAAATTTGCGTACTATTTTTTTATGAAAAACGGACTGTTGAATTTTTATTAAAAAAAACTACTGAAAAATAGTTTGAAGACAACATTTTAAATTTTTGAAAAGCTATTTGGGAGGAAAGTAAATTTTTACCAAGTTTTAGTATAGTTTTTCTCTGTTAGGTTTTGATTTTTTGTTAAAAAAACTGTCAATTCGATTTTTCTCAAAATTTTTAAAAATATTGACAGCATTATTTTTTAAAAGCAAAATGTAGTTTAAAGCCAATATCTCAAAGTTTTGAAAAGATAATTGATTTGAAAATCAATGGTTTACAACTTTTATTAATTTGTTTGTTTAGGTTTTTATTTTTTGTAAAAAAAATTGTCAATTAGATTTGGCTTTAAACTTTTCATAGTGTAAAAAACAATATTTTTTATAAAATAAAACTAGTTGGAATCCAAGTCTCCAATTTTCGAAAAGTCGAAAGTTTTGAAAGTTGAGCTGAAACTCAATTTTTACCAACTTTGAGTAAGGTTTTTTTTTATAATATACAAAATTTTCAATTTGATCTTTCTTAAAATCTTACCAAATGTTGTTCGTTCGATAAAATCATTTTGTATTTGAAAAATTTTCGAGGTGACATTTTTTGTTCAGTTTTTTGATTTATAAAAATATCGTTAATTGGATTTTAAAAAAAATATACTTGTGTGGTATATATTAGTAAAATTTAATTAAGTCTCTAGAGTTTTTGGTTCATGAGGTATTTAAGGTTAACCAAAATGTTCACCTTTATTTTAAACTGCTATGGTAATAAAAAACAACCCACGCAATTTTCTGGAGAGCCCTTTCTGCATCTTTCTGCCTAATTATCTATGTAACAAAATTTGTTTAAAGTTGATATTCCTTTTGGTTCTTGAGCTATGGACGACGAAAAAAACGTAATGTAATGTTAAGCTTCTGAACTATAAGACAACACATGAATTTGTCAAGAAATGACCTTAAAAACTCAAACGTGGAATTTGTCGATGATAAGACATTTTTTTATTTAAAGAAGTCACTGAAGTCCACAGAAAAATGAAAATTAATTTATATTTTTATATAAAACTTAATCAAATTCTTGACTTAAATCAATCACGAAATTGTTTACCGCATAATAAAAACTGACAAACATTCAATTTTATTATTCGAAATATTGTCATAAATTAATTTTTAAAAAATCCTATCGATTGCTATGAAACTAGTTTATTATTCGATAGAAATTTCTTTTATTAAATCGAGATAATAACTAAACAATGAGTTCTGAGCAATTTATAGAAAGTGAAGAAATCCTCGAGTTTTGAATATTTTTAAAACCTAATTAAAAAAAAATCGAGAGTTATTAGGAGTTTCAAATTGATTTAAAAACTTTGTCTATAATTTAACTATAATTCAAGGGTCTACCGGGATTGATAACTTAACAAATTACACCTGCTATATTTTGAAACACTAAAATCGTTTATGTAAGAAAAGTAGGTAAAAGAAATTGATGTTCGAGGGCGTTATGCTAGTAATATTTGACAAATTGGCCATTTTATTTCAAAATTCATTACTCCTCATTTTCGGTTAAATAAAATCATTCAAAAATGGTTTCACATTTCTAAATAAAAAAAAAACTTCTGCTGATTTTTGTATTCAAATTATAATTCAGAAAGTGTAGGAATTAAGGATTTTTTTCTATGCTACAAAAGTACCATAAAATAACTTCACTACAAATTTTAACCGTTCGATTAAGGTATTTATAGCTAAACTAACTTAATTGTAGTCGGTTGTATATGTGTGTGGTATTCATTTAATTAATTGGAGGAAGCTAAGCTATTAACTTAATTGAAAAAAAGAGGCTGGGATTGGTCCTCCACAGATAACTCCCACCCCGTCTGTCGATTTGTCTTTCTTAAAAGTTGTAGGTTTTCATAAAGGGTTAAAAAAGTTGTCAGTTAATATTAAAATTAGAAATAATATTGTTCATATAAAAAATAGTTGGTTTGTTGGATTTTTATAAAAAAAAGTACTGAATATATAAAACAATATTTTCTGTAAAATAAAAAAGTTTGAGGACAATATTTTTAATTTTTGAAAAGTTTTTTGAGTCGAAAGTAAATTTTTACCATGTTTTATTATAGTTTTTATTTACGTTTTTTTTATTTTTTTTGTAAAAAAAATGTAAATCCGATTTTCTCAAAATTCTACTTAGTCTTGACAACAACATTTTTAAAAAGACAAAAGTAAATTGAAGCTAATATCTCAATGTTTTCAAAAGATATTTGAGTCGAAAATCAATTTTTACCAACTTTTGTGAAAGTTTCTTTGAGTTTTTATTTTTTGTAAGAGAAACTTTCTATTCGATTTTTCTCAAAAAGTTGAAAACAATTTTTTTTAAAAAGATAAGATTTGAAAAGATATTTGAGTCGATATTCAATTTCAACCAACTTGCAGTAATGTTTTTTTAGGTCTTTATTTTTTCATAAAAAAACTGTCAATTCGATTTTTCTCAAAATCATACCAGATGTTAAAATTGTCAAATATACTGGTTTGATATCACGTAACAATATAATATATACATATAAACATATTTAAATAGAAAGATTATAGATTTTAAAAACGATTAAAGATTTTACTGAAATAAAGAAAATATTATTTCAAGAAATATAAATAAAATATAGTCAGTTTATACGGAAACAGAAGCACCCGTGGCGTGATGGTGCGTAGGAGTGTTGGGTTCCTTGTCAATCTCTGTCGATGCCACCTGAAGTTTTTAATGGATACTACCTCTTGCAAGGAATTGACAAATCCTCCAAGAGCCATTCTTGTTATAAAAAGTGATTTCTCAAATTAGCCGTTAGGATTCGGCTGAAAAATGTAGGTCCCTTCCTTCGTTGACCACATTATTCGCACACAATAATGATCCAGAGTTGTAAGTCACTAGGCACTAGTTCTTAACGAACTGTTGTGCCACCTTTTGTATTAACTTCCCATAGGAAGTAATAGTAATGGGTTCAATTTGTCAAATTGAAAATTTTGAATTTCTCGAAATTTCAAGGTCCCTAGAGTCGAAATAAAAGATTTTTAGAAAGATGTCTGTGCGTGCGTGTATACTTACGTTCATACGTCCGTACGTTCGCGACGTTGTCCTCCATAGCTCAAGAACCAGAAGAGATATCAACTTAAAATAAATTTTGTTTTACAGATAATAAGGCAGAAAGATGCAGAAAGGGCTCTCAAGAAAATTACGTGGGTGGTTTTCTTACCATAGCAGTTTGAAAAAAAGGTGAAAATCTTACAACCAAAACCACTAGAGACTTGAATTAAATTTTATATAATATATTGTAAAGTGATACTAAACAGGTATTATTTAAAAAAAAAACATAAAACCGTTTTTTTATAAATCAATAAAAATGAAAAAAAATTGTCACCTCCAAAATTTTACGACTGAAATATGATTTCATCTCTAAAATAATTTTGCGCAACGAAGAATAATGTTTTTGACGTCTGATAAAATTTTGAGAAAAATCTAATGGACAGTTTTTTTATAAAAAATAAAAATCTAAAAAAACTCAAAATTCGTAAAAATTGAATATCGATTCAAATATCTTTTCAAAAACTTGAAATTTAGGCTTCAAACTTATTTTCCTTATAAGAAATATTGTTTTCAACATTTTGAAAAATGTTGAAAAAAATCCAATTGACAGATTTTTATACAAAAAATAAAAACCTAAAAAAATGTATAAAAGTTGGTAAAAATTGATTTTCGACTCAAATATCAATTAAAAGCTTTGAGATAATAATTTCTAACTAATTTTTTCTTATAAGAAATATTGTTTTCAACATTTGGTAAAATTTTTAAAAAATTCGAATTGACAGTTTTTTTACAAAAAACTTGGTAAAAATTGATTTTCGACTCAAATATCTTTTCAAAACTTTGAGATATTGGCTTCAAACTTATTTTATTTCACAAAAAATATTGCTTTCAATATTCAGTAATTTGTATATAAAAATCCAACAGTCCGTTTTTTCATAAAAAATATAATAAAATTGATACGAGTACATATAGACAAACTTTTAAGCAAGACAACTTGACAGACGGGATGGGAAGTTATCAGTGTGGGTCGCATCCCAGCCTCTTTTTTATTTTATTTTTTTAAACGGAAACGGGCTAAAATAGTTCTTGGATTTGTAAAATTTGTGAATTTTAACAGTTTTTTTTCTATTTAAACGAACGAAGTAAATCTAACATGAATTTCATTAAAAACTAATGATTTTTATCAAAATTGGAAAAAAATTATTACAAAAATCTCAATTACACTAAATTACCTGTAATAATTGAACTATCCATTAACTTTTGCTTGAATACAATTGAAGAATTTAAAATATTTATGACATGTATTTGAAAAGCGTCAGTAACTTGCAATTGAATTACATCGATGTAATTGAAAACAAATATTGATCAGAAAACAGTAATGATTACTTTTTCCACCAATGATTTCAGAAGTAAACAAATAGATGTACATAATTAAATTTTTTTCAAAATAAAAGTACAAGTTATTAAAATGAATACATTTTCTTTTTTTCAGCTGTTTATTTTTCTTTTGTTACTGTTGTTAAAAGCCTGATACATTTATAAATCAAATTACTGCATTGAAAGAATAGTTTGAAATTTCCTACACTTTAAACCAAATCTAAAATCAATAGCTATTGAAAGTATCTTCTAAGTTAACGAACGGGTATGGTTTTATAGTAAATATTTGAAGAAGAAATAATTTTCCACTTTATTCCTTTAAAATTGTAACTCTACCACCACTACTAATATTTGTTTTATTATTCTAACCTACATTCATTATTCAATGCTAGATGCTTGTGTGACGCAAGAAAATTAAATCAATTTATTTTCCAATTTAATATTAATTTTTAAATCGGTAGAATAAACTTTTTTTAAATAATACAAACAAAATAAATTAAATTCCACCTACTTTTAAATTCACTTCAAGATTTTTCATTATTTAACACAAGAATAAAAAAATAATCAAAAAAAACAGACCTACTTATGTCTTGGAAAAACACAGTAAGGTTGATATACCTTCGTGTACTTCTGGTATAGCTTCCATCAACTCTCAGTCAAAGGTATTGTACTTCACTAACAGTTACCTTAATTAATCCACTCTGATGGCAAAAAAGAAAAAAAAAGAATTAAGGTAGGTATACCTACCTTATTGTAACTCTTCAAGTAGAGCTAATGTTTCACCATTCAGACGTCCACCCCACGCGCATTACCCTTGTCAACCCTAAAAAAAGAGAATCCCATATACCAGACCCTATACCCACAACCCAACCTAACCCAGCTCAACCCAACCTCGCCAATTTCCAAAGCTAATTAATGCAAGAAAAACGTTCTATATAAGGACCAAAATGAAAAAAATGAATTGAAAGTCTTCTAACTTAACTGAGTCTGTTTGCTCTTTCTTCAGTCTTCGTCAACGGCGTCGTCGGTCGTCGTCATTGGGCTTGATATACACGAGTATAGGTAAAATTTTGTCCTCGTAACTTTCAATTGAATCCTTCACATATGAAGCACCTCCAATCAAGTACTGCAGATTCTTACACTTTTGCCACCTTCATTGTTCTATATATCCATCCCATTCACTAGCCCCCACTGCTCCAGCTCACTATACTTCATTTTTTCCCTCATTGGGATTTTGATATTATAAAGCTCTGCGGAAGTCTTGAAATAATAAAACAAAAGGCACCCAAATGACAGACCGCAAACGAACAAAATCAATAAACCACAATAGTATCCGCAATGTACTCAAATCCCCCTCGCCCCTACTCCTCCTCAAAACAGCACCACCTCCACCTCAATGGCACCAACATCTCTACCTCCCCACCCCCTATACTCTCGCTAACTAAGCTCCTTAGTCCCCAAGAAGTGTCAGTAAAACAAGTTTGAATGCCCTACCTTACCTTAAGCTCAATAAATGTATATAACTGTGTCTGTGTGCGATCATTGTTTGTGTGTGTTTTTAGTATTGTTTGAATTGGTGAACCCTTCTTTTGTGGGTGACATACAAACAATCTTAGTCCGATCATTGGTCTCAACTCTCAACCCAATTTCAGTTGATGTTGTTGTTGTTATTTGTTGTCGTTGGTGGTTTTCCTTCATTTCACCGCATCATCAACATGCACGAGTGTCCTTCAAAGTTTGGTATTTGTCAAGGATTGACCCCATTCTATGTATAAGGATTCTTCTCTTCGTACGTACGTTCGTACATATGTGTGGCCCCGCGCCCGTGTATATCCACAATATCATAATATAGTATAGTAGTAGAACTTTATTTTACGTGTAGGGATTTTATGTTTTCCACACTCACTAGTGTCATATAGATAAGGACACTCCACTCTTCATCTACTCTCACATCTCACACACTCACTCTATTGAACTAAAGTTACTGAGCATCAAAACAAAAGTAGTTAGACAGTAGGTACCTCTACCAAACCTATACCTTTTCTAGATTAAATTGCAGCAACAAATAGAGATATGATTTGGTGAATTTCTGCAAATATTGTTGAGGGTTGAAATTCAAATTGAAAATCAGCTAGAGTGGAAACATTGTAGAAGATCTAGATTAAAGCTGATATTAATGTGGTAAAAAAAGGTTAAAAGAAGGTGACTAAAACTTCTACACTAAGTTTTTCAAAAATAGTCACATTGAGTGAAACTTAGAAGCCTATCAAAGATTGATTTACTTTTCTTCATTCAAGTTCAAGAGCTTAGTAACTAACTGTCGGTAATTTGTGTATTGATCTTGAGTTGTTTTATTTTTCAATAATGTCGAATATTCACCTTTATTACAGAATGCGATGAATGAGCTTAATAGAAAGTTTTAATTATTTTCCGAACTTTTTCTATGACAAAATCCAACGAAAAAAAGTTGAACGACTGTCAGTTGTTGTTGTTGAATTTAACTGGAATCAAAATCCTTCGCCAATGAGAGATCAAGGAAGGGGGAGGCTTTGGGGCCAAACGACAAGAAGTGTAATTTGAGAGTGCCAAACTATATATTCCTGTCAATTTATTTGTTAGCCTTAATTTTTTGTTTTTCCTCTTTAGAGATATTGTTTTTGGTGGGGGCAAAACCCTCATTTCTTCGCTTTAATTCAAGCTATGGACTCAATCTAGCTTAAGACAATCAATAAACCTAGAAAGCAGGAGATGGACGAACAAAATATCAGATATCGGTCGACGTTCTTCCAGAGTTATTGAAGATGGATTCAAGAATCATGTGTCATCACATTTAAAAGTCAACTGAATTAATAATGAGGATAAAAAGAAAAAGGCCTAGGTGGCTACCTTGTGGTATGCCAGGGGTAGCCAGAAATGAATAGAAGAGAGCTCATCTCTAGCGTAAGTTATATACGTGGCTTTCTAGGTGAGAAGAAACGCATTGAAACAAAATCGGTTCAAAGCCAAGAGTAGAAAGCTTAAAAAGTATGAGTTTGTGGGATATTTTTTCAAAAGCTTTGCTAAGGTCAGTGGAGATTACGTGAACTTCGTTTCATTTTGCAAGCTCCGAGAGCGTAAAAGACACGAATTCAACAAGGTTGGTAATTGTAGACTTGAATTTAAGGAAACTAAGTTTGTTAGGGGAAAAGGAAAGATATGCAAGGAAACTTAAAATATCATACAAGATGCTATCAAATAATGTCAGAATATGGGACAGATTGGAAATTGAGAGATAGTTTACAATATACTATCGTTGGGGCCTTTTTATGAACTGGCGTAACAGAACTTGCACATCTGTGGAAATTCCCCTTGAGCTAGAGATAGATTAGGAACTAGTGAGATTGGAGAAAATAGTGAAGTGCAAATTTTTTTTGTAAATATGGTAGGGAGACTTTCAGTCACAAGAGAGACTTCGTTATCAGCATTATCTCTAATATACAAGATATTGCGTCGGAAAAAATACGCCAAAAAAAAGTAGAAAATTCTTTCTAAAAACAAACTCAAACTTTTTTCTTTTCTGGCTTTTTCATTTGCAGAAATTTGAAAAGAGCAGAATGCGTGTATTTTTGGAAAAAAGTTACGTTTCGACACAATATCTAACATATCTTCACGAAATGTGACCAAAACACTTCTAAGCAATTGTATGTTAGCCTTTGAATAAAAAATAAAAAAATAAATTGAGTGGCGCAACAGTCCGGGGAGAACTAGGGCCTAGTGACTTACAACTTTCAACCATTTCTGTGTGCTGGTAATGCTGCCAGAGATGGAAGGGACCTAAAGTTTATATGCCGAATCCGAACGGTTAATTTGAGAAAGCCTTTTTCATGACAAGAATTACTTTTGGAGGATTTGTCAATTCCTCGCAAGAGGCAGTACCCTTGAAAGGAACTTGTTAGATGGTATAGGAAGGGATTGAACCCAAGACCTCTGCATTTGAATAGGGCACATTTAAAAAACTGTTTGAATCTGGGAATGCTTCTATATCTATATATATGTACCTATCAACTTGTGGAAAGATGACTCATTCAAGTTTGTAAAAATTGATTGTATAGGAACCTTTTTCAAACACTGTATGTAAATAACAAAGCAATCATTTGTCTGAAGTTTTAGTTCAACTGTCATAATTTGAGCAGATGTTCCTATAAAAATCTCTAGTTTTACGGAGAAAATAAAAAGAAAGACGAGCTTCTACGAGAAGGAATGCCTATCAATTAATCTTTGAGCGCAATTTCAGCTGCTCTCTGAAGTATAGATTTTCTTTTTTCAGCCAAACATCAAGAACGTGGGACGTTTTACCGAACTATTTTCCCCCCATTTTGAAGTTTAAAACTTAAACTTTTTCCTCTTAAAGTCTTCCCTATTTTTCTAAGGCTCCTTTAAACATGTTACAAATAGTATTAATCCCTTTAGAATACACAAATCATCAACACAACCTTTTTTGGTATTAAGAGACTCTTTGTCATTACCAGAATGAAATGGGATGCGACCCGTACTGATAACTTCGCATCCCGTCTGTCGAATTGTCTTGCTTTAAATTTTGTCTATACGTAATCGTATCAGTTTTTACCAAATTTGCGCACTATTTTTTTTATGAAAAAAACGGACTGTTGGATTTTTATATAAAAATTACTGAATATTGAAAACAATATTTTCTCTGAAATAAAATAAGTTTGAAGCCAATATTTTTAATTTTTGCAAAGTTATTTGAGACGAAAGTAAATTTTTACCAAGTTTTAGTATTGTTTTTTTTTTTTAGAGTTTTATTTTTTGTAAAAAAACTGTCAATTCGAATTTTTTAAAAATATTACCAAATGTTGAAAACAATATTAGTTAGAACCTATTATCGCAAAGTTTTTATAAGATATTTGAGTCGAAAATCATTTTTTACGAACTTTTGTTAATTTTTTTTCGGTTTTTAATTTTTTTTACAAAAACTGTCAAATCGATTTTTTTCAAACTTTAACTGAATGTTGACAACAAAAGGTTTTGAAAGATAAAAGTAAATTAAAGCCAATATCTCAAAGTTTTGGAAAGATATTTGAGTCGAAAATCAATTTTTACCAACTTTTATACATTTTTTTTTAGGTTTTTAGTTTTTGTAAAAAAAACTGTCAATTAGATTTTTCTCAAAATTTTATCGGATGTCAAAAACTTTTTTCTGCGTTGCACAAAATTGTTTTAGAGATGAAATCATATTTCAGTCGTAAAATTTTGGAGGTCACACCAACGCAATTTTCTTGAGAGCCCTTTCTGCATCTTTTTGCATCTTTCTGCCTTATTATCTGCATAACAAAATTTATTTGAAGTCGATATCTCTTCTGGTTCTTGAGCTATGGACGACGAAAAAAACGTCGCGAACGTACGGACGTACGGACGTACAAACGTACGTACACACGCACGCACAGGCATCTTTCTAAAAATCTTTTATTTCGACTCTAGGGACCTTGAAACGTCGAGAAATGTCAACATTTTCAATTTGACAAATCGGACCCATTACAATAACTTCCTATGGGAAGTTAAAAATAAACATTTTGAACTAGAAAATGCAGTTTTGATGTTATTGTTCTTATATTTTAAAAGTGTAATACTTTTTCAGAAGTTCATAGGCCCGCAGAGAAACTCTTATGTTAAATCAGGTGTACACATCATAATTCTGTGAGCAACAATATCGGCCCAGGAAAATTGGTCTCATTAGCCGAGGAACCAACAATGCCCACAAATGTGTCCCATTCTTTTAAAGAAATTGATAATCGTCTTGGTGCAAAAACCTCTTTTAATAATCATAATTGGTAGATATTAATTAATAAATCTTCGGAAATGCTCTTTACATTAAATCTAGAATTTGAAGCACATTTTGTAAACATATTAACCTACTTGAGAAATTCACAAATGAATAAATAATTACATTACTTTCTTACGAACAAAAATTTAATAATAAAAAAATATACATTTAACTAAAATTGCATCAAAGTTATAGTGAGAGAGACAGAGGACAACCATAAAAGAAATAAAATCGAACAACAACAACAACATCAGCCAAAAGGTCTTTCGTCAGTTGGTTTAGCCTGTCGGTCGATAGGGTCGGTCGGTCGATTGGTGGGTTGATGGGTTGATTGTTTGGTTTCATTTGGTTGGTTTGGTTGGGATTGATAGTTGGGTTTATTGCGGTGCTCCAGCCATTTAGGGTTTTCTTCCCAATAAGTAACTCACCCAATTCAGAAACCATATCCTTGATACGCTTTCACCCCCATAACAGCCTCACTATATACCCTCTATCTCTGTACGAGTATATATGTCTATTTATTATAACAATGGTGCAAGGATAATGTGCAAAATTTCGATAACAGTTTGTGGAATTCAACCGATGATGATGCGATGGGGTAAAGAAAGGACACACAAAGATTTTACTTTCGGATGATGGAACTCATTTTTTGTATCTTTCTCTAGGTTATACACAAACTATGGAGTATCTGACGATGACAGATTGAAGTCCTTCCACTGATGACTATGTGTATGTACCGAAGAAAACTCGAGCCATCACCAAGGCTGTGCTTCACACCCTAGTTACGAGTATAAGTGCTCCAAAGTGTTCGAGAACATCTAAATGCAGAAAATCGAGTTTGTCCCCAAGGTTTATTGTTTTCTGGTTTTAAAGGAGATCTTTGTTTTTCTTTTTCCATCTTTCATTTTGTTTCGGAAAAATGGGAGTATGGTGAATGTGATGGAAGTATGGAAAAGTTTTCTTGTCAACTAAAAAAAAAGGAAAAACTTCACAAACACTTACACACGTAAGGTTCAGATATTGTTTTAAGGAAAATGCAAAGGTTGTGTTAGTGTGATGATGGGAATTTTGAAGTTCGTTTAGAAAGGAAAAGAGCTTAGAGCTTGCAAAAATATTGCATCATAAGCATTTGTGGCATCAACCTTATACTCTCTGTTGATGGCTGTCGTTGTGTCCTGTCCGTTGTACCTAGGAAATCTACAACTACATACTACAACTCACTACTCTAGTGCAATGCACTTTTCTATAGTTTGTTGTTCGGTGGGGGGTTTGAATTGTTATTGTTTGATATGCGGGAGATGGGACGTGAATGTGATGAAGTTTCTTCACTTTTTTTGTTTAGTGAGTGAGTTGAAATCAAAACATCGCTTACAGAGTTTGCAACAAAGAACATTTACCGATTTTCACTAAGAAGATTGAGTAAAAGTACCTACTATAGGGTATATTCCCCTATTTCCATCTGTGTATAGAACTATATGCAAGTATTTTGTTATTATCTATCCGTTTACTTATGGAAAAGAGTTTGAAAACTATGTTAGCACTTATTTGCATACAAAATAATGTTTGCTTTTACTTAACATGTGAGGACTTAAGTTAGGATAGAGGTAAGTATATTCTAGGAACTATATAAGGATTTTAGGGTAAATAAACATAAAGGACTGATGATGGAAAGTGTTTTTCAAAGGTTAAAGAGAGAGTTTCATGAGCAAATCAAAATATAAATTGGACTTAAGTAGAAGCAGAATAAGAATAATAGTTCTCTTAATCAAAACAAAACTATATGACCTACATTTATCTTGTACTTAGGGGAATTTGTATAAGCTTCTAGTAAAGTGGTTACAATTGTAATGAACAAAACGATCTTAAGCTAAATAGTTTAGGGATGGCCTGTAAGAGAAATTGTAACTTGATGGATTTTAAAACAGAAGTGTGTCATTATATTATGTATTCTGTTGTAAGGTTTAGCATTGTCCTCCGAAGGATAGACAAGACATCTGGTTTCTTTGGATTGCTAAATACAATTTAAATGAAGTGCGGTTTCCTCTAATTTTATGAAAAACACTCATAAATTCATATTCGTAACTGGATATCGATATCATCAAATAAAATATCTGCTTTTGTACAAAGGTATATTTTAGTCGAATACCAATTTTGTGTAGCACTTCTAGAAATTTTTTACATCGGGAAGATTTTTCCGTCGCCCATATCTCAAAAAACCCGTGTAAATATCGAATTCAAACAAACTTTGCTATATACAGAAAATAATACAGAAAGATACAGAAAGGACTTAGGTGTTTTTTTTTACCATACCAATTTAAAAAAAGTAAAACTTTTTGTTAACAACAAAATATATTTCAAGAAGCAATAGCGCTAGTTATTGAATTAGATGTGTTACTTTATATTGAAATGGATAACTGACAATGAACTTCTTAGTGAGTTTCAAGCAGGCTTTCGCAAGAAATATTCATCTTCACCTTAACAACCATAGCTAAGACATACCTTGATAACGGAAAGAAGCTATATGCTTTTTTCGTGAATTTTAAGGCTGCCTATGATTCCATAGACAGACATTCTTTATTCCTTAAACTAAGCAATGTAGGAGTTTCAATGAAGATCCTTAAAGTGTTGCAAAGTATGTACGAGCAAAACCAAGCGGCAGTTTGGGATGGGAAACAATTGTCTTTCTGGTTTGATACGAAAATGGGCGTCAAACAAAGTTGTTAACTGAGTGCTTTGCTTTTTTTCGATATTTCTTGATGACATCACTACCTCTCACTTAGGAGTAATTGATTTCAATGGAATAAACATCAAATGTCTTATGTATGCAGATGACATCGTCCTACTGGCAGAAACGGCAAATATGATGCAACTCATGGCCAACAAATTACAGCAGTACTGCTGTAAATGGTCCAAAGGTTAACACCGACAAATAAAAACTATGGTTTTCAGAAACACCACCGAAAGATACACTAGGGATGAGAAATGGAACTGGGAAGGTGAGGAACTTGAAAAAGTCAAAAAGTACAAGTATCTAGGAGTAATCTTGACTGCCAAACTCTCTCTTGAGAAACACTTCAGATCCAAGTTACATGATGCTAAAACGGCCATTAACTGCAACTGGAAAGAGCTCCCTGGTAAAAAGAACGTCGCAGCAAGTGTGAAATACAAATTTTTTGAGACGGTAGTAAGATCAATAATGTGTTGGTCTGGGGAGTTGTCCAATACGATGACGTTGAAAATCTCTTGAGATACTTCTGAAAGAAAATTTTCCGTCTCCCAGAAAACACTACAACGTACATGCTCCATTTAGAGACTGGACTTCCTCCTCTCTTCTTGTACACTCTGAAACTTCACTTCAGCTACATAAGAAAAATCATGGAATACTCCTCGCAAAGATTTCCTAAAATAGTGGCCTCCTATATCGTGCAACGTAAGTCCCAGTTCTTTGGGACTTTGCTTGGAACATAACCTTATTCTAGACAGTGATACCCCCGAAAGATGGAAAGAAACCTTGGATGTCCTGTGGAACAATATTAAGGAAACGAAATTTGAACATTTCCATGAACGAGCAAGGCAAAGTGAATCCAGGAACCTATATCTAGTGCTGGATCACAGGCTATTAAGCAATTATTTTCACTTCAAAGACACCATAGATACTTTTTCAACAATCTTTAAAGCAAGAGGAGAGCTTTTGCACCTTAACTATATGCCCCATCGCAGCGACAGATCCACTGAATGTACACTGTGTAATCGACACGCAGCAGATGACGTAATACATTTTATTGGAACCTGCCCTGTTTTAAATGCCATTAGACGTGCCCACTGGAATAAAATCAGTCTAACTATGGATGAACTAAAAAATATATTAAACGGTGACACTAGCTGGTCGACTCTAGTCAGCTACGTTAAAACGGCATGGAAATACCGCTTCCAAATTATAAATGAAAATTTCTGATTAACTCTTAAATCACCCGTGATAAGTTATATGTTCTTAGATTACAATATCATAACAACAACTATTTCAATTAGATGTTAAAATATTTTCTCTTTTTTTCGGCTGACGGCTAACGCCATGCTCTAATTGTAAACTATATATAGTAACAAATAAAATTTTGAAAAAAGAACTGAAAAAAAAGTCCCCTCGAATATTTTACGATTAAAAAAATATTTCATCACAATAAAACAAAAATGTTATTGAATGCTGGTAAAATTTTAGGAACAATCGGATAGACAGTTTTTTTACAAACAAATATTAAATATTTAACATTTTTTTAAAAACTAAAGTAATTGACTCCAAATTATAAGAAATATAGTTGTCAATATTTATTTAAAATTTTGGAAAAGATCGAATAGACATTTTTTGTAGAGAAAACACCACTTGACATCTTCTCTAAAAAGGTGGCTGCCAACTCATGTGTAAGGCTTAGAGCCACCTCTCAATGGACCAGTAACAATACTGGACATACAACTGGACAATTTCAGATCTATCCCAGATCGCTTAGACTATACCACCCCTAAAATGGTATTTGGTAAAAGATTCCATGTGTCCATCACTTCAAGATCCTCCTGGGAAGAAGAGAGACCCCTGGAAGACGATGCGGTACACTTCTATACAGACGGTTCAAAGACCGATCACGGAGTTGAAGTGGTATCTTTTCGGAACAACTGAATCTCAGTCTATCCTATAGACTTCCCAATCAATGTAGTGTATTCCAGGCAGAAGTAATGGTGATTATACGAATCTTCTCAGACAGCCAAGCCGCTCTTAAATCTCTCTCGTCTGTCTCCACAAACTCTCAAACAGTCCATGACTGTCGATCATCTCTGAATGAGATGACGGAACAGTTTAATATTCACCTCATTTGGGTGCCGGGCCACAGAGACATTCCGGGAAATTGCAAAGCCGATGAGCTTGCTAAAAACGCCCTAATGTTGGACAACAACATAACAAAGGAACACCACTTGCTACATGCAAATATCTTCTCAAGCAATATGCTCTAGAATCAACAAATGCTAGATGGTCACAGAGTAACACCTGCCTAGCAACCAACCAAATATGGCCAAGCATAGACTTAAAACGGTCAAACGGTCAGGCTTGATATCCCTGAGCGGACAAAGTATAAGCTCTACAATTGGAGTAATAACGGGACACTGCCTCATAGGAAGACATGCTCTGAGGCTAGGGGTCTACACAAATGACTTCTGTAGAAGCTGCATGGACGAGGAGGAAGAGGAAACAGTCCAACACCTTCTATGTACATGTCCAGCACTGTCCATTAGAAGGAATAACTTTCTCGGTAATTCCTTCTTCGATAATACCAGTGAACTGGAAACGATTGACACAAAACGTCTCTCTAACTTTATTAAAAGTACGAAATGGTTTGTTTAAGTTCATTACTCTCCCATGAGTAACCTCTTTGTGCGTCCATGACATCTAGACAGCCACTTAAACCTAACCTAACCTAACGCGACAGTTAAACTATTATTTTGTGGCATTAAAAGTATTTAAATTAACGTACAATAAGAAGTCATCAAAAACCATTTCAAAAAACACTCCAAGACACTTCAACTTCCGCTGATATTTTTAAATTTTATAAAATTGATATTTTTTTGTTAACATACATATAAAAGAAGGGGTTTTCCTTCCATTTTAATGGCGTTTGTTAAGTTTTTTAAATTCAGGAAGTCGAGGGCTTTTAGGGCTTTCGAAGGAGACCAATCTTAAGTGGTTTCCCAAAAGTCCAAAAACGCCAAAAAAAGATAATTTTCAGCTACGACGTCTGCCGGGAAAATTCGGACACACAGACGTCTGTGGAAGCGCATTTTTAAATCAGTGAGTCGTAAGCTTAACGTTGCAATGCTTTTGAAGTGATTTAACCCCGATTTTAATTTTCGGAACTTGATGAAGTTTTTCTCGCGACTGTAGGCACTAAGAACTGGGCGGATGAACGTTTCTGTAATCACCATTACTAAGACTACCTGTAACTTAAATATCAACTGGTTTTCTTTCAAACCAAAAATAAGCTCCTAGATTATAGACTTAATAGTAGGTAAGTGAACATTATAATGACACAGGGGCTGATTTAGTCGAAAGGGGACACTTGCCCCCTGATGAATTTCAATGTTTGTTCTTATTTAAAAAAATACATTTCGTTTTTTGAAATGTTTTCAAATGCGTATGAAGAAAAAATCAATCTGATCTTTTGTTAGGTTAGGTACCTCATTAGTGTTTACAAGTACATTTCAAATATAGGTATAGATAACACCTATTAACAATTGTGTTTAATAGAATACCCCAGGATTGAACAACAACAAAAAATTATAACAAAAGTTAAAAATAAAAATAAAAATGCCAACAAGAAACTTTTTAATTAAAATACATGAATTTAATTTAATTATCCAGAGCAGATGTCTTTATTGATTGAATCGTTCCCGAGGCGATTTAAACTCAATGTGCGCGTGGATTGAACAAAACAATAGCTTCCATTCAAAACAAGCGAGCAATCCCCTCTCAATCCCTCTCCCTCTCTCTCTCTAACTAGAGGCAAGAAAATCTTTCAAAAAAAAGGAAAAAATTTAAAAATCAGCTTTTTTTTGAAAAACACAAAACTTCCATTATTCCGTAGATTCAAAAAATAAAAATATATATTTCTATCAGCAGGTCACAATCAATGTTAATTAAAAAGTAAAACTTAATGGATGCTGTTGTTCTCTATTATGATTGCAATAGGGTGATAGGAACGACGAGGAAATCACGAGAAAACACACAAAAACAACAACAACAACAAAAATTTAATTTTACGATTGTATTCCAGGGAAGAGGAGATATTATTTTACAGCAAAAGCAACAAAAAAAGGGTTAATTAGGGTTTTCGAGAGCTTTATTTCTAATTATTTTGTTGTTTTTTTTCTTTATTCGTATTTTTGTATGTTTTGTGTTGTTAGTTTAATTTTTGTTTCTGTTTGATATAATGTTTCGAAATTCCAATTAAATTACACTCATTTTAATATAACCAAAGGAATAAAAGAGTTGTAAAATGTGAAGAAAGAAAGAATTCATACCTATTTTGAGATAAGAAGTGAACCTTCTTGTAGTTTATGACGTGTAGAAGTTTTAACGCTGATTTCATTTCGATAATTGGCAACCGATGGATACAAGAATGTAAAAACTTTGGTTTTATTCGTTTAGTTTTTGAATGAAAATGAAAACTCAATTAAAATTACTGCTTTGAAAATTCTAACTCTATTGTACTCATTACATATTTTAGGGGAAACTTGAGAAGATACTACAAAGATGTTAAAAGCTTACTTCCAAAAAGTGGAAAGTACAAGAAAGAGTTAAAGAGACTTAGCCAAATATTGAAGGCAAATACAAACAAAATTTCCTGAAATAAAGTTTAAAAATATTATTATTTTTTATTTCAACTGGACTATGTTAATAACTAAAAGTGATATTTTTTAAAGAATAAAAATGTGCTCAATTTGAATCTCAGGATTTTTAAAAGGCCCCTTAAAAATGCTATTAAAAACCAAAATCGTTTTTTTTTTAAGGGTAAATTAAAACTCAAAATAATATTAAAATTGTATTATGATTTTGCAAAGTTCAAATCTTTGTATTCAAGATAAAATTTATTTATTTTAGTATCTTACATAGTTTTTGCAAATCCTCATTTTGTATGTGTGTTGATAGTTTGAGAAAACCTTAAATTTGACACTTTCATTTAACTTTGAAAAATACGTTTAGAGTTACTATTTGCAGCTGATTTCCAATCCGATCTTTAATTTAAACTTATTATTCAAGATTTTAAAATACCCGTTTTCAACATTATTTTCAAAATCTTAAAATAATAGAATTGCTTAGACAAGTTACAAGTTGCTTACTTTCAAACCGCTTTGCCTTTGTCTGTTAAAAACTATATCGGCAAACAAAAATGGTTTAGCTTTTCTTTAAGATTTTTGTAAAAGAGGTGAAATTTTAAAACTTATGAAAACTTTTAGAATATTTTATGTATTTTATGAAATAATATAAATATTAGAACTGAATATTGAAGAAAGGTATTATAGGATTGGAAAACCAACAAAAATGTTTTTGAAAGAAAAAAACTACTTCACAAATTTAGACAGCCTCAAAAAGCCTTAAATAAGTGTTTTTTTTTCAATTAAAAAAAAAAATTATCCAAAAACCTGACCTTATGCATTCTTTTTGAAGTTGGATTTGAATTAAGGCCATCAAAACCCATCGAAAAAATGCAGTTTTATTGCCAGTAAAGAAACCTTGGCAGTACCCGTGGCATGATGGTTAGTGCGTTGGACTGTGCTGTGGTTCATCCTCTCCCGAAAAAGGGAAAGGACAACTTCAACCCGTCAAATCTTCGGTCGATAAATCTTCTTCCGAGCATCAGCAAAGTTTTCGAAATGATTATTAATAGGGCTATGACTAAGTGGGCTGCGGACAACAAAATAATTCCGGATAAACAGATCGGGTTCAAGGCGGGTCATGACACAATTCATGCTGCGTCTAAGCTCGTTTTTGATATCCAATGGAATAAATCAAAACAACAATGCAGCACAGGTGCTGTTCTGGTTGATTTGGAAAAGGCCTTTGACACCGTATGGTTAGAGGGTCTTTACCTAAAACTGAGCAGGCTTGGCATAAGCAAGCCATTGTTGTATATACTTTATGATATGCTTAACGGTAGAAAGTTTGTTGTCAAAAGTGGAAATGTAACTTCTACCACAACATTCTCAATTCAACAGGGAGCGGTGAATTCGACGATTCTTTTCAGCATTTACACCAGCGATCTGATAGGTAGTCTTACAAAGGTAATTGCTTACGCTGACGATCTAATTGCGTACAGAACCGCCTGAAAGGTTGAGGTTATTAGAATTCTCTTGCAGCGTGATTTCGACAAGATTCAGCGATATTGCGACGTCTGGAAACTGAAAATAAATATGTCCAGAAGTCAGAGACAATTTTGTTCCGGACTTCGTTGGCTGGGGCCACGAGGGATACGTGCAAGAATAGGCGCAAGATGGTTTTTGTTGATCTTCACGGTCAGGCATTAGCGAGCAAAAGTGTAGTGAAGTACCTCGGTATCTGGTTAGATCAGTATTTGTATTTCGACAGACATATAAATGCTGCACTGATCAGGGCCAGAGGAGCCTTCGCTCTGACGAAACGGCTGTTTTACAGCAGTCGGCTTGACCCCAGAGTGAAGGTAATTTGCTAAATGGCCCTCATACGGCCAATGATCGTTTATGGTTGTCCTGTGTGATTCAACTTTGCCCCTTCCCAGATGGAGAAGTTTCGGGTGTTCGAGCGGCAATGTTTACGATGCTAACGGGCTTATATCGAACAGCCAAATCTTCTTATGTGCATTACTAATCCAACGAGGTCCCGTACAACGGGGCTCGAATCAAAAGAATTGAAAATTTCGTGATAAAACTCGTTCAAGGTCACATTGCATAAGCTATGTCTTCGACCAACAATTTAATTTTCGGGGCGTTCTATCCGAACGACTAGTATTTTGAAAGTGCACGTTTGAGCGGCTTCATTCCACCAGAGGCATTCCTCTTTTTAGACAAATGCGGTCTGATACAGGATAGATTGGAAGTTTCGTTAATCTACCACGTCAGACGAAGAACCGTGGATAGGCGACTCATATACAATCGGGACGTAATGGCACAAGGCGGAGCAGAGCTCCTTCGGTTCAGTAGGGCTGTGTCCGAACGGGACTGAACTGATAAAGTGAAGCAGGAGAACCAGTTTTGGTGGCTTCAATCAGCACTTGATAGTGGGTAATCGGGATGGGGTTTTAAGACTTGGCCGGCTTAAATACTTATTTAATAGTATTAGGGTTTAGTTATAAGTAGAATAGGCATGGTGGCACGAAAACAAAAATAAAAAAACATTAAAAAAAATAAAAAAAATAAAAAAAAAACATTAAACAAAATTTAAAAAAAGAACAAATTATGAAAAACAAAAATGTTAGATAGTTAGATTTGCTGCTGTGGTTGTTCTAGTTTTAAGAAGTTTACAGGTAGTTTAAGTTAGTTTTAAGTTTTATTTAAGGACCTTATTTTAAGTAGTTTGTAAGTAAAAATAAAAAAGGATCTTGATATTAGTTTTTTTTCAAATTTTCTAAAAAATACCAAAAATAAATAAAATTTAAATGAAGTAAAATAGATCTAAGGGCCGAAAGGCATAACTTAGAGTGTCCGTATGGGACCATTAAGTAACTTGTAAGTTATGGATAGTTAGGCTAGTTTTATGAATTTTTGTTTAGCTTTAAGATCGGTTTATTAATGAATTAATAAAAATGAATTAAAAAAATAAAAAAAAAGTGCGTTGGACTGTCATGGTAGGGGTCTTGGGTGTAATCCCTGCCTGTACCACCTTAATTTAAAAAAAAATAATTTTCGCGGGTACTGTCTCTTGCGAGGAATTGACAAATCCTTCAAGAGCTTTCTCAAATTAGCCGTTTGGATTCGGCCTAAAAATTGTAGGTCCCTTCCATTCCTGACAACTGTACTCGCACACAGGAATGGTTGAGAGTTGTAAGTCTCTAGGCCCTGGTTGCCAACGGACTTTTTGCGCCACACAATTTATTTATTTAAAGAAACCTTGGCGACCAGTGTAACCAATAAAATTAAGAAATAAGAAATAAGGTTTCTTTAAAATCAAGTTATGTTTTACCGCCCATTCAAGTTATTTTTTCCTGTCTCAAAAATGTAGGCAAACTAAAAAGTAATTGTTTGTTTCAGAATTGTTCCAGAATTTAATTTGCGTTAGTAAACCTTTTGAAAAATGTTTTAAATATTTCACTTGCAACGTATAGCGACTATATGGCAACTTTTTCGTACAAAATTACGAAATTGGGATTTATATCAAAAATTACATTACGATGGTAGAGAAGTAAAAAAAAAACAAGTCATCCGTTTCCGTCAGGTTGTCTGTCTGTTCTCACCCAGACAAGCTTAGCATATATTTAAAATGAATTCTTAGTTCCTAAGAAAGTCAAAATAACGGTTATATGGAAGCTACCGTTCTGGCGCAATACAAAATCATATTGTTTTTATTGAAAGAAGCCAAGTCAATACAAAAATACTGAAGACAATATCATACAAATCTATCGTCCCGTTTTTGAGTAGGTATATTCGATTTTACGACTTTTAACCAAAAAATTGAATGGCTACTATTGCTTAGAAATAAAATGCAAGACTGCATTCGAACTTGCTCATGTATCCAAAGAGTCTGTAAAAAACTATTTTCTGTATTATAGAAATTAAAAATGTACCTTCCAAAAATATTTCGAAAAAAAGCTTGAAAAGATTGATTTTTTATACTTTAATAAATTATTCAAATCGGTTGATTTAAGAACATTTACTTACTTACTTAAGGTGGCGCTACAGTCCTGTGTGAACTAGGGCCTCACCCAACAAACTTCTCCATCTAGCTCGGTCCCTAGCTAGATGTCTCCAGTTTCGCGCTCCGAGTTGGGTGAGGTCACCTTCCACTTGTGCGCGCCACCTGATCCGCGGTCTTCCTCTACTGCGCTGTCCTGTGGGTGCGGATTCGAAGACTTTCCGGGCCGGAGCATTGGTTTCCATGCGCTCTACGTGACCCAGCCATCTAAGTCGTTGGACTTTTACTCTTCTTGCTAAGTCTACGTCGCTGTACAGCCCGTACAGTTCGTCGTTCCATCTTCTCCTCCACTCCCCTTCGATGCATACGGGACCGTAGATCACACGAAGAACTTTTCTCTCGAAGCGACCCAAGGTGCTTTCATCCGCTTTTGTCATGGTCCATGCTTCTGCACCGTATAGTAGGACGGGGATGATAAGGGTCTTATATAGCAACACTTTGGTCCCTCGAGAGAGGACATTACTACTCAATTGCTTTCTTAGTCCAAAGAAACAGCGGTTAGCAAGAGTTATTCTGCGTTTGATCTCAGCGCTGGTGTTGTTTTCTGCGTTTACAGCGGAGCCTAGGTAGACGAAGTCCTTGACTACCTCAAAGGTACGTCTGTCGATTGTGACGTTTTGACCAAAACGTCGGTGTTGTATGTCCTTTCTAGACGACAGCATGTACTTTGTTTTGCCCTCATTTACCGTTAAACCCATTTTTGCCGCCTCTGCCTCAATACTCACAAAAGCCCCATTGACATCACGCTGAGTTCTTCCGATTATGTCAATGTCATCAGCATATGCCAGTAATTGGACAGACTTTTGAAAGATAGTGCCTCTAGTGTTGACGTGTGAGCTCTGCACTATTCTTTCAAGCACGATGTTAAAAAAATCGCATGACAGCGCATCACCTTGTCTAAAACCTTTTTTGACATCAAAAGGTTCTGTTAAGTTGTTTCCAACCTTTATGGAGCAGCGTGAATTCTCCATGGTCATCCTGCACAAACGGACGAGTTTGGCAGGGATGCCAAAACTAGACATGGCTCTATACAGCTCGTCCCTGTAGATGCTGTCATATGCGGCCTTGAAATCGATGAAAAGATGGTGGGTGTCGATTTGGTGCTCTTGAGTTTTTTCCAGGATCTGCCGTAATGTGAATATTTGATCAACTGTGGACTTTCCTGGTCTAAACCACACTGATAAGGACCTATCAGGTTGTTGACGATGGGCTTTAGACGTTCACATATTATGGCAGAGAAGATTTTATAGGCGATGTTAAGTAGACTTATTCCTCTATAGTTGGTGCAGTCTAAGGACGGGATTGTTGGCTTTCTTCGTCTATATCGAATGGGTCATCCTGCCTGACAGCGGAATTAAGTTCTTCATCGCCGTTATACAGTCTGCAGAAGTGGTCCTTCCATATCCTCAGCATTGACTGCGGTTCCACTATGATGTTTCCACTTTCGTCTTTGCAGCCTTCGGTTCTAGGTTTATGTACCTGTGAATTTCGTTTCACCTGTTCATAAAACTTTCGAACCTCATTCCTGCTTTTATACCTCTCAACATCTTCGACCGCACGCTTCTCATGCCCTCTCTTTTTCCTTCTGAAAAGTCGGCGTTCCTCTCGCCTCTTCTGCTCATAGAGCTCACGAGCAGCTCTCGTCCTTTTATGCAGCGCCGCTTTGCGTGCCTGTTGTTTGGCTGCATTTGCCTGCCGACATTCCTCATCAAACCAGGGGTTCCTTGTTGGTGGCTGTTTGAAACCCAGCACATCAGAGGCGGCTTCTCTGATAGCATCTTGGCAATGTTGCCACTGGTTTTCGATACATTGTGTTGGCGGCAAAGAACTTCGAGAGAGGTTACTTGTCACTCGGTCGGAAAAGGATTTGGCGATCTCTGGCGATTGTAGCCGTTCGACGTTGTATCTTCTCCCAGCACCTCCCTGTTTTGCCTTGGGTCTGGAAATCCGAAGTGCTACCCTGGCTACAACGAGGTAGTGGTCCGAGTCGATGTTAGCTCCTCGGAAAGTTCGTACATCCATAATGCTGGAAGCGTGTCTGGCGTCGATCGCAATATGGTCAATCTGGTTGACGGTAGATTGATCTGGAGAAGTCCAAGTTCCTTTGTGGATGTTGAGGTGTGGAAAACGCGTACTGGCTACCATGACGTTTCGCCCCGCAGCAAAATCTATGAGCCTGAATCCATTATCGGACGTGTTGTAGTGCAGGCTGTTTTTCCCGATTATTCCACCAAAGATGTCTTCCCTTCCTAGCTTGGCATTAAAATCGCCCATTTTTACGCCCATTTAAAGAACATTAAAAATAAATTAATCGGCTTGTTTTTTGAGAAAATTCGAATTTTCGGTTTTTAGCCAAGAAAATTCAATTTAGACTATTGTTATTTTTAGTCTTGAAAAATGAAAAAACAAAAACGCCTAAAGTGAATCTGCACAAGACCTTAATATCCAATCGACCCAATGCCTTGGACTGTATACGCCAATACAGACAGATAGACGGAATCGGCGGACCCACTTTTTTCGACCTCTCTAACATCGTAATTTTATGTTTGATTAAAATCTTTATTAAGATCTCAATACTTGCCATATAGTTCATATATGTTACATTAAAAAAAATTAATTAAATTAATTATACCAACTTTTAGTATTGTTTTTTTTTATGTCTTTATTTTTTTATAAAAAAAAAACTGTCAATTCGCTATTTTTTAAAATTTTACTCAATGTTATCAACAATTTTTTTTGAAGAATTAAGTAGTTTAAAGCAAATATCTACAATTTTTGAAAAGATATTTGAGTCGAAAATCAATTTTTACCAACTTTTATACATATTTTTATTTAGGTTTTTATTTTTTGTAAAAAAAACTGTCAATTTGATTTTTCTCAAAATTTAATGAAACGTTGAAAACAATATTTCTTATAACCAAATATTAGTACGAAACTATTATCTCAAATTTTTGAAAAGATATTTGAGAAGAAAATCATTTTTTCCCAACTTTTGTTAATTTTTGTTCGGTTTTTATTTTTTTGTAAAAAAATAGTCAATTCAATTTTTTTTAAATTTTACTGAATGTAGAAACAATAATTTTTGAAAGATAATGGTAAATTAATGCCAATATTTCAAAGTTTTAAAAATATATTTGAGTCGATATTCAATTTTTACCAACTTTTATTAATTTTTTTTTTTAGGTTTTTAATTTTTTGTAAAAAACTGTCAATTCGTTTTTTTTTTTAACTTTAACTGAATGTTAACAACAATATTTTTTGAAGGATAAAAGTAAATTAAAGAAAATATCTCAAAGTTTTGAAAAGATATTTGAGTCGAAAATCAATTTTTGCCAACTTTTATACATTTTTTTAGGTTTTTATTTTTTGTAAAAAAACTGTCAATTCGATTTTTCTCAACATTTTTTAAAATGTTGAAAACAATATTTCTTATAAGATAAAATAAGCTTGAAGCCTAAATTTAAAGTTTTTGAAAAGATATTTGAGTCGATATTTAAATCGATTTTCAATTTTTACCAACTTTTAGAAATGTTTTTTTTTTTAGATTTTTATTTTTTATAAAAAAAATTGTCAATTCGATTTTTCTGAAAATATTATCAGATGTCAAAAACATTATTTTTCGTTGCACAAAATTGTTTTGGAGATGAAATCATATTTTAGTCATAAAATTTTGGAGGTGGAGTTTTTTTTTTCTTTAGTTTTTTTGATTTATAAAAAAATCGTTAAATGGATTTTTTTCAAAAAATATATTGCTTTGGTATCACGTTACAATATATTATATAAAATTTAATTCAAGTCTCTAGCGTTTTTTGTTCGTAAGAAATTTAGGGTTAACCAAAATTTTCATCTTTTTTTCAAACTGCTATGGTAAAAAAACCACTGTTCTTGAGAGCCCTTTCTGCATCTGTCTGCCTTTTTATCTATATAACAAAATTTATTTGGAGTTGATATTTCTTCTGGTTCTTGAGCTAAGGACGACGAAAAAAACGTCGCAAACGTACGGACGTACGAACGTCCGCACAGAGATCTTTCTAAAAATCTTTTATATCGACTCTAGGGACCTTGAAACGTCGAGAAATCTCAAAATTTTCAATTTGACAAATCAGACCCATTATAATAACTTCCTATGGGAAGTTAATAATTGTAGGTATGCATCGAAGAATAACATTTTTAATAGCCGGTACAATTTTTGGAAAAATCGGAAGTACTACTTAAGGTTAGTAAAAATTGATTTTCGACTCGAATATCTTGACAAAAATAATTAAAGACATTGGTGGGTTCAAACTAATTTTAACCTTTAAAAAGGTGTTTGACCAAATTGTTTAGAAAAAAAAAATTGATTTAGGACTTAAATCCGGTAACAAAAACAGAAAAATCCAATTGAAAACTTTTTTTTACGAAAACCTACAAAAACAATTGGCACTGAAAAAAAAAATGTTTTCGATTCAAGTTGCTTTAAGAACAAAGAAAGAAAATTGTTACAGCGGACAGCGGAGTGAATTCAACAGATAAATTGCTTGCTAATAACCTTATCGTGAAACCTTATAACAATTTGTATTAACTTAAAGTGAAAGCTAGCCCTATTTTTATAGGCCTTAAACAATGACAGAGACTCTCTTGGACTTAATTATACTTAATTAAATCAAAAATAAACTAATTAAAGATAACTAGATAAGTAAAGCCGGTACAACAAAACCCTGCCCCAAGCCAAAAACAAATAAAACACCCTATTATTGTCATCATCATCCCCATAAACACTTCAAATCATCTCAAGTACCTTAATGTTTCTCTTTCAATATCTTGAGTTTTCAAATTAGTTCTTGAAATCGAAATACGAAATGACTTCCATTTCCATTCTTATATATATATACTTATTGTTCTTGTAAAATTGTATACCTATTACCTTCATATCTTTTTATATCAAACAAAAATAATATATAAAAATATAATATAATAATAATTCCAACAAAATTGTCTTCATTTCTGGGGAACAAAGGTTTAACATAATAATAATTGCTATGTCAACAAAGGCCTTTTCTATTGTTTCCGCTTAAACGTTCGTTCTCTGGATGTGCGCCATCTAGATTTTCATTCAACTACCTAATACCTAAGCATCATATAACACAGCATTCAATATAGTACGACTTGTCTAACTCTCGTATAGTTATAGCTACGTATTTATATCTGCCATTTAAACAATTGAGCATTATTCTATGAATTCGTTTGTATGTTTTCTTATATACATATATATATAGATCTACAGACATATACTAAGAACTCATATAACGTATCTTTTTATCTTAAAACCGTTTAGCTTCCTGTTCATTTGGTAACAATGGCTCTTTGTCTCTTCAATTTATATGAAGGTATGTATGTTTTCAACTAAGCTTCTCAAGTTGAATTCTCAAAAATCAGAAAACAAAAGGAATATCATTTAGCAGCCGATATAAGTACGTATGTGCTTTGTGTGCTTATAAAGAAATCGAGGTATATAGTAAAAGCTATAGAACAGCATTAAGCCTACTCGCAGTTCAAATCTTTTCGCTTTCCACCTTTCACATTGTTGAATCACAGAGTAGGTATAGGTAAAGGTTATATAGGAGGGTACCCATATCCGTATTTGTATTTTTATTGTATCTTATTTCATTTTACCTTCTTTTATTTTAAATTAATATCCAAGAAAGCAACAACAAAATAAAAATAAAAATACGTATATACTTACCTCCTCCTAAAACCTCACCTCAAAAAAATAAAACTGGTAATATTTCAATTTGATTTGAAATTCGGGTTGCTGTTGCTGTGGTGCCGAGCGGGTGACGCCGCTCTACTCCGAGCAGCAAGGATATGGGGCCTTTTTTGCCTTACCTCTCCCTATCCATTTTTCGTATCCGTCAAATAGGAAACACGAAATAGGAAGGAAATGCACACAAACTCACTGCTCTCTGTTTCATACTTATTTTCAGAGTTCAGAATAGGATATAGGTACAGCAGCCCTTAACCACCATAAATTTAACCTTGCGGATATCATTTATTCATGTTTAAAGTGAAAAATTTCAAATTGAATTTTACGGGATTTCCTCTCTATTTAAATGTTGGAAGAACAGCGGGGGGAGGGGAGGGGTGAAAGCAGGGTAAATGGGCATACGGAGAGAGAATATGAAAATATTGTGTTTAAAATGAAAAAAAAAGACATGTACTATCTTTGGTCCAATATCTATTCGTGGGTTATTGGTCCAATCAAGACTTTATTTATGGTTCTTAAAATGTATTTTATTTCAAAACCACGTTACAATTTAAAGGTTCTTTGGTTTTACGTCATTGAACTTTTGGAGTAACATTATAGCCCAAGAAATTTAGTCCAAGAGTAGAAGGGGACTTTGGAACCTCATGTATGGGATATTCACAAAACAAAATATGCTTATCTATTAATGTCAGTATAATTGTCAAAAAGGATCAATTTTTTCCAGAAACTAGTTGGTGAAGTTTTGAGGTGTATAATAATTGTTTTCATATGTGGGATATTCGCAAAATTTTTGCAGTGGAATGTTAACTTTAGCCCCTCAACAGCATAATTTGTTTTTAACCTTTTTTAAGGAAAAATACATTTATATTTCCCAATATCCCACATTTGAATTTTTCTATGTTTTTAAGGAACATGTTAAAATGAAAAAGTGCGATTCCACTTTGCACCTGCAATAAAAATGATACATACTATATGTACATATTGTTTCAATTTCCCAAAAAGTTTTAACTCCAGGCTTAAGACAAAAATTATAGTTCTCTGAAAAAAAGTTCATACAAGTAGATCAGTATTTAAAAATATATTAACTCGAAAAATGTTTCGATAATACTTTCTTCTCGAATATCCTACAAACGTGAAAGAATATCCCATCTTAATAACAAATTAAGACAATCGAAATCTAACCTATTACAAGGAATTGAATTGACGTTCATATAAACTTAATGCTCAAAATTTATATTTTGATTAACATATTTTTATAACTATCAAGGTCTAAACTTTAAAAATGTACTTTGGAAAATTAATTTCGTATCAATTTACAAACAATAATAAGACGACATTTTGTTTAGCATTCAGTGTCTGTTTTGCGAACATCCCACGAAATTATTGCTGAATATCCCAACAATATTTACTTTAAATGAACATACTTTTGATAAAGAGTTACTGGTCTTAATAGAACATATTTTCGAATATCCCTTAAATTTTTGACCCTCAATCATGAAATTTTCACTAACCAATTTATAAAGAAAAAATTAATAAGCAATGTAATAGTTTAGTGACTTTTTTGTGAACATCCCACATATAAATTATAATAAAATAATATTGGTGAAGATTTATTGACTGTTAAAATGGAACATAGTTTTTGAATATCCCTTAAATTTTGTGTATACAATCTTGAAATTTGTATTAAATAATTTATTATAATGAACAAATTAGAAACATTGTAATAATTAAGTGACTATTTGCGAACATCCCACGAATATCCCAACAAAATCTAAACAAAATATACTTACTTTTGTTAAAGATTTACTGATCGTTAAAATAGAATATAGAATGGGATAGATAAGATAAAAAGCAACGCAATAAATAAGTGACTTTTTTGTGAATATCCCACGAATGTATTACTGAATATCCCAACAACATGTACAAAATATAAATGCTTTTTGTTGAAGATTTAGTGACTGTTAGAATATCGCTTAAATTTTGAATGTGAATTCTTAAAATTTTCTTGAAACAATTTATTGAAAACACAGAAGCAGCAATGTTCTTGATAATATAATAAGGTCATGTCAAAATCCCACAAACTCAAATATACAAAATCTTGAAATAAGTTGAATCAAAAAATGCCCAAATTTAAAATGTTCAAACTTAAAAAATTGACTTTTATCTTGTTCAATTGAAAAAGCAGCAATATTTTTATATGGCACGACTTTGTTTGCGGATATCCCATAATTTTGTATACTTAAATCGGAAAAATCATTTCTATTCGTGACCTACAAACAATTTCAATACAAACAAAAAATCGATCTGCATCAAAATCAACTCATATTTCAATGTAAATACTCCAAAATTTTCCTCTTAAAGTTCAAATTTAAAGACACAAACTCTGTCTTCAACGTAAACAAATTAAAAAGAAGCAGATAAACATGTTGTTTTATTTTTCTTTTCCGTCACCGTACGTTCATTTGTTTCATTTGAAAAACTTATATATCTCAGGAATATACGGTTCATTTATTCCCACATTCCCCTAAAACAATCTTTAACAATCATTCTTCTTCTTTGAAAAAGAAAATATAAATATAAAAAATAAAACTCAAGTATATTGGGATTTTCCTTTTATTTTGAGGCTCTTCAAAATGGAAAATATACGAAGGTTTTACATTTTGCATAAAATCCCTGGTTCGGGTTGTGCCTTGTGCACTGCAAAATGTTTTCTTCCTCTCAGCGCCATAACAAATCAATGAAAATATAAGATTCGTCCTCATCTCTATACAAAGTGGCATTTTATCAAGAGGCTAAAATATCTACATTCAGACACACATCCAAAATATTCATCACATATATGTTTGAATGTAGGTAGATATGGTATATTGAGAGTGTGATGATGGGATATTGGCTGGTTTGGGGATATATGTAGAATCAAAATCACACCCTCAGAGCGTCAAGTGGCTGGGCTCTTCTGGTGCCGATGCTGGTACTGCCACCGCCACTGCCACCGCCGTAGAGAGACACATCACCATGAGTTTTATATGCAAATCACTTTTAAACGAATCAATAAATTTTTCGTGAAAGTGTATATGCTATAGAAGAGTGCAAGGGCTTAACAGGGGTGAGTATTGTGGGGTTATTTCTCAGATAAAGCATATCACCATCCAAAGGAAAGGTTCGGTAGGTATAACGTATATCTGAGGGTTCCTGAAACTCAAATGGATGATGACGAGGTTTGTATGGTATATACGAGCAGGAATATGGGATATATCGAACAAGGCGTTGCGTTGTTGCACAGGGGTGATGCTTGCTTATATGCACATACATACATATAGGTAAGGTATCCTTGTACCCGTATACGTACATATATAAAAAGTCTTTTGCCGCACGATTCGATTACACTGGAAACCCCATTTCGCGCCATAGAAGATTCATCTTCTTTTCTGATACTGAACTGATGGCAAAAAATAAAAAATATACGAATACACCTATCTCCCGAAGGATACGTGTTGAGACTTCCTAACCGATTTTTCTTTCATTCTCAACCAGAAGAGTTTTATGGAGCGGAAAATGCAAAACAAAAGAAACCGAAATAACGAAAGTTCTTTCAAAAACGAAAAAAAAACCTTATAGATCGCCTTGCATAACCTACCTTAATATAATATATCTATAAATCTCCTCATATTATACACAGGAGCTCCTGCGTGTGATTATTCCATATTTTACACTTTTTTGTACTTCTAGCTATATTCATTTTGTTCATGTATGTACATACATTATGCACATGAACATATATGTTTTTGTTTGCATTAGTGCATCTATCGACAAACCCACACTTAAAGTAAAAAGGCTTGAAATATGGCGTGGTGTGTTGTTCTGTATATCGTAGAACTCAAAGATAACATCCTTATCGATTCTAGGTGAATTGTTTAACTCTCCTTGAAAAAGAAACCCCTTGAAAATGAGTTTACGAACTATTTAATGATAAAGTAACATTTGAACAACAGGTTTCTCTACGAGCCTTGATGGATTTCTACTCCTTTATTCCAGCTTCTAATCATCGCAGCCAAAAAGTAATTTAATCCCAGGGACGTAACTTTTCGGGTGGCGCAACAGTCCGTGTTGAACTAGGACTGGGAACCGATTGGACTTACAGTTCTTATGCAGAATTTCAAGACCACAATCACTCTTGAAGTATTTACCAAATTCTCGCAAGAGGCGGCACAGAGCATGTATGCGATTAACTATGGGAAATGATATCAGCCAATTGGGCTTGAGGATGGAGAAACTTGTTAACATTCATTTTTGGATTTTCCGATCCCCAAATACGATCTAGGACTGGGATACGATCCGACTTACAGTTCTTATGCCGAATTTCAAGACCACAATCACTCTTGAAGTATTTACCAAATTCTCGCAAGAGGCGGCACAGAGCATGTATGCGATTAACTATGGGAAATGATGTCATTCAATTAGACTTGAGGATGGAGAAACTTGTTAACATTCAATTTTGGATTTTCCGATAACCAAATACGAAAGCTATGCTTTCTTACGAAATTTTTCGGGGTCAAAATGGGCCTCATTACTAAATGTAATTATTTGATGTTAATGTGAATCCTTATGCAGGAAAACCCTCACACGTTAACCCTTAAGATCTACGACCAATCAGCAAATCATCCTTCCTTCTTAAAACCTTGGAAAGATTGATTGAAATTTACATCAGACATAATTTAAAACCATGTCTCATTTCGACAGCTCAACATGTTTACTCTAAGGGAAAATCAGTAGAATCAGCACTTCACTCGCTGGTACGTATTATTGAACATTCCCTCGAACACAAAGAATATAACTAAGTAGCGTTCCTAGATATTGAAGGAGCTTTCAACAACGTCAATTACCAGGCGATCACAACAGCAATGGATAAGCTGAAATTAGAGAAATCACTCATAGATCTTATAAGTCTCATGCTCAAAAGCAGGACAATAATTTCTAACATGAGAAGTTTTACTACCACCAGATCGGTGAATCGAGGAACTTCCCAAGGTGGAGTCCTTTCGCCTCTTTTATGGAACATGGCAGTAAACGACCTACTTACAGCATTGGAAGCAGACGGTTTCAAGGTGATTGCCTATGCTGACGATGTTGCGATATCCGTATCTGGAAAGCACCCGCAAGTTCTCTCGGAACTCCTACAAAATTCCTTAAATAGGTTAACAAAATGGGCTTAGCAATGTCGCTTGGATCACCCAAGATTAGAGTAATACCATTAAGCTTTACCGACCAAGCCAAATATTTAGGCCTCATTTTAGACAAAAAACTAAATTGGAAGGCAAATATTGATGAAAGAGTAAAAAAGGCTACTGAAGTGCCTTTTACTTGTAAAAAGGTCATAGGATCAAAATGGAGCTTCTCCCCAAAAATAACCCACTGGCTATACACTTCGGTAATCAGACCGATACTCATTTATGGAGTTGTCGTATGGTGAACCGCACTGGACAAGATGGTAAATCTAAATAAGCTCATCAAAGTCCAGCGGTCAGCAGGTATGTGCATCACAGGAGCACTTCGCTCAACACCAACCGCAGCACTGGAAGTGCTTTTAAACCTAACACCACTTGACATCTTTTCCAAAAAGGTGGCTGCCAACTCATGTGTAAGGCTTAAAGCCACCTCTCAATGGACCAGTGACAATATTGGACATACTACTATTCTAGACAGTTTCCGATCTATCCCAGATCGCTTAGACTATACCACCCCAAAAATGGTATTCGGTAAAAGCTTCCATGTGTCCATCCCTTCAAGATCCTTCTGGGAAGAAGAGAGACCCCTGGCAGACGATGCGGTACACTTCTATACTGACGGTTCAAAGACCGATCACTGAGTTGGAAGTGTTATCTTTTCAGAACAACTGAATTTCAGTCTATCCTATAGACTTCCCAATCAATGTAGTGTATTCCAGGCAGAAGTAATTTCGATTAAAGAAGCACTATCCTGGCTCAAAGAAAACGTTATATCTGGTAAGGATATACGAATCTTCTCAGACAGCCAAGCCGCTCTTAAATCTCTCGCGTCTGTCTCCACAAACTCTCAAACAGTCCACGATTGTCGATCATCTCTGAATGAGATTACGGAACAGTTTAACATTCACCTCATTTGGTTGCCGGGCCACAGAGACATTCCGAGAAATTGTAAAGCCGATGAGCTCGCCAAAAACGGAACACTTCTGCCTCATGTTAGACAAAAACATAACAAAGGAACACCACTTGCTACATGCAAATATCTTCTCAAGCAATATACTCTAGAAACAACAAATGCTAGATGGTCACAGAGTACCACCTGCCTAGCAACCAAGCAAATATGGCCAAGTATTGACTTAAAACGGTCAAAAGGCTTGATATCACTGAGCAGACAAAGTATAAGCTCTACAATTGGAGTAATAACGGTACACTGCCTCATAGGAAGCCATGCTCTGAGGCTAGTGGTCTACACAAATGACTTCTGTAGAAGCTGCATGAACGAGGAGGAAGAGGAAACGGTCCAACACCTTCTATGTACATGTCCAGCACTGTCCATTAGAAGGATTAACTTTCTCGGTAATCCCTTCTTCGATAGCACCAGTGAACTGGCAACGATTGACACAAAACGTCTTTCTAACTTTATTAAAAGTACAAAATGGTTTGTTTAAATTCATTACTCTCCCAAGAGTAACCTCGTTAGTGGTATCACAATGGACCCTTGAGGTCTACGTCCGTCAATGACATCTGGACATCCACTTCAACCTAATCTAACCTAAATCCTTATAAGTTTTTTCAACAGCTCATTTAGCGAAGATAAAACGTTTCTCGTGATGAATTGGATCGATTTTCTGTGTTAACCAAAGTTTAAAACCTTAGCCTGTATGTTAAATATGGTATAATGTCAAATGTGTATTGCCAAAGAAGAATCTAGTAATCTATGAGAAATCGACAAGTTTGGTTTTTCTTCAACCCTACGGGCTTCACTCCAGTCCTAAGCCACGCGTACACTTTCGAATTTTAAAATTATTAAGCTGCACCAACAGCACAAGATTACATTACATTACATTTCACACTTGAGAACCTTGACTCTTGAGCGACTAGTCTACGTAAGGTGATAACAACACAAGACATTAATACAAGGCAGAAGGACAGAGAGAAAGAACAACAGACAGAAAGAAAAACATGACAACAGCACGCGGTAGGTTTCGAGATAGTCCTCCATCCATCTACTAACCACGTTCACTGATACTTGATTTCAGTGATTGATGGGAACCGAAATTTTGTCAGTGCCCAAGTTTTACCATTGCCGCAAAACAAGGTGCTTTGTGACGACCTACAAATTTGGAAGTTTACAAAATTATCAACATTTTTGTTGTCCATTAATACTATTGTCCGTCATATTATTAGTAATGGCGCAATTTTATCTTGTTAAATGTCGAAAGATGACAGCTTTTATGAGACAGCTAGCGAAATAGCGGTCAATTCAAAATGAAACCTCTTTTTGCTTTTGATTAAGATTTCTTAAAGCTTGGTCAGTAGTAGTGGCAGTGAAACGCAGCCTTGACAAAAATACAATTTCAGTACTGACGAGGGGAATTTAAATAAATAGATTATGGTCTGTATGAAAATAAAAATGGAAGAAATGATTGATTGTGTAAGAAATAAACAATTACATAAAACAAATAGACGGTTGGGTCGCACGAACTTGCTCTTTTATACAAAGAGTTTGTTTACAAATATAACCTTTAACTCAAGATTTCAAAATACACCTGCAAAATAATTCGTCTTTAAAAAAAAAACATTAATTTTTCAATATAGTTTTTTGAAATTCATTAGAAATACATTTTTTATACCTAAAAAATTACAATTTTTGTTTAAAAATACTCTTGGTATGCAGTTTTTTAGAAGTCATAAATATCTGTTTTAAGTTTATATTTCGTAAAAAATTATTAACTATTTTGAAAATATCGAACTTCAAAATGTTTTAAGAATCAATAAAAAACAAAGATGCCTTAATCAAATCTTCTTAAGATCGTTATTACCAAATATGAAGTCAATCGACCCAACCATCGTCTTAGGATGTTAGGGCCAGGACAGACACACGTATGGAATCGGGTGATTCAATTTTTCGACTTTTCAATACTGTCGTAATGTGGTTTTTGATTAACATCTTGAGTTAGACATTTTTTTCGAATGTATTTCTTGCCA
Source organism: Eupeodes corollae (assembly GCF_945859685.1). Lineage (NCBI taxonomy): Eukaryota > Metazoa > Arthropoda > Insecta > Diptera > Syrphidae > Eupeodes > Eupeodes corollae. The sequence goes on along the minus strand of NC_079149.1, from coordinate 93,290,118 downwards.
TAATGAGTTCTTAATGCGAACTTTTGGACTGATTTAAGATATCTATATGTATATTTTCCATATGGCAGTAGAAAAATTACGTTTAAATAATTTTAAAGCGCAGGGTTTGCCGTACCTTTTATTCTTCCTTAAAAGCGTTAAAGATAAATAGCAACGTATATTACATTCAAGCTCATTTAAATTTAAATATATTTATGTTTACTAAACACGGTTTTGTTTTATAAAAATATTAGAATTAAAATCAACTATCTCATAAATAGAAAAGTCAAGAATGGGCCTTTGGACTTATAGCTTCGAATCCTTGAGGATGTTAGTGCTGTCCAGTCGTGTAAAATATTTTTCCTATAGATGTTAAGGGATAAAAATAGCGTTTTTCTCCTTCAACTCGGTGCAATTTTTAAGTATTGAAAAAGTTAAAGTTACTTATAAAACTTAAAACAAAGAGTTCCACATTCGCTAAACTCCTTTTCTGATGCACAGTTCCACTCACTCTTATCAAAACCAACACAACCCACCGCACCTCATCACTGACTGGAAATGTGTAGATATGTGAACCAACTTGGAGAATTTATAGCTCTATGAATTGAATGTCATTAATCATTATGTTATGGGAAGACATGTATGAAGGGCGATTTCGCGCTCTCAATATTATAATATCTCTACAAGTTCAGGCTCTTGAGAAATCATTTCAATATAAGTTTCCATCATCATAATCATCATCGGATGCAAAATATTTATATACATATGTATTTGTATTATGAATTGATTCATCATCCATGAATAAGGATGTTTTTTTTTACATATATAGTTATAGAAATGCAGATTGCACATTGGTAAATGTTTTGAAAACTTTTTTAAAACATATTATTGATGCATAAAAAGAGGGATTTCTTATGCACCAGTGTATCGGATTATGGATTTTATTTTTCTGTGGTGGGTGGTGTTTGGAATATATTTTTTTTTATAATAATGCTCAGTCTTAACTTTATCATTCTGTTACAGAAAGACTTAAGAGATTATAAGAAAAAGTGTGAAGAGGGCCATAGACACTCAAACTTGTTAACTTGTGTCAACTTTTTAAATCGGGCACAACCCCCAGACATCAAGATCAGATTTACATATAGTTTTTATAGAAATTTTGAGTAGCTGCCGCATTTCAAATCCCTTTTCTTGATTTTATAGTTACTGCCTTCTTGACAACAAGTTCTAAGTTTAAGTACAAAAATAGTCTTTATGAATTTGTTTTTTTAATTTTTCAAAATTAAATAGTCTTAAAAGACCAGCATCAATTATTATTTTATTATATATGTATTTTTTTAAATTTATGTTTGCAAAATTGTTGTTATTTTAAATGTTCAGAATAATTAAAAGTTATTAAGAGTGAATTAAACGGAGGAACATAGATTGGTAAAATTTCTTCTGAAATTAGTTAACTAATTATATTTATACTCAAATTTTAATTATTAAATAAATTTTCGTTGAAAAACACGGTGCCTTAGATGGGCAGACGTTACCAATGATATAAGTCACCTTTTATAGTTGGCGGGTTAAAAATCAGTTTCAGTTTTAACCAAAATATAAAAACTCAGCCCAACTTTGTTAACTTCAAAGTTATTGAGTTCAATTAAATTGTACATTTAATACATTGTGAAATGATTCTTATTTGCTTGAATTTGACAAAAAAATCTACAAACACTTTTTCTTATAAACAAAGAAATAAACTAAACAAATATTTTTTGCCCACAAGAATGATATTACCTCCAAAATAATTGAATACAAGGAATAACGTTTTTGATATTTCTTTAAATTTTTAAGAAAAATCAAAGTGACAATTTGTTAACCAAAAATAAAATAAATTAAATTGCATGACTGAGTCGCTCGAACTTGCTCCTGTATAAAAAGAATCTATTTTAAAAAGTACCTATATAAGATTTAAGAATATACCTGTAAAATAAGTTTCTCTACAAATATATAAATGCCATTTGATTTGTCAAAAAACTTGTGATTCGTCGCAAGAACTCATCCTAGGATATTTCATTCCGGAAATAAAAATACTTGAAAGCATACCTAACGAAAACAATTGCTTGTGTATTCAACAAGTTCGTTCAAAGCTTTTTTAATTTCATATTAGAAGGACCAGGATGTAAAGTAAATTATCTGAAGATAAGAAAGAGAAAGAACATGTGTGTTTAAATTGTAAAGCGATCGCCTATTGGTTGTGTAGTTAAGCAGGTGTCTAAAACGAATAAAGAATAGTTCATTGGTGTGCTCTGCCATGTTTAAGATGATGATGAGGGAATCTTATTAGTAGGTAGAAGGTACTTACTACAACCCAATCACATTCCTTCTTTATTACAAGTTCTTAGCGCCAACATGAAGTTATTACGTTCAGTTTATTTTTTTTCGTTAAAGTACAAGAAATTGCTATTCATGTGTTGTTTAAAGTAAGGCTCTTGTACGTTTTGGATTTTGGTTATGAAGTGACACGTAAGCAGTAGTTGTAGAGGTTGTACGTAACACCTATACGTTTAAAAAGTGATTCTAATAGAAAATACATTTTATACTATTTTAAGATTCAAAATTTTATTCGAAAAATAAGTTTGTTTTCAAATATTTAAATGCCATATTATAAAACAAAAAATCCATGATTTTTCAAATTTTTTTGTTTTGAAAATCGTTAGAGCTTTTTTTTTTTAAATTAATTTTTTATATATAAAATTTTTCAAATTTTTTTCTAAAAATATTTTTGCTATGCAGTTGCTTAGTGATTGTAAATATACGCTTTACGTTTTAATTTCGGAAAAAAATGTTGACAAGTTTTTGAGATATAGAATTTTGAAAAATAAAAATTCAATATTTTTTTAAAAATCCAAACAGAACAAAATTGCACTTTTGATAATCAAATATTGTTAAGGCAATATAAGAGCTTATTCAGAAAAAAACTATTGAAATCAGTTCATAAGGTGCTGAAAAAAATTAAAAAAACAAAATAACTGTTCTATGAGCGGTACCTTTTCGAAACAATACAAAAATATGTTTTTCTAATAAAAAAACAAAATTTTAGAGAAAATAAAAAAAATATATCGGTTTGTTTTTGAGAAAATTTGAATTTGATAAAAATGAAAAAATCTCCTAACGCGAATCTGCTCAAAACCTTAACTTCCAACTTTGAACTCAATCGACCCAATGGTTTAGGCTGTAGGAGCGTGGACAGACAGACAAGACCGACCGGATGGAATCGCGGGACCTACTTTTTTCGACTTCTCTACCATCGTAATATCATGTTTGATTAAAATCTCGAGTTCGAAATTTTGCACGAATGCAAAACTTGCCATATATACAGTTGTGTTCAGAAAAATAGCAGTGCTGGTCACATTATTAATAAATACTTGCTCAAAAATAAACAATCGGACGGTCGAAAACTGCGTTTGGAGGGAAAAACCTACCAAAATATTTAAGACATCTTATGTTGCTCAGCAAAAATGTTCAGTAACGCATTAAAATTTCTAAATTGAAAGAACTGACAGAAAAATTGTTCAGTTAGCAAAAAAAAACAGAACCCTTTCATTGGCTCTAGGAAAATAAGAAATGGACTTCAATTGTCTGTTAGCGCTGTCACAATACGAGGACGTCATTTAAGAGCGAAGCTACCGGCCCGAAGTAAACGCAAGGTACCATTCTTGACGAAAAGGCATTTGTGGCAAAGACAATATAGCTTGTTGAAGCGCATAAAGATTGGGCAAAAGAGAAATAGAGGAATGTTCTCTGAAGCGATGAAAGCAAAGTCGTCCTTTTTGGGTCCAAGGGTCGTCGAGAATTATGGGAGAAGACCCAGCATACTATACAAGGTACGCTATAAAAACAGTGAAGCAGGGTGGAGGGAAAATTATGATATGAGCTTGATTTTCATATTACGGGGTCGGGCTTATTTATCTCATGGGGGTATAAGGGATGCAACCGAGTATGTGAACATTCTTGAGGAGGTTATGTTACCCCATGCTGAGGAGGAAATGCAGTTGGTTTGGGTATAACAACAAGACTATGACTCAAAGCATTCGTCAAAAAAGGCAAAAACATGTTTTTCTCAAAAGACGTTATACGTTATGGAGTGACCCGCTTACTCCCCTGACCTTAACCCCATCGCAAATTTGTGGGGGGATGTCAAGAACGCAGTTCATAAAGCAAAACCCTAGAATTCGAAATAATTGTGGAAAGCAGTGCGTGATTCGTGGAACGCAATACCAGTCGAAAGGTGTCAGGTTTTAGTGGACTCGATACCTCTTAGATGCGAAGCATCATAAAAAACAATGGTTATGCAACAAGGAACTAATTTTTTCATTATTTCTACACTTTCATATAACTTATTACAATTTATCTTACTTCTTACGTAACAAATCTAGTACTCTGTCATGCACTGCTATTTTTATGAACAGCCATATATTTAAAAAACGGGTTTCACTGTGACAAAACTAACGATAAAAAACGATAGTACTTATTTTCTGTTATTATGAATAAAATATTTTAGTTTGTTATTAGAAGTTTAATGAAATATTTTATAACTTTGATATTGAAGGTATTTTTGTTTTATTTGGTGAGCACTGCTTTTTTTATGAACACAACTGTAAATGTATTTAGGTCGCAAGTAAAAAGTGTCTCTAAAATTTGGTAAAAATTGATTTATCGTGTCGAATATCTTAGTAAGAATTAAAGATATTGGCTTCAGACTTATTTAATCTAATAAAAGGCATTGGTGCAAATTCTAAACATTTAAAACTTTAAATCAATTTTAAATTGACTCTTTGATAATTTTTAAAGACATCAAGTACACTACAAAGCTAAAGCACTCGGCTTACTTTAAAAGCATCATCTTTTCCAATATGATAAGATGATTTCGAGCTTGTAAGTCAAAAATCATGAAAGCCATTTTGTCTTTAAAATGCGGTGAATGCCTCAAGTAACTTTTACCATTATAAAACAATATACTATTTTCTTAAATGACCCAAGAATCGTTTTCTGCTCACAAAATCGTCCGTCATCTTAACTGGAAAGCTTAATTAACTAAAGGCGGTTTAAAAAAACAAAAAGACATTGTTAAAAGACATTAGTTAAAAGGATTGTTTTAAATTCAGAACAGTTCAAACAAGGGCTCGTAACTAAACGACTGCTTTAACTAAAGTCGGTTTTATTTCTTTAAAAATGTGCCCAACCATTTTTAACACTTTTTAATATTTTGTGAAAAATCCCACCAAATTTTATAAAAAATACAAATCTAAAAAAAAAGTACTAATTTAATCAAATACATACATTGGGTGGCGCAACAGTCCATGAAGAACCAGGGCCTAGTGACTTACAACTCTCAACCATTCCTGTGTGCGAGTAATGTTGTCAGGAATGGAGGGGACCTACAGTTTATATGCCGATTCCGAACGGCTAATTCGAGAAAGCACTTTTTCATGACAAGAGTTACTCTCGGAGAATTTGTCAATTCCTCGCAAGAGGCAGTACCGGTGAAAAGACTTTAGATGGCATAGGCAGGGATCGAACCCAAGACATCTGGCATGACAGTCCAACGCACTAACCATCATGCCACGGGTACTACAAATTTAATCAAATATGTGGAGAATATTACGTTTTATGAACAATATTGTTGTTATTAAAAACTATTTTTTTTTTTGAAAAATCAAATTTTGAATTTCCTTTTACAAACACCACTCAAGAATTATTATAACAAGGAAAGATACTGATTTTTTATGTCACACAAAATGTTGTTAATAATATACATTTTTTAGAAAAATTGATAATGGGGAGTTATAAGAGGGGGCCGCATTTCAGCCTCTTTTCTCTCTGCCTATTGTTTTTCTGCCTTGATCAAAACCAGAATTGCTAACTTCTTACATCGAAAGCTTCCAGTATAACATAGGAGCATTTGGTTGCTTTGGACAGTAAATGAGGTCGCTAATTAACAATTAATTAGTGGAGCACATTGTTTGTATATAACCAGGGCCTAGTGACTTTCAACCCTCAACTATTCTTATATGTGAGTAATGCCAGGGATTGAGGCGGAGAGGGCTTACAGTTGTATGCCAAATTCAAAACATATTCTCATAAAATAAAACGTGTTAAATAAAAATCATTTTGGTTATGAAATAAAGCCAAATTCAAACAGTTACTAATTTCCACCATTTAGTCTTACTATACTTAAACAAGGCTTTCAACAATACGGTTTGCACACACATAACCTAGCACCAACTCCAAATCCACTATTGTGCCCAAGCAGGTGAGTTCCAGGGGGTCAGTCTGCCGGCCCTAATACCTTAGCTATTATAGTCAATATAAAAATATATATTTGGTCTTATTTTATAAAATAATTTCGCCGCATTTCACTTTGTCAAAGTGACCAACTGCTTAAAATTGGACTTAATTTTTTTCTGTAGTGTGCAATAAGGTAAAATTTTGAAAATTATTTCACGGGACTGCTCGTTTAGTATTTTCGTTTGTAAACGTACAGCGAATTGATAATTCTTAAAAATATTAATTGTATCACGCTTTAATTTAATCTTCAACCTATTCTTTCAATTTAACCCTGTTCTTAAAATTATTTCCATAAAAATTAGCTTGAACGAATTTCACTTTTTCTCTTCTAATTTTCTAATTTTCCACTAACGATAATTACTACACAAATCAGTGCTCTCTTCCAACTACACCACATCACGTAACTAAATTTTTTTTTCTAGCTTAAGCCCAGACAAAAAATTACTCAAGACCTTAAAATGGTTTTGCAAGGTGTTGCTAATGTAAAAAGACCATCATACTTATACACAGGCAAGCTTAAACACTTCAAATACAATTATAAAAAAAAAAACAGAGAAAACATAAAAAAACTTTGTTGGATTATATCTGCCTAAGTGGATTTTACTTAATGCCCTATCAACCACCACCCATCATACTGCCCCCAGGCCAAAAATTCTCTATATAGTTGTTTCAAAATCTGCTAGGTATAGCCGCCTAGGTCTATAAGAATATATACCTACAGCTTCGCATCACTATCATCAATGTACTGCAACATTCGCCGCAAAATTGACAATGACAATCAAGTCACGTAAATAATTAAGCGTATGACGTGTGCGTTTAACGTAATGTCTACATTTTAATCTCTCGGGAAAGACCTTTTCACTTTATTCCCTTATTCCCTGTGCTATGCTCTGGTTGTTCATGAAATCAGCTCTCATTCTCTGCCATAAAATACACACTCCATATTTTCCACAACCCCCACCCACTCCACTCCCGTTCCCAAACATTTAGAAATACAAACAGAATACACACAAACTTGACGGTTTTCGTTATAGCTTATAGGTAGGTGTATACAGTGTGTATAAAAGGTACAATGGATAAGGGTACAAGTATTGTCTACGTTTTGAGTCCTGGTTCAGGGTTTGGGTATTAAATGGGTATTGGGCTGATGGGTTAACGTCGTCGGTCGGTCGTATTGAGGGGCGCGTTCCTAATGTGAAACCTGAGTTCGTGTAAAATGTCAGAGAATTTTCAAGAGTGCTCTTTTGAAGGGTCCTGTCTATATAATAGTCCTGCTCCTTCCACTATATATGCTCTCAGTATCGTCCTCGTTTTGTCCTAGTCTATATCATTCTATCGTTCTATCGTCATCGTCAACCTATTTCGGCCATTATCCTTTATTAACATTTCTCTATTTTTTGTTGCTATATTGATGTTGTTGTTGTTGTTTTCTTTCTATTTGTTGTTTTTTTTTCGTTTGTTTCCCTGTGTACTTTCTGTTTTATCCTCTTTCTGTGTAGTTTAGCATTCTGTGTGTTCAGACTACTATAATCCATCGTCAACACAATTGCCACAAACTTTTAACCTCACTCACAGGCATAGAGAGTACAGTAGAGTTCTATAGATACACCACTACCACCCCATCAAAAGGATAACTACACCACCCGACCCGGCTTGGCCCGATTTTAAGGACGACCGAAGACCGACGAGGACGAATACGATGGATTGCGGCACAAAAAAAGGCTTCAGCAATAAAAAAAAAATGGAAAGCAACACAAAAAAAAACAAACTAGAGTGGAGAGATAAAACGTGTATCCTTAACACTCGTCAGTTCTCTCTCATTCTGGGATGAAAATTTTGTGATTATCATAAATGCTGACGAGGGAATTCACACCAGAATCAGAAGGAGCTCCACAGTGTGATGACGGTAGCATTATATACGAGTACAAGTAGAGGTATGATGGTAGAGTATGGAAAAAAATACAAGAATAGGTATAGTCCTAGCCCTAGTCCAGGATATCAAAGCCAAAAGAGTGAAATATACACATCGCACCCATTATGTTTTGTTAGAAAAAGCACTTGCCATATATCCATGTAAGTATATAGACGTATAGCTGTTTTCAGTTTTTGAATAGAATTGCACAAGAGGACCTTTTTGAAAACGATTACCAAATAAGGTACAAACTTATACCTATGCTTGTTTGTGTATAGTACCTACAAATAAACCCACATAAGTATGAATGAAATGAGCCCAACAGAGGCCTTTTCAAGTTGAGTGGAACATAATTGGCTAAAATGTTAAACCTCACTAATATTTGTAAATCAACATCTTTATTTAACAAAAATACCTATGTAAGTATACATGTTTTTGTGTAGTTGTTGTTTTCTAAGTAATAAAGGTTTTGGTTTCAATCTTCTTAAAACATCTCATCTCAAGATTTGGAGAAAACCCAATTAATCTGAGAAGTTTTTTGGGAGAGGGTTCTTATCATTCAAGCATGCGGAAAGGCTGAAGGCATATTAACCCCTTGAACACAAAGAATAGGTATAGTTTGAAATTTATTATAAGCTTCTTTTGGATAAGTTTAATTTCTATAGGCTGTTACACCGCATTGTTATCATCAAGTAAGGTTAATATGACACGTGTTTCATTTTCGTAACGCCAATAAATGAAAGCGTGTCTTAATTTGTGGCTAGCCAAAAGCATGCGATGGCCCTTCATACGTTAGTAAAAATTAAATGAATGGTATTTTAGGCTGTATCAAGGATAAATATTTTTATTTAATGTCGACTGAAAGGACAATCATTCTTTGAATATTGACACTCGACTCCTCTCAGGAAGTTGATTTTTCGGAATTGTTAAAATCAAAAAGTATTTTATTTGACTAATACGTACAAAGATCAAGTCGAAAGTGGATGCTTTTGGAACCATCTTAATGAATGTTAACTAAATAGAAAAACAGAATTCTCTGAAAAGACAATCAAATTCCCTAAAGTTTATGGTTTAAATATAACAGGATTTAAGTTATAAAAGGAAGATCAAAAAAAAATTGAAGACATTTTAGATATTTGAATTCATTTTACCAAAACCCTGATTTATATTTTTGAAGACATAATATTTTTAGTTTTTTGTCAATACCTTCAGCTTTTGGTTGCAAATTTATTTTTTTCCTGATCGTTCTTCCTTCATTTTAAACTACCAAAATGATGATTTTGTTAAATATTTCGACAATAAATGCATATTAAAAGCTTAAATATGAAATTGAAAAATAAAATTGTTTAACTCGAATTTTAATTAAAGAAATGAAAATTGCAACTAAATGTGATTATAATCGAAAAAATTCAATTGCTAATTTTGTTAACGATATTGAAAAAGTGTGCACTTTCTCTTAGTAACCCTCTTTTAGGACTTCTCGTCTATCCTTTTCCAAAGGCTTTGGAAATATTCCTTTATTTTTCCTATTTAAAAAAATAAATCAAACAATGGTGTTGGCTTTTAAAAAGCATTTTCTACGAATGTCCCTAATTTCATTGTCGATTTATTTTTTCTTAACATGGCTTCCCAAAAGGCAGATCTACTACAACCAATCTTACTGAATTTATGTCTATGACCTTAAACACAGACTTAAGAAAAGCCTTTGATAAAATCAGTCACCAAACAATTTATTTTAAACTTAAGCGAACCATAGACACCACACTTGTGTACACACTTGTGTCGGTTTGCAGAAATATTTTCTGCGTGTTGGCTGAATTAGTCAACGATTTTTGGTGTCAGACACAAACGAGTAAAATTAAAGGTTTTTGAGTTTTCTGTGTCAGTGTCTTGATCGGTGTGATGGGTGATATTGAATGCGGTTCGTCGGAAGTTGTTCAATAAAAGCTTCAAGCTTTAACGTCACTCAACTTTCCTCTTTGAGATCCCTTCCACAACTATTGTGTTTACCATTGGGCGTGTCGTGTGTGTCTAAATGGTACAACCAACAGGTGTCTTCACACGTGTGTGCACACAAGTGTGGTTTCTATATGCCGCTTTAAAGTGCTAGATTTTCTACAATTTTTGTATTTCCAGGCTCAAATCATAGCTAGGGAGTGCCAATATAGAGTTGTTTTTTTGTTCTCAATCTCTGATCAGATTTATGATAACTCACGAGTTTGTCAAACTAAGGGACCTTGGTCCTTTTTTATTTGTATTAATTATCAACGACGTTATATTGATGTCATTGATACTCGTAATTCAAATGTCTCTATTTACGCTGATGATATGAAAATAATAAAGGCTATGTCATACTCCAAAAGGATCTTGACTCATTTCAGACTTGGTATGACAAACATTTCATAGAACTCAATGTTGCTAAATGCCAATTCATAACATTATGTCTGTTCGTGTACTTGGAGTCAAATTATAAAACATATTTTAAACGTGCGTAATAAACAAGGCCAACACATTTCCTAATTTCATCGAACGGTGGTCTAAGGAATGATTCAACCACTTCATCACTAAAAACCTGTATACCACCTTTGTCAGACATCTACTAGCACACGCTAGTTAGTATCCCCATCAGAACTCTCACTTTCAAGGAATTGAATTGTACAACTCAGATTTCTTCGATTTGCACTCCACAGTATTCCTTGAAGTGATTATCTTTTCTTACCACCTCATGAAGATCATTTAAGACTTACTAATCTGCAAAACGCCACGAAGTCACTCATATTAGAAACTCCTATGAAAACAGTTTGACAATATGAGAAAACCAACTGGGACGGTCTCAATGAATTCTTCAGGAAATTTAACTGGCCACTATGCTTCCTCGATAAGAAATTGTATCCCGAATAGGGTGAAATCTATCAAACCCAAAGAGAACCTATGGTTTGATTCGATCTGTAAAGAGGTTATTAGGTTGAGAGATGTAAGTTTCCGTTGTTACAAAGCCAACGCGACTGAGGAAAACCGGAATAAGTTCAAACAAGTTAGAAAGACCTGTAATGGTCATATTCGACGAACCAAATTTTTGCATGATCAGAAATTAAGGCAAAAAATACTACAATGTCCAACGCTCGTCTACATTGACACTCCCCATGTTAGCTCGATTGATAAAGCCAATTTGTTTGCAGCACAATGTGCTGTTAATTCGACGCTATCAGAAAGTGTCATGAGTCCTCCTGTTCTTGAGAGCGTAAATGATTCTATGGGGCGAATCTGCTTTCGCACTCGTGCAGTCTCAAGAGTACTGAAAGACCTCACTGCGTAAGCTTTTACATCTGTCCTATTACAGGTCTCTTCTCGAGTGGATGGAAAACTGCATTTGTCCAGCCTGTCCCTAAAAAAGGCGAACCCTCCTCCCCATCAAACTATCGTCCAATTGAAGTAATAAATTACGTCCCTTCTTTAAAAGGTCATGAAAACGCTGATTAATTTTCAGCTTAAACAATATTTTGTGATGAACAGAAGCTTCTTAATGACCGACAGTACGGCTTTCGTAGCAATAGCTCCACTGGTGATCTTATGGTTTATCTCACCGAACTGTGGAACAAATCTTGGAGAAAGTAAGATTATTGCACTTCAAAAGCATTTGATAGAGTTTGGTACCAAGCTCTCTTATCGAAAATGCTTGTTTTTGGTGTTGATGAATTTCTTCTTCGTTGGATTAGAAATTGCCTTTCTAACCGTTCAATACAAGTTGTATTGGATAGCTACTAGTCTGAAAATTAATGCTGGTGTCCCCCAGGATTCCGTTTTGTCTCCGAATCTCTTCCTTTTATTCATAAATGATCTCTTGTCTTTAACTTCCAATCCATTAAACTGTTTCGCCGACAACAGTACTCTCAGCTTTTCATATGCGTTTCCAGATTCACATCATTGTCCTTCGGATGTGGATCTTCAACGGTAGCGTATGATAAGCTCATTAAATTCTGATCTTGACAGCATTGTACAATGGGGAATCAAAATCCGTGTGCTTGCATCCAGGAAACCAATCAACTATCAGTACTTGGTATGTGTATCACAGATCACCTTTTATGGAATGATCACATATTTGATATCGCCAAAAACGCTGTCTGGTGCTTAGGATTTCTCCGACGATGCAAGAGATTTTTCACCCCTTCAGATCTGGGTTTTATCTACAAAGCTTTCATCCGTCCGAGGCTTGAATATAATTCCCATATCTGGGCAGGTGCCCCTAAAACAATTTTGAATCTCTTGGATAGAATTCAAAAAAGGGCTCTAAAAATGATAAGCGTTAAAATATAATCGAAACATTTACATCGCTAGAACACCGCCGCAATGTTTCATGCCTTTTGTTGTTTTATCGATATTTTTACAAACAATGTTCTGTTGAACTAGCCAGTTGCATTCCACCCCTTAAACGATTCAGCCGTAATACTCGCACTTCCAGGAACGCTCATCAGTTTACCCTTGAGCTCAATTTTGGGCGTACTGTCAAGTATAGAGATTCTTTCTTTAATCACACAACGAGAATGTCGAATGCTTTGGCCACCTCTGTTTTCCCTCCCATTTTGACGCTAGAAATTTAAGACCAACGTTCACCGGTTTAAATCCTTCCCTATTTTCCTAACTCTCGCACCGCGTTTAAATATAAACATATAAAGGGTACTATAAACCCCTTGACTGCTTGTGAATTATAAAAAAAATTAACTTTCTTTACAAGCTCTTAGCAGGCTTGATCCCTGATCCCTCACTCACCATTTCGTCTAGAAATGTATTTTTAAAAAAATTCATAACAGCAAATAAAATAATTGGTTATTTATTCATGATAACACACATATCACTTCATTAACACATTTTGCAATATCGATTTTCAGTCATTACTTTTGTTTTTAATAACATTTATACAATTAAATTACATGTAATTGACGGTTTTTAATTGCTTGTAATTAGAAATTGAAATTTTAAAGTAATTGAAAAAGTGTGTGTGGCGATTTTAATCAATCATTTTGTAGCAACGTTGGTACAGTCTTAAATTCGCAGCTGGAAGATCATTAATTGTTGTTTGTTAAGTTGTTTCTTCAAAAACATAAGACTTGCATCAGTAGGACCTTCCCCTGTGGCTATATGATGGCAAGGTTCGATCCTTATAAATAAAGAAAACGAATCTGATGATCGGTTGGCACCAGTGAAACATAATAATTATTGTTTTTTCTTACAATACCAAGTAATAGCAATTTAAACTATTTTTCGAACAAGGTTTTAATAAAAGTTTCAAAATTTTAATCTGTGGTAGGTGAATTTCACTTTTTTTAAAAATGTCAAGAGAAAAATTAAAACATTTTGTGTTTTTTTTGACACTAAAATCTTTGAAGTTGTATTTTGTAATTGATAATTAACTTAGATTAAACAAAACTTCTGCAATAACAACTGTCAGTTTATGTTATGTCCTTTTTTTAATTCTTCTCTTGGCCATTATTTTAAATGATAATTGGATGTTTTGTGGAATGAAAAACATCTGGGTTACTGCAGTTAAAAATAATCTTTGAAATTTTTGTAGGGGAAAAAATATAATTTTCACTTCGTTACACATTTCTTAATTTTGTTTTTTCTTTTCTATTTTTATATAAATATATACAAGTTAGCTTAATTAAGACCAGAAACGCGGTGTGGTGCTTAATGACTTACACTCTTATTGGTAAAGTTTGTTGTTTCTTGTGTAAATGTGGCGGAAGGAGAAAACTGTACTGATATGGAACTTCATGTAAGGAATGTAAGCTTTGTATTTTATTTTGTTGCACTCTAATTATCTTAGGTAATATTGCGCTCCATTAGTGCATGTGCGAATAATACGAGACTACTGTTCAAGCCCTATTTCCTCGTAATAGGTTCATGTATGTGTTTCACAAGAACTTTTTAAAGTACTGTTCCTGCACAGAAAACTTCAGAAGAAATCAAATAAAATTAAGAAGTTCAGAGAAAAAAACAACAAAATTTGAAATGGAAGTAAGCGGAAACAAGGAATTACCGCAAAGCAACGTAATGAGTTGAACATTTGAATTACATGAACCTGCTTATAGTTGAAGTTACTTTGAGTTTAAAAGATTTTTCATGTAGGTAAAATGATAATTTTTATTTAAAAACAAGACAAAATTAATAATTCAGAAATAAAAAAGTCTGATTACATTCTATTGGAGGCCTTTGAAATGATTATTTCTTTGCAATAAGCCAAAGTGACGTTTGTGGAAAAATATGTAAATTAAAGTCGAAACTAAAGTTTGTATAGATATTTTAAATTTCAAACTAATTTAGTGTAGGATTTTTGGAAGCATTTAATTTGTTCGCAAAAAAAGCTATCAGCTATTCAAATTTTTTTTAGATGAAATAACTTTGAAGTCAATCGCTCAGATATTAAGAAAGTATATCGTTCGGGTATGAGATCACATGATCTCGTATACTGCGGAAAACAGATTCTATTGTAAAGGAAGGAGGGTTGATGTGTTTGCATGATATTATGAAGCAGAATTAAAGTCCTAAACTTGAAAAGATTTTCTAAAGTGAGGCCACATATTGATTTAGCGAAAGATGAAACATGTTGTCTCCTTTTCAGTCCGTAGATATATCGTGCAATACAGTTATAGGTGGCATTGAGTTTTCGTTTTTGCTCATAACTACAATTCGAAAATAGTTCATAACCAAACAGCAATATCGGAATTAGTAATGTTTTTGCGAGAATCATTCTAGTTCTAACTGGTGTTATCTTCTGTGTGACGTAAAGCATTCGGAGACCCCAATATATCTTACCCACAATTGATTTGATGTGATTGTCTCAATTAAGCTGCTTGTTGTTAAATATAATTCCAAGATTTGTTGCAGTGTCGACTATTTCAATAGGATTTTCATTTAGAGCAATTTGAGAGAATGCTGATATAACAATAGGCCTACGGAATATTATTTAACATTTTGTTTTTTTAGTTTTAAGCAGAATCCATTTATTTCTGACCAGTGTAAAATTCCATTGAGATTATCATTTAGTTCGCTTATTCCATTCTCTACAAGACCTAAAGGACAACTTTTCCGCAATTGGACATCATCAGCATACATATCAATGGAGCAGTTTACAAGACATGAGCGAAGCTCATTAATGTACATAAGAAAGAGTAGTGGTCCCATAATTGATCCCTGTGGGACACCCCTGCTTAAAGGCAAGCAGTCAGTAATACAATCACCCACTGCAACTGCTTGAGATCTACCTTTAAGGTATGAGTTAATCAGCATTTCTGACATTGATGAGAACTTGAACTACTATTTAAGGTTTTTGCATAATATACTATGGTTCACAGTATCAAATGCTTTAGAAAAATCTAATAATGTGAGAAAAGCAATGTTGCCACTATCTACCGATTGTCTAATATCTTCTACTTCATTTATTAGGGCTGTTGTACAGCTATGCCTTGGACGATAGCCAGACTGGTTTAGGCAAAGTAACCGATATGTAAGAAGAAATTTTCGTTTTTGTCCATACATAATTTTTTTTTTAAATACTTTTGATAAATAGGGTAAAATAGCAACCGGCCTGAATTCATCTTTGTTCTTTTTTTGCATATTTCCAAGAAGTAGAAAAAACACCACTTATAAAAATGATATTCAGTCCATTTTTCGGAGGAAATTTTAGATACGAACTTACAACATATTGGCACACATCTATAAAGGTATATATTTCAATATGAATGTCTAAAGACGATGCTGGTCGTAAGACCAGATACATAATGTGCAAAACATGAAAAATTCACGACTGGGTCACATGAACTTGCTCCTGAACCCAAAGAGTCTGATATATTTTAAGATTTAAAATTATACACTCAAAAAAATACAATTGTATAACATTATTGAAATGGATCAATGAGTTCCTGTGGTAATTTAAATAAAAGTGACCCACACTTATAGGTTCCCGTCTGTAGATTTGTCTCGCTTAAATGTTTTTAGGTTTTCGTGTTTCGTTAAAAAAGTTGTTACTTGCATTATTCTTAAAAATTACCATTAATATTTTGTATATAGTCAAATAGTTTGATTTGGTAACGTGATTTTTAGTCGAAAACTAATTTTTACCAATTTTATAGCATTTCTCAAAAATGTTTATGTCTTATATAAACAAATACAAACTGGATGAATGAAATTAATTTGAAGTCAAAATCTTCAAAATAAGTTTGAAGATAATATTTTAAATTTTTGAAAAGATATTTGAGTCGAAAGTCAATGTTTGCCAACTTTTAGTAATGTTTTTTTTAGGATTTTATTTTTTGTCAGGAAACTGTCGATTAGATTTTTCTTAAAATTTTACCAGATGCCAAAAACGTCATTCTTCTTTAGAAATATTATATTTTTTCAGTTTTTTTTTTGATTAAAAAATAAAACAGTTTATTGGATTTTTTTTCCAAAAATATAGTTATTTAGTACCGCCTTACAATATATAATATAAAATTTAATTTAAATCTCTAGCGTAATTGGTTCGTGAGATATTTCGGGTTAACCAACATTTTCAGATTTTTTTAGATTGCTATGGTAAAAATAACCCCTCACTCAATTGTTTTGAGAGTCCTTTCTTTTCTATTATCTGTATAAACAAAATTTTTTTAGGATCGATATCTCCACTGGTTCTTGAGCTATATGTTTAACAAAACACTAAAAGCAATTTATTCAAAAGATTGACGAAACCAGCCAACTTCAAATATTTTCTAGATATTAATAACTTTCCATTGGGGTGTCATGTGAGATGTGACGGATTTGAAACTATTGTCTATATTTGTATCTCTTCTCTAAATCTACTCAAAAACTACAAAAATAGATGAGAACATAAAATTACGAGCACGATAACTCTTTTAACTAAAGGCAAGACAAGTATTTCTAATAATAATAAGTATCATAATTTGAGTTTTCTGTTTGTTTGAAGCAAGAATTTAAGAACATAAACTTTGAGCCCTCTTTTATAAAAGATATTAAATATTTAACTGACGTTACTTGCTTTATTATTCATATTCTATATGAAATTAAACTATTTTTTGTAAAACAAATAATTCTAGCTTTAGAAAAAAAAATCCATATGTACTCTGTTCTTGGCACCAAGACGTAGAACACTTATTTCCTCTCGTATAGCCCCTAAGATCGTACACTCATTATAGTCGTAAACATGAATGTATGTAATGTATGTACCTACTCTTGACTTTCTTTGTTGGATACTAAACGACGAATAATTAAGAAAAAACAGCAGGAACTCTTTACAAAAACCAAGATATCTACAATGTTTCTGTCCAATTAAGAGAGTTATTATGATAATTATTATTATTATGATTACTATTACTATTTTTTTAATTTCGTAGCTGGAGGTGTTTTATTTATGAAGTCAAATTATAATTTTAGCACAATCCTGTGGGACATACAGTGGTGGACACGAATTTAGCACATTGAAAAGAGTACAAGTATTTTTCCACTTTCAATTCCTTATTACTTGCAAGAAACGGTTCATTTTTATGTTTTTACTATGACTACCTTATATGGTAATAAAAATGTGTAAATAATTGAAAAGTAAAATACCGTTTTGAGAAAAATTAAGATTGTTTGTGATTTGCGTGGTTTTCAGCTGGACATAAATTTAGCCCGTTTTGCAATCAAAGAGTGTATTTTTAATTTTTGTGTTTTTAATTTTTGATTTAATTAAATATTCCATTAATGACAAATATTAAAAAAAAATAATTAGTGATGTCAAAAGGAAAATGGTGCTCAAAGGAAAAAATAAGTCTGATTTTGAAAATGAATTAAAAAGGGCGGGACGGTAACAGACATTTCTAAGTTGTTAGAATGCTCCAGGAAGCTGATTAATAATGTCCTTCGTCATTTCAAAAAGTTTGGAGTGATTGAAAACGTTAAACAAAACCCCCGGTCCAGAAAGGCAACTACAAATGAAGATGGGATTATTTATAGTTTATCGACCAAGGATCCATTTAAGACCTCCAGTGATATTCAAAGCGAATTTTCAATGAACTATGGAATAAATGTTTCCTCAAGGACCATAGGACGCCGATTAAATGAAAATAATCTACGTGGGTGCGTTGCTAAGAGAAGACCGCTTGTATCAAAAAATCTAGGTTACAGTTTGCCAAAGCTCACCCGGACGAACGAATTAGTTCTTGTAAAAACGTGTTCTGGAGCGATGAATCCAAATTTACCGGATCGGATGGGAAAAAATATGTATGGCGTCCAAAAAACAGGGAATATGATCCAAGGTACACCATTAATACGGTGAAACATGGTGGAGACAACGTTATCGTCTGGGTTGCCTCATGGCGTTGGCCCTATCGCAAAAATTGACACCAAAATGGACCAGAACGTGTACAGAGATATCCTGTTGGACCATATGATACCCTACGCAGAAGACAGTTTGCCGTTATTATGGCGCTTCATGAACCACAATGACCCTAAACACACTTCAAAGTTAGTGAAGTGTGACTAAGAGGTGAATAAAATCGACGTTTTGAAGTGGCCAGCGCAATCAGCCGATCTTAACCCGATCAACCTAACCTAACCTAACACAATTGTGGCAGGAGATTCAAAATGCTTGGTATGCAATTCCAAAGTCGCGATGTGAGGCTTTGGTTGAAAGTTTCCCAAAAAGAATTGCTTCTGTACTGCAAAATAACAGGTTCCCTACTAAACACTAAGAAAAACTTAGAATTGATAACGGTAAGTAAAATTTTATCAAGAAACTGTTGAATGTACTAAATTCGTGTCCAGGCGAAAAATTAACGTTCCTACTTTAAATACATTTTTCTTCTTACAGACGTTAAACATATTTGATGAAGTACTATGAAAACATAGTGCCATGCATATGTAATGTAAATAAAATATAACTAATTTCATAATAAGAAAACAAATGGAAAATTAAATGGTGTTTTATTTTCTGTAACATGTGTGCTAAATTCTTGTCCACCACTGTATATATATGGAGATATACATATAGAAAGAGTTTTCCAATCGGGACAGTCGGATTTGACAGTTCGTGGTGGCCATATTGTTTCTTTCACTCAATGTCAAAATATCTTCCTTTAATCAATCACTAACGAAAAATCATCATGGTTAATAAGAGCGTCTAGCAGCACGTGAAAATGATAAAACTTTATCAGAATTGGTGTTCTCTAGGAGCAATGATGATTTTTATGGGGAACGCAACCGTCCTTCCAAGTCCACTATTCAACGTTTGTTGACCAAATTCGAGTCCACTGACTCAGTGAGCAATCAGCGAACACCCTTACGTCAAGTATAAACAAGACCAGCTGAAAACATCGCCGTTGTGCGTGAAAGTGTGCAGCATAATACGAGGTCTTGACTTGGGCCTGTACTCACACAAATATAACTGACCAAGGACCTGAAACCAAACGACCATACGCAGCGTTGTCTTGTGTTGCCGGTCGAAAAATCAACTTTAGCGATGAGGCTCATTTTGTAACCTGTAGGTCGATGATCACTAAATTCTTTTGGTCTGAATTGGATGATGTGGACTACGAAGAGCGAGCAGTTTCCTAGAATAGTTATCTTGCGACGAGGTGACGTGAATTGGCTACCAAGATCGTGTAATTTGAACCTCTAAGACGAGTCGATCGTTTTCAGTTAAAATTAACATCTAGTGAAACAAGCTTTAAAATTCTAAAAATCACTAACACAATTGTGTAGCACAAGCAATGAAACAATCATAACTTTACAAGAAAATTTCAGTAATCGTTTTATTTCTCAAAAAGGTTGTCAAAACTGGCCACTTGATCTTGATTTTGCCATTTCATATTTTTGCAAATTAAGACCCTAAATAGAAGTGGTGTGATAAGAAATTTCATTATAAGGATATGGTGCTGGACCCTTAGCCGTGACAACCATTTGACAGATATTGTTCATGCAAATATAAAAAGAAATGTTTAAAATAAAAAAAACATCAAACAGTATCGATTTCTCTTAAGGCATACAAATTTTTAAAATATCAAAATTAAAACTCTTATTGGTAAAACCCTAGTGAAGACCTTAACGAAATATAGCCAAATCTGTTTATTTTTCTTAAATTGAAAATATATACTCGTATATGTTCTCGTTATTTGTGTATACATGTATTTTCCATAATTTCATATGAAACTTTTATTTCATATAAAATTGCTCCCAAATGAAGAATAATTTCTTACCTTTTCTTTCTCAAAACATCATTAGAGCAAAGCAAAAACAAAAGGATTAATTTCCCACTTCAAAACCAAAATATACATAAAAAAGGTAACAACTCACGTACCTAGTTCTAGGTATAGGTGTATAATTTCATCTCCTTGAGACGTGCATGTAATATTTAAAATAAAGAAAATCTCTAAGGAGAGTCAAATAACTGAAATATAATTGTGGCAGAGTAATTTTATTCTCTCTCCCTTTTTGTGCTGCTGCTGCTTGGAGGATAATTGTATCCATCTCCATTTAACTAAATATACGAACTCAAGTCAACCCAATTCCCTTAGCTTTCAATTCCTTTCGCCCTCCTCAGTTAAAATAAAAAATAACACATTCCTTTTGTTTAAAATTACAACACAAAGGGATTGGATCTTTATGTGTATGTTTTTTCCTCCCTACCTTTTTTAGCTTGACGAATTAATTGTCCTGCACGAAAATGTAGCAGTTCCAAACACAAAAACAACTTAACATTTTACCGGATATGGATGTCTTACAAAATCTACAATACATTCGTTCTCGAGATATGTATAAAGTAGATTAATACACAACAACGCGCGGCTAAGGGATGTCTGTTTGAAGTGATGTGCAATAACAAAATTCTAAAAGACACTCAAGAATCAGTAATAGAACCAGAGGACCAAGCAGGGGTAAGGGCGTGGGGTTGTTAAAGATAAGGACCTTCTCATCCTAACTTGTCCTCAGTCTCGCTGCTCTTCTACCCATCCTCCTCTTTAATGTGGTGCATTTCAAACTAATTTGTCGCTCTTGTTAAACACACTATAAGGACATACGCATACAAATACATATGTATGTATGAATGACTATATTCCACATTTCTATACAAACACTTATACAAACCAAGCGAGCTAGAGACACCATAATAAAGTAAGAGAACCATTGTTATATTCTGACATCCATATTAAATGTAGATAGGTATGTGAACATGGCGACAGACAGGGTCCTGTACCGTTCAATTAGGATAATAGCAATAAAGTTTTTGTTTAGCTCCGTTAAATTTTGTCGTTACAACCGCCTCAGTTGGTTTGATGATGTGCTGGGTTGGGCGATTGTTTGTATCCTCTAAATTATTATACACACATACGTATACCTTCAATGTTACACACTCATGTATGTATGTGAGTATGATTGGTATAAGAAATGTCGTGCAGGATTATTATTGTTATTATCATTATCCTTATTGTTTTAACAAAGAGTCGTGTTGGCTTAATTGGAAGCAAAAGCATATTTCAAGTATTTTTTTCTTCACTTGGTAGGATTATTGAGCTTGTCATAAAAATGTTGGGGTTGTGTGTGAAGAGTGCGGTGGTAAAATTGTTTTGTTTTATTTTATTTTCACATGTATTTTTCTTTTTTTTTTTCTAATTTAATATCAGGAATTCTTTTGAATGTATACGGACAAAAAGACTCGAGGAATATTCTGACATTTTTGTGTGATGCTTGATACTGAGTGTGAGTACTTATTTGTTAACATTAAACATGAACTGATGGTAATGAAAATAAATTAGACACATACTTAATTTTGATATCACCATAAATGCTAAGCAACAAGGACAATAGAGAGTGTCTAGTTATGTTGGAAATTCGATAAATGATTGGAGTAATCGAGAAAAAGAAGAGTTATCAAGAGAAATTTCGGAAGGAAATCTTACGAAAATGAGAAAGATGATTTACGAATGAATTGTTAAAAATGGTCAAAAGGTTTTTTGTAACTAATTTCTATCAAAAACAAGATATTATTACTGGTACGTAGGTGATGCAACGGTAGACCGAAAAACATCTTACTGTGATCACTGTGTATCCATTGTGCTCACCAAGAAATTGTAAGGATTTGGTAAGGTATAGGAAAGCTGATAATAATTAAGGTTAAGGGCGCCTCCCTCCTTTTTTTTTCTTTTTTTTTGATAATAAGCTCACACTCAAGGGTATATTACTATCATTATTATGTAGACATAGTGTGAGCACTAGGAAAGGGAGAGAGGGTTTGAAAGGAGGAAAGGAATTTCTGAATATTGCAATGGCTGGGAAAGACAGAGTGTGGTAAGGAATTCCACATTCTCTGATCTTGACAGTACGACTGAATTTGGGCTCGAGGGTACACTGATGAGGATTTTTAGAAGCTCGAGTATTACCGTGGAGCTGTTTAGAGGAGGAATGCAACTGGCTATTTCTCTGCAGAATAAACTGTTAAATTAACGTTAAAAAGGGTAAGACAAGAAACATTACGACGATGTTAAAGTGACGTAAATGACCCGATGATGGGGCTATCACCAATTAATCTAAATGCTCATCGTTCAATACTGTCAAAGAGGCTCAAGTAAGTTGCAGGAGCCCTAGCCCAGAGATGGGGATTATACTTAAGCTTTGGACGTTTATAAGTCTTGTAGATAACAGCCACATTAGAGGAGGAGAGAGACTTCTTCCATCACCTTAGAAAACCTAAACATTCACAAAAGGTGGTTAGCGATACACATACCGAGAATATCGAGATGTTCCGTGTCCTCGATGCAAGTGCCATTTATGGATAATGGCAAATGGGGTATATCTCGCTTTAACAATAGAAGACAGTATTGGGTTTTCGAAGCATTCAATTCCACGTGGTTTCTTATTCCAGATTGTGCAATGTTGCTTAGGTCGGAATTTAATGAGCTTATCATATTTTGTCTGTCTATCATCAGCGAAACAATAAATTGGATAAGAGGTTGCAGACAGAAGATCATTACTAAAAATGAGAAAGAGAGTTGGAGATAAAACGGAGCCCTGGGGCATACCAGCATTTATTTTGTAGTTTTCAGACTTCAACTCATCCAATACTACTTGTATTGAACGATCCGCAAGATAATTACTTATCCAATGAAGGAGGGATTAATGAAAACCCAAAGCTCGAATTTTCGATAAGAAAACCTGATGCCAAACCCTATAAAAATGCCTTTAAAATATCAAGTGCAATAAATTTACTTTCTCCAAAACGATTTAAAGATTTGTTCCACTGTTTGGTGAGATGAACCATGAGATCACTAGTGGACCTATTGCTGCAAAAGCCGTATTGTTGGTCATTTAGAAGCTTTCTATCTTCGAGATTTTTTTGAGCTGATAACTAACCAGCATTTGCATGACCTTGAAATGAAGAGACGAAAGTGCATATGGTCGGTAATTAGAGGGTGAAGACGATCAGCCTTTTTTGTGGATCGGCTGAACAAATAATATTTACGAAAACTTACCTTCTTGACCCTAATAACCTCTTTACAGCTCGCATCAAACCATGAGTTTTCTTTAGATCTGATGCTTTTAAATTTATTCGGAATAAAAGTTCTCATCAACGTCACTATCGAAGAAGTATAGTGACCAGTTAAAGATCCTAAAATAATTATTGAAACTGTCCTAGTTGGAGTTCTTCTAGGTGCTCTTTCCTTAACTAGAGAGTTTTGACACGAGAAATTTGCAGAAAAAATGTTCAGATGGGCCTAGAGGAGATAGAACACTTAAGTACAGAGGCAGTGGTAAGAAACAAGTTAAAAGTGTTTTCTGCTCAACCTAGCAAGTCCGATATTCGAGTGGGCTTGTTGACCAACTGAGTTAGGTGGTTCAACTCTGAACTGGTTCGAATGTTGAAGCCATATAGAATTGTGTGCATTGAAATCACCCGTAACAACGATTTCAGTGCAGGGATAGGACGAAACAATTCTTTGGATGGAATCTGACAAATCATTCAAATTCATTAGAAGTTTATACTTTTTTTCTAAATTAGGGCTTCGATAAGGAAGCAATAGTAAATGATTTGCTTATTTACAAAATAATTAAATCACACGAAATTAAAGACAAAATTTTAGATTTTTGTGAGAATATCAGAATTTTGTAATTTGATAAAGCTGATACGTCGAACAGGTATTGGCAGGCATCTTCATTTGGCTAGGATTGGTCTTTCCCAGAGAAAGTGGAAGGTGTCCTCTTCCGTTTACTCCTTATTCTGTGCCAATTTATCTGCTATTTAATTTCCGTCAATATCACAGTGTGCTGGGACCCAACGAAAAGTAAACGGTGTTGATCTCACTGTGTGAACGTAGTTCCCCTTCTATGCAACCAGTTTTCGCTTTGTAACAGTGGCATATACCACCTTGATTGCTGCTTGGCTATCAATTAAATTTATGGCAGGAAAGTCTTTAGCTGCTTCTGAAACTGCGATAAACTTTTGCTTGAAAGACCCTGCAGAAGTCCGGGAACTTAAACCGTACATATTGCGCAAAGAAAGCCTTAAGAATTAAGGCCGTAAGAATTGGTGTTTCAAAATCGTTTATTGACAGAGCAAAACCTTGTTAAATTTGTTGCAACATTTAAAAGATAAGTGAAAACCATGTTGAGTTACTATAAGGTTTGGTTAGGTTAGGTATATGGACAGGCGGTTTTAGTGTTGCCACACTTACATAGATAATTGTAGATCCCTTTTGATACCCCAAAAGTTGTATAGCTTCCCTAAAAAGTGAATGTATATAACCTACAATTTTAGCTGTTGTCATTTTTCAGACACTTTAGGATTGTTTAGCAACGTTTGTTACTGCAATTAACTCGGCTTGGAAAATACAGCTTTTATTGAAAAACCTAAAGGAATTGTTTCACAAAAGAAACCTGATTCTACTCCAGCATCCGTTTTTAACCTACTCATGTGTGGAACATTGTTCAGCCATTTTTGTTATCAGAGAAGATTTTGGTCTTAGAAAATTAATTTCGGTTGGTTCTGAAAGTGCTTAATTTACAAATGTATTCACCTGAATTCTAGGTACTGGTAAAAACTGAACAACGGTAATTAACCGTTTCGAAACTACAGAAAAGATAGAATGAGAAGAAAGAAGAAATTGAAAGCATACTTAACTAGGATTGGGAATCGCAAGATGTTTTGGTAAGCTAAAAAAAACCGGAGAAAAGATATGAAATTAATTTATCTACTTTTTCCATGATAAAGTCTCTATAAAGTGTTTACTTGCCCTAAGGCACACAAGGTAATATTCCTGCTAGTAATGGTATAATGGTATAATTGGCCATAAATGGTTATAAAAACGGTGTTTCGGGTGATATAAAATTTCAACTAAGACAAAAAAAACTAAACGGTTGAAAGAAATTATATCTATTCACTTAAAGAATCATCATAAATTCATCTGATTCTTACTTCGACAAACCCCAGCAGCCTTTATGTGTTACCATCAGATAAGCTTGGATAGAAGACAATAATATACCCAAATAAAAAACACAACGAAAATTAAATTCCTTAACAATTAAATAACAATTTATTCAAAAAACAAAGATTATCATCAGATATTGCTGAAATACTAGAATTCTTTGAATATGAATATTCCCTTGAGTCTTAACTTTTCACACCCTTAAGACCTTATTGCTTATAGCCCTGCTTAATTTACCTACCATATAAACGCTATAGGTAATAATAAAAATACTTGAAATAAACTCCCTCTTAGTCTAATTTGAATTCCTAAAAATGCCATAATTTTTATGCAAAATTAAATTGTCTTCCCTTAAAAAGTCAACAGACTTATGCTTCTTTTTATTATTAACTTCCCATAGGAAGTTATTGTAATGGGTCCGATTTGTCAAATTGAAAATTTTGACATTTCTCGACGTTTCAAGGTCCCTAGAGTCGAAATAAAAGATTTTTAGAAAGATGTCTGTGCGTGCGTGTGTACGTACGTTTGTACGTCCGTACGTCCGTACGTCCGTACGTCCGTACGTCCGTACGTCCGTACGTTCGCGACGTTTTTTTCGTCGTCCATAGCTCAAGAACCAGAAGAGATATCGACTTCAAATAAATTTTGTTATACAGATAATAAGGCAGAAAGATGCAGAAAGGGCTCTCAAGAAAATTGCGTGGGTGGTTTTTTTACCATAGCAGTTTGAAAAAAAGGTGAAAATTTTGGTTAACCCTAAATATCTTACGAACCAAAAATGCTAGAGACTTGAATTAAATTTTATATAATATATTGTAACGTGACACAAAACAGGTATATTTTTTGAAAAAAATCAATATAACGGTTTTTTTTATAAATCAATAAAAGTGAAAAAAAAAATTTGTCACCTCCAAAACTTTACGACCGAAATATGATTTCATCTCTAAAACAATTTTGTACAACGAAGAATAATGTTTTTGATATCTGATAAAATTTTGAGAAAAATCTAATTGACAGTTTTTTTTACAAAAAATAAAAACCTAAAAAAAAATGTATAAAAGTTGGTAAAAATTGATTTTCGACTTAAATATCTTTTCAAAACTTTGAGATATTGGCTTTAATTTACTTTTAACTTTCAAAACATCTTGTTGTCAACATTCAGTTAAAGTTTGAAAAAAATCGATTTGACAGTTTTTGTACAAAAAATTAAAAACCGAAAAAAAAATTAACAAAAGTTCGTAAAAAAATGATTTTTGACTCAAATATCTCTTAAAAACTTTGAGATAATAGGTTCTAACTAATTTTTTCTTATAAGAAATATCGTTTTCAACATAAGGATACATTTTGAGAAAAATCTAATTGACAGTTTTTTTTACAAAAAATAAAAACCTAAGAAAAAAAATGTATAAAAGTTGGTAAAAATTGATTTTCGACTCAAATATCTTTTCAAAACTTTGAGATATTGGCTTTAATTTACTTTTATCTTTCAAAAAATCTTGTTGTCAACATTCAGTTAAAGTTTGAAAAAAATCGATTTGACAGTTTTTGTACAAAAAATTAAAAACCGAAAAAAAAATTAACAAAAGTTCGTAAAAAATGATTTTCGACTCAAATATCTCTTAAAAACTTTGAGATAATAGAATCTAACTAATTTTTTCTTATAAGAAATATTGTTTTCAACATTAGGACAAATTTTGAAAAAAATTTAATTGACAGTTTTTTTACAAAAAATAAAACTCAAAAAAAAAAACAATACTAAAACTTGGTAAAAATTTACTTTCGACTCAAATAGCTTTTCAAAAATTTGGCTTCAAACTTATTTTATTTCACAGAAAATATTGTTTTCAATATTCAGTAATTTTTATATAAAAATCCAACAGTCCGTTTTTTCATAAAAAAATAAAATCTACAAAAAATAGTACGCAAATTTGGTTAAAATTGATACGAGTTCATATAGACAAACTTTTAAGCAAGACAAATCGACAGACGGGATGGGAAGTTATCAGTGTGGGTCGCATCCCAGCCTCTTTTTTTTGTTCATTTTGTCACTTTTTTTTCTGTGTTCGTTACTTCCAGGCATCTGCATCATCGCTTTATGTATATTTTCTTTTCCTTTTCTTTGGAATCCTTCAAAAACAAAAGTGAATGGGAGGCAAATAAAAACAAAAATCCAATATATTGCCCAAGGGATTTGGTTATTTCAATTTTTAAGGGATTAACCAGGCTCATGATGCTTGAGTATTTAGGGGTATATTTGACAAAAAAGACAAAAGGGACCAAACAAAAGCATCTTCGAGTTCCCATACTTTTAATACAAATGCGAAAAATGGAAATTTGAGTTTGATGTGCATGCTATGTTCGTCTTCCTGCTTTTCGCATCACACTCCATCGGGCACACGTGGATTTATGCATGGAATCTTTTTCAAACAAAAACGAGGCTTTATAGTGAAGTGGAGACATATTATTAAAAGTAAGCCCCATCGCATCACACACCCCTTCAAATTCAAAGGCGACATTTTTTAAGACAGTTTGTTTTAAGCTGCAGGAGGTAGATGGGGTAGAACAACAACAAAATGAAAACACATGGATTTAAGCACACAACACAAAGCACACGAACGTCGCGTCGTCGATGAAGACGACGATAAAAACAAACAAAATGGCGCCCAAGTTAACATGACGATAATTCCAGTAAGGAAATAATCTCCAACAATAACGGCAATATGAGCTTGCTGTTTAACGAGAACAAGAAGAAGGAGAGGTGTTGAAAGATAGAAATTCAAGTCCTTACTCTTGATAAGGTAGGTAAGGTACTAGGTAGGTACGTTACGTACCTACCTACATACATAGGATTAACTTTATTATACATTTTTATCCTTTTCTTATATTCCTTCAGTAATAAGGAGGATAATTAAAAAGGATTCTCCTTAACTTAATTCAACAACTCAATCAGGACGCAGCCTGGAGGGTATCCAGGGATCCAAAACAAAAACAACAACAAAAAGTCGAAAAGGAAAAAAATATACGACATCGGAAAAACCATCACTTATAACTTTTTGTTTTATCCTTCACCTGGAAACAAAAATACAAATTGTATATCTTTTCGATTTGGTTAATGTACACCTATACTAACAAACATAAAGGTTTATTATACTCGCACAAACACAAATATATAGATATAAGATATTCTCAGATGTTTATATCTTTATCTTATTCGTTTTGTATTTCTTGACTTTGTGATGTTGATGTGCTTTAGGGCAATTAATTAATTTCTATGGGAATATATACCTATCTACTTATATCCTATAGCAAAAGTCTGCATAGGTTTGTAAGTATAAGAGAAAAATGAGAATCAAGAAGAAGAAGAAGGATATTAATATGCTATGAGAAGGTAAACACTTTTAATTGCGAATCCTATATTCGCTAGGGAAAAGGCAAATCACAACAATTTTGACCCTCAAGTTGGTGTATCTATCTCGAAAATATTAAGCATATAACGAAGAAGGCGGGAATTGTGGCTTTGCGTGCGATATTTCTATATAAATATGTGATGTGGGGTAAGATAGCCATACATTTGTTTAGGGAACGGTAAGTTAGACATTAGACTTCTTATATTAATATATTCTCTTTGTGGTTTAGGTTGTTTGGCTTTTACCTTGAATGAATTAAATATTATGGACCATAACCCCACCTAATACAAACCACTTCAAATTTTCCGGGAAGGGATTGATAAGCCAAAGCCGTTTAATTAGACATCTTAGTCTGTGCCAAAGCAAAATACATTTAATTTCCTTAATTAGTCTTACTACAAAACTTTAGAATCATCACTTAGAATGTCAAAAAAGAAATTTTGTTTCTGGAGTCTTAGATACGATGGTATTTGAAAATGATATCGATTCTTTTACAAGTCTTAAGTTTGTTGTATTTGGAAATAATGGAAATACATTGAAAAAATAAATATTTCTCGTCTTTTTAACTATGAACATTAGAATTTTCGTCTGTGGTTTGAAAATAGAGAATGTCAAATTGTTTAAACATTTCTGTTCAGGAGGATTTTTCAATTCCAAAAATAAATCTGTTTGCGAAGTTTATAAAGCAATTCGTCTAAAGAATAGTGTTGTAGTGGTGAAGCTATTTTCTGGCATCATCAAAAACAAATGGTCGAATAGAAGTGAACAAAATGGCTTGAGATTAAGGAACGACCATTTCTTTAATTGTAATTGTCAAATTGAAAATTTTGACATTTATCGACTTTTCAAGATTCCTATAATCTAAATAAAAGATTTTAAGAAAGATCGCCCTTGGCTACTGACTTTTAATTTGGAAATTTTGTATCTGAGCTTATTTGCGTTAGGCTTTTTTTTTCCTTTTTTAATACTAATAATAGCAGTGGTCCCCATATAAGTTTGTTGGTCAAAAAAAAAAATTCGAATTCAAAATCGAACCGATAGATTTTCCAAAAATTGTCTCTATTCTATTTTTAGAAGGTACCGTTATTTGTTTTTAAGTTTTCCCAAGAACTAATGGACCGATTACAATAATTTCTTCTGTCTTTATAAAATTAAATTATCAAACATTATTTTTTTATTTTTGATTAAAAGAAAACAAAAATTATACATTTTTTCGAAATTCAATATCTCGAACACAAGTTACTATTTTTAGGGACTTTATATTTAAAACATATATTAATAAGCTCTAAAAAAAAGAAAAAAAGAGAGACCCTATAATCTGCACCAACTATAGAGGAATTAGTCTACTTAACATCGCCTATAAAATCTTTTCTGCCGTAATATGTGAACGTCTAAAGCCCATCGTCAACAACCTGATATGTCCTTATCAGTGTGGTTTTAGACCAAGAAAGTCCACAGTTGATCATATATTCACATTACGGCAGATCCTGGAAAAAAACCAAGAATACCAATTCGACACCCACCATCTTTTCAGGGACGAGCTGTATAGATCCATGTCTAGTTTTGGCATCCCTGCCAAACTAGTCCGTTTGTGCAGGATGACCATGGAGAATTCACGCTGCTCCATAAACGTTGGAAACAACTTAACAGAACCTTTCGATGTCAAAAAAGGTTTTAGACAAGGTGATGCGCTGTCATATGATTTTTTTTAACATCGTGCTTGAAAGAATAGTGCAGAGCTCACACGTCAACACTAGAGGCACTATCTTTCAAAAGTCTGTCCAATTACTGGCATATGCTGATGACATTGACTTAATCGGAAGAACTCAGCGTGATGTCAATAGGCTTTTGTAAGTATTGAGTCAGAGGCGGCAAAAATGGGTTTAATGGTATTGGGGGCAAAACAAAGTACATGCTGTCGTCAAGAAAGGACATACAACACCGACGTCTTGGTCAAACGTCATAATCGACAGACGTAACTTTGAGGTAGTCAAGAACTTCGTCTACCTAGGCTCCGCTGTAAACGCAGAAAACAACACCAGCGCTGAGATCAAACACAGAATATCTCTTGCTAACCGCTGGTTCGTGGGGCTAAAGAAGCAATTGAGTGGTAAAGTCTACTGTCCGAGGGACCAAAGACCCTTATCATCCCCGTCCTGCTATACGGTGCAGAAGCTTGGACTATGACAAAAGCGGATGAATGCACCTTGAGTCGGTTTGAGAAAAAAGTTCTTCGTGTGATCTACGGTCCCGTTTGCATCGAAGGGGAGTGGAGGAGAAGATGGAACGACGAGCTGTACGGGCTGTACAGCGACGCACAGTGGTTCGGTTTGTATGGGAGAGCGGAAAAAAGTCTGTAAAATCTGAACGGTTCAACGGATTTAAATAAAATTTGGCATACATGTTAGGATTAGTCTTATACATATTTGGTCAAAATTTGGTTGAAAAAAAAAAATTATAAACAAAGTTATTGACATTTTTCTAAAATTTGAGGGTTTTTGATTTTTGTATGGGAGAGCGGAAAAAAGTCTGTAAAATCTGAACTTCTAAACAAATTTTAATGAAATTTTAAACACATGTTAAGATTAGTCTTATACATGCTTGGTCAAAATTTGGTCAAGAAAAAATTATTAGAAAAAAAGTTATTGACATTTTTCTAAAATTTGAGGCTTTTGATGTTATATTTAAATAAAAGTTTTTTTAGTAAAATCTTAACTTTTTATTTTGAACAAAATATTATTACTAACTATGTATATTATAAAATTAAATAAATAAATAGATAAATACAAACAAAAAAATAAATAAAAAACAATTATGAAGTAGCAATTTTATGACGCTAAAATGCCGTCTGCGCTGATTGGAAGTATTTTCTTTTTTGCCTGTGGCCTTAAACCTGTTATTATTGGATCTGAGGATATGAGTATGTGATGCATCACATCTTCATTCGTCGCAATTCGGCTGCATTTTCTCGAATGAAACCTGCGGTAGGCTTTATAATCCTTATTTCGGCATTCTTGGGCTTCCTCGGAGAGCGATCCAACAGGAAATGCACAGCTTTTAATTATTTTTTCTCCATGGATCAAAATCTTATGTACGATTGCTGGCATATTGTTCCATTTATATTTCTCAACAAACAGTTCAGCAGTTTCCCACATGTAAGCTGCACTTTTTTTTAAATCTAATTTTTCATTCGACGTTATTACTTCAAGGACAACAGCAAACCGCCGAATTAGGGATTCACTAACTCCAGTGATTTCTGAAGTCATGGTTGGATTCGCAAAAAAATCTTCTGGAGGTGTTGCCGTCATTACTTGTCCCCGTACCTTGTTTTACAAGATCGACAATGATGCCCAGTTTTTCATGAAACTCCTGCTGAATTTTCTTCTTCTGAGCATCTCTAATATGGCGGGTCTCATTGTTGGTTCTCCATGCTTTAAATGGCAAATTGTAGGCAACATGGAGGATACACTCCATAAATTTTATCCGAGCGTGAAGAGGAGACATTCACATTTTCAAAGCTTCCCTGTTTACAGCTTTGGTTCTTATATTTGTCAATTTATTCATTCCAGAAGTTGTAGTTCCACATATGAAACAGGAAGAAGCTGCAGGAGTTTTTGTTATAGATTGAGCTGTCTTCCCGTCCAGCATTGTGAACATGAGTTCGTGTTTGATTGTAAACTGACGTTCGCCTATTTGAATTATCGTCTGAGTTAAATTACTGATTTCCGTATCTATTCTTTGTTTCTCGTTTCGTATGATTTCTGCAGTTTCTTTAACAAAAGAAAATTGGATGGCTCTGCAGTATCTTGTAGAGGATGGTCGATCGTTGTTCCACACAATAATATCCCTGTCATCCTCCATAGCCATTTGCATTGGTACCAAAGATGTCATAAACATATTAGCGTCCGAAGTTTCTTCATTGTTAAATGTTTGACTGTATTGTGGTTGTCCAGAGGCACCATCACATCCCCATTTAGTGTACAATGTTAAAGACTGTCCTTCAATTCTGGTTATCTCCTCTGATGTCTTTCCTTCTAATAACCTTGTTGCAGTGTGGTCTAACAATTTTTGTAGTGGCACACTTGCTGAGCTTCCCGTAATGCTTATATCTAAAGGATAGCACATATAATTTAAAATATCATAAAACTAGATTGCTTTTCGTGTGTTCTTTCCAAGAAAATTGAGTTCAAAGTTGAAAAAATTTTCCGGGCAGAAATAAATGGTTTCGCAAAAATCGAAATTCTCAGACCTGTGTCAATGTATTAATTTTGTTTTATTTTTAAAATAAAGTTTGACATTTTTTCTTAAAATAATGGGCTTAACCAGTTCATTCTGACAATTAATAACGAAGAAACTTTTTGGTAAACACCACCGTCAAAACGCAGTTTTTTGAAATCCGATTCAGTGAAACATTTTTGATCATAACTTCCACATCTGCACGTATCTGCAGCTGATTTTTACTGTGCTTTTACATAAATGCATGGAGCATATGCTGGCATACTTACTTTCTTGGAGTCTTTTGGAGCTTTTTTTGAAATCAAAAAGTTTAAAAAAAACACATTTTTTCCTAGTACTTAAGCTTCAGACTACTTATAGAAGGTATCTTTTATAAATAATCATTTTTTTTTATTTTAGATAATCGAAAATAGACCAATTAAATTATTTAAGAAGCTAGAGAATTTATTTAAAGGAACTTCGGAAAAAAACATCTTAAAATTTGTTGAAAATACGGTTCGCGATTTGAGTAAAATTATTTTTCAACTTTGAGGGCTTGTAAATCAGAACATTCAATATATATGTTGAAAAATACTTTTAAATCATACGCTCGGGTTATATAAGAGTACTTAAACATAAAATTTAAAAGGATAAATATAACTTCTTAAAAAGACTTTTTTCCGCTCTCGCACCACTGTGCGACGTAGACTTAGCGAGAAGGGTAAAAGTCCAACGACTAAGTTGGCTGGGTCACGTAGAGCGAAGATGATATGATATTGGCTTTAAATGAGTTCATCCTTTGGTAAGCTTTGTTGTTATCGTCAGACAATGGTTTATGAAAAATCAAGTCTGTATTTTTCCTATAAAAAGTAAAGTAAGAACTTTCAAAACATTCATCTAAAATTGTTAAAAATTTGTTTCTTGACTAAAAATCTCGTTAACAAAACAGGTTTTTAAATTAAACTTATTTTATCATATACAATATATGGTTTTTAGCTTTAAGTTACATTTTTAGGAAAAACTAAGTGTCAACTTTTTTTTACAAAACACAAGAAGAAATGGGGTTTGTTTTAAGTATTATTTTGAGACAAAATTTTAGACAAAATATTGTTACTGATATTTTAAAGTCTTAGTAAAACCGACAAATGGGCATGGATTGGAAGTTATCAGTGTGGATCGCATCCAAGCATAGTCAGTCAGTTTAGGTCACATATCAATGCTAAAAATTCACAAATTATTGTAGTACCCGTGAGGTGATGGCAAGTAGATAGAACTTTCATGCTTGAGGTCTTGGATGCTGCTCATGTCTGTGCGAATTAAAGTTCTAAATGTTTTTCACGGTAACTGCCTCTCGTGAGGAATTTGACAGATCCTAAACTAGTAATTCTTGTCATGAAAAGTTTTTTCTCAAGTTAGCTGCTCGGATCCTTCATGCAAGCTGTAGGTCCATCCATCTCTGAAATTACTAGAACACAGAAATGTTTAAGAGTTGTAAGTCACTTGGCCTTGGGTCTCTACGAGCTGTTTTTAATTTAAGTATTTTAATGCAATTTTACACTGACAAACAAATTGCAAAAACAAAGTTCCATGGTCAACTGACATCTTGTTTATCAAAACACGAAAACCTACGAAAGTAACAAAAAACTGATAAGAAATGGTTTTCGACCCTAAGCATTTGGAAAACAATAAAAAATATTGACTTCAAATCAAATAATTTATCTCACTTAAAATATTGTGAGACGGGATGGGAAGATATCAGTGTGGGTTGAACCCCAGCCTCTTTTTTCTTTAATACTTTCAAAATTCTTTTTAATGCATACAAATCTCTTCGACAGCAAATTGTCAAAACACCGTTTCTATTCCTTTCCAGACTTTAAAAGTTCTTCAGCAAGTCTTCAAAAAACGTATTATGAAAAATTAAATAATGAAGAAGATTCTAAATCCCTAGCTTAAGAATATCTTTATTTTTCACTCTTTTTTTAAATATTCACTCCCATAATAAAGTAATAAACAAACTTTGTTCAGGAAGACTTACTGGAAGAAAAAAAAGCATTAAATACAAACATTCTAAATTGCATTTCCTTATTTCATTTTACATCGAAGGCAAAAAGAAAAACTAATTGCATATACTTTTTAGCTTTAGAATAAAGTACTGACTTGGTATATTCTACCACTGCTCCTCCTTGTGGAGTAAGCTCCAATAAAATACACAAGGACAACAACAACGACAGAATACAACAACAAAATAATACAAAAAAAGGAAAGTACCTAAAGTAAAGAATTACCTTACTGTGTAACGAAAAGAAAGAAAAATTCCCAATAACGCCTGAAGTGCAACTAAAATTCTGATCCATTTTCTCGTCGCTTTTGTTGTTGTTGTTTTTATTTTTATATGGAAAACCTAAAACACCCCCTGAGCTCGTTTTGTTCACACTCACACCCAACTCGAATGCAATTTTATTCTCAAACACTCAAAAGTGATTCGGAAAATTAATATCCCCAAGGAAATGCGCACTCCTTCATTTTTTCTTTTTGTTGTTGTCTATATTTAGTGTATTTTACTCCTAGATACTCTTATGTTGGGAAAATCCTTCGTTTTGCTTCATTTTACTTTTTCGTTTTTGTTTAATATATGTAGCACATCTCCTTATATACACTTCACACACACACAAAATAATTCGTTTCAAAAATTTGGATTCCTTGAAAAAGGAATACAATCGCAAATATACGAGTATACCCGCATTGAAGTATAGCTGCATGTTTTGGGATTTACGTCCTTGTTTTTTGTGCAGTCTTCCGGTATTAGAAGTGGAAATTCTTGTCGTTTTTTTTTCATTTCTTAAGGACGAAAATTGAGCTTACAGGGTTCAATAAGAGTACTATAGTTGTATACAAAAAATAATATCAAAGATATAGTGAACAATTTATCGTGTTGAAGTTCGTCTATTAATTTACTGACATTGACAAATAATTATCTATATAGCGAGTGAAAGTTTAACACTATCTGCTTTTGCTTGGATTTTATATGTTATGTTCTTGTTCACCCTATTGAATTAAATTCCAAAGCAAGATGGAAAATTCTTGGATTATTCTAAGGGTTCAAGCACTGGATTGTAAGTATAATATAAAGAAAGGAAGAATAGAATTTATAGCTAAAATTCAAAGATTTTGATTGAGAGGGTAATCCCAACAAATATTGGGTAAGTTTATTTGAGATACTGTTCTTGACACTGACTCTAATCTTTCCATATTTAATATTGTTTTTTTTTTTTTTAATCTTGTGTACTTTTTAAAAATATTGGTATTTTGTGAAGTTCATGGATGAAGATATAAAGATTCTAACCATTTCCATTCTAACGAGTGTATTTGCTCGACTCCGTTTTTAATAAAAAATTCACAGCTTTATTGTGATCAGAAATTCACAATTTCGACAATATTCAGCAAAGTAGCGATAGAAGTTGGAAATTTAAAGTTGAAAACGAAATTTTCTAAATTAATAAGTGTGGTTAAATGCACGATATCTGATTGTTATGAATATCTATTTTGCGGTTTCAAATGTAAAGTCCTAAATAAGTGGTTAAACCAATTTTTTCCTAGTTAAAAAACTGACATCTACGAAAATGTATCGCTTAACTATAGGCATAGCACACTACATACAGTTACAGATATTGTAAGGCCTGTGCATCACCGTTTCGCTAGTACCACTAAAAATATTGCTGCTATAAGTGAAAGTGTTGCCGAATACCCGAATGTGTCGATCACTCGTAGTTCTCAGGAATTAAATTAAACCTATCTTACGGCACATTATGGTAGATTTTGCATTTGGATCCAGCTTACCCAACAGCTGAAGCAATTTTACCATTCAAAACGTCGTAGATAGGTACGTAGAATGGGTGCTTGAACAACGGACAGTGGACGGTGATTTTTCGAACAAAATTTTCTTTAGCGACGAAGCACATTTTTGCTACTCAGTGGGTTTGCAACTAAACTAAATTGTAGTATTTTGGGTTCTGAGAATCTTAAAGTGCAAAAAGTCACTGTTTGGTGCGATCTTTGGTCAGGGGTGTGATTGGACCTTACTTCTTTGAAAACGACGATGGAACGACTGTCGCCGTCAATTCGGAGTGCTATGGTCATATGATACCTACTTTTTTTGCCTGATAGTAAAGAATTCGATTATGGAGAATATGTGTTTTGAACAATACGGTGCCACATGCCACACAAATGGAGCTAATAAGGCTTTATTGTAGGAGACATTTCCTGGCCGCGTTATTTCTCGCCATAGTGATAGCACCTGGCCACCAAGATCATGTGATTTGACAAAACTGTCGTTTTTTTTGTTCAACTCTTGAGCACTTTA
This sequence comes from Eupeodes corollae, assembly GCF_945859685.1. Lineage (NCBI taxonomy): Eukaryota > Metazoa > Arthropoda > Insecta > Diptera > Syrphidae > Eupeodes > Eupeodes corollae. Next base: position 93,252,465 of record NC_079149.1, on the reverse strand, counting down.
AAACTAACGTTCGTCCAGTGGCTGAGATACCGCCCAATATGTGCTAAAAAGTGGGCGAAAATTACTTCAAAAGAATCGATGCTTGCAACAATTTGGGTGGTGGTCATTTAAATGATGTAGTTTTTCACAAATTATGTCAACGTTCAATATGTATTTTGTTATGTTTACTTTTGAAACCACAAAATGGATAGCCCTGTATCGAAATAAATATAATAAACGGTGATTTTTTAAGAGCTTGAAAACTTAAAAAAAAAAAAAAAAACGCATACAATTTGCAAAATCTCATCGATTCTTTATTTGAAACGTTAGATTGGTCCGAATTTCTTCGCAAATGTTGTCTTCCAAAGCTGGAATAGTTGCTGGCTTATTTGTGTAGACTTAAGACTTGACGTAGCCCCACAAAAAATAGTCTAAAGGCGTCAAATCGCATGATCTTGGTGGCCAACTTACCGGTCCATTCCTTGAGATGAATTGTTCTCCGAAGTTTTCCCTCAAAATGGCCATAGAATCGCGAGCTGTGTGGCATGTAGCGCCATCTTGTTGAAACCACATGTCAACCAAGTTCAGTTCTTCCATTTTTGGCAACAAAAAGTTTGTTAGCATTGAACGATAGCGATCGCCATTCACCGTAACGTTGCGTCCAACAGCATCTTTGAAAAAATACGGTCCAATGATTCCACCAGCGTACAAACCACATCAAAAAATGCATTTTTCGGGATGCATGGGCAGTTCTTGAACGGCTTCTGGTTGCTCTTCACTCCAAATGCGGCAATTTTGCTTATTTACGTAGCCATTCAACCAGAAATGAGCCTCATCGCTGAACAAAATTTGTCGATAAAAAAGCGGATTTTCTGCCAACTTTTCTAGGGCCCATTCACTGAAAATTCGACGTTGTGGCAGATCGTTCGGCTTCAGTTCTTGCACGAGCTGTATTTTATACGGTTTTACACCAAGATCTTTGCGTAAAATCTTCCATGTGGTCGAATAACACAAACCCAATTGCTGCGAACGGCGACGAATCGACATTTCACGGTCTTCAGCAACACTCTCAGAAACAGACGCAATATTCTCTTCTGTACGCACTGTATGCATTCGTGTGGTTGGTTTAATGTCCAATAAAGTAAACTGAGTGCGAAACTTGGTCACAATCGCATTAATTGTTTGCTCACTTGGTCGATTATGTAGACCATAAATCGGACGTAAAGCGCGAAACACATTTCGAACCGAACACTGATTTTGGTAATAAAATTCAATGATTTGCAAGCGTTGCTCGTTAGTAAGTCTATTCATGATGAAATGTCAAAGCATACTGAGCATCTTTCTCTTTGACACCATGTCTGAAATCCCGCGTGATCTGTCAAATACTAATGCATGAAAATCCTAACCTCAAAAAAATCACCCTTTATTATCCAAAACCAAAATATATTTTAAGATGATATCTTTGCTAGTTCTTGAGATATGGAAGTCAAAAAATGGTTTTCACATGCACACACAGGAAATATTAAATTTTTCAATTCGACAAATGTTATGGTAAGTTAAAAAAAGATTTCGGACTTTTTAAAAGAAAAAAAAAGAGGAATTAATTAAGTAAATTTAAAGTTTGAATTTTCAAAAACAAAAGTTTTTAAAGCACTTTTTGAAAAGTAGATCGAAGTAGGTTAATGGGCTGCCAATTGATGACGTTATAGCCACACTAAGATCAAAGTGGGCTCATTTTGATAACCTGAAGTATTGAACTTCTCTAAGAGTGTTATTATGAGTTGTCTTTTTCTAGCCATTCAGAGGCTTTGGTTAATATCTAATAGACTGTTTCTTTAAATATCTTTAAGTTTTTCAAGATTATTGAAGAAGTGTCTGCCTAAGAAATTGTTTGGACAAATTAACTATTTCGACTTAACCTAGAGTAAAAAAAAATTAAAAATCATATGTTGGTTGTTTGGAAAGTTCAGCTCAATAATAACATAAGATAATTTGTTTCGTGTTTTCAAGCTGGTAACGCTAACATTTCATATTTGTTAAACTCACCTGTAATTTAAATTGTCGTAATATTAGTTCAATATTTAAATAAATAAATAAATTAGGTGGCGCAACAGTTCGTTGAGAACTAGGGTCACTTAGACCCTTACAGCTTTCAACCATTCCTTTGTGCGAGTATCAGGATGGAGAGGAAGTATTAAGCCGAATCCTAACGGCCGTTTTGAGAAAGCACCTTTCATGACAGGAATTACTCTTGGAGGATTTGTCAGCTCCTCGCAAGAAGCAGTACCCATTCGGTCATCTTGCACTTCGACAAAGTAAAAAAGCCAAATTGTTTTGAGAAACATGCTCAACTTCTTCTTAGTGTGAGGTATGTGAGGGAATCCATGCTACCCCTCTGAATCAAGGGGGTTGTGATTTTGGTCAGGTGCGAGGTTCAGTATATGCAAAGTTCGAGATGAAAGTGAATTAAAACCAATTTGGCTTGATTTCACTTTGTTTAAGTGTAACATTAGAAAATTGACTTTAATACACTTGGCAAAAGTAATATACGAGTAAGTGGTACATTTTAAAAATGTAGCCCTATTTCACTTGGATTTATTAAACATGCCGTACACCTATTCTTTGGTTTGCCCTTTATGAAAAATAAAGAGCGAAAAGACTAGAGATTTATGGAACAAGAAGTTTACTTGTAGACTAATTGTATTTGATTTGCCACCAAGATCGAGTAATTTCACAACGTCCGATTTTTTCTTGTAGAGCTGTGGAGACTGACACAAATAAAAGTTTTGACCGAAATGTGTCAAAAATTTGAAAAATTATACAATTGTCTTAAATTCTTTAGTGTCAACTTGCAAAAAAAATAGCAGTTTGGCTCAAAATTTAGACACGCATTTAGGGAAAAGGGAATTGCAGCAATGACTACGGGGCATTAATCAGAAAATGATTAAGTATTTAATGAGGGATTTTCAATTTTTGAAAATACGAGTACTCATGAAAGAAAAATGTCAGTCTCGCTCTCGGATAATTGAGTTTCATCTCGGTCTCGTCTCAAAAGTTGTTGCATTAAGGTAATGAAGCAAGTTCGGGTAAGCCCTATTATTTAGGAACCCTTACACCTTTTTTTTCTTAAAATCTAAATTCGTTAAAATAAAGCCCAAGGTCTTCAAATAAAATAGAGCAGGTTCATACAATCCTATCGCCACCTCCACGTTATCCCTATACTGCAATAGATTTAAATTGCCCAGCCATCCAATACTCCCTTTAAATCAAAAGTCATGCGATATGTTAGTTTATCCTTTTAAACAATATATAAAATATCCGTTTTATGTTGTCTAGATGGACGATGGTTACTAATTTGTTCGAATGTTTTTGTTTTGTCTACTTACTCACGCAGTGACTCGAAGAAATTCCCTCCTCGTATAACGTAGACTATGAGATAAAGGTTGGTATTATAGGACGAGAACGACGACGAAGGTATACAAAAAACACAAGAAAGAAAAACAGAACGTTTTTCTTTGGGGGTTTAAATGGATATCAAATAAGAAAAGTTTTTACCCCCTTTTCACTCCCACCACCATCACAATAAAAACAATATAAATCTACCCTAGTTTTCTCATTAATGTTTCTCCATATATCCGGATCGTATCCGTTTTGCACACGGTTCTTTGCCCTTCTATATACCCAAGCTCTGGCCTAGCCGACCGTATACATATGTATATGGTGTATTGTTATCGCTTAAAGGAAAGACTCCTCGTCTATGTCGTCCTTATAATACAGCTTTTGCTTATTTGTAGTGATTAGTTCTTGTTAGCGCCACCTTCTATGTCTTCACCCGAAGTGGGTAGGTATATGCGGAGACTTAAATTTGATTGTATACAGTTACGACGCCTTGCGGCGGCGACCAAATTTGGAATTAACTTTCCTTTTATTCCGACCCAGTTTTATCCTTTTTTATTATTTTTCTTGGAACAAAGAATATAAAGGATATTCAGGCTAAAAGTATCGAAGGTGATTAATAATATCGAGAAGAATTAAACCGAAAGGACCTATCTCGACCTACAACAACAATTGTTTATCCATTTAACTCTTCGCGAAGTAACCCAAAACGTATGCCGCCCTGCGACACAGAGATAGAAGGTTTATGCGCAAAAAGGATTAAATTATATCGTTTTTCACTTGGAGCTGTGTGATGTATAGAAGATTGAAAATCAATCCTTCTCCCCACTGATGCCAGACTTTTATTCATCACCCATCGTCATAAAACTAATACCGGAAAGTATCTTTTGCAAAATAAGTAAACAAGAAATCCTTAATCAGGATGCTTTCCTGTGTTTCTTTCGGAGGCTTTAGTGTATATTTGTTTAAGTTGTTGCTGACTACGAGTATGAGAGAGGTATAGGGGGAGGGGATTGAAGATTTTGACTATACCAGAGACGTGTTGGATGTTGGTACGATGTTGTTTGCCGTGCTGCGTTGATGGCCAGAGGCAACAAATTTAAGATTCTATTTTTGACATGATATATCTATAAATATGTACACAAGCAACGATATGTATAAATGATGGGGGGATTAATTAAGACTATAAAACTAAATAATATGAGGTATGTATGGGTTTGACGATGAGGTATGTTTGGATGGTGTATCATTACAAATTTAATGCAAATGAATTAATCCCTTTTTAGACACCCGACACTGACATTGACATGGTATCCCCAATCTTTTGCATGAAAAGATGTGAGTGGGACATGGGGGTGCAAATTTTATATGATGATAATTTTATAGAAGATCATAATTTTGATATATTAAAGATTTAATAGTTTTCATTTATCCAAAATCAAATACTAACTTTTTATGGTTTCTTTTTATAAAAAGTGGAGAAAATTGATAACACCGAAAGAGCATGTTAATAATACTATTTTCAAGATAGGGGTTATGAGTTGTACCCTGGGTAAGCTATACAAAGTCAAATCTAATATATAACTTGACTATCAGAGTAAAAAGTTAAGACTTTTATTATGGTACCATCGGGACTCTACATCGCCTGGCTATTTCCTGTTAGTGATCCAAGAGGTCCTGAAGCAAATTTATTCAAAGTTTTGAATTAAAGTTGTTAGTATTAATTAAATAGGTATATAAGGTTCTGCTTGATAGAAGTAAAACTGTACCGAAAGCTGAACAACCTTGGTTGGTTTGTAAGATTTTAAGTCTTATTCTCGAAAAATGGATCTGAAAAGTTAGAAAAGTGGATGGTAAACTTATTTAGTTTTTATTTAAATTATAATTTCTCAGAAGACTAAAATCTTAAAAATTGAACGTAATTGTTAGATAAGTTTGAAAAGAAAAAGATAAATACAAGCGAGCGAAGAAAATGATTTCTATCGAATTCAATAATATTTATTTTTATCTTTTTCTTGAAAATAACTCTTAAACATTAATGAATATTTGTGGTTGTTTTCAAGAAATCAAAAAACTGTTAAAGCTGACTTGGAAATGAAGGGATTTTACGCGAAACTAATTTTAAAACTCTGAAAAATTCATATTAACTGTTGGTTGATTAGCTGGAATTTATATTTATGGATTTTATTATAAGGAATAATAAAACTGCAATTAATAAATTCAAGTGAAGGTTCTTCTCTTGATTACTCTATTTTGTAAAATTGAATACTGGCAGTTATGTATAAAAGGATTGGTGTGTTAATTTCATTACTGAAAAGTAATACATGGAAAACTTAAAGACCATTAAGAAATCGATAGAAAATAGAACATAACATGTTTTTTCATTCTCGGAACTATGGATTAGAAAATTTCTTATCAAAAACTCTTAGTTACGAAAATTTCGGTTTTTAAGTCTAATTTTTGTGTTGTCTTTCAAGCTTTACCTTGAGTTCTTGTTCACAAAAGTATTTTTGGCTGAAACTTCTAATCCACTAAAATGTTTCGCTGGTGAGTATAGTTTTGAGTTCACATTCTTGTCCATTGAGATACGGCAGTGTATGATAAGTTCGTTAAATTCTGATCTTGACAGAATTACCCAAGCGGTAATAATAAACCGTGTTAAATGTAGTACTTCGAATACTATTGAAGCTATCTACCTTTGCTAAGGCGTAACTACTAACAAATATCACTATTGCAACGAGGAGACTGAAGAGCTTCCGGTTCTAATTTTTGTAATGCCTTCGGTTTAAAGCTGGTAAGCTCTTAGGATTGAGGATCTTACTGAAGAAGGTATCCAAAAACTTTAATGTAGAGGTATTTTATTTATTTGAACTCTAATTTCACTTGATTCGCAACTCTAAACAATATAAATTGCGTATTTCTTTAAGTTGCTTATTTCTTTGTAAACTCTACTTGATTGCTGTCTCTTCTCGTAAATCTTACTTACTTCTACCATCGTTCCTTGGCGAGTGATGCTTGCTTATTGACAGCTTTTAACATGTTTAAAATCGTTTGATTAAGAGCTTTTAACCTGCGTCTCAATGGGTTTTAACCGGCCTACCAACGACTTTTACTCACTAATCAACGGCTTTTAACTGACTTATGAAGGGCTTTTAACCGGCTTATCAACGGTTTTAACCGGCTAATTTTCTTTACTAGAAGATAGTCTCCTTACCAATGGTGCGGGGAAGTTATGGCAAAGCCGTTATATTAACCTTTTCTTTTATTTAAATATTGACTTTACTTTCTACCATAGTTTTTTCACTGTTGGCCTCTTTTCATTATGCAATTGTACAAATTGTACATTTTGGTACAATTATTCGCTGCCCTCTACCTCCCTCCCTCCCTTTGCTCTGTGCAAACGGGAGTACCTGTATTAGTGTGGCATCTTTTGGGCTGAGCGAGTTGCAGGGAAGTTGTTGTTAGAATTTCTTAGGAGCTGTGCTTAGACATACCTTCCGTACTGATAACAATTGTGTAGTTGATAAGTTCACTTTTATTGGAATCTCACCATCGATGCACTTGGTCGTTGACTTTGTGCGTGTTTCTTCTTGGTGCTTAATTTTTTTTATTCTGAAATCTACCACGACAAACCATCTGTGGAATGATTTTTCCAACGATACAAGAAGTCGTTTACAGCTTCTGAATAGGGTGTAATCTATAAAAATCACTTATTCGCCAAGAACTCAATTTCAATTCTCATACTTAAAACGATAATCCCTCAACCTACTTAAGTCTCTTGGGAATGTTGCAAAAGTGCAATTTGTATGAGTCGTCTCATGTCTGTTACCATTTCTTAACGGAATGATCATCAGTTTTCTTAATTAGCTCAATTTTGAACAAACAGATAACATTTTCGTAGCCGCACAATACGAATGTCAATTGCTCAACCTGGCTCAACACCGAATGCAGAATACTTTCAGACTCAATTATTTTTGGATTACATTCAGTATTTTGTTAAAGACACTTTTAGCATATTTCTTGACACATATAATTCGCAAAACTGGCTGCATTCCCCTAGAAAACATTATTCCGTTTGCTACAAGAAAAATAACCACTCTATTTAAGTCAAAAACCAAAAAAAAAAGAAAATACTGTGTTAAACCCACTTAACCCATATATTATTCCCACAAAGCAAGCATTCCTTAGTGGTTTGTTGTTAACACTTAATCCTATTCGTTTACGAAAGAAAACATTACCCTCGAGCCTTGAGAAAAGAACTACTGGTATGTAGGTACTGGTCAAGTGGGTAAATAAATACGAATGGCTAAGCAAAATAACTACTATACTCCTCTCTTACATAAGTATGTATATGTGCTGTGTAAACGCTTATTATATACTCCACACTTTAGTTTTTGCACAAAAGGTTTATCTAGCTCCTTCGAATAATATTCTTCCGCTCAGAATGCGCCTTGCTGCTGCGAGTTTTTAGCACATCAATGAACAAAGAAAGATTAAGGCTGTGTTTTTGTTAAGAAAAGGAAAAAAGTCCTTGTTTCACATTTCAATGAACACAAAGAAGGATTGTGATGTCGTGCTTTTGGCAGAAAAGATAGACGAACACTGACGAGGACGATGAGGACGAGGGGGATATTCCGACGCACCACTCAAGATATGTTAAGTAATTAAAAACTAAGATTTGAAAGTGTTTCTTTTCTTTGGATCTTTGAATTATACGTACGAAAAGGTATTTTTGTATGAGAGTGTGTGGTTTTGTTTTTCTTTCTTTTTGTTTGAGAAAAGTCAAACTTAAGTCAACCAAAGGATATGTGAAAAAGTGAATAAGCCTAAGATTTGTCATTATCATTAATTACATAAAGTTTTTCTCTTTTGACTTCTTTCTCCTTCATCACTGGTTGTTTGAATGTTCGTGTCATGAAGAAGGATATAATAATCTGATGTTGGTTGTTGTTCTTTTATACATTTCCAATCCTCTCATGCATCATCTAATGTGAAATTTACCAACTCGTATTATATATTATGAACGTGTCTTTATCCTTATCCATCAGGACCATAATATTCTTACCCCCATATCTGATAGCGATATACCTACCATATAGGGTAGGTATATTATTATGTGTTCATGTATCTATGAAAGTCAAAAGAAATTTAGTGTGATCAGAATAACAAAGGACCCTTGACTGAGTGAAAAGTGAGCAAAGTTATTTTTTCTTAATGGTTTAAGAAACTTTTTCGTAAGAGAGCAACATTGTGATTGTAAATGACATGTGTACGCTTGAAAAAAAAAATCAAAAAATAAAACTTTGTTTCGGATGTACAAGGGAATATTAAGATGTACTTTTAGACGACTACATTCATAATTAAGCTATTAAATTAAGACGAAATAATAAAGCAAAACTTGGAAACATTTTTTGGTAATCTATCTACCTTACTGAATAACTTAATTTAGTTGGATTTTTTTTAAGAAGTACGGGCAAGAAAAGTTTCAAACTTGAACGAAAGGGAAATGAAATATTTTGTCGAAATAGAGGATCTAGTTTTGGAAAACTGAAGAGCTCGAAAGAAATGTCAAGCTACTATATGCCACAAGTATTCACTAAGTAGATTTTTTTTAAATTCTGATGACAGTTACTTCTATAGAATGTTTATTATATCACAGGCCAGCAAAGCGTCTACAGAAACCACAGACACAAAACCCGCCAGTACAATTTCAAATCGATTGGAAAACCTTAACAAAAAGCATATCTCTTTGCTCAACATCTTACGAATGTTTTTAAATAGAGGGTCCGCTAAATAACTTTGTTTTTTAAAAATGTTATGAGAACATCGGGTGAAGCTTTGACTGTGTGGCACTAAGCGCTGCCGTCCTGTTGAAAATAAATGTTGCGCCAATATCCTTTTCTTAAGTTTTTGTGCACAAAAATTAGTTCAACATAACTCAATAACAATCGCCTTTGGCTGTAACTGCCACTCCTTGATCATTTTCGACGAAAAATGGCTAATTATGCCTCTGGACCGAAGTCCGCACCAAACAGTGACTCGTTTTGGGTGTATCGGCTTTTAAAAGTATGCGTGCGGATTTTCTGTTCACCGAAAGCTACAATTTTGCTTGTTTACATACCAGCGAAGATCAAAATGAGCTTCATCTGAAAAGATGATTTTTTTTGGAAAAATTGACATTTGCTGTAAGCGTTGTTCCCAGTGTTCTTCAAGTGTATACACAACCATATTTGTTCAGCGGAAGGATAAAACTTATTATTTATCAAATCAGACATGTGCTAATTGTTACCATTCACGAAGTAAGCACTAGTTGAAGAAAACGTAAGATAGTGGAACATACAGTTGCCAGCAAATACGGTTCTAGATCCTTTATGTTTTTCAATAGAAAATACTAATATGAAATTCCTTTTGTCAAATTCAAGCAAGTTAAAAGCATGTGTAAAAGTGAGTTATACAAACATTTACCAGAGTGAAATCTTATCAGTGCTCAGATTTTGAAAGAAATGCTCTCAATAGCCTTCAAAAATCTTCAATTTATAAGAAACTAAGATTTGTACGACATAATTGTTAAACAACAGAATTTACTGTATACCTAGACAAGGTAGGTAGGTCACCAACAGAAGTAACATCTTACAGAAAAAGTATCACTGATACCAATCAATGCAAAAGTTTTCGAAAAACTGCAAGGGCTCAGTAAAATAATAGAAGAATGAAGCCTAGCACGGAACAGTTTGTACCTCAATTTTGGGTTTAGAAATAAAAATTCCACGAAAGACCATGTACAGTACATACATTGAATACCAGAGGTTGTGGAAAAAACAAATCAGATATCTTTTCGCTATATTTTAAGATCTTGTTGAAGCCTATGTCAAGGCGTCTTGTGAATACAAAATTATCTAAAGCTTAAATTTGGATTTCTAAGTCAAAGCTAGTTTTGTGTTTTTAAAAACAAGCTTTTGCTTTAGAAACTAAAAGATTTCTTCTAGTGATAGCTCAAGATAAGTTTATGTGGCTTTAGCTTGTTTTTCCAACTTAAGTTACTTATTGTGGAATTGATAACAACTTAACCTAGAATATTATAGTTTAAGCTACACAAATATGAAGATTTTTGAAACCTTGACTAGAAAGCTTTAACAAGTTCTTATTTCAATATTTTTTTTTCAAATGGATTGCGAATATGACTAAGTTTATGCGAGTGGAAAAGTGAATGTTTTATAGAAAACGGTCAGAAATCTGTGATTATGATTTTCATAGTTAAAAAAAAAAATGTGCAGTGGGTTGCTGATGTTTTTAGGGGAATTAAAATAGTGGATATTTTTTAAAACATCGGAATCAATCTGGATTTTAGTTCGACACAAAATAAGATGTTGGAATTAAACGCATTATACGTATAGTGCAAAACCATAAGCCTTATAAAAACATAGAAACATAAAAAGGCAAAATGACCAGAAAAATTCAAGTTTCCTAGAACTTTTAAAGCTATTTATTAATTCCATATAGCTATTTCTAAAGCTTTAAGTCTTCGTGACGAATACATTAGCTAAAAGGCTATCCTAAGCGTTAATGTTCAAGCAACATAGCAAGCAGCTGAAAAAATTTACAAGTACGGACACCAGGCTCAGCTTATGACTCGCAGGCTGTGAAAAGATCAACAATTTCTTCAATAATAAACAAAAATTTTGCAGGATTAATATGTCATTCTTTGAAATTCTCTCACATCTTGGTTTCAAATGACATAGAAAAACCCTTAAAAAATTGTATTTTTAGAATTCTTTTTATAGAAACTTATTGCCATTATTACAATTTAACTAATCGTTGTTTTGGAGCTACACGTCGTGTATGCATGCTCTGAATCCGAACCAAATTTAGCTTAAGAAACGAAAGCTAGAAATATGAAGCTTAAGGTAGAATTTTTTAGTAAATTAGCGAAATTGTATTTAACTGAAACTTGGCTTAAGCTAAAACTGTGTAGCGTAAGCTACTAGCAAAAAAAGATTCACTTTCTTTTCAAGGCAAAAGGTTTGCCACTTGGGACTTGATTACAAACTCTATAGGGACCTTTCCAGGCAATTATAAAAAATAAAGAAATTATATGTTACGTACCGAATCTTAAGAATACAGAACTATTTAATTACTATGAATTAAAGAAAAGGGAAGTCGGTGTACCGCAAGGAAGTGTAATAGGACCAACCTTGCGTACAATGAAACGTAGAACTATGTTGCTGTACAAATAAATAAAATGCTGGAGTCATCGAAAAGTTCGAAGGAAAAGTCTTTCGTGAAATAATAAAAAGCCATTCGTATAGCCAAAACAACGATCTACAACAGTGGCTTTAAATTAAATGGTTTAGAAGTGTTTAAAAAGCACGTTCTATCACAGAATCACTGACTGAGTCATATCAGCACCGAAATGGATGTTTTTTTAATCAAAAAAAGAGTAAGACGAGTAGAATTGTTAAATACACAAAATCGTCAATTAAAAAGAGGCTGGGATGCGAACCACACTGATAACTTCCCATATCCCATCCCGTCTACCGATTTGTCTTGCTTAAAACGTTTTAAGGTTTTTGTGTTTTGTTAAAAAGTTGCCCCATAAATTATTTCAAACCAATTAAAAATTACCAACAATATTTTGCATTTTATGAAATGGTTTGATTTTAAAATCTATTTTTGTTAAGTCGAAAACCAGTTTTTACCAATTTTAGTAGCCATTTTGTTGTAAAAACACTGACAGTTAGATTTTTATAAAAAAATTACTGAATGTCGAAAACATTATTTTCTGTGAAATAAAATAAGCTTAAAGCCAATAATTTTAACTTTTGAGAATATATTTTAGTCCAAAAAACATAAAGATATTTAGTCGAAACTCAATTTTTTATTTTTTATAAAAAAAAAACTATCAATTTTAAGAATTTTACCAGGTGTCAAAAATGTTTTTCTTCGCTGTAATAAACAGTTTTGCAGATAAATCTTTTTTTGTTCGTAAAATATTCGAGGTGAAATCATTTTTCTTTCAGATTATAATAAAACCGTTAATTATTTCTTTTTAAATATACATATTTAGTATCACGTTCCAATATAAAATATAACTTTTAATTCAAATCGCTAGCGTTATTGGTTCGTGAGGTATTTTGGGTTTATCAAAATTTTCATCTTGTTTTTAAATTGTTATGATAAAAAAAAACACCCACGTAATTTTTTGAGAGTCCGTTTTGCATCTTTTTGCATTATTATGTGTATAAAAAAATGTATTTGAAGTCGATATCTCTAAAAGCTTCCCCAACATATTCACGTATTAAAGTAGGACCATTAAAACGTCGAGAAATGTAAAAATGTTCGATTCCACTAATCGGACTGGATCGGATTACAACAGCTATGGGACGGTACAAATTTCTTTAAATAATAAAATAGTACGCATACGCCCGAGTGTACATTCAGTAATTTTTCTTTTGAGGCGAACCATGAGAGCATAGTTTTGTCATTCCATTATATTGATCTAGGAGATCATGTGTGGTTTGTAGGCTTTATAACCATTGTGGCATTTTAATTGTGAAAGATGTCTAATAAACTGCACAATTTAAACTTGTAACTAATTTCTTAGCTAAACAAAACCCAATGCTTGGCAAACGTGCCCAGTTTCTTACTTTTGTGTTACTCAATTTAATTATAATATTCAACTCTTTTAGTACCTAAATACTGTAAACTGTTATACTCAAAGTTTCATCACAGTCGATCTACAACATGTGACTTGGCAATGATACATTCTTTTTGAATAAATTAAGGATACACAAACAATCCTGACGATTTCTATTCACTTTTATTTGCAATTTCTTTCATCCTATCCCCCCCTCAAAGGACTCTAAATAGTAACTCTTCTATTTTTTAATGTCCACCCATCAAAAGTCAAAATTCATTCTTCATCGTCAATTTCATGTTGTTTACCAGACGATCCTTAACGAAATTGCAGTATAAATGGCTACAATGTTAATTTTATAATCCTTTTGAAGAGAAGAAAAAAATATACAAATAACTTCTCCCTTTTCATCTGTAGGTACATAAATATCTACATGTTATGGAAGTTTCCTTTCCCTTTGTTGAATCTATGATTCCTTTGGGACATCAAACCATAAAGTAAGCAAAAAAAAAAAACAGTAACAAAATTCTTGAACAACAAAAAGAAACAGGTAACTTTGTGGCAACCTTGAGGAATATAATTGCGATTCGGTTTATTATTCGCTGTTCATTCGAAGCATACAATTCCTGCCACAAACATCAGTACAATGCAGTACAGAAGAAACGGCACACAAACCATCGTTTCGCTTTCGTTGGCACCACACGCCGGCCGCCGCGCCTCACGCCGACCGCCACCATCACCATCTCCATCACCTTTGAGGATGCAAGACCCGGAGTATAGAGTAGCACAAAATAAGGAAAAAAAGGATATAAAACTCACTTCCGTTACGCTAGCTGCTATAGCAGTAGCAAAAATGAAGTCCTCCATATTCTTTGCACATCCCTTGCTTGTTGTAATCTGAGAATAAGGTAGAAGGTACCACCTATACCTAGCGTAGAGCAGAGATATAAGCCTGCCTGGATGCTTATAACACAATATAACTGTACACAGGTCCCTATACCTACCTACCGTATGGGGAATGTGAAATGAGCTGTACATTTCTGATGGGTGTTTCGTGCACATCAGGTGCCTCCAAAAAACCGATTGGGAGGAGAAAACAACTGACAGGCAAAGATATGCACAGAGTTTAGCTCCTCATGTGGAACACTGACATTTTCATCCTGGAAAACCAAAGCAACATAGCAAAGGCAATACCTACTACCTTCCTTTGCTATTGAATCGCTCCTTCAACATCTCCTGGCCATATATGTGTGTAGATACGTGGTTGATATGATGTGGTGCGGCACGACGACGAGGACGAGCGACGCCACGCTGCTGCGCGGGTGTGTTGTGTGATTCCTTTATGGGTACCTACTATATGCAAAAAGCACAAGAGAAAACGTTGGGGGCAGCCAGAAATCCGTTCTGTGTGTGACTTAAACCGCACAAAGCCAAACAAATATATAAAGCGCACGTTGTCGAAGAAGAACGGCACGGTAACGGCAACCGTTGACTATGACGACGCAGACGATGTGGATGACTCGACTATGGGTGCGGGGGCAACAGAGGCAAGATGTGTTGCCATTTGTTGTTACCACTGCCACCGACCACCGCCGATATACTACATTTTGGTCGTGCAACACCAGATGATTGAATGGACTTGCTTCCTCCGTTTCAAAGAGTTTCAACGGTCTACAATGACGATGACGACGAAGGCTGTATGGCTAGCTGAGACCACTTGAGCTTGCATTTTAGAACTTACAGTATCAGATGCAACCACTATCTATCTACTGTTGCTATTCATATATCTATCTACACTTGAAGAAATATACGGAGCTTTGGTATTGGAATTGGTAGAAGATATTCGACTTTAAGTGCTGAAAGACACTTAAGGGAGAAAGTTAATTAAAATGGAATATTTCGAAAGTTTGCCATCAAATTTCAAGCTCGAAAAAAAAAATTAAATAAGCCTTCAAATGGAATAAGCGTCGAACTATCAGATAACGTAGGAAATTTTAAGGTTGGACAGAAGTCAGCTGTCAACGGTTTTGACGAATAGAAATATGCAAGTTAAGCTACTAATTGCGCTGAACATTCTTTTTCTCTCGGAAAAACTAAGAACAATGCTGGAAACCTAAACAATTACTTCAAGTCGTTGTGAAAGGCTCTGAAAAGTTAAGTAGGGTTTGTGTTGAAGAAAAGCAACAAACAGATACTAAGTCTAAAAAAAATCAAACCAAGCTTTTAAATTTATGAAACTTGACCCTGAAAAGAATAATTGGCACTAAAGCACACAAGCAGTTAAGGGGTATTGATACCCCTAAGATGTTTAAGTTCAAACAAAGTGCGAGCGTTAAGAGGAAATGCCGGTGCACAAAGTTTCTTAAAGTTTTTAATATCAAAATGGGAGGGAAAAGTTGAGTTGGAACATTCTCAATGTGTGGTTAAAAAAAGAATATCTATACTTAACAGTGCGTCCGAAACTGAGCGCAAGGGTTAATTGATGAACATGGTGGGTTACGCTTTCATGACACGAGACAACATTATATTCAATCTGGTTAAAAATTTCCTATTGGAAAATACTGTCAAGATCGGAATTTCATAAACTTGCCGTTGAAATTTCACATCCGAAGGCCAATCATGTGAATCTAGAAACAAATATGAAAAGCTGAGGGTAATGTCGTCAGCTAAACGTTGTGATAGATTAAAAGTGGCAGACAAGATATCGTTTATGAATATAAGGAAGAGAGTTGGAGACAAAACGTAGCCCTGGAGAACACCAGCATGTATTTTATGAATTTTAGACTTGAAACCATCCAATGTCTTCTTATAGAATGTTTGTAATGAAAAAATGTCATTTATGCAGTTTTTTAAAGTTAACGCAAGTAAGCGTTACCACGTTTGCAAGCAGTTATACGTTAACGAACGTTAGTGTAATGCAAGCAACAGCACTACACAATTACAGAAATACATTTCGTTAAGACTTGGCTTTAGATTTTATCAATTTTTTGACAGTGTATTTTAATATATATGTGTTTGGGCTTGTGTTTGTGTGTGTATGTGGTTGCTCAATTATTATTAATGGTGACATAGTGTTTTGGCAAATTGTACATTCGGTTCTGTTTTGCCAACGAAACGCTCTATACCCTATACCTACTACAAAAGCATAGATAGAAACGGTAGTATGTTATAGAAGGCCACTTATAGGCCTATCTTAGACACCACCACCGCCACACCAGGTTTTATCGCCTTGCCACGCCATCACCATCCACCGACCGCCACCATTAAGATAGCTATCCTCTACGATGCGATAAATTTTCAACGCTTGCTTAGAGTAGGGGATGTGGTACGTGGTGGTGAAGGTCTATGGTCACAAAGTGGAGGGTAACGCATGTATTCCGCCCATCAGTCTCATTTGATGCACAAAGAGTTTTGCAAGTTCCGTGTACATACGTTCTAGAATATAAAACTAAAGCCTTTCCTTAAGTGCACAAAGTCGAAAAAGCACTCTGCATAATATAAGATCGTATATAAGTAGTAAGTCGTGTGCAAAAAGGCCTTATTTTGAATGCTCTCTCTCTTTCTCTATTTTTCTCAAACCCTTTCACCCTGCACAGCGTGCAATGTTTGTTTGTGTCTTTTATGTTGTTGAAAGTTTGTTATCTTTTTGCTATGAAATACATAACGCCAAAGTGATGACGTTGGCGGGTTCTTATGGTCTATAAAAACCGGCACCTAAACCTATCTTTTTAGTGTTCTGTACTTCAACTTTTTGTCCCAAGCTTATGTCTCATATAGCATGTATATCTACTAAGTTTGACTATTACACACGTTAACTTTTCAAAAAGGCCTCATGGTTGTTTTCTTTTTTAAGGTGATGGTGAAGATATTGCGGAGGCATATAAACCAACAGTTTATAGCTATTTACATAAATTTCGCTCTTTATACAAAAAAGTTTATTCCTTTTTGTTTTTGTCTTACGCTGCTTTTGGTTGATGGTGTCGAGTGAGAGTCTGATCTAAGCCACCACGCTAATTGGAAACCTCTTATCCTTGGTTTTGCTTCTTGTTTGATGAAGGCAGGCACCCAGGGTTTGAATAAACGTACATTTATATAGGTATAGAGATACACAAATAAGCCGCACATGAAATCTTAACGCTGCCACCACTACTAAGCTGGAGGGATAAATTTCCTGTTTTTGTTGCTGTGTTTAGTAAAACATGCGGAGGGGTGGAGGGGGCTATAGGGTGTTGTAGGGAGCTATAAAAGTCGTGCTTTTTTTGCCTTCCAGTTTTGTTAAATTGGTGTTTTTGGCTTGACAAACAAAGTTCCTTGCAATGTAAAAGCTATAGCATACTGCTTAGGGTAATGATTAATAAAAGAGGTGAGGTGTGTGGGGGGTGGGTAACGACGATGATTATGATGACGTAGTCTTCGAAGAGAGAACGGGGACGCATGGTGTGGCTTAAATGAATGTATCCGATGGGCCTGTTGGAGTTTAGTGCTCGACGACGACGACGACGTTGGGGTTTCCAAATAATTAACTTTACGATGACATTGAACGGATATGAACAAGACAGACATAAGGTGGCAGACAGTCTTTATGGGTGGTGTGTGTAGAGGAGGTCAAATCGCGTTTTGGTTTTTATGAGAGGTTTTTTATGTTTGGCATGATAAACTAACCTATCTATACATATGTAAAGTTAAGTTATTTAGCATGCGACAATTTTGTCTGCAGGGAATAGTTTCTCTTAAGGGCAATTTAAGTTATGACTAAAACTTGTGGTGCTTTGTTTTGAAAGTATAACTTACGTTAGGGGGTCTACATAGTTGAGTCATATAGCTTTGCCGTCATAAAATCAAAATCACAGCTGTCATATCGTCAAAAAATATATATACTTACTGAATCCTGACTAGTGCAAAATTAAGACTATACTTAGTGTGATTACGTTTGCAGCTATTGGACACTTAGGTTATGTGTTTTTTTAAATATCTACATGTGTAGGTATAATCTAAATGACTCATGAGACGACCTTCAAATTATATGAGTTCCTTAACATTTGTCTAGTTTTTAAAAGGTAATAACACAATATCGTTTTATCTACTAATGAAATAAGGTTTATTCAAAAAATGTAGTACGTGAAAAGCCCTGCGTTAAAAAACTTCGCAAAGTTTTTTTGATAGCTTTTTTGACCACGGCAACGTAAAATTTGTCTTCAATATAAATCAAATTTTTCTTTGCGTTTTTAATTTCCATAGGAAGTTATTATATTCGGTCCGATTTGTCAGAATGAAAATGTTGAAAGGTTTTCTGAGAAATGTCTGTGTGTGAGTATACAAGTGAGCGTTAGGAACACCTTTTTTCTTCGGCTATATCTAGAGAACGTGGAAAGATAAAACAAAAAAACGGATTAAAAATTCAAAAAGAACTTTTATAAAACTTGAGAGGATATTTTTTTTACTAAAGCGATTTAAAAAAATGTGAAATATTTTGTTCATCCTAAATTTGATAGATACAAAAAATATTTGTCACCTCAAATATCGTAACGCCTCCAAAATAAGCGTATGAAATGAAGAACAATGTTTTCGTTATCTGGTATTTTTTTGGAAAAATCGAAGTGACAATTAAAACTTGGTAATTCTTGGTAAAATACATTAACACTTTGTATATAAAACAACAAAATCTTTATAAAATACAACAACAAATTGGTAAAAATTGATTTTCGGTTCGAATATCTTGAGAATTAATAAAGGTTATTCAGTTGAAATATTTATATTATTTTAACATCCTCTTATAAAACCCGTTTTTGGTTGTTTTTAATATTTCTACGATGGCAAATTTTAAAGTTATTTTGTGATAGAAAATTGTAAAGAAATGAGATTCGAATAAAGGATATCGTAACCTCGTAAAAAAAGTATTGGTAAAACGTAATTTATCTGCAGGTGAACCCTTTAAAAAATGCTTTTAGCAGAATTTTTCAATTACAATATCTCGGAAGCAGATATTGAAATCAAATTAACTCACTCATATGCAGAATTCGTTGCCTATTTGGATTCAATTTTTTTTATAAAAATCCAATCGCCAATTTTAAAAAAGAATTGTTTTAATAAAAACAGACTTAATTATTTTGCGAACAAAGAAAGATATTGTCCTCCAACTTTTTTATCTTACACAAAGTTTGTTTGAAAAGTATCGGCAGACGTGCACGACTTTAAAGTTATCAGTGTGGGATGTATCTTAGCTTTTTAACTTTGCTTTTGGCAAGTTACCATGTTTGCTTATTAAGACCATTTATTTCCAAAACAATTGGACGGTACTGCTTCAATTTCACGTTCGATATTCGTACGGAGTTCATCAATTCTCGCTGGATTGTTGACATAGGCCATAGACTACGTAACCCCACAGAAAAAAGTCTAACGGCGTCAAATAGCACGACCGAGGTGGCCAAGCGACTAAACCATTTAGTGAGATAACATTTTCTCCAAACTTGGTTTCCAATAAATTGATTGTGACATTTGTTGTGTGGCTTATAGCGCCGCCGTTCTGTTTGAACCACATGCCCTCCAAATTTATATCATCCGATTGGGTACAAAAATATTCGGTTATCATTAAACGGTAGCCATCCCAATTCATAGTAACGTACCGGACTTGATCCGCCCAATGACGCCGCCTGCCACACCACACCAAACCGTAATTTTTTCGGGATGCAAAAATGACTCATGAAGTACGGGTTAAACCACACCAAACCGTAATTTTTTCGGGATGCAATGATGACTCATTGAGTACAAGTGGATTGCTGCCTGACCAATACCGCATCTTTTGTTTATTTAAGAAGACATTCAGCCAGAAATGAGCCTCATCGCTGAGAATGATTTTTCGATGGAAATTTGAATCCGAATCATTTTTAAGTTGTTGCTCAGCCCAATTCACGAACATACGACGCTTCTGGCGGTCAGGCAGCTTCAGTTCTTTCGTCAATTTAATCTTGTGAGGATGTAGATTTTTTCGCAAAAGTCTCCACAACGACAGACATGCCTAAGGCTTGACAACGACGTGTGAGGGACATTTGGGCTTTCTGCAAATGAAGTCTTAGCGGCAGCAATATTCTCGACAATAAGGGCACATCTTTATCTCACTAGCACGGGAACATTTTGTACTGTGCCTGTGGATTCAAATTTTTCCCCTAGACTATCAATTTTAGGGCTCTTTTGGGGATCGTAAGTTAGCGAAACTCCAAATTAGTATCCCCACCCCCTACTCCCTAAACTGAGTCGCAAAGTTGAATTTTTTGGAAACTTTCAAAAACAAACAAAATTTAAAAAAACTAATTTTGGGATAATTTAGGACTTTTTTTGTGTAACCTTCATCGGAATTCAAAATTTAACTAATTAAATTTGAATTTACGCATATTCAGGTATGGATAAATACTTAATGTGCCTAAATGGTGCACAATTGTTTGACGTCAAGCTGGGAACACCACATGTTTGAGAGTTAAGGGGTTTTTAAACCAAGTCGGGATAAGAGTACTAAATTAGCACAAAAAGAGCCCTAAATCTCCCCATCATTACATTTTCGAAATTCGATTGTGGTGTTTCCAGCTTTACGGACCTTATAAAAACTTTGTTATTTCATTGAATTAATATCCGATATATGATTAAATTCCATTTTAACTTCTAAAATTAATGAACAATTTCCATATCTTAATACAATATAATGTTTTTATAATAAACCAAATGAAGAAAAGTGAAACCTAACATACCGAGAAAAAAAAATAACCAAAAATATGCTTAGTTGCAAACAAATATCAGCATAGACTCATTTCATTTCATAAATCGATGATTAAAGACTCTCAATCTCAAGGACTTTCACTTTTTATATGGTACTCGTATATTCCCTACTCTTTCAATACTTAACGCACATATTTTCTGAATTCCATACAATCTCTCGACAAATCTTCATTTCCCTTCAATATACTCCCTCCCGCCCAGAAATAAATAGTTTTCTTTCAAAGAATTGAAGAAAAAAAATCTGTGCAGAAAATTTGTGCTGCACAGAAGTTCTTTCATACGGTAATAAAAGATCCAAATCATAAGTAGAAATCCTAAAGAAAAAGACTAGAAGTGTTCAATGCTTTCCATCAGGACAACAACGACGACGACGGCTATGAACATGGAGGACGGGATGAGGATGAAGATGATGATGACGATGCTGCTGATGAAAAAGCAAAGCGAAAAAAAACCTTCCAAGGAAAAAGTATATGTATTTTGCTGAACAAGCAATAATTTCATTCCAAGAGTTAATTGGATGAAGTTCTAGAGAGGATACATGAACCGTGACATGGAATCGCTTAGATCCTTTAGCAGTAGGACAAAAAAAGTAGGTACTGGAAAAAGAAAATTACGATAGCAAACGTTTTCTTGGATCTCACACACACACAAGCGTTTGCTGCTCAAGAGTACTCGCTTCTCCTCATTTACTCGTATTAGTAAATAATTCATGCGTCAATTTCACTAACGAGACATATCCGAGACATTCACCTCCACTTACTACGCCTACGACCAAGCCTACGCCAAAGCCTGCGATGGTGAGCGCGCGGTATTCGAAGGTATACATCATGATGTGTATTTACGCCCCGGCTCGGCTGTGTGTCGCCTCAAACCCACTTAATTTGAATTACGACAGCAAAGCCGCGCGTTAACTATCATTCCGCTGTGCTGCTGTGTTCTGTGCTGGATGGATGTTACTGCTGCAGCAGCAATTCGGTTTCCGATTTGATGAAGGTCCTTCCACCAGTTCCATCCAACAGAAAATCCAAATCCGGTGGAATGATTGTGATGCATGCCACCAAAATGCGCTGACTCATTAATGCGAATCAATCAAAAGTCGTTTTGAAGTTGTTCCGCACCAGCATTATACTTATACTTCATCCTGCTGTGTTGTCAGAGCAAGCTAAAAGTGAATGGCAGTGCCTAGTGTTTTTGGCGAAGGATTTATTGAACTTTCACATAATAGACGCCGAATGAGGTTTTCGAGGTTGTTGTGGGTAGAGAGTAACAGGGTGGGGAGGGGAGGTCTGAGGTTGAGGCTGAAGCTAAAGCTGAGATAAAGTATAAGAGTTGGCAGTAGGGGGCTTTATTTGGGGCTAAATGGGGCTGTGGCAGGAGGCGCTTTGAAACTTTGTTTGATGGGATAACAAGGACGTGCAGACTCGACAATAATTCCTTTTCAAATCGTTATTAGTCGATGTTTTACTGGCAGCTCTATACCTATAAACCTCCTCTACTATATATAAAGTGCGCTCCACTGATGTCGAACTATATAGTACCTCGTACTCGTACTGTGTGATGTGATGGGCTTATGTGGTATAAAGAGGGAAAATTTGGCTTTTTTGTTCAAGTACCTCTATACGTAGAGCCCAAGTTATAGGTATACCCATACATAGTCGTAGGATATATTGTGAAGGGCAAATTATGTGCAAGGTTTTGGGCATCGTAGTCGGCTTATAGGGTGAGTTATAAACTGACAAATTTCATTCAGTGACGAATGTCCGCTTTCATTAAGTAAACGTCAAATTGATCGAGTGATATACGCACAATGCACATCCTGCATAAGCACACGTAAGCATTTCAGACAGGACATGCGAAAAGGAAATGGGGTTTGACGGTTAGTTAATTTTTGTAAGTCAACTCAAAAACCTTGGAAATGATTAAACTCTGAAGCTTGTTCAAATTTTTATAT
This sequence comes from Eupeodes corollae, assembly GCF_945859685.1. Classification (NCBI taxonomy): domain Eukaryota; kingdom Metazoa; phylum Arthropoda; class Insecta; order Diptera; family Syrphidae; genus Eupeodes; species Eupeodes corollae. The sequence goes on along the minus strand of NC_079149.1, from coordinate 93,229,738 downwards.
TTACCTTAAAAAAATTGATGGTCTGGTGTAAAAGATATCTTAAGATACCTCAGCTTAACAATTCCAACCAAAATTCAATTTATATAGTGTCTCCAGAAAAAAAATCTTTTAGTATATATACCTTCCTTAACGTTATCTCTTCTAAATGATTAAATATAAGCCCCAAAAGCCCACAGGCGTCTTGCTATTCTTCGACTAGTGGGAATGGCAAAAGTTGCCAATATTTCTTTTCAGGATGTGCCTTCCAACTTATATTCCTTTAGCAATCAACACACAAAAAAGAAACAAAAAAACGAATATCCACATAAGCACACCTAAAGTCACATTTAATCTCTTCCAAATAGTCCTCACTTATTCTGAGTTAAGCTTAAAAAATATCTTCTGTCCAAATCGAACATAAATCGCAATTAAGACCAAAAAAACACAACAAAACAAAAAGTACTTCTTATTTTTAAAGGTTGCTACCTATCTTTTATGTACATGGAAGAGATTTAGATCATAAATAAGTGTCAATCTTATACGAGACAAAAGTTAGGATGAAACTTTATGTCGAATATGTTTATACAGATATAATTTTCTATACTCGTATAAATGGTGTTTCTATAGGTCTCATCCCTTATATGAGTACTCTACCGTTATCTAACACTTGTTTTAATTTGAAAATAAATTGGCACAATTAAAGCTGTGATGATGTCACCCTCATCATACCTATTTTAGGTATAGAATTGGGCGCCTGACCAAGCATATGGATAGGATAAGGGAAGGTGGTCCTTATTCTGTACCAAATACCATGTCTTTTTGTTTTTGGGTTCATGAATGGCTTATGCTACTGAAGCGTACGAATAATCTCTCTGTATCTGCTTGTACTGTTCTGAATGAACCCAGTAAAAGTTATGTGAGTTCAAAGCCGGACTATACATTTCCTAGAGCCTAAGTTAAGTGAATCTCATTAATATGGGAAATGTCTTTTAAGACCTTAAGGGTCTAGTGTGTGATTATATTTGAAATTGAATTTAGTTTGTTTGGGAATGAAATACATATGTATATCAATGTTTAAAGCTTGAGGCATTACAGTTTTGGATGGATCAAGGCTTCAACCAACATTCGTTTCCAGCCAGATCAATCTCTGCCTAGCTAGTTTCCAGCGTCGGTCGTTAACCTGAGTCACTTGAGTCTCAGTCTTCATCTATTGTGACAATATAGTGATTGGGTTTTAAAGATTTTGTAGGCGGGAGCGTTGATGTCTGTCTAGCCATCTCAGTCGTTGGACTTTTATTCTTTTAAACATATCATTGTACTAATGCAGTGCTTAGAGTTTATCAGTGTACTTTCTCCTACATCTGTTAATTTATGCAGATGGGACCGTAAATCACACTAAGAGGCTTGATTTCAGAGATCGAATGATTTTCTGAATTTAAGCGGTTTTAAAGGTAGACGAAGTCGTCAACCAACTCAAAGTTACAGCTATCCATTGTGACATTTTGTCCTTTCTTGATAACGGCATATACAAAGCCTTGCCCTCATTGAACACTAAACCCATTTTTTTCGGTTACGTCACAATGCTTAAAAACGTGCCACTAACATCACGCTTTCATCTTCTAATTGTGTCAATATCATCGGCGTATCCGAATAATTGGACAGGCCAACGATTTTGAAGAAATCGCATGACATTGTATCGCCTTGTCTAAAACATTTTTGACATCATAAGCATCGGTGGGGTCTTTTCCGACCATAATGAAACAGCATGTATTTTCTATCGTTATTCTGCGTAAACGGACACGTTTGACAAGGATGCCAAAACTATATATTACTCTGTAAGGGTATTTGCTTTAGATACTTTGATACACGGCCTTAAGATCGATGAAAAGATGGTGGGTATCAATTTGAAGTTTTTCTAAAATATATCATAACGTGAATGTTTGGTCAATGATAGGCTTTCTGCGACTGAACCAAAACTGATATCGGGCCATCAAGTTGTTGACGAACGGCTTGAGACGATCACATAGAAAGGATTTCTTAAGATATTATCAAGATTTAGAATGCCTCTGTAATTGGAGCAGTTCAGAGCGTCTCTTTTCTCGAAGAAAAGGCAAATTATGATAAAATTCAACTCATGGAGCTTGATTTTTTCTGAGTTTGTATGTCCAAAGTCATTGTCTGCTGTTTTGAATAATTTGGCAATGGAACCGTCAGCTTCAACAACAAGAAGGTGCAATCTTCAAAACTTAACAAGTTAGCTATAGGTTTAAAATTTCTGGTCGCGAGAAACTCTATACTTTATAAAAATATTGGATCTTCTGTTTTTGGACAACAAAGCAGCACGAAATCATAAGATTTAACATTTTTTTCAACTTAAGAAGTTGCAATCCTCAAAACTTAACAAGTAAGCTATAGGTTTAAAATTTCTGCTTGCGAGAAACTTTATACTTTATAAAAATTTTGGAACCTCTGTTCTTGGACAACAAAGCTGCATCAAATCATAAGATTTAACATTTTATCAACCCAATCCGGTCCTGAAGCTTCCTACTTGTGTTTGACTGTTTGTTCGCGCCCGGACGATAAATGCTTTAAACAAAGTTTAATGAGCCATAAAGACAAAACCATCATCCAAACACTAGACTAAAGAGATATAGGTATCTCAAAACAGGCACGTTCGTCAGAGGCTAGGGCTAGGGATAACCTATCTTCAGCCTCTTTGGCCTTGTTCTGTTCACTTGCCTCATACATATTTCACAAATCCGAGGCACACTCTTGGGGAAAATTGTTCCATGCTATTGAACTATAAACAAAAAATTTAAACAAACAGAACCAAGTGCATTTTAAGAGCTTTAACATAACGATATAACTCAAAAACAGAAAACAGAAGCAACAAATAAAGGAAACAAAACTTTTTATCTGATATTTTTATGTTTTGTTGTTGTTTTTCTTTATTTCACAAATAAATACTTTGTGAAAATATGAAATATTAAAATGGAACATTGCGATGCGCGGGGAAAGTTGGACCAAAAAACTATATACTGATGATGGCTTGTTGACGAAATGCTTTCGAAATATTTATTATTACTCAAGCACAATCCACTTACTCAATTCAATTTTTGATCGTTATATGAAGATATATATGTATGTTTCCATCAGTAGCTCTTACTCATATTTCGTATAAATGGATAAAATGTTATGAAATTGACGTGAATTATTATTATTTCGTTGAAAAGCTGTCAATAAAAAATGAAAAGTATACGACTCGAGGAACACAAAAATATTACAATATTATCATCGGTGCGATGTGAACGTCGCGTCGTCATCGTTAGCGTTGCGAACAGAGATAAATCTTTTATAGTTGAAAAGTTTGCAATCATTTAAGTATCATCACGAAAAGTAATATTAAATATAAAACAAGAAATAAATCGCTTATCAAAATTTACGTTCGAAAGGCATATTATTTATGTAGGTATGTATTTTGTATGGAATAATTTTTGTGTAATTATTATGGAAATATAATATTTTAAGTTCTTTGTTTGTTTGGCGGCTTTATATAAATTAAAAAGAACGTATTAATTTAACGTTAAGGATTTTTGTAACATGAATAAATACCATAACATCGCAAAACCATGACCAATGTACAAACAAATAATGTACCGATAGCAATTTAAAATAAAAGTCTCTGTCAGAAACTTTATATATCATATTAATTTTAAGAAACCAATACAAAACGTAATACATTAAATTGTTTGTATTCTTAAGCTTTTTATGAATATCGTAAAAAATTGGTTTGTATTGGAAAACCCCGTTTTTGTTTACAATCATAACCAAATTAAGAAATGTATATATTTAAAAAAAAAAACACGTATACGCCCTAGAAACTCATTTTGTTTTTTGAGTTGTTTAAATTTAAATTAATTTGTTTTATTTAAAGCTATCAAAATTTTGACCATTGAGTGGTTATAGTCACATCGATTGCATAACGATGATGATGATGCAAGTAATTCATCGAATTCTGCAATTCGCATAACAAAAAATAAAAATATTTTATAAGGGGTATATTTTTAGACGTTTTATTTCAATCTGACAAAATGTACAAAGGATTCTGTGTTGTTGACAGCTGTCACTTAAACTCTGCTCAATTTAGTTTGCCATTTATAGTTATAATGACCAACGTTTATTTTTAAATACAAAATTTTTACCACGGTTATTTTTAAAATAGTATTTTGGTCATACCCATTTTAAGTACTTTTATTTCAACTGGACATTGGTATTTGATTCAGAATCGACCAGATTTTTCAATAACACAACCAACATTTAAGTATATCAACATTTTTAAGAACATGGTTTTAAATTAATTCTTTAATTTTATGATGGAACATACTCTACACAAAATTTATGATTCCACGTTGATTATTTTTTATTGGATACATTTTTCATGTACCTATGTATTGTGAAACAAATTTGTTTTTTAGCTAAAGGAATTTATTTGCTTAATTATTGTGTGAGAGAATAACTTTCAATACACTTACTAAAAAAGAAGCTGGAATGCGACAAAAACTGATAACTTCCCATCCCGTCTGTCGATTAGTCTTCCTTAAAAGTTTGTCTATATGTACTTGTATCAATTTTTACCAAATTTGAGTAAAATTTTTGTAGATTTTATTTTTTATGAAAAAACGGACTGTTGGATTTTTATATAAAAATTACTGAATATCGAAAACAATGTTCTTTTTTAATTTTAATTTTTGAAAAGCTATTTGCGTCGAAAGTAAATTTTTACTAAGTTTTAGTATTATTTTTTTAAAGGCTTTTATTTTTGTAAAAAAAAAATTGTCAATTCGTTTTTTTTACATTTAATAGAATGTTGAAAACAATACTTCTTATAAGATAAAATTAGTTTAAAGCCAATATTTCAAATTTTTGAAAAGATATTTAAGTCGAAAATCAATTTTTACCAACTTTTGTTTAGGTTTTTAATTTTTTGTACAAAAACTGTCAATTCGATTTTTTTCAAAATTTGACTGAATGTTAACAACAGTAATTTTTGAAAGGTAAAGTAGTTTAAAGCCAATATCTACAATTTTGGTAAAGATATATGAGTCGAAAATCAATTTTTACCAAATTCTGTTAAATTTTGTTTAGGTTTTTAATTTTTTGTACAAAAACTATCAAATCGATTTTTTTCAAAATTTTACACAATATTGGCAACAATATTTTTTGATAGATAAAAGTAAATTAAAGCCAATATCTTAAAGTTTTGAAAATATATTTGAGTTGAAAATCAATTTTTACCAACTTTTATGAATTTTTGTTTAGTTTTTTTTTTTTTTTTGTAAAAAAAACTGTCAATTCGATTTTGTTTGTAAAAAAAACTGTCAATTCGATTTTTTTCAATATTTTTCAGAATGTTGAAAACAATATTTCTTATAAGATAAAATAAGTTTGAAGCCTAAATTTCAAGTTTTTGAGAAGATATTTGAATCGATATTCAATTTTTACCAACTTTGAGTAATGTTTTTTTTAGATTTTTATTTTTTATAAAAAAACTGTCAGTTCGATTTTTCTCAAAATCTTATCAGATGTCAAAAACATTATTCTTTGTTGCTCAAAATTGTTTTGGAGATGGTATCATATTTTAGTCGTAAAATTTTGGAGACGAAACATTTTTTTTTTCAGTTTTTTTGATTTATAAAAAAAAAATCGTTAATTGTTTTTTTTTTTTCAAAAAATATACTAATAATAATATAATAATACTTAATTCAAGTCTCTAGCGGTTTTGGTTCGTAAGTTATTTAGGGTTACCTAAAATTTTTTTTCAAACTGATATGGTAAAAAAACCACCCGAGCAATTTTGTGAGAGCCTTTTCTTCATCTTTCTGCCTTATTATCTGTATAACAAAATTTATTTGAAATCGATATCTCTTCTGGTTCTTGAGCTATGGACGACGAAAAAAACGTCGCGAACGTATGTACACACGCACGCACAGACATCTTTCTAAAAATCTTTTATTTCGACTCTAGGGACTTTGAAACGTTGAGAAATGTCAAAATTTTCAATTTGACAAATTGGACCAATTGCAATAACTTCTATGGGAAGTTAATAATTTAAAAGTAATTATATCAAATTGAATATGACGCAGAAGGCACTAGGTGAAGGAAAAAGAAAACATTCGGTGAGGAACAAGTATCGGTTCCGTTCAAAAATTCATCACAAATCTGGAAATCAGCCTAGGAACTAAATGGTAAAAACCAAATAATTGACACTTAGCTCAGAATAAACACACTGGGTGATCTTTTAAGCAAGTTACTCAATCAGACCATTTCTGCAGCAATATGGCATTATAAAGATCTTGGATTTGCTTGCTAGATCCTCGAAGAATTCATCACTAGGTAGTAAATTGAACCAGCTTTAAGGATGGCGAAGTAGCTGGTGCTACTGTAATTCACCTGTGATTCTATAAATATGCGATGGAGCACTTTAAAGATAACGTTTTTAGTAAAGGATTGGAAGGTAAGCTTTTTCCAATTGAGTTTTGTGACGCAGTAATTTTCCAAATTCACAAAAGGGATCTTTATTGAATTCAGTAAACTATCGGAAAATATCGCTTTCAAACGCCTCGTATGAGATTTTCATGACTGTCTTTAACAAGCGTCTTTCAGAGTGGATTATTTAAAATACCTTACTAACAAAGTTTCAAGCAGTCTTTCGAAATATGGCTGTTGAACCACAGGGTTTGTCAACAGAGACGCTACAGAAGTATAGCAACAAGGACAGCAAACGACGCCATATTTCTTGCCGCTCTTTTGACATTGCTCTTCAGAAAAGTTTGACATTTCATGATGAAAATATTATGGGCTATAAAAAAGTCAAAATTATTAAAACTTACTAACGAAATTCGGAGTTAGTGGCCTCAACTTTTGGAGCGCTACGTTCAACAACAACTTGAAAATGGTACGGATTTTCATCAAAAAATCATATTTAGCGTTTAGGGTAATTTTTGGCTGAGTGGCTTCATCAATAAACAAAATATGCGGTACTGGTCAGGCAGCAATTCACACGTACTTCAGGAGTCATCATTGCATCCAGACAAAATTACGGTTTGGTGTGGTTTATGGGCCGGCGGTGTCATTGGGCCGTACTTCTTCTATTATGATAAAGACTGGCACGTTACTGTGAATGGGGATCGATACCTTTCAATGATAACCGAATATTTGTGCACCCAATTGGATGATATAAACTTCGAGGACATGTGGATCCAACATGAATGCGGCCGGCGCTACAAGCCCACACAGCGAATGTCACAATAAAATTATTGGAAACCAAGTTTGGAGAACGTGTTATCTCACTAAATGGTAAAGTCGCTTCGCGATTTGAAGCCGTTAGACTCTTTCCTATGTGTGGGGTTACGTCAAGTCTATTGTCTATTCCAACAAATCAGCGACGATTGATGAACTTCGTAGGAATATCGAACGTGAAATTGCAGCAGTATCGACCGATTTATGCTTTAAAACCATCGAAAAATTGGGTTCAGGATTTCTGCAAGCGTTTCCGTATTGGCCATGCAAAAGAAATCGAGCGTACTTTCACAGAAGTAAAGAATTTTATTGATATCCAAACCGGTTTTTGTTTTATTAAAAAAAGAAATGTGCTTTTATTGAAAAACCCGATATATACAACATTGTTGTCTTGAAAAGTATAGCAGAAAGCTTCTAGTCGCAATAAAAATCACTTGGGAGAGTTACTAGATGTAATAATATCAAAGTATCGACCAGCAGAAAATATAAGATCTTGGAGTCACTGTCTAGGATAATACTTCTATGCGGTGCCCGACCTTGGGAATGTATGAAAATCAACTAGGTTGAAAAACTCCTTATTTGTTATGTGAAAATTATTATTGAGCTATCATCAAGCAAACCGAACTACGTCAATAGACGTAACTTTTGGGTAGTTAAGGACTTATTGTAACTAGACTCAAATATCAATGCAGAAGACAACACCAGGGCTGAAATTAAAAGAAGAATTACTCTTGCTTTAAACAGGAACCTGGCTCAGTTTATAAAAACTATAAAGCTTCAAGTGGACTATTTGCTTAAAGTTCTGATAATGTAAGAATTTTGGTGTTCAATACTGTAGTAGTTGGAAAGCAGAGAGAGATTGAGATTGGCAGATTGATGTTTTATGATCTTTAATTTAAATGGTGATTAAGTAGCAACTAAAGTGAATGAAATTAATTCTACCTTTGATGAACAATGTAGATCTGAGTATCAAGTGGATAAACAGCTGGGTCCATGCTTAGGTCAATTTATAGCAGACTTTCTCATAATCTTCTTCGAAATATTTACTTCTGCGATTCAAAGAGGATTCAACTGATTTCTATAATGGTTCATCTTAGAAGTGAAATGAACAATTTAAATTTTAGTGAACATAGACTGGATCACGCTTAAATTTGGTTTTAACTTAAGAGAACGGAAATATGTAATTCACTCTACTGGAAAGTAGCCAGTATGAACCAAAACTAGAAAATGTGTAATTAGAAGCTGCAGATTGCAAGATCGTCCTTAGAATAGGCAAGGAATTATCAAGGAAGATCATTGTTTTTAAGGTAAAGGTTTCAAAGGTAAACTTTTAAGGTAAACTTTCTCGTCCTTGAAATAATAGTGCAGATCTTTTAAAAAAAATTTCAATTACTTACTTACAGAGAAGAAAGAAAGGATCTACAACAAAACGTCAGAATCGACAGACAGAGAAACTTTAAGGCAGTGAAGGACTTTGGCTACCTAGGTTCCGCTTTAAACACAGAAAAAAACACCAGCGCTGAGATAAAACGAACAATTACTCTCGCTTACCGCTGTTTCTGTGGGCTAAGAAAGTAATTATATAAGACCCTCATGTTCAAGTCCTGTTATTTGGTTCAGTAGCTTGGACTATGACAAAAGCTGATGAAAGCACTTGAACCGTTTCGAGACAAAAGTTCTTCGTGTGATCTAAGATCCCGTATGCATACAAAGCTAGTGAAGGAAGATGGAACGATAAGCTGTAGGGACTGTCCATTGACGTAGACTGAGCCAAAAGTATAAAAGTCCAACGACTAAGATGGCTGGGTCACGTAGAGCGCATGGAAACAAATGCTCCAACCTGGAATGTCTTGGAATCATCACCCACAGGACACTGCAGTACGAAAAGGTACACACAAGTGACATTATCTAGCTTGGAGTGCTCAACTGGAGACATATAGCTAAAGACCGAGCTTATTTCAAAATCCCGAAATAATGTAATTGATTGTTTATTGGTTAATCAAACTATTTAGAGGCGACTAGTTTCTATCAGATTACAAAATTTTTTCTAAGCACCTTTCCTCTTTATATCTAGAAATCATAATATTTTCTTCGAATATCTTTAAATTTAAATACTCAACTAATTTAAAACCATTGGTTCTTCAACCACAATTGATATAATGTCTTAAAAAGAAAAGACTAATTCCATACAAAATGTATCTTTCTTTATTTTGTTTCATCTGCTATTTTTGTATGTGTGTCTATTTATTTATGTTTAAAAATTTAAAGACATCTTTTTCTGTTCACACTAACTGTTTACCATATTCAAGGATCATTAAAGGGAGTCTTCAAAACATCAAACAAACAAAATAAGCAAGACTCTAGAAAAACCCCAGAGTTAAACCTCAATTTGTTATCTGGTTGGGTATTTATGTTCCTATTTGCTCATCATGTGTGTGCGAGTGTCTACATTTGCAAAATGAACATGTTGTAGGTACATATACTTTCACCCACCCGCACCCTCACCCGGACCAGCACTACCCCAATTCTTGGTCTCGAGACGATTTAAGGACAACAAGGATAAATAAGCCGAGGAATATGAAAACAAAATTTAAATAAACATAAATAACACAGGAAACGCTTAAGGATAAAACATTTACCCACACATACAAAAAGAAAGAGCGTGGATATACATATGTATATTTAAATATTATGTTTGGCTGTATATAATATGAGAACATTAAGTAACAAAAGGGAAGAAAAATAAAACTTACTGTTCCTTCAGACAATTATTATGGTCCTGTTTGTGATAGGGATGATGGATGCTATGTCCCGAGTGGCATATTTTGTTGCAGTTACTATCCAGGCCGTTGTAGTGGCCATTGCTGCGCTGAACGGCCGCCACTGCCAGCGCTGGTGTTTGCGGGTGCTGATGGTGACTCTGATACTGCGGGGATTGCTGGCTGTTGGAGGACGGACTGCTTTTCCCTGAACCAGGTGAAATCTTGCCTGCCAATGTCTCTAGCGAGCTTAACATTATGCGTTACGTTGTGTTACGTGCAGTTGATGTTGCTATCACGTTTATTAGCATGCATTAATTAATTTGTTTTTTTTTTTTTTTCTTTTTTGTTTCTGTTTTTTATTTGTTTCTGTTTTTAATTATTTACTTTTTATTTTCTACGCAACAATTGATTCGAGTTGGAATTATTGTGCTCGCGTCGCGTCGTCTGCGTGCGTTTTTATGGCTGGTTGGTTTAACTTCATCAAACTTCATCTATGCCCATCAGCCAATTCACATGAAAGTTGATCCATGTGCGAAAAGGGTTATATTATGATGGGTATTTAATATTTTTTCCTCACAGGATAATAGGATTATAATTTATCAATATTTTCGTTGTGATGATGAGTTAATCCACGGTGGTATAATTTGCACTTTATGTGTTAATTTTCTTTTTTGGTTTTTGTTCTGTTAGTGTAGGCGATGACCTAAATAGGATGAAAATAACATTAATTGTTAATTACGTTAAATAATAAAATTAAGTTAAAATAACAACGTCAATAATAAGGATTTATTAATATGTAGATGGATGGATATAGAATTGTCTAGTTATATAGGTTTGTGTGTATGAAATTAGGTTGGTTGACACGACATACATACAGAAATCAAAGCATTAATCATTTGGAGGTTAAGTTGGCTTAAGGTTTGTGTGTGATTTAAAACGTCGAACATGCGTTCATACATTCATTTAAAATTTATTATAGGTATCATTTTTATGTGGCCACAACCAATAAACTAATAAAATTAATTATGTAATTTCTGATACTGTCTTTAAGGATTAAACTGGTTATTTGTCAAGAATTCTCATAATAAAAAAGAACGCCGCCGAAATAAATCCCACAACTTTTATTATAACAAACCTCACGGTTTTTTTGAAAAGATATTCTTTGTTCGTTTTTAAAAATAGCTTATTTCAATACTCTACAGTTTAACACTTCCTTAAAAAAAATATTGGCATTTTAGAATAATTTAAAATAAAGTAATGACTTTTTAAATTATGGAAAAACATCAACATAATTTAATTGTTTTAACAAAAAACTAAAAAAAAAACTTTTTAGTTCAAATAATAAGAACTCCATGTGTTTTTTCAAGAGTTGGATAACTTTAATACTATTAAAGACAAAAATGTTGTTTGAATCCATTTTTCTTAAAGCTTTCGAGTATTCGTACTTACTTTTCTTGTACTACTGAAACATCAGCTCTCTCCCTATTAAATTTCCATAGGAAGATAATCGGTCCGATTAGTCGAATTCAAAATTTTGACGTTTTTCAAAGTTTCAAGTTGCCTAGATTAAATCTTAGCTTTTTAGAGAGATGTCTTTGTGTGGGGGTGTACGTTCGTCGGTCATATCTCAAGAATCGATAAAGATTGCGACTACTTTACATATATTTTTTCTTATAGAAGATCACTTCAAAAGATGCACAAAGACTTTTAAAAAAATTGAGTCGGTTGTTTTTTACTGCAGAAATTAAAAACAAATCAAAAACCTCTAGCGACTTCAACTTAATTGTATATTATTCACACTGACAAAATAAATTGATATAGATTCCAGAAGAAGAAAAATACAATTTTTATGGCCAAAAACCGAAAATTGAATTTTCTGAAAACCTAAACAATGTTTTTTTAGTGTTTTCTAAAATTTGTATTTTTCAACAAGGCAACCGTTATTTATTTTGTAAGCTTTCTCAAGCACAAGCTATTTTATTGTGTTAATAACATTTGATGATAAAAAAAATGTTATAATTTTTGTTTTCTATTTTATGTTATGTTAATAATTGGTCATCATTTTCTTTTCTTTGAAATGTAATTGTTGATTAGAACATAACATTATATACCAATAATATATGTAAACTCAAAAAAAATTGAAATAATAAAAATTAATTAAAAAGAAACGCTCTAACGATTTTCAAACAATTTTCAGTTTTTTAACTTCTCATAGGAAGTTATTTTAATGGGTCCGATTTGTCAAATTGAAAATTTGACTTTTTTCGACGTTTCAAGGTCCCTATAGTCGAAATAAAAGGTTTTTAGAAAGATGTCTGTGCGTGCGTTAGTACATACGTTCGTACGTCTGAAAGAAAAATTATTAATTGAATATTTAGAATGAAACAACAACAACTTGTGTGTGCTACCACCAAGTTCATAGGCTTCATGGGGGCCACTAAAGGAGTCTGATGATCGGGTTGGCCCCCATGAAATAGCTATAACTCCAGCCTATGAACTTGGTGGTAGCACACACAAGTTGTTGTTGTTTCATTCTAAATATTCAATTGTAAATTCAGCAAGCAGCTGCCTTAAAACTGTGCGTATAAAATTTCATACAAAAAACCTTCTTAGAAAAATTAATAATTCCAAAATTTTACGACTAAAATATGATTTCACCTCCAAAACAATTTTGTGCAACGAAAAACAATGTTTTCGTCATCTGAAGAAGTTTTGAGAAAAGTCGAATTGACATTTTTTTACAAAAATAAAAACCTAAGAAAAAAACTTATAAAAAATGTAAAGAATTGATTTTCGACTCAAATATCTTTTCAAAACTTTGAGGTATTGGCTTTTATTTTCTTTTATCTTTCAAAAAATATTGTTGTCAGCATTCAGTAAAATTTTGAAAAAAATCGAATTGACAGTTTTTTTACAAAAAATTAAGAACCGGACAAAAATTAATAAAAGTTGGTAAAAAATTATTTTCGACTCAAATATATTTTTAAAAATTTCAGATAAAAGATTCTTACTTATTTCTACTTAAAAGAATTATTGTTTTCTATATTAGAACAAATTTTGAGAAAAATCGAATTGACAGTTTTTTTTAACAAAAAAAAAACACCTAAAAAAATGTATACAAATTGGTAAAAATTGACCTTCGAATCAAATTTCTTTTCAAAAATTGTAGATATTGGCTTTAAACTACTTTTATCTTTCAAAAACTATTGTTGTTAACATTCCGTAAAATTTAAAAAAAAATCGAATTGACAGTCTTTTTACAAAAAAACAGTACTAAAACTTGGTAAAAATTTACTTTCGACTCAAACAGCTTTTCAAAAATTAAAAACATTGGCTGCAAACTTATTTTATTTCACAGAAAATTTTGTTTTCGATATTCATTAATTTTTATATAAAAATCCAATAGTCCGTTTTTTCATAAAAAATAGTACGCAAATTTGGTAAAAGTTGATACGAGTACATATAGACACACTTCTAAGCAAGACAAATCGACAAACGCGATGTGAAGTTATCAGTGTGGGTCGCATCCCAGCCTTTTTTGTACTAAGCAATACTTGCAGGTACTTTTTTAAATCTTTACTTTCAGGAAATATTTTTAAACAGACTCTTTGGATACATAAACATAAACAAGCTTTCGTATGTTTTTTTTTTTTAATTTCCAAAAATGCTAATAAAATTGATAAAAATTGTGTATCGTCTAAAATAACTCGGAAACGAAAACAGATATTGAAATTTTACTTTTTTACAAAACACGATAACCTATAAAAACCACAAAAGTTGGATGAAAAATAGGTTTCAACACATGTCTGGTGAGAACAAAGCTAGAGCATGACTCCAAACTTTTTTTATCTTACATACAGTTTTGTAAAACTTTTATAGGAATATCGACAAACGGGAACAAATGAGAAGTTATTGGTGTTTGTAGGATTGAAAACCCCTTTTTCGAAAGATGATAATGATGAAGCACTTGAACTCGTTAATGGCTTGTGAAAATTGGCTTCGTTGTTGAGGAGTGTTTGTTGCTTATTGACAAAGCTATTTAAACAGGAATGAGCTTGAACTATAAAAACAAAGTTTTTCGGACGAAGTGCTCTATGAACTTTACGAACAGATTTATTTTTTCCAAAGAAAATTCCAAAAATTTGAAAGCATTGTTTTAGCGTTAAGCCAAACCTTATAGAATATAGATTTCAGCACTCATTCTTAATTGCTTAACCACAGAAAAAAATATTTTAAATTCCCATGACGCTAAAAAAAGCCCTCTCTATATAAGCATTATTATATTTCGTTAGCAAATCTTCAATTTCTTGTTCTCACACTTAACAAATTTTAACAAATAATGTGTAAAAATAAAGAGAATTTTCCGTAAGTTTATTGTATTTTTTTAATATCAATTTATAATTTTCTCAAAAATTAACTTTTTATAAAAAAAGTAGAGTCGAAATAAAAGATTTTTGAAGAGATGAGTTGGTGGTTTTTTACCATAGTAATTAAAAAAAATATCTGACAAAAAATAATAAATACAAAAAAATGAAAAAAAGGTGGTAAAAAATAATTTTCGGCTCAAAAATCTTTTCAAAAATTTGAGATTATGGCTTCACACTTATTTTGTTTTATTAAAAATACTGTTTCCAACATTAATTTGAGAAAAATCTAATTGACAGTGTTCTTACAATAAAATAAAAACCTAAAATAAACATTACTAAAAGTTAGCAAAAGTTGATTTTTGACTCAAAACTCTTTTCAAAAATTAAAAACATTGGCTTCCAAGTTATTTGTATTTCACAGAAAATTTGGTTTTCAAAATTCTGTGATTTGTTTATAAAAATCCAACAATCAGTGTTTTCCATAAAAAATTTAAATCTTCAAAAAATAGTACGCAAATATTACTGAAATTGGTAAAAATTGGTTCTCGTCTACAAAAATAGATTTTGAAATCACACTATTTTATCAAATGTAAAATATTGTTATTAGTTTTTAAATCTTTTAGAATAATTCAACTGACAACTTTTTTTAACAAAACACATCCGAACTCCAGCTTCTTTTTTTACATTTTAAGCTATCTTAAAGTGAGCTTAGCTAGGGGATGAATCTTGCACCGGTGTCATTGCAGCACATTTCAAAGCACCCTCCCAAGAAAAATGTATTAGAATATTTATGGTTTTTTTTTTATCCCAGTTGAAAATTTGCTTACAAAAATACAAAACTACAAATAATATAACCAAAAATTGAAAAACAAAACTATTTTGACTCTAATATCTTTACTATTTTTTATTTATTTTTTATTTATTATGTGTTAATTTATTTATTAATTCTTGATTTTGTTTATATTGAATTTTTTATTTATTTATTTCCCATATTATTTATCTATTTATTTATTTTGCTCATACATTATGTTTCAACATTTTAATTATTTATTATTATTCTCTAAATGTTTTATGTAAATTAAATTTACATTTTTCTGGTTTTGCTTATTGTAATACTTTTTTTGTAATATTTTTAATGAAGGTTTTTTTCGTATTTTCCTTCGATTTTCTTCTTAACTATTTATTATATTTCTTTTTCTCCCAAGATTATGTTTCAGTTGTAAGATATATAATTATCAAATCTCGGAATTGTAAAATGAGCGGTCATAGACTTTTTTGAAAATATTGTTTCCATTATAAAGAAACTAAATAATTTACTTGGTCCTAAATTACTTTTTATAAACAACGCAATTTTAATATATTTTTTGGCTGTTCTTCGAAAAATCGGTATCATTGTTTTCGCCTTTTCATATGGCATGGCTTATGTCATTAAACAAATCAATTCTCTAAGAACCCATAATTTGTCAAATTTTTGTTTAATCTTTGCATTTTAATCAATTCTTTTTCATTAAATCCAAAAGCCGCAATTAATCAATCACTATAATATCAACAAAAACTACCAAAATTTAACTTTTCTCTAATTAATATACCTACTTTCGTGCTAGGGCCGTACAAAAATGTCAACAAACAAAAATAAATACAAACTTTAATTAATTATTCCTCATTTCAACAAAATATCGAACACAAATAATACAATCCCCAAAAAAAATCAAATCTCACAAACACGAATTTCCCAAAATAGCATCAAACCGAAAAAATAATAATTAACAACAAAAATGTCACAGTAACAGTGACAGCAATAATAATAATTATTATATACTACCTCATGATTAGCACAAATGAATAATAATATAATAATAAATTTATTTAAGAAGGAAAAATTAAAAGACAATAAACAAATCGGTTGTTCTTGCTCGGTATGAAAATTGTGAATAAATCAAAAACTCAAGTTCTGTCATCATCGACAAATAATATTTATACCTATAAATAAAACATAACTTTATTCTATTCCCTCGAGAAGTGGAGCCAGGACGAGAATGAGGACTTCTGTGTGAGGACTCACCCAATCATTCTTATCATCATCATCATCATCATCATAATACCCTTTTGCTGATTGCTGTTGAATTATTTTTTTATCGAAGGAAATTCTCATCGGAATCGAAATAAAAATCGCGTGACAAATTCCCTCTTTCTCCCTACATCTCTGTCTATACGAAGATGAAGGAGAAAGAAAAAAGTATATAAAAACCGAAAAAATAAATATTTGCCTTTCAGGACTTCATCAGGATAGTTTGGTTTAGCTCGGTTTTGGTTATATAGCACGAGTGCTCGCTTTCTTAATCAACTTAGGTAATCCTATTGATTTGGAGTTTTTTTTTTGCACAGTTGAAACAGGTAAATGACACGACACGCCCACCCGCTTCGCCATCTACTGGCATTAGTAAACCCACTGAAGTTCCTTTTTGAATTCTTCGAGTTCGAAATAAAAAGTTAAATGATCAACGGCATCGCACGAAGTTGCTCCTGTGGTTCGAAACGGATTCGTTTTTAATTAAACAGTGTTCCTAAATATGGATGACATATTGACATGTCAAAAGACATGCTCCTTAAGTCTTAGCAACACTGTCAATCACTGATTAGATTTTGACGTTCAAATGATTTATTTTTGGATGGAATAGAATTAAAGAATGACATATTGTTCCAGTTTGATCCTTTTTGATTAAAATGTCAGAATTTTTGAAAATACTTTTCGCTCACTTAATTCTCCATTTAAAATTGCACGAATTCATACATTTGTACGAACTTTTTTCGTGTGGATATCGATTTCAAATAAATTTGGTTATGCAGACAGAACCAGAAAGAACTCTCAAATTAATAAGTAGTTGGTTTGTTTACCAAAAATATCTCACAAACCAGTAATACTGGCGACTTAAACCAATTTAAAACAATAAAATCTTGAAAAAAAATTAAACTAACGGTTTTTTTATAAATCAAAAACAACTTTACAAAAATATTTGTCACCCCGAATATTTTACGAAAAAAATCAATCTTATGTTCAAAATAGTTGTATGCAACGAAGAATAACGTTTTTCACAACTCGTCAAATTTTAATAAAAATCGACTTGACAATTTTATTTACAAAAATTACAAACCTAAAAACTACATCATTGAAAATTGTTAAAAATTGATTTTTAGCTCAAATATCTTTTTAAAAAATAAAAATTGTTCCTTCAAACTCATTTCATCTTATAAACAAATATTTTTTTCGGAATTCAGTAAAATGTATGATGAGTATGAGAGTCACTTTTTTCAGTAAATAAAAACTAAGATGAACAAAAAATTATGAGCTAAATTTGTAAAAATTTATGTACGATTCTAGATATCTCGTGAATAAATCAGTGGTCATAAACCATAACCGCCTAAGTCAATTTTTTATACTTTTCAGGAGAGCAGTTTGAAGTTTTAGATCGTGTTTGTCAAAAAATGTATGGGAATTTCAATTTTAATGCAAAATTGAAGAAAATTAACACTTTTTTTAGAAATTAAGATTAAACTATTTTTATAAAAGACAACTAATGAGTAATTTAAGAAAAAAACACTTAAGCTGTTATGGCTTATTGAACTTGAAAAAAATAAAAATCTTAGTTCGAGTTAGGCTTTTGTGGCATATTAAGGATGAAAAAAGTAAAAAGCTTAAGTTGAGTTAGGCTATTTTGGCATATTAAGGAAGAACAATTCAAATTTCTTAAGTCAACTTAGGTCGATAATCTTTGTGTTACAATGTGGTATATGATTTTCTATGTTGAGTTAAGTTCTTTTCCTTACCACTTAGGAACCATTGAGGTAAGGTATTGACTTCAAATTCATTTCCGTCTGTGCTAATTTTTTTTAGAGGAATCTTATTTGTATTTACTTACAAAATAAATAAAATCTTTTAACTTATGGTTTTCGGATAAAATATTCGCTAGCAAAAATAGATTTAGGAATCAAACTGCAAGACTAGCCTCTCATTGGGACTCCTACAAGGAATCCCTAAGAATCTACAAGAAGGCACTAAGGAAATCCAAGCGATCTTCTTGGCGATCCTTCTGTGGCACGATAGAAGAAACTGAAGCCTCTAGGTTACGGAAAATTCTTTCAACTAATCCAGCTATACCAAGCTGCTTGAAAAATGCAGACGGCTTCTGGACAAATTCATGTAATGAATCGCTGAACTTATTATTGGACACTCACTTTCCTGGTAGTTCTCTTACCGTAGCTTGCAACAGTTATATGCATTCAAGTTCAAATACAGCATATCCACAAGGTCTGATCACAAGGGCTAAGCTAGGACTCTCAACAGCTTCAAACCATTTAAAGCTGCAGGACCAGATGCAATAAAACCAGCCGAATTACCAAAGACTTCTGATATAATTGCACCATTCCTTGAGGTAATTTTTACCAGATGTCTGGTCCATGCTCCCTCGGCATGGAGATAAGTTAAAGATGTTTTTAAACCTAAAGCAGGTAAATGCTCCCAAGTGAATCCTAAAGATCTATGACCTATAAGTCTATCATCATTTCTTCTTAAGACCCTGGAAAGATTGATTGATATCCATTTAAGGGCACGTATCGATACAAGACTTCTGTCTTCGTCTCAACATGCCTACTGTAAATGTAAATCGGTGGAAACAGCGTTACACACTTTAGTACGCACCATCGAATATTCCATCCATCATTAAGAGTTCACTATGGTTGCTTTCCTTGACATCGCAGGTGCCACTAACAACGTGGACACATCTGCAATCACATCTGCACTGACATCTCTAAATGTAGAGAGTTCGCTTCGGGAGTTAATTTATTTAATGCTTACTAGCAGAATAATTAACTCAAAACTGGGCAACTCTTCTAGTAGACAATTCGTTACTAGAGGGACACCGCAAGGTGGTGTTCTATCGCCTCTCCTACGAAACCCAGTTGTGAATGAAATCCTAGCTAGTCTGGTTGTGGAGGGTTTCAGAGTGATAGCCTATGCGGACGACGTTGCTATAGCAGTTTCAGGAAAGCATCTTAACATCCTAAAAGAACTCTTACAAAATGCCTTGGACAGACTAATGCTTTGGGCTGATCGGTGTGGACTGGGTGTTAACCTACACAAAACCGATCTGGTCTTATTTTCGAGGAGATACAAAATTCCATTTGTCAACCCTCCTTATATTAAAGGAACCCAATTAAAATTCTCAGACGAGGCTAAATACATGGATCATGTCTTAGACAAAAAACTAAATTGGAAACGCAACGTACAGGAAAGAGTCAAAAAAGCTAATGTAACTCTCTTTTCTTGCAAAAAAGCTATTGGTAATAAATGGGGTATACAACCCAGAATCACGCATTATCTATACACATCGGTAATCAGACCGATTTTAACGAAAGGTATAAACAGGGATAAGTTAAATAAAGTCCAACGTTCAGCCTGCCTATGTATAAGCGGATCGCTTCGCACGACCCCGTCTGCGGTACTGGACACCTTGCTCTACCTTACACCTCTTGATATATTTAGCAAACAAATAGCTGCAAGCTCTGCTATTCGCCTCAATGCTTCGTCGCAGTGGATTAACAACAACATTGGCTTCTCCGTAATTCTAAGGTACTTAGAATCAATTCCAAAGCACACAGACTACACCATCCCTCAACTACAATTCGACAAAAACTTTCAGATTTCTATACCTACCAGATCTTTTTGGGAGGATAGGACATTCTTGGAGGATGAGTGAATCCATTTTTACACAGATGGGTCAAAAACAAAAGAAGGGGTTGCTAAAGGTGTGTACTCTGAACGACTGAAATTAAGTCTCTCATTCCGCCTCCCCAATCATAGTAGCGTGTTCAGGCCGAACTTTTAGCGATAAAAGAAGTCTTGTCTTGGCTCAAAAAAAACGTGATATTATCATCTTATATCCGTATTTTCTCTGATAGCCAGGCCGCTATCAAATCTCTGGACTCTGTCTGGTCACTGTCTAATAGGAAAGCACGCCACGAGACTAGGCGTATTCTCAAATGACTTTTGCAGAGGCTGTATGGACGAGGAAGAGGAAGAAACTGTTCTTCATCTTCTCTGCACATGCCCTGCTCTGGCTCAAAAACGCAAGAATTACCTAGGAGAATTCCTCTTTAACGATCTAAACGATCTAAATCATATCGGTATAATCAGCCTCTCACGTTTCGTAAGGGACTCAAGCTGGTTCCATTGAGCTTAGGAGGAAGACTCAAGATTCATGTATTATCACAATGGGCCATTAAACTGGCCTAAGTGTGTCCATTTTCATCTTGGACAGCCACTATAACCTAACCTAAGCAAGACAATTTGATAGACTTGATGGGAAATTATCAATGTGGGTCGCAACCCAGCCTCATTTTTAAAAATATTTTTGGTATTCAGTTATGTAGAACAATTTATATTAGATTCTCTTTAACAAATTTTGACCCGTTTTCGAGAAATTAAATTTCGAGCTTTTTTATGAAAATTCAAAAACAAAGTAACGATTTTAACTCATTATTCTAACGTTTGTTAGAAGTATTAAAAAAGCATCAGAAAAAAAATATTTTTTTAAATTGACATTCAATTTAGTCTGTTCAAAAAAAAAATCTTTTGGCATTATAATTAAAACATGATTTCCATCATCTGACCGCGGATGGAGAAATTTTCGATGACTTTTTTTTAACATTGTGACCCTATATCAGCAATAACCCTGAGAATATTTTCCTCCAACTTATCACGTTTCGGGCTTATCGGCATAGATAAGCAACTTCACATTTCTCTACAGAAATAAGTCAAGTGACGTTAAATCGCACAATCTTGGAGACCAGATCAAGGCTTAAGTGAAACTATGAGTAACCGAAAAACTATGGGTAACCACATAGTTTCACGGTATTCTTGATCCTTCAATAATTCAAATGTGGCACGTGCTGTGTTACATGTTGCCCAGCGCAACACATGGTTGTGCAAACTATGGCTTCTGCACGTTATGGTTGTTAAATAAAAAATAAACAAATTTGGTGGTGCAACAATCCATAGAGAACTAGGTCCCAGCGACTTACAACGTCAACTATTCCTGTGTGCAAGTAATGTTGTCAGTTATGGATTGGATCACAGTTTTAAACCAAATCCCAATGGCTAATTTGAGAAAGCACGTTTCATAGCAAGAATGACTCTTGGAAGATTTGTCAATTCTTCGCAAGAGGTATTAATCGTGAACAAACATTTTTAAAAGCAAGGGATTGAACCCAAGAACTCCTGTATGACAGTTCAACGGACGTACCATCATGCCAAGGGTACTATGTTCAGTTAATGAACTAAAAAGTCAGTGTTCATGTTTCTTTTATGATCCTTAGCAATGTTATGGCCAGCATCTTTTTCAAAGAATAGAAAAATTATTCTACAATTCCATAAAAAAACACAAAACAGTAGACTTAAAGGTGTCTCAAAATAAACTTGAGGATTAGCTTTATCATCACTTCAAATATGGAACATTTATTGACGTTATCTCTTAACCAAAAGTGAGGTCTATCACTAATCAAAATTCGGGCGATAAATTTTTTTAGCAGAAGCATGATTTAAAACAGAATTAAATATTTGGAAGCGTAGTTCAGGCACCAGTTTATTCTTTTTCAAATGTCAAAACAAACGACAAGTAAATCAGTTGACAGATGTCAAAATGGCTGCCAATTATAATAGTGTTACCAATTTTAAGTTCTATATTTCTTAAAAATACCCCTTATATTGTTAAAAAATGACGTTGGCCTAGTTTTTCTTTTGGTCTCATTGATCTCGGTGCTATCGTTGGTATGTTTGGTTTCGTTAATAACGATTTACTAAGATCTACAAGTTTACTAAGAAGTTGCTTATGAACATGTTAAACAATTAGTTGTATAAATTCCCATTTATTAATATTTAACAAAAATCTTCTTGAATTGAAATCATATCTTATGAGATTTTGAAAGGTCAAAAAAGAGGCTTGCAAAAGTATCCATGTTCTTCAAAAATCATTCTCACTTTTTGCACGAAACAAATACTTTCCCTTTTATAGCTCAGTAAAAAACAAATAAATATTATTTCCCCTTTTTTTTCTTCAATTTTGTTTTAATTAATTGCCGACCCTTTCGAAAAATATCCCATATATCATATTGTAAATTTATTTTATCTTGATGTCTTCATAAATATTTAAAAAATAATAAATTCTTCGATGACAAGGCTATGTTTTTATAAACCTAAAAATAAAATTAAGCAAAACATTTTGTAAAATCAAGCCATAGTCTCACTCTCTGCCCTACTGTGTGCTAAATCCCGTTAAATATCTAAATCATAGGTCCTGCGGAGCAAGAAGTGAACCAACAAAAAAAAAACAATCCGGTCTTTTGTTTTTATGATTTCAAACACGCGACCACAAACTATACTAAACGTCATACTAACTGACGTCGTCGAGGACGATGAACGACAAGAAATAAGCATTAAACATTTTCTCAAACAATAGTTAGATTGGATAAACTACCAAAAATAAAATAAAATTCTTCAGGAAATGAGTTTTTTGCTTTAAAAGGACGAAAAACTTTTGGTTTTGTTGATTTTCTATGTCTACAGAAATCTATAGAAATGCCATTGGACTCCTAATTCAGGTGGTTAACGTCAAAACTTTTATTTGCTATTATTTACCTATGGCAAGTCTGTTGTCCTGGCAAAGCTTAATCATCAGTTGTTATACAAAAAAAAAGAAAACCTCTGGGTATTCGAACAAGTTCTCCTCCCCTAATTGAAGAACATAACAAATGCATTCTTCGTCTGGTTGAACTTTAATAAACCTATTTAGCGATCGATGACATTTATATTTATATAATTGTGGAACGTTTATGGGTACCTTTTAAAGTCAATTCATCACTTTTCAACTTGAAAACTCATAAATCTCAAAGAGCTCTAGATATTTCATGCTCGTAACAGGACTTTAAAAGGTAGGTTAAGGGTATAGTGAAGTCAAGTCATATGTATATAGCAACAAAACGCAGCAACAGAAATTCCGGTCCCCAATGTTTAAAGCTCCGTTTTTCAACGACAAGGTGCAATATTAACCCCTTAATTATTAGCTTCTGATGATGAAAAGTCCTGAATATTATGCAAAAGCAAGACGACATCGACGACGACTGTGGCGCTGATGAGAACGAGAAGGAGGAGGAGGCGTGTGTGTATATTTAAATGAGTGCACACTCCATATCAAAACAGTTACGGCCGGAACATTGGATAGGGCGACGAAAAGGACCTTCAGTGGCGGTGTGGTAACGGTGGCGATGGTGATGGCGGTGAAACCAGCAAGGACGAAGGATACCCATATATCTCTACCAGAAGTATAGGGGAACTGCATGTGGGGATTGGGTATTGAGCGTCATGTTTTTTGGGCACTTCACACAAATCACTTACGTGACACATGCTTCGCTATGAATAATGAACGTTTTGGGTATATTTTTAATACACGAGTAGTACACGTGTATATCTCAGTATGTGGTGGTTCCTGGATTGGATATGACGATGATGGTGGAGATGTACCTACTAGAGCTACAGTACTACAATTCAGTACCTTCCAAACCTACAAGTACATATATAATATGGAAATATAATTTATGGAGATTTGTGCGCTACTAAATGGTGAGAGTGCGGAACGTGGAATGACTAAATGGCTGAGTGTTCAACATTTTTTTTTATTAGGCTATAATTTACTTTTTTTATAATAATAATTTTGTCCATGAAGTTGGAGTGTTAATGAATGAAAATGGGTATATTTTGTTATAGAGCGAGTTAACTTATGGGAGATATATTTCGTGGAAAGGAGAGTAAATGAAGTGGTTTTCATCACAAAGAGGAATAAGGATTAAGGTGCTAGTTTGATTATATAGGCGATAGTCATCGTCATGTGCATGTAAGCTTGATAGGTTGCTATGCGGCCTTTTATAGGATTAAATTTAGTTTTGTTAATTAGGGAGTTATTAATGATTATATCAGCTGGAATTTTAGAACTACGAAGAAGGAATAGAAGTTGAGGATTACGTCAGCGTTAAAAAATACCTTTTGGACAGCCTTCTTCACTGGTTATTGACATCAAATTGTTGTAATGAGAATTTTCTCATTTTTATACCCATCCAAAGCGTCAAATTGTTAAGGGTGCAGCATAAGACTTAACTATATTATGAAAGGCAATCATATCGTTGAGTGAACACCTAACAGGGTTATTATACGATCACCACGTGAAAAATAAAACTGCAATGCATCTGGTGATTCTTTTGTACCCCAAATTCCCCAATTATTATATAACTGACTTTTGCTAGTCTCGTTTCGGTCTTGTCAAAATCGAAAAATTTCAGTCTCGGTATGGGTCTCGTTCAACTGAGTCCCATCTTGTTCTTGGTATCGTTGTTTTCTCATCAGTTATTTCATCGTTCTCTTCTCGTCTATGTTAATTTTTTATTAGAATATTTTGTAGCTGTTATCTTTTTGACAACACTGGTTTAAACAGCTGACGCACGTTTCGTGTTTTGTTTCATTGTCAAACATCTTCAGTTTGGTCTATAATTTAACCACGAATCGTCTTACAAACGAACAACGTTTGCAAATTATTGAATTTTATTATCAAAATGTGTGCTCTGTTAAAAAAATTCATCGCGCGCTTCGTCCATTTTATGGTCGTTTTAATCGAACCACTGTAGCGGCTAATCGGGCTATTGTAACTGCATTTGGCACCAAATTTACATTGTTGGTCATTAAACCAATAACAGACTTAAGTAGAGTGCGAAATTAAGAAAATACCGCAGCTGTATCGGCTAGTAGTACCCGTAGCGTGATGCTTAGTGCGTTGGATTGCCATACAAGGGGTCTTGGGTTCGATCAATGCCTGTGACACCCAACTTTTTTCAAGGGTACTGCCTCTTTCGAGGAATTGACAAAACCTCCAAGAGTAATTCTTGCCATGAAAAGTTCTTTCTCAAATAAGCCGTTCGGATTCGGTATATAAACTGTAAGTCCCACACAGGAATGGTTGAGAGTTGTAAGCCACTAGACTCTGGTTCTTCATGGACTGTTGCGCCACCTAATTTATTTATTTGTATCGGCTAGTGTTAATGAGGACCATCAATTTATCGATTCGTCGCCGTTCGCAGCAATAAGGCCTATGAACAACGTGGAAAATTTTGCGGAAGGATTTAGGTATGATGCCTTTCAAAATACAGCTGGTGCAAGAATATAAGCCGAACGCCCTACTCCAACGTAAAATTTTTGTTGAATGGGGTCTTGGAATGTTGGCCGAAGATCTACTGTTTTACTGAAGAATTGTGTTCAGCGACGAAGCTTATTTTTGGTTCAATGGGTACGTAAATAAGCCGAATTGTCGATTTTGGAGTTAATATCGGCCAAAGCATTGAAAAGTGCCATTTATGGGCTGGTGGCATCATTGGACCGTACTTCTTCAAAGATGATACGAATCGTAACTGTGAATGATGAGCGCTACCGTAAGAAGATATCTAACTTTTTTTTGCCAGAAATGCAAGAGCTTGACTTGCATGACTTGTGGTTTTAACAAGATGGTGCCACACAACAGTGGACTTATTGAGAGGCAAGTTCGGTTTACATTCTATTTCTCGTTCGGGACCGGTTAATTGGCCACGTAGATCGTGCGATTTAACGCTTTTAGACTATTTTCTGTGTTAAAATACATGTCTATATAGACAAGCCTTTTTCAAATGACCCATTGGAAGACAGCATTGAAACATTTATAAGTGAAATACGGCGCAAAATGTTGGAAAAAGTATGCCAAAATTGGACTAAGCGCATAGACCATTTGAGGCGCAGAGAAGGTTAACATTTACATGAAATAATCTTCAAGCATTAAATAATATGGACCGTACTATCGATTTAATTTAAGATTGTATGCATTTTTTAAGTTTTGTATATTTTTTTTAAACTTTCCTATAGCTTTTAAAAATCACTATTTAGAAGAAGACTATAAAACCCGTAAAGACCTTTGAGAGTCTTGGCAAATTTCTGTACAAAATATACAGTGTTGACTTGGAAGCAAAAGCAGTATCGTATTATCCCACCTTGCCAGCCACCCACGTTGCCATCCTTAGTTATCAGAGGTCTTGGTTAGGTCAATTGGCCATCTCTGACCCGTTTGATTTTTTTTTTGTGTGGAAAGACCGATGTTATAATAACAACCTAGAAACTATTCTCCTGAAAGGAAAATTAAAATGATCAAAATAAACCTTGAGCTATACACCACATAACCATCAAAAAGGTCTTGAAAAATTGGAGTCACAGAATCTGCAACTGCATAGCCAGTAGAAGCAGTTATTTGAACAATGAAGTTGCATGACATAATTAATGGAAGATATAATGTTTGTTGTTACTAACGAAACCGTAATAAAGGGTGTCCCGAATTTAATTCAAGATTTGAATTAAATAGAAAAAGCCGTTTTTAGTCTTTTGATAGTTATATTTTTATTGACTCGTAAAGTACATAGGATAGGGTTATTAATGGAATAACACATCAGACAAATGGCCTCCACGGCTTTGCATGCACATGCGCACTCTTTTGTTGAAATTTTCCATGACCATTCTGCATAAATGTGGCTGAATTTCGTTGATGCAGCGTTGAATCTCCTCCTTTAATGCACGGGTGGTTGTGGGCTTATTGACATAGACTTGTGATTTCAAATAACCCCATAAAAAGAAGTCTAATGGTGTTAAATCACACGATCTAGGAGGCCAATTTTAATCACCAAAACGAGAGAGTACACGACTTGGAAATGTCTCATGCAGTAATTGAATTGTTTCACGGGCTGTATGACATGTGGCACCGTCTTGTTGAAACCACATATTGGACACATCAATATCATCCAATTTTGGCAGAAAGAACTGTGTAATCATGTCGCGATATCGAGCACCAGTAACAGTCACTGCTTGACCAGCACCATTTTCAAAAAATATGGCTCTTAGCAGTTGACGAAGTTAAAACACTCTTCCGACCATATTTTGTATGAAATTTTCGAACTGCAGCCGCCAAGCTTTCACTATTTTTGAAATATTCTTTAATAATGAAGACACGTTGTTCTATCGTGTAACGCTCCATTTTTAATAACCCTATACTGTTAGCTGTCAAATTGGTTTTTTTCAAGGTTGCCAACACTTCACTGCACAAACGGCGGCAAATTCAAATCTTGCGTTAATTTTGGGACAACCTTTATATTGAAAATATTGAATTAAATGAAGTGAAACACAAAATCTTAATTTTTCTAAATTTGTATTTGAAAATCATTAGAGTTTAAAAATATTTTTAGTATGCAGTTACTTACAACTTTTTGATATAATGTATGTACGTCTTGAATTTTAATTTCGTAAAAAAATGGCATATATTTTCAAGATGTCGAATTAAAAAAAATTGAACAGCAAAAACATTATTGAAATCAATTGATTAGTTCTTGAAAAAAACAACGGTTCAATGGGGGTTATCCTTCTGGAGTAATAAAAAAGCGTAGTTAAGACAAAAATGTATCTGTTTGTTTTGAGAAAATTCGAATTTTCGAAAAAAAGTTTGTGTATGTGTATTGTTATTTTTCGTCTTAAAAAATGAAAAAAAAATGCCTAACGTGGGAATAGACAGACAGACAGACGGAATCAGTGCACCCACTTTTTTCGATTTCCTTACCATCGTAATGTCATATTTTATTAACATCTCGAGTATATGTCCAAACTAAGCAATACTGGGATGTGCCCAACACTGATAACTTCCCATTTTCGTCCCCGTCTTAAGCTATTTCCAAAAGTCTTAAAAGATATTTATAACAAAATTTTATGTAAGATACAAAAGTTGTAAGTCAATATATGTCTTTGCTCTCATTTAGGACATTTGGATTTTACTAAGAAAATAACCTCTTACTAACAACAATATTTTGTATAAAATTACCATTTTAAGTCAATTCCTTCATTTATAACTATTTTCCATGTAATATCGTTTTTTGTTTTGTTTTATTAATTTATTTATATACTAATTCTTTATCATGGAACAATAAATAATACAAGATTCAGTTAAAGCCTCTATCATTATGGGGTTGATAAATATTTATAGCCAACCATATTTTTAATTTTTTTTAAATTCCTTTCGTAAAAAAAACACTCATTCAACTTTTTTGAAATGTCCTTTCCGGATGTATTAATTTTATTATATATACAACAAAATTAAATGAAGTCGATATCTGTGCTGGTTCTTCCATCGTACGTCCATATGCAGCTATAGGGTACACACGCAAGCACAGGTATTGGTGTAAAATTCGATTTAGATTCTAGTGACCTTTACACACGATTTTATTTTAATTTTTCGTTTTGACGACATTTATAAAGCTAATAATAAAATTAAGCGTGTACAAAAGAATTTTGAAAAATTAATCCAAATTTAATAAGGAACTCTGAAGTTAAAATTGAACAACATCCTTAAGTCGAAAAAACCCATGCCAAAGACAACCATTTGTACACAATAGTAATAGATAATTGAACTTATTGAACAATCATTTGTGAATTTTTAGGGGTTTTCAATAATTTTGGGTTTATATTGAAATTGAATTCATACTAAAGAAAGGTGTTTCGAAATAAAAGTCGCCTAGTTATTTAAAAGATTCTATTATCTCATAATGTGCAAAACAAAGGATTTTTCAAAAATAGTTTGTGGCTTTAAATAATGTCACGGATTCGGTAGCTTCAAAGGTCCTTGATATTAAATTTGAACTATAACAAAATCAATCGATTAGTAAAAATTAGCACAAGTCTATGAAAACCTTTTACAAGAAAAAATAGTCAAATCTTATATAGTGCTCTTCACAATGTGGTTTAAAGCAACAATGCAACTATTCTACAAGAATAACAACTTGCCTTAATCTAGTGGGTCAATTTGAATAAGTTATCACTTCATTTTGTGCGAATAAATTTTTTCGGCAGACGACCCAGAATCTGCCCAAAACTTAATTTTTTGAAATCGTTGCAACCTATCTATAAGCTTACAAATTGTCCTTCGAGTTAATTTATCCACAGTTTAATACACAACAAGTTGAAAAGGCTACTTATTGATTACATCAAAATCAAGGTATAAGAAAATTGGAGACAAAATGCAACCCTGAGCGACAACAGTAATTTTAGTAACTCTTCCATGATAAGACTCTTTTAAACAAAATTCAAACCATTTTGAATCATATTGAGTGATTTTAAAACGACTTCAAGAAGGTGTACAATACCTAATGTGATAAGCATTGTAGCTTATTTAATTATTGAAATATTGACCCAATTTTCAATAAGAATTGATTTATATGATGATTCTTAAGACGACAAGACACTCATTTTCCAAATATGCAACTAATTAAAAAATTTACTTCCTGAACTTTGTCGAAACTTAGTTTTCTTCTCAAAGTTTCTGTCTTTCTTTAAGTTTACTTTAAAAGACAATTCCCTAATTTGAGATTATAACTATCATCAACAAAAATGTCTATTGAAAATTTCAGCAAATTATTTTTTACCTGGCAAAATAAATAATTTCTAATTTTTCCCTTTTCACTTTAAAGAAGAATGGAAAAACAAAACAAAAAAATGCACAAACAAAATAACAACAAAAAAAGGAAGACATTTTCATTTTCACTTCGTTAAGGTTCAGGGACGATACGATATACCAAGGTAGGACTACACGAAACGTTCGTTGGTTGGTGTAATACTGTAATGGTGACAACAACTAACGACAGAAACTGGAAATTTCAATTTAGTTTTAGGTTCAGGGTTTTTAACTGCACTCATGATCCGTTAAAAAGTTTTATACGTATCTATCTACCTTTTGGCTTACCTTAACCTCTATGGAGCTTCAAATATAAATATCTTACCTATATAGATGTATGATGGTATAGAATAGAAGGGAAGTAAAAAGTGTAACATCCTATTTTAGATCAAAAATGATACAAAAAACAAATCATCTTTTTTTTGTTTGTATTACTCATTTTCCTGTATGTATATGTATTTTGTTTTCCTTTACTGTGTTTCTATATTTCTCTGTTGCAGTCGTTATCGTTATGCTGTTTGAATAACGTCTAGAGCAGTAACAGTAGCAGTGCAGCGCAGAGTCAGAGTAAGAGTAAGAGTCAGAGTCCCTTTTATAACCCAGTTGAAGAGCAATTTGGCTCCAGTTGTTCAGGAATTTTCATAGAATAAAAAATATAACAGCAACAACAACAAGAACCAACTTCCGACACTAACAGAAAATAGTAATAAAGAATTGACAGTCAGATTGTACGAGACATGTTCAGAAAACAAAAATTATTCAATTTTTCCTTTTTTTTTTGTTTTCGAGAATAAAATAACCTACCGCGCCACTTCAACAACGGTTTCGATTCAATTCAGTGATGCCACTTTAAGATTTCTTTTCTACTCTAAGAATCATCAAACCATTCCAAATTCTATATGTTTATTGTTTATTCAAAATTTCAAAAATACAATGACCCCTATAAACTAACGCAATTTTTAAATTTGCCAATATTTTTGTAATTCAAATTTGGCAACCCTAAATAAAACACAATTTCACAATTAAAAAGACAGGAAAAATACATTTAAAAAATGATTGAATGAAGAGGGATTTTTGCTTAATGGTCAGTGGACTTGTAAAAGAATGCAATCTTTTGGGAATGCAATCATTATAAATCATTTATTGAATTGAACTTAATGATTTCAATTATTGATTTTACCTAAAGTTTGGGAATTTAAACTTTGCAATCACAAATCATTTGAGTTTCAAAAGACTGTAATCATTTTGTTTCTTTTTTCATTCATTTCATTCCAATCATGTGAGACTTCATGCATTCTTTTATTCACTCTTGCATTCTTAAATAAAATGAAGAAATTCACACTACTATTTTCGGTGTTAGACTTCAAGAGATTTAAATCTTAGCTTTAAAAGTGTGTAGTAAAGTTTCACTTAAGAATTAAAAAAGAATGAAAACACTTGAAGTGAATGCAAGGAATTTAAAAAATGCGTTCAAATGATTGGAATCAATTGATTGCAGTCAAATGAATGAAGAAAAATTGTAAAACGACTGGGGAATTGAAGTAATTTAAGATTGTAGTGCTACTTTTTGGGCTAATGTTTAGTATTCTAGGCTCCAAAGTAAACTCCTCAGTAAAATCGTTTGTCTAGTCCTATGCTGATATCAAGGCTTTAAAATTTAAATATTTTGCCTACATTTTCTAAGAGACTTTCTAATCCAGTCTGAAAAAGTTTTTTTTTTGTAGACCTAAAGTTTCTCTACTCACACATAAATATGTTAAAGGGTCTCAAGACCTGCTACTATACACTTTAATAAACTGACATCTGTCAATTAATATTTTTTGCTAACACTCACTTCACAAATTAACCAAATCATTTTTTCGTTAGTTTTGAGAAATTGTTTTCAAACTATTGAAAATTCCTTTTAACATTGGCAACACTAAACTTCAGAAATAGCGACAAATTCAAAACTCACGTATAAAATTCATAACGTCCCAACATTTTTTAAACACCACAAAAATGAAAATTATTTTCTTAAAATTACTTTATTCTCCTAAAAAGTGGCAACAATGTTGCAATTTTCATTCCTTTAACTACAGTTCAGTTTTTGTCGTGACTGGGTAATTCGTAATTGTAACTGTAACTGTGTAGTAATACAGTAGCACAAGAGCAGTAGCAGTATAGGAACAGAAGTAGCAGTCAAGACAGCGAACGAGTTGAATATAAATAATAAATTATTCATAATGGAATTACGGCTGCAGGATGAATGTCTTTCGGGGAAATCCAAAAAGGATAAGGACGAAGGATGATGATGATTCCTTTGCTTGCCACTCGCTTGCCGTTATACCACCAAATGTACGTTATACCACATAGCC
Source organism: Eupeodes corollae (assembly GCF_945859685.1). Classification (NCBI taxonomy): domain Eukaryota; kingdom Metazoa; phylum Arthropoda; class Insecta; order Diptera; family Syrphidae; genus Eupeodes; species Eupeodes corollae. The sequence goes on along the minus strand of NC_079149.1, from coordinate 93,197,375 downwards.
ACAGCGCGCATCAACATTAAATTCGATTCTAGTGGTTGTTGCCATTAAACGGGTTGTCTTGAACTTAACTCTGTTTTGTAACGAAACGAAACGAAACGAACCTTTCCATCGTTGTTGTTGCCGTCAACGTCATCGTCATCGTAGTCAGGATCGTCAGCGCCATTGCCGTCGTTTTACCGCTTATTTGGTTGTTGTTGTGTGTGTGTGTGTGTGTTCTGAGCTTGACTTTCCTTTCAAGTCCTTTCCTATATACACTGAATCACTATCCCCATCCACCTATGCCATCAAGTTGCAAAGCAGTTTCTTATTTTTTTTCCATCTTTAGGTCCCTCAATTCTCAAAGTCACTTTCGCGGACAACAAGTATAAAGTGCAATTTTACGGGAATTTTACCTTTTTGAGTTTTACCATCTCCAGGTAAAAAAAACATCCGCCCCTCCTCTCGTTAATTTTGGATTAAGCAATTACAGTGAATGGTTGATGGGTGGCATTAATATTGAATTTTATTTCGTTGTTTTTTTTTATTTTTTGTTAACTTGTTTGTTTGGTTTTTGAAAAGGAGAGAAGCCAAAATTCTCGGTTATGTGGATAAATTTTGTTGGAATTTTAAATTTAATAAGTGATTTCAAAAAGAAGATTGTTTCATATAGAAAATAATAATTTATGTTTATTATTGGCGTTTTATTGCAGGCAACAGAAATAAAAAAAAAAGCAGAAGAAACGATGTTTATTTTGACTGGAAAATGTTATGGCTGACTTGAGTGTTTTTTTTTTTTATTTTTTGAAAATGGCGATGGTTTTATTCCGGAGGAGAGAATGTTGGAGTTGGCTGTTTCCATTGGGGATTTTCTTAATCGCTTTGCCTTGAGCACATCCGTTGTTGGTTAGCATTGTTTATTTATAGGATGTATTGTCTATAGGATCGTTTGGGTATTAAAACTGTCTGAAACCTTGTTTTATTTTTTTAAATTTTTGTTGTTATCCGAATTGAATAGGTTTAATGAAAATAGAATTAGAAAGGACTCAAGACGGACCGTTGATATAAGAAAGTAGAGAATTATAATAAGAATCTAACCCCAGCTTGAATATATTCAGAAATTTCATCATTTGTTTAAATGAATGCAAAATATTAATGTTATTAATTTGAAAATACTCTAGTAAAAAGAAGCTTAACAATTGGAATATAATGATTTGTTGACGTAAGCATCGAAACGTATTGTGTTAATTTTTTATTATAAACATTATTTTTCTACCATTGACTAAGTGGGGGAAATTTAATATTTATTTCAAAAAATGTCCACATTTCTGTACCTATAGAGTTTATATCTGATTTCTAATAATTCAAGCAAATGTATGTTTATTTTTTTTAAAATGGCTGCTTTTTCTAGAAGTAATACACTGAAACATGGTTTTCTAAAGAAAATATTATTGTTATGGGTCCAATTTGCCGAATCGAAATTTTTGACATTTCTTGACGTTTCAAGGTCTCTAGAGTCTAAAAGAAAGATCTGTGCGTGCGTGTGTACAAGGGTTCGTACGTCTGTGCGTTTGGGAAGTTTCCTGTAGTCAAAAAAATTGAGCGGGTGTTATTTTACCATAGCAATTTAAAAAAAGTGACCATTTTGGCTAACCCAAAATAACTCACGAACCAATAATACTAGAAGTGTGAACTAAATTTGATATTATATAAAAAATAAGTGTATATTTGGAAAAAATTAAATTAATGAGTTTTCTTTATAAATCAAAGAAACTGCAAAAAAATATTTATCACCACGAATATTTTAAGAACAAAAATTGTTCTATCTCTAAAATAATTGAATGCAACGAAGAATAATGTTTTTGATATCTGGTATATGGATATTCAAAACATGTGCTTCAAACTAATTTGATCTTGGAGAAAATATTGCATTAGACATTTTTATAAAAATCCAACAATCAGTTTTTGCATACAAAATTAAAATCTTCAAAAAATAGTATTTAAATGCTGCTAAAATAAGTACAAAATGTTTTTCGATTAAAAATCTCTTTAACAAAACTGGATTTCGAAATCAAACTATTTTATCATATGCAAAATATTGTTGTTAATTTTTAGATATTTTAATAGAAAAACTCATCTGAAAACTTTTTAAATGAAACATGAAAATCTACAAACATTTAAAGTAATACAAATCGGTGGACGGGATGGGAAGTTATCAGTGTGGCTCGCATCAAAGTCTTTTTTTAACTTCCCATAGGAAGTTATTGTAATGGATCCGATTTGTCAAATTGAAAATTTTGACATTTCCCGACAACATGTCCGTACGTCCGAAGAACCAGAAGAGATATCGATTTCAAATAAATTTTGTTATACAGATAATAAGGCAAAAAGATGCAGAAAGGGCTCTCAAGAAGTTTGAAGTTTGAGTAAAACGTGAAAATTTTGGTTAACCATAAATATCTTACGAACCAAAAACGATAGAGACTTGAATTAAATTTTATATAATAAATTGTAATGCGATATCAAAGAAGTATATTTTTTGAAAAAAAAATTTATTTATTTTTTTATAAATCCAAAAACTAAAAAAAAAAATGTCACCTCCAAAATTTTACGACTAAAATATGATTGCATCTATAAAAAAATTGTGTACAACGAAGAATAATGTTTTTGACATCTGATAAAATTTTGAAAAAAATCGAATTGACAGTTTTTTGTATAAACAATAAAAAACTAAAAAAAAAACATTACTCTAAGTTGGTAAAAATTGAATATCGATTTAAATATCTTTTTAAAAACTTGAAACTATGGCTTCTTATTTATCTTATAAGAAATATTGTTTTCAACATTAGTACAAATTTTGAGAAAAATCAAATTGACAGTTTTTTTACAAAAAATAAAAACCCAAAAAAATGTATAAAAGTTGGTAAAAATTGAATTCGGACTCAAATATCTTTTTAAAACTTTGAGATATTGGCTTTAATTTACTTTTATCTTTCAAAAAATCTTGTTGTCAACATTCAGTTAAAGTTTGAAAAAAATCGAATTGACAGTTTTCTTACAAAAAATTAAAAATCGAAAAAAAATTTGTAAAAGTTGGTAAACATTGATTTTCGACTCAAATATCTCTTCAAAAATTTTAAATATTGGCTTCAAACTAATTTTATCTTATAAGAACTATTGTTTTCAACATTTGGTAAAATTTTTAAAAAAATCGAATTGACAGTTTTTTTTACAAAAAAATAAAACTAAATAAAACATTACTAAAACTTGGTAAAAATTTACTTTCGGCTCAAATAGCTTTTTAAAAATTAAAAATATTGGCTTCAAACTTATTTTATTTCACAAAAAATATTGTTTTCGATATTCAGTAATTTTTATATAAAATCCAACAGTCCGGTTTTTCATAAAAAATAAAATCTACAAAAAATAGTACGCAAATTTGGTAAAAATTGATACGAGTACATAGACAAACTTTTAAGTAAGACAAATCTACAGACGGGATTTGAAGTTATCAGTGTGGGTCGCATCCCAGCCTCTTTTTTCAATTTAAAATCAACATTCGAACTTTTTGGCAAAAGTAATTAGGCTAAACAAAAAAGGCAATGTGCATCACCAACTTTATGACTCAATAGAAAAATGCAAAGTGTGTTTTATGGAGCCAAGATATTGGGTGATACGATGTTATATAGCTTTGAATAAATTAAGAAACTTATTTCAACTAAATGTCAAATATTGCATTTATTAAAAATTTTGAACTTGAGATTTTCATCAAACATGACATTACAATGGTGAAAAAGTAAAAAAATGAATTTGGCGATTCCGTCCGTCTTTTGTTGATTGAGTTAAATCTTTTAAATTAAAGTCTTAAAATTCGTATAAGAATTTCTTTAAGTTTTTCCTTAAGACTAAATACATCAGATTTTTTGGTGAAAAAACGGATTTCTTCACAAAAATAGATTTTTTGACGAAATTTTCTCTAAATTTATTTTTCTTTCAATATAAAAGATATATTTTAGAGTAGCTTATGAAGAGCTGTTATTCTATTTTTAAATTTTCACAGGAAGTAATAATTCGATTTAAATATTTATTTTTTTTTGAACAAGCTCTTACATAGTCAAAATAAATTATTTCTAAAAGACTTTAAAATCTTATAGATTCGAATTGATAACATATTTTTAGACTTTTTAACAGGTGAAAGTTGGAGCGGCATGTTTTTTATTTATTTTAGCATTACTAACACAATAAATTTTATAAATGAATTATTTGTAGAAACAAAAACTAAAATTAACTGAATTTGTTTGTGCTACAATAAAATGAGTTGAATAAATATCTTTAAACTACTTTCATCTCCAAAAAACCTTTCAATTTTATTCTTAAGCAGAATTTATTTCGTCAACTTGAGAAGCCCAAATTATTTTTCAAAATCACTTCCAAAAATAATTAAAAAAAAAGTGAAACGAAATTTAACAATTTGCTTTAATCTAAAATACTTTAATTCATTATTCGTTCCCATTTAGTCAGAACTAACCCTTAAAGTATTGAATAATGATATTTTTAAGTTACCACTATTTTCAAATAGCCCACAAAAAATTATGTTTTCTCTTATTTTAAAAATTAATTGCATCTGATATAAAACTTTTAGACACCACTGTTCTGTGTTGTTTGGAACACATGAGTTCACTTTAAAGCAAGTTTACATCAAGAGGATATGTTCGTTGAGTTCATTTATCGACTAGGTACTAGGTACATAATCGTATATATCCTTGAGCATAATAATAATAATAATATAAACTCAATCTCGTATCTTCACTGCCACCGCAAACATTGAAATTGTTTATCCAACATAGATACTCGTATATATCCCTAAACAACACGCATGATGTCGTCGTTGGTGGACGATATGGTAGTCGGTCGCCACAGTGCAATTGTAGCCTCCTATTGCTTCCTTACATATTATACGTATGTAACGTATCCCATAAAAAGGGTTATATCTTTTCAAGTCTGTCTACAAAAAGGACTATCTCTACAATATACAACGACGAGCTCTAGCATAACCAAGCCCTATAGATGGTGTATCCGAGATTTGATCTCTCTGGGCAGTGTTAGGGTGTTGAGTACCTAAAGGAGTGCGTTTTCATATTGATTTATATATTTTTTTTATTATGTGTGTATGCATATCCGGTGTATGCTTTGTCGACATATGTACCTAACAGCAACATATTGCATCCGAAGGACAAAAAAGGGAAAGTTTGAGCAAAATTTATCTAAAACGAAACGGAAAAAAATGAGTATTCACATTGGCAACGAGAACGACAACGGAAAGGGTAAGGTATCAACAAAAGAAGAAGAAGAAGCAGATAAAAGGATTCGTCTGGGGCTGAGCACATATAGCTGGTACTCAAATTATTTTAGCACACATTGGCTCTGGGTTCTACTTACTGCTTTAAAGCCATAGTCATAGCCAGAGCCATAACCATAGCCAGAGACAGACCAAGAGATGGTTGTAAACTTTTGAATTATTGCAATGCATCGGATTGATAACGTATCTGAATATCCATCTATGCGTATCTATCTATCTATCTAGTCGAATCTGGTTGTCTGGATTTTTGGTTTTATTGCGTATTAGATGTATGGGTCGTGTATGTGGAGTAGTTGTTGTTTTGGCATGTTCTCCTTGTGCTTCTTGCAAGGATAAAGCATTCCGCAAATTCAATGGGCATATCATATGAGGAGCAGGAGTCAAATTGGGGCCCTATTGTGGGTGATATGCTTCTTGTGTGATGCAGACTCAATGCTCTTATTGTGTGTGATGCCTTCGTCCGCATTTTGTTTATAAGTTCAACGCACAAGTGAGCAATCGGCATCAATACAATGATGAGTTTGAAGTGTTGTGAGTCCTTATTCAAGGACGACCGACTACGATGACGACTATGAGTAGATATATAGAAACGACAATGATACATCAGGGTAAGGCGTAAGGATATATATCTATGTGTATACCTACATTGATACTGATGCCTCTTGTATTCAGTGAATCGGATCGAAATAATTGAGGATTTGATTATTTATGACATCGTCGGATTGTTTGTTGGTTGGTTGGTTTATTGAATTTTATTGTTTTGCAAATTGTCTCTATCTCTGTGTATATGCCTCTATGATGGTGCGTTATATATAGATCTCTTTCAGTATCCATCTCTGAATCACACTTGGGTATCGTCCTTTATTGTTTTACATAAATTCTATACAATACATTGTATTTTCATACCTTCCTACATATGTACATTGTACATATATATGGACCTTGGATCTGCGGTAAAATATTTATGATTTTGGTTGTGTGGGATTTTATACACACACACAAATATGTATGAAGTATCATGTTTGTATTGTGTATTACCTATTCCGTATTTGTGTAGCAAAAATACGTTGTGCATTTTTGGTGTTTTGTGTACTTTTTGATTTGAAAACAAGAAAACAGATTTGATGAATTAATTGAAAATTGACGAATAACGCTTTCCACAATCCAACTTTTCAAAGGTGCATAGGTATAGAAATAGACTGATCCAGTCTGGTCTTTTCTGGGTAGGTACTGAAATATTTACTGAGGGATATTTTTTAATTAAATATGAGAAGTGATGCGTAAAGGCTTTGTAATGGATTGTTGTATGAATGAGTTTGAAAAGGTAACAGTCAGATACTCACTGTTTGGTTTTGAAAGTTGATATGTATGGGTCATCTCTTACGAACATACTACTTTACATATGCATCTTTTATTCTTAAATGAATTTAATTTGATGCATTCATAATTTCAATGGCTTTCCTTTTACCTCCATAAGAGGTTTAACAATGTTTAACAACAAGAGTTATACAAAAAATATGAACATCAAGAAAGACTAAGTCTTATTTAGATAAAATCTTTTGAAGCTACTTACATACAAAAGCATATGGATAAAATTTACAGATTCAAGGTAATAACTTCATTGGAATTCCTTTCTTTTTCAATTCAAAATAATAGTTAAAAAGTTGGTACAACCTTAACGGACAGTTGATTGATAATCTCCTCAACTTTTCACAAACTTGCTGTGGGAAGAGAGCTAACGTTTGGCTAGCGATCTCTAAGGCGTGGGTGACGTAGATTAGCAGATATTCAAACAAACTAGGGAAGACCCAATTTTCTATGATAACAGTGGAAGGGAGGATATTTTCCGACACTTGGGCCCTCCAATATCTAGAGTAGAAGAAAGTAGCAAAAAAGAATGTCAGTCTGACAGAGGAAGAAGAAAATATCCTGTTCAACCTCTTCTCTAACCTAGAAGCTTAGCATTGAAGTTGACAGTCTCAGCGACCATTCCTCGCTTGCAAGCTCTTAACTCTCAGATTTATCGACCGCTTCTAGACGAAGAAGATATCCAACTGCAATAGGGTGTCAAAGAGATATGAGACGTAATGACATACCTTGAACGCAAAAGGCTACATAATGTTTAGGCCTTCTTAGCGAAGAATGCTCTGGAAATGACCGGCCTGAATTCGGTCTTGAACAGAAACTTCTCTTCAATTAAGAATCTGAAAAGACAGAGGAGTCTCCACTGGGAGGAGGAATAACGCTAAACGCTACGGTCGGGAACTATCCAACTTACCAAACAGTCTGCTCTTGAGTTCTTCCCAATCCGATACAATCGACAGCATCATGACAGTAATTTTAAAAAAGACCAATCAACGCAAAGCTAAAGTTCTCAGCTATAAGACTATAAGTTGAAGATAAAAACGCAATGCTAAGAGGATTGTATGACGCATTTATAGCAGGGATCCTAAATACTTAATGGGCAGGGAGAAGATTTCCGTGAACAGATTAAATCAGAGACTGGAGACATTAACAATAAACACGGACGATCAACAACCAGACACTACAAACAAAGAACCCCAAACAAACCCGAGGCCATAGACGAGCTCTTCTAAAAGATCAATAAATATAAGCTCGTCACCTCGTCAAATGAAATGAGGAAAATATTTGAGACATTTATTCAGTTCATTCTAAGTTCCCATTGCCGATTTGGGAAATCCTTTGTGGAGCCTGTCAGAAGAGAACTGCTGCAGCTAAGAATCCTGGTTGAAGTCAAAGAGGCTATCCTCAAGGGTAGGTCCCCGCTGCTCTTAGGTAATATCACTACAGTCTATGTATTCAAAACGATAATTTGCGGAGATAACAAAACTCTATAGTTCATTAGCGGAACATATTGGACTCATGGGCATTAAGTTAATAAAAAGCCAAAACAGACCAAGAGGCAAACTCTTAATCAAGGCACCCACATAGTCAAAAGATTAAGTTGAAAGATTTATTCTATCACTGATCTATACAAAGTCAAAATTGGTCTAAAAGCAGACATTATCGAAGAAGGTACAGAAGTGGTCTTAAGACTGACAAAAAAATCAATACCAATCCTGTGAAAAGTAGAATTTAAGATGCCTGTTGGGATAATTTGATGCATATTCAGATTGCTGGTGGGCCAAAAAATTAAGCGGGAATCAGTCTCTTATGTTTTATCAGAGCCTCTAATTTTTCTGGAAATAAACAACACATGGAATCATAGATTATAAAACATTAAGGATGAATGAATACGTCAAAAATTGTCGAATTTGAAACATTGGGCGTTTAATGCATCCCAAAGAAAGTCAATGTTCGCTGTATATTTTGAAACCGACTAAAATCAGGCTATCACCTTCAACGGCTAGAGCTAAAAGCTAAGTTGAACTAAAAGATGTGAATCGCTCCTATATCATATATAATGTTTTGTCAATACTTTAAATGCATGCATATAGAAGGTCCTTATATTGATGCATACATAATGTACAACATTATATGCAATTTCACGCATTAAATTTTACAAAATCCCTGCGACTCACTGATCCGATATAAAAAAAAGTTTTAAAATATTCAATTTTTCAATTTCATTCCTTAACATACAAATACATATATACAACACCCTCTTTGTTTATATATCTTATACTTTTAAACCATTTTCAAACTCATACATTATTCACACATCCGTCAATCAAGAAACCTCATTCAAAAGCCCTTATACTCACTCTTGTATAGCCATGTTTTCATCTATGATAATATACGACTTCTAGAAGAGGTACATCATATACATAGGTACAAGGATTTGCGTTAAAAATGTATCTACCAGATGCCATACATATCCTTCACTCATTTATTGAAGAGTAGATCTAGATATGTTGTAGAGCTACAAAGATTTCCATTACAAGATAAAGATTTCCAACTTGGCCATCAAAATGTATATCTTTCGGTTTGAGAAGATTATAATATTATCCCCATAGATGGCGTATCCATATACCACTTCGCATATAACGAAATCAAACATATCTACATATTTATATGAATGAAGTTATAGAATCTTAGGCATGCATGATTTAACACATTTATACAAAGCTCTTTGCCAATTCTTAGCTTTTCTTGACTTCATTTTGATTTATCTGAAATATAATCCAGCAAACATATCATTTCTCTCTTTCTCTGGACGTCTGATTGTGGTAAGAGTGCATAGATACATCTGAATAAACGAATCTTTTTGTGGTAAAATATCATTTATGTAACATTTCCTTGGTGAGTTTGATATGGTTTAGATTCAAATACGATATACAAAAGGATATAACTATAAATAAGAGTTGAGGGAGAGATATCAATAGGTACTGCCTCCTACATTCGTTGCTCTTCTTCTCAAAACCTTTTTTTTTGTGATTTCGAAATGCATAATTTAAGTGCCTTTATTCATTCAAAAATCAAAAGAAAAAAGAAATAGAAATGTTCTATATATCTATTCTATGTTCATTTCAACTACTGATGATGGGAATAACCTCAACTACTTGCACGTGGCATGTATGCAATTCATAATGGAACGATAGAATGCATCCATATGTTTTACTATGTACCTATCTACAGTTTTCATCATTCTATAACATTTTTGCTACAATATCACGGTGGGGTTGAGATTCGATCCCATGTTATGTCCTTTATATAGGTACATGTTGTGAAGTGAACTTACATCATATCAGGATATGGGCCCCATCTGATGCAATTGCATCTATACCTATAGGAATATTATACACGCACATCAAGATCCTTGAGGCTTTTCATTCACATTCAAGAAAAAAAAAACTTGTAAACAATTTCTAGAGTTGAAGTAGTTGATTTCATAAGGCTTTTAAACTTGTTCTTTTATCTACTATCACCATACTATTACGTGAAGGTACTTACAGTTGTATATATGAATGTAATAGAATAGTTACAGCAAAAAAGTTAATTTTTATAGATAGTTTTCAATTTAAAGATAGATGAGGGTGTGGGATGAATTTTTAGTTATGCAATTTTTGATATTGAGGAAGAAAACCATAAAGTTACAACAATGTCTATCGGATGCGTATTTTACAGAATATGGAATTGGTATTGTGATCGCACTAAAATTAATTAGTTCAATAGTGAAAATGCATAGTAACTGTGAACATGAAATTCTCACCCCAAATCCGATTGCATGAGTCATGAAGGAAGAGCTATGATGGGTTATTTACTTCTACTCAGTACTCTGCTTTCTGTCTTTTAAGGTTTAACTGAAATGTAAGGAAGCGTTTCATCGATATAAAATACTGTAAATTAAAGAAGCTAAAGTTTTAACCAAGTTTACAACAACAACATCTGATCCTTTGTTTGTGTTTTGAGTTATTAACCATATTTTTCCTAAGAAGAATCTCAAGTAACGTTAATTAGGGGCACAATTCAATGATCTATGTTCGCCGCTTTAATTTACGTTTAAAATTTATTGAGGCCACGTGAACAATAATAATACGGAATATCTAATCGATGTCGAATTCTTTTAAATCTATGTTTTGAGGTACTTAAATAGCAATTCCAAACAGATATGTGTGTTGGTTTCATGTTAAATGAGAAAACTAAGCATCTTTATATGAAATGTATAAATTTTGCAGTAAAAATAAACTGTGTCATACTAGGCGTATACGTACTATTTTATTTTATTTATTTGGAATATCAAGTTTGAAACAAATTTTAGTTGTAATGATAGCGGGAAACAAAGCCCTTATAGTTTAAGAGAAAAGAAGTATATTAGTTTGTTTCTACTATTAGACAAGGCTTGGAATTTGGGATTAGGGTAACTGTATAGTGCCATTCTCAAAAAGTACTACGAAATACTGAAATCACTTGTTCCAAACCGGCTCTTTACGCGACCAGAATTACTTGCAACTTAAGAAAATCAAAGTTGGTTTTTGCAAGGGATATTAAAAGGGAAATCAATCGGTGGAATAGTTTGGACGCAAAAAAGCCGTATCAAACAATTAAAACCAAACACAAGCAAACAAATTATATAAACAAAAACTTAAATAATGTTCCAATTTTTACAAACAATATAAAATTACCCTTACAAACAATATAAAGTACCTTACTGCAATACTGCCAAATGGAATGCAAAGCTCGAATGGAAAGAACGATGAGCATAACTGGACGCACAAAAGAATAGTTTTAGTTTAGTTTAGTTTTAAAAACTTTATTTAAACAAAAAAAGCTTTGATTTACAATTGTAACCTTAAGTTTAATATGGCTTGGCCAATGGCCGTCTACCAGATTGACATTTTTTTAAAGTTTTATATGTATAAATATTGAACATTGTAGTTTTTGTTTTTATTTTTTATTTTAGAAGACTCCTTCGATAATACGCTTTCTATAGCACAGTGCGCTTGACGTGTTTTTATATAAAATCTCCCAGCTTACTTTTCCATTCAAAACTTCCATGGTGTTATTCCAATCCATCGAGGCCACCCCAAAATATGGTAAAAAAGTGAAATGTATCTTCCCTTTCATTCAGATTACATAGGCCACATAAAATCGGCAGAAGTAAGGAAGTATGTGTTTTCTCGTAGGTCTGTACTGAGTTGACTGTAGACCATTCTATATTGTGAGGTTTGTGCTTCTTGTAGATATTTTGCATATGTGGTGTTGCTTACTTTTTCTCATATCACTGTAAATACTTTTCGCAAGTCCGTTACACTAATGTCAGGTAAACAGCGGAAGTTTTCTCCTAGACTATTCGCCAACACCTTCCACTCTTTGACTAGATCTCCCCTAGAAGATAGCAGCTTCTTAAGAACTTTTTTTGGCAATCTAGTATCATCCATCTCCATCACCTTCCAAATGGATCATATAATTAGGTGTGCAGTTAGGTAACCGAAAAATGCGTTTTAAGAAATACCTGAGGAATCTTTTCACCTCTTCGAGTTGGTTGTACCTCCAAACTTGAGCACCGTAGAGCATTATAGACTCTGCAGTGGCATGAAAAATTTTAATCTTTGCCCTGTGTTCGATGAATTTATTTTCAATACAACGGGCCCACACTGAAGATACAGCTCTCTTTGTTTTCGCTAGTTTCAACTGGAAATGTTTTTTCATGTTTAGATTTGCCGTGATTAATACGCCTAAGTATTTATATTCTCGAACGATTACAACACTGTCTCCCATATACAGTTGTGTTCAAAAAAATAGGAGTGCCTGTTCTTTTTAGATTAAATCGTGATTTCAAAGTTGTATAATTTTTTTAAATTTATTTTTCTTTTGTACAAAATAGGTCATCCAGTCTTTTATTATTATGCTTAAAGACTACTTTGTTTAAAACAAATAAGGTAGTAAAAACATGAATTTTATCAAAATAAAGCCAAAACGAATTGTTCAAAATAATAGGAGTAAACAAAATAAAATATAAAAAACTAAAAAAAATATTCAATATGAAGATTTTTTTGTCAGTATTTTGTGGAAAATCCTTTGTTTTTTATAATTGCTGCACATCTGCGTGGCATAGAGTTTACAAGGGCCTGACAACACTCAACTGGAATTTGGTTACATGTTTCCTCGACTGCGTCCCACAACTGCCTCGAATTCAAGGGTCTTCGTCGAGAAACACCCTTTTTCACATCTGCCCATACATTTTCTATGGGATTGAGGTCAGGCGACTGAGCTGGCCAGTCAATGACCTCAACCCCATTGACCCGAAACCATTCCTTGGCAGACTTACTGGTGTGTTTTGGGTCGTTGTCTTGTTGAAATACCTGCATATTCCAACTCGAATAAGGCAGCATCACACTGGACATTATATCCACATAAACGCGCTGGTCCATCGTGCCAATGATTTGATGTATGGGGCGAACACCAGCATATGAGAAACTGCCCCAAGCCATCACTTTAGCACCTCCATGCTTTACCGTTTTAATGGTGTACCGAGGCTTAAACTCAGAATTTTCTGGACGTCGGACGTATTGCCTAGAGCCAGTTCCACCGAATAAAACAATTTTGATCTCGTCAGTCCACAAAATGTTTCGCCATTTCCCTGCACGCCAATTAGTTTGGCTTCTTGCAAATTTCAAACAAGCAGCTACATGTTTTTTTGTAAGCATCGGCACTTTTCGTGGACTGCGAGCGGAAAGATTGTGTTCCAAAAAACGCCTTCTTATTGTTACGCTACTTACTGCCAGTCCTAGATCTTCCCTGATTATCTTAGAGGACGCAAAAGGATCCTTTCGGCTGTAGCGAACAATACGACGATAGTCATTTTCACGCGTTTCTCTTTTCCGTCCCCGGGTTTCGACTTTTTTTTCATATTTTACAGCATTGGCGATCATTTGGTCAGAGCACCCCAACATCAACTTTATATCCTTATACGTTTTTCCTTCATTTCGCAAGTTTTTTATGATTTCCCGTTTTTCGTCGGTGTAGTGCTTTCCTCGGCCCACTGAATAACTAACCTTGTTTAGAAATGCGATATTCCAACTATTTAATATTCCTATTTTAATTAATTAGTTACTGTTTATTTTTTTAAATTTTTTGATTTTTTTTTACTTACAATATAACTCACACTCCTATTATTTTGAATAGCCTGATTGAGAGTAAAGATCATTTGATCTCTGGTTACAAATATAAACGGTTATGAATTGCAAACCAGTTAATTGTTTTATCATCTTTAATGTCCCGTTATACTTACGGGTAGAGAAATGGGCTGATTATACACATGGTAAAAAAAACACTTGAGCAAATTTTGTAAAAGCACTCCTATTATTTTTAACACAGCTGTAAGTCCACTTTTCATTACTAGCATATCTACCACCACCATCCCTGAATATCATCATTTTGGACTTCTCTAAATTAACGGTTAAATTCCAAGTTTTGCAGTACCTCTCCAGACGATTCATCGTTCGCTGCATTCCTTCAACACTTTCAGATAAAAATACAATATCATCCGCAAAAATGAGCCCTGGTATCTGTGTATTTGCAAACTGGATGCCTCCGCCAACTTCTTCCACGATATCGTTTATAAAGAGATTGAACAGTAACGTACTCAGGATACATCCTTGCTTTACTCCCATTTCAGCAGGAAACTCTTCAGAAACAGATTCCCCATCCCACACGTAGGCTACATTCTTTTCATACATCGCTTCAGTAAGGTAACAATTTTACCTGATATCCCCAATTTATAGAGCTTATAAAAAAGTGCTTCCCGAGCAATTGAATCGAAAGCGGCACGGAAATCGACAAAAAAGGCATACAATTTTTGTTTTCTTTTTTTGAAGCTCTCCGCAATATTAAACAGGCTGAATATTTGGTCCAAAGTCGAATAGTTTCTCCTAAATCCAGCTTGATTTTCGTTGAATATTTTGGTATCCTCGATCCACTGTCTTAGCCTATTGAAAATCAGAGTACTAAAGATCTTTACAGAAGCATTCAAAAAGGAAATGCCTCTATAATTTTCTGGTATATCATATTATGGTCCTTTTTTGTGCATGTGCACTCTCAAATACTCATATTCTATTATATTAATCCGTCAATGCGGACAGGAAATCGGTTGTACAGTTTTAATAAAACTCTACTGGGACTCAGTCGTCTCCCGGAGCTTTTCCCGCTTTAGATTTTTCAATAACCTTTTTTGCTTCATAAATTGCAAATGGTGCATCTAAAAAATCATCGACGAAAAACAGAGTCTTAAAGTAGTCACGAAGTTCAAACGCTCGCAGAGATGTTGCAATTAAATTGTTTCTCCCGTTAATAAATTTGGCCGCTTTCCAAAATTCTGCCGAAGATTTTGAAAAATTAAGGATGCATATGGTTTGTTGCTCCAGGCACTTTCTTTTCTCAAGACAGAGTTTCATAAAATCCTTATTTGCCGCTGCATACATGTTTTTGAAAAAAGACGTGTTGAATTTCCTTAGCAGTCTTAGGAATGAATACGATTTTTGTCTAGCTTTTTGACATTCTTTATCAAACCAGGCTTGCTTAGAAGCATCTTTAGGTCTCCCCTTCGCACTTGCTGGCGCAGTCTCAACTATTATTAAAGATAATCTTCAAGCTCCAAAACCATTCATTGGATGAACATAGCCATTGTAAGGCCAATGCTAACAGCCCATAAAAAGTTTAACAATCTTAAAAATATGATACAAATTTATAAAATAGTATGTATAGGTGCCACAAAATTCCAAGAGGACTACACCAACTGCAGCTATAAAGGGACATTCCTCTCGTTAGAGCGTCTTGATATATTCGTGAAATAACATGGCGGCCAAAAGCGCATTACGTCTAATACAGTATAATTTCTGGGAAATTGCTCCCTTTGGTCACAGAAACATTCAGAACACTATTGACATAGATATTGACAAAGAACATTCAAAAACACTTTTTAAAGCCTCACATAGATTTTTCAAGGAATACCCCATCTATAGAAAGATCAATAAAGCTACCAGTTTACTGTATTGTCTATTAAACAGAACCGCCAGTACAGTTTCTGTAGCCGCTAAAGATCTTTCTTAACATAATTTGGAGGACACAAAATTTAGACTTAGTTATCAATAGCCAAGCAACCTTCAAGGTCATATTTGTTATTCTCTTAAAGCCAAAACTAGTACACGGTCCTAGGGCACTTCGATATTGACGGAAATGAAAATTCAAAACTTCAAAACTTTCAAAACTATCCTTATTGATATCTTAATAGGTCACAACTTATTGGGCAATGGGCGGGTAACCGTCCCACAAGAATAAAATTGGTTTCAGCTCATCCCATTTATGTAAAGGATATGAGGACGGGTAGACTTTCTAAGCAAATGCCCAAACCTAGCCAAAAGAAGAATGACAGTATTAGGATCATACTAGTTCGTAGACCTATTTGACTGTCTTTCCATCTAGAGACATTTTGAAGTGTTTGCACAAATGAGGATTGTTCATGAAGACAACCTCGACCTAAATCCACACTAATCTTTCTATACCTGAACCAAATGTAGAGAATATGATATTAACCTCTTATGGAATAATCACATATTCAATATTGCCAGAAATGCTCATAAGATATTACCCTGGAGCTCAGTTTAGGACGTACTGTCAAGTATAAATAAATAATAATTAATAAAGCTCGCACTGTGTTTAATTTTGAAACATGTCAAGGGTATTAATAACCCTTTGAGTACCCGTAAACTATAAAAAAAATCTTTGTTATTCGTGGAGAGCACAATGCTTCCAAAGTGAACTACGATTTAAGAAAGATTTTGTCGTTCTTTCTTTTTTAAACAGTTTTATATCTAAAATACATGTTTTGAAACAAAGCATCAGAATTGATTATAAAGGTTTTATGTTAAGATTAAAGAAGACTAAAGAAAAAACTTCGGTAAAGTTTATTTAGTTGTTCATTTTCGTCGATGATTCCTCGAAAACTTACTATTACCTTCATTATATTTGTTGTTTTTTCTTATTTTAATTGATCAAAGGAACAATGAAGGTTTAACGTCAACAAAACAATACTTTTTAATTCAATCCAATAATTAATACTTTTGGATTCGACCCGACCTTAAAGGCATAATTTCCTAAATTTTTCACTCTCATAACAGACAAAAATATAAATTAAGCCGACTAACTTACTTATCACTTTTTTTTTCTTTCTCATCACCTTATGATCCCTTTTATAGTTACCTAAAATGCTCATTTTTCTGTTGAATCAAACCCCAAATTTCGTCTATCTTTTCATTTCTATCGCTGTAAAAGATATTTTAACATCCTAAATACCATCTGCTTCATTCTAATAGAATAATCGTCATCGTCCTTGTCCTTGTCTTCAGTGAAAAAAAAGTCTTTAAAGGGCCTAATTTTTTTTTCTAAAACTTGGTAAAAGAATATAGGATGAAAGCTATAAACTGAGACAACCTTGTAAGCATCTTATACCTTTCTCATCATAATTTCAAATGCTGTTGTTTTTTTTTTTTGAAAATGAAAGTGAACGTATTTTCATCTTTTTGCACAAAAAGTTTTCCTTTTTTTTATCTGGAAATTATATAAGCATAATAAATTGGCCTCTGATGCGACTTGTGGCTACAAAACAAAATATATAGGGCACTAGCAGAGCAGCAGGCAAACAAAAATACAAATCTTCTTTAAAATCTCATTGAAAATTAGGCGAGAGGAAAGAAGATTCCGACAACTCTCCTCCACCACTACAATTATTTACGAGGGCTGAGCTAGAGATACAATTGAGCACAATGCCATTGCCATCGCATCGCAACGCAGGAACCAAAGGAAAGTATATAGTATAACGACTTGATTTAAAAGGCTGTGAAATTAAGCTCTGGTCGACTGGTGGTGGTGGCTCGTGACGGTGTAATAGAAGTAGAGCAACAACGACTCTGATGGCTCTGGATGCTACTTCTGTACAAAAGCACACAAAAAATAAGTTAACTCAAGAAATCGTGGGTGAATTTCACACAAAAATTTGAGTAAATATTTTCAAAATTGTAAAAAAAAAACTTTTGAAATATGGGAAATCAAAAATAAGAAATTTTATAATGAGCCAATTTTAAAATATTGGCGTATGCTATGGCTTACTTATTAAAAATTTAAAACTATTAAAGAGGAACAATTCTGTCATAAAAAATATTTTAGCAAAACTTTAACTGTTCAAGTAGCGCACGCAGTGGATGCCCTCAAAACAAAAAATCATCGTTTTTTTAAAGCACTTTAATGATTTTTCTCGTGATGATATATTTTTAGCCTTTCTCAATAAATGGGCTATCTAACACTGAAAGAATTTTTCAAATCGGACCATTAGTTCCTGAGACTAGCACGTTCAAACAAACGAACAAACAAGCAAAATCTTCAACTTTATAATATTAGTAGAGATACATAATTGAAATATTAGTAACTAAACGAGTACTAGATATAATATTGTCTACTATAACAATATTTATGACTATAGTTAATAAGCCCCAATTAAATTATAAGATTGGTGAAATCCTTTGAGACATTCCTTCCGAATGTACGTAAGTAAGGTATACACACGATGAAAAAAAAGTGGCCAGTAATTTGGCATTCAAGACGATTCTATTTACCTACCCATCTTGGTCTATGCCACAGTTATATTGCTTCGTATTCTTCTCTACCGTAAGCATAAGTCGGCATCATGTCCGTCTTGGTACGATATCGTCGTCCTCCAGCTCACAATACTACTCCTAGCACAAAACTCTTGAAGATAATCTATTTTCGAGTATCTTGGTCGGTTTGATTCGAATTTCCACAACACAAAATTGTGGTTTAAAAAGAAAAGAAAAAAAATCATCAAGCCACAAAGTACAAGTAGCTAAGTTAGGTATTGCGATAGGAACGGAAAGTAGGTGTTTTTTACATCCTTCGATGATGTTCAACTACACAACAACGTCTTATAGTCTTGATCTGTACTCGTACCTTTACTTACTCGTAGTTCCTAGAAACGAAATGCGAATTACGATAGAATAAGAAAATTCAGGATAACCTAACCCAAGACCATCGCCTCCGCTACACCGCGCACCACCAAAAATGAGCCTTCTTTTATAGCAAAAGCACACGAGAACCCTAATATCCTTAAAAAAAGTAAAAAAGTATTTTATATATTTTTGCATTTCGCACGTGTATATTTGTGGCCAAAAAAGAAGCATAAGCAATCTCTTCCCCGTTCCTTGTTGTGCTTACCTACCTACCAACCTATTCTTGATGGGGCCAAAGTGAAGGTGTCTTTGCGATGTCTAAAACTCTAAAGTAATTTAAACATCAATCCTGTGGAATGGTAAGTGCGGTTACCTAGAAAAAGTTACCAAAAACGAGACTATAAAGTATTAAAAAGGAAAAAACAAGGAAGGGTTGTTTTGATGGTTGAAAAAGAGAATCCCTAATTTGGCACAAAGTAGCCTTATAAAGTCGACTTATAACCTGACTTTTTATATTATTTTATAGTTCGATGGTGTGAGTTTTTGTTAGTGCCACTTAGTGGTTTTATGCAAGCGCATGAAGCTGAAAAAAGGATTTTTCAGTTCTTTTTTCACATCTTTTATTATATTAATATTTTGGTAATTTTTTGCTTTTTAAGGTTTCACAGATATTGCGGTCGTAAACATTTAAAAAACAAAATATCAATTCTGAAGTAAAACGTAGATATCGACATAATGGCGTTTTAATAGCGCTTGTGATTCTCTAGGGTGGTAGTTTGAGTATTCATTACTTACTCTTTAAGGAAATAATTGGTTTTTGGGGTGCAAACTACATCGAAGGGAGCAAGCAAGTGGTTATTGTAGGTTCTTCTATGAGTCTTTTGTACTGAACGCTAAAGCCTATGCGGGAAAACCGATTTGCTTGAAATTATAAAGAAGTAATCTATGACAATGAGCTGTACAAATTTTTCAAAACTGTGCAAATTATGAAGTTCTTAGTGAGATTATTAAACGATGAAACAAAATTGATAGTGAGTAAACTTTTTTTTGACCTGGGGAAATTGGTTTAAGATTGAGCATACCTAGCCGGGTGGTATAGCAGACAATAACAGTTTTTTAAATTCACATAGGATGCAATCGGTCCGATTTGTTAAATTTAAAATATTCACATGGTTCCATGGTTCAAAACCAGTTGGTTTAAGATAAATCCACGAATACTTTTGAAGCAGCAAATGTGTCTAGAAGCAACATTTCTTTTCAACTCTATCTGTAGGCTTTTAACCAAGTATCTATTTTGCAATTGATTTTACGGAATACCAAAATTATTGGTTCTTATGTAAGTATAAATAAGAAGGAAGGACACTGGTATCTATTGAAATGCAAAAAGATCATAAGTAATTTCTTAGGCTAGAGTTTTCTAACATATATAGATATTGTCGACTTGACATAGGGCGCAAAACAAAACACATACAATTTGCAAAGTAATCAAACAATAATCATTCGAAGTTTATCGAAACGCAAGAATTCCCGGAAACATAAGCGTTCTTTCTAAGGTAGGTAGAAATGGCGATCTCAAGGCAACCTAGCCTGACATCCAATTAGCGCTGTAGTGAGCCGTTTTGATACCAAAAACTCGTTTGACCTTTGATTGAAAGGGATAGATTTATAGAGAAGCTTCATAGCGTTTATGTTAGAGCCATTTTGTCGCATTGAGAAAAAAGATTAGGTCTCTAATCTTTGTCTCAGATAGCTCATCAAGTTCGTGAAAGAATGCTTTTCCAAAGTATTTCATTCTAGTGTTTGCCAAAGCAGGACATTTGCAGAGGAAATGGATTATCGTTTCACTTTCTCTTTGGTCACTATAACTACGGCAAAAGGTGCTGTAAGAGATACCCATCTTCTCTGCATGAACTCCTATAGGCCAATGTCTAGTACAAACCGCAACAATCCTGGCTATGTCTTGCCTTGGCCTGCATAGAAGATCGTTTGTACGGATTTTATATATAGGCGGGCCATATCTTCCTAGATATAATGCAGTTGGCTAAATTGGTCCACCCGGAACCCAGATCAGGGTGACACCGAGGTTAATAATCAGGCTCGCAAGCTCATCGCGACATTGCTGGACCAATTAAACTGAGGATATGGCCGAGTTATTGGCTTTGACAGCTTCCTGACTGTCTGTAAAGATAGCGGCATTTCGATTTTGGTTTGGGTTTTGTTTAAGTATCTTACATGCCTCCCTTATTACCAGCAGTTCAGCCTGAAAAACGCTAGCAAAGTCAAGAAGCCGAAAGGATTTGGCTACATTTAGGGACTCAGAAAAGATCCCAGAACCAACTCCGCTCTTCATCTTTGAGCCGTCAGTGTTGAAACCTATCGACACGATGTCATCCTTCCAATCTTCTCTCGGTGGTAAAATAACCTTAAAACCCTTACTAAGGCTCAAAGTAGGAGTGCAGTAGTCAGTGTCTACAGAGATAATATCTGAGGGAATCAATTTCGTTGTATTGCTGTGACCATAAGGTTTTAATAGCGCTGCAGGAAACTATGTATTAAATAAAAAGGTCGATTGGTAGAAGATCCAAAATAACGTTCAAGTTGTCCGTTGGGCAAGTACGCATAACCCCTGTGGTGCCCACGCAAGCTGTTCTCTGAACCTTCTTTAGCTTATTAATATTATAGGCCACCACACAATCGAACCATATGTTAAGATTGGACGTACTACGGCTGTGTACGTCCATAAAATCATCTTCGACTGAAGACCCCACTTTTTGTTTGGAAGGAAACACAGGCCTTCTTAACCCGTACTTCAATATTTAGTTTCCAGTTTAGTTTAGGGTCGAGTATAACTCAAAAATATTTTGCACAGGAAGACAATGATAGGATTTGACCGTTGAGTCGAGGAAGCGTGAAGGGCGGTACTTTAGTTTTGGTGGTAAAGAGCAACAGTTCAGTTTTACTTTGGTTAACTCCTAGTTCACAACTCGTGGCCCAGTTGCTAACTTTCTTCAAAGCTGACTCCGTGATTTCACTAATCACAGAAGTGTACTTTCCTGACACCAATAGCACCAAATAATTCGCATAAACTACCCCTTCACTCCACATCTCTCTAATTTAACGAGAATTGTATCCATGACCAGAAGCCATAGAAGAGGCGAAAGGACACCACCCAGGGGTGTTCCACTGTTCACGTGTTTTGTTGCAATTGTATTGCCTAGAGTGGCTTTTTTTCTAAGAGTATGTGAGATTCCCATGTAGTCGATTCCAATTCGCATACTTTGGGTGGCAACTTTGTGGTAACCTTACAATATTCTATGGACCTTTTATTTTACAAGAACAAGGTGTGTACGCCGAATAGGTTCTGAAGGAATTGAAAACTAACCCAAACTTTCATCCAAAAAGCATCGAGAGTTTTCGTGCATTCTGAGAAAGTCGAACCTTCCTATGAATGATAGGAATGCCAGGCTATTACTTCTTTTAGTATTCCTAAATAAGATGATATGTACACCAACTACTTGTATTTTCAAAAGTACGGTAATAGTTTTCACATATTTAGGTATTTCAATCCCCATTAGAAACCCTGCTCTAGTAACTCGAGGTGATGCTTATCTCACGTATAGGTGAGATCTACATTGGGCAGAGAAATCTTGCAATTTGGCCTCTTTATTTTTTATCTTTTTTCAGAAAATACTCAGCTTTCTTCAAAACACGCAAAGGCTTTTTTTGGTCCCGTGGTTCTTGAGAGGAAATAAAACGTATATTAATTATTTTTTGGTTAAGAATTTAGCTTAAAATATTAAGATAAGGGTTTTTCTTTATGCTTTGAAAATGATATCAGCAAGTGGCCACCCGTGAATGGCTCAAATAAATTACAGTCGAGTGGTCACATTTTAACTTTTTGCAGCAATTGGTCAGTATATCAGTAATAACATGCCGAATATTCTCATGCAAGGCGTCAATTGTCTCAGGCTTATCTGTGTAGACAAGCGACTTCACATAACTCCACACACAAAATTGCAAAGCTGTGCTTAATCACACGATCTTGGATACCAGTTATCCTTCGGGATCGGTGGTGATCTAGTTTTAGACCAATTCATCGAACGTGTGATGTGCTTGATGGTCGTGCGGCTTCAATTCTTGTGCGATGTGGATTTTTAAGCCCGCAAACCAAGATCCTTCTTCAAAATCTTCCATAAATTGGATGAGCACAGCTTCATTTATAGAGGGAGGTAGATTCATTCCGATCTTCTTGAAAAAGAGAATTGATAGTATTTGTTATAAAAAATAGAAACCTAAAAAACATTACTAAAAGTTGGTAAAAATTGATTTTAAACTCCAATATCTTTTCGAAAATTTGAGATAATGGCTTCAAATTAATTTTATCTTATAAGAAATATTGGTTAAAATATTCAGTAAAATTTTAGGAGAAATCGTATTAACAGTTTGGACAAAAACAAAAATCTAAAAAAAACAATAAAACTGGGTAAAAATTTACTTTCGACACAAATATCTTTTCAAAAATGAAAAATATAGGCTTCAATCACAGAAAATATTGTTTTCAACATTCGGTAAATTTTGTATAAAAATCGAACAGTCCATTTTTCATAAAAAATTAAATCTACAAAAATAGTAGCAACATTTGATAAAAATTGATATTTAGTTCTCGATATCTCGTGAACAATGGAAGAAATTGACTTCAAATCAAAATATTGTTGGTAATTTTTAAATCTATTAAAATAATTCAACTGACAACCTTTTTAACAAAACACGAAAACCTACAAACGTTTTAAGCAAGACAAATCGGCAGACGGATGGGAAGTCATCAGTGTGGGTCGCATCCCAGCCTCTTTTTTTGGTTATAAATTTCGAAATTAAGTCAAGTTATTATTAAACTGAGGATAACTCAAGAGACAGCTGTCAAAAAGACCGTCTTCGACAAAAAAATATTGCCAGATTGAAAACCATATGTCAAAAAACACCCATTACAAATGTTGTTGTGATATTTTTAGTCTGGGTAGATAAGTAAAAAGTAAGGTAGTTATCATGTGCTTGCGATTTTTAATTATCAAAATTGACATGAATTGAACAATATGCAACCAATCTGTTAATATTTTACTTCTACCTATTCTTTGCATAAATAATAAAAACAAGGCTCATCAAATACCTACCAACCGACTTATTTATCTACTATACAAAAATAGCTTTACTTTTTGACCATCAAAATACAGACCGCAAAATACTTAAACGCACCTGCCTCAACAATTATAAATCTCTTCCTTTATGGCTTCGCCTACAAACATTGTACCTATAGCCTAAAGAGACCACAAACAGAAGCGAAATACAGAGAGAAAAAAAAGAAGAAAATAAGTGAAAACACACAAATAAACAAGAACAAAACAAAAAATAAAACTACCAAAAACCCCAACACGGTAAACAGCATATGTTTCGGAATTTTCGAACAATAATGCAAATTTTTCGGGAAGACTCACTTTGGTTTTTGTTGTGTTTCCTTTTTAAGACCCATCAACTCAAATTTTGTTTTGTTTCTGTATAAATACATAAACATATCTTTTATATTGTATAAAGCTATGATTTTCAATCATAATTTTGCTATACACAATCTTTTTCATATGCTTTCATGAGCAGCAGTGGCAGGACAACGCTCAAGCTCAACCAACATCAACGGAGCGCGGCTCAACTCGTAACGTAACGCATATTGCTATATCAACCCTGGACTCAGACCCAGACAAAACTTTAGTTGTCCTTCGTCCATATGTTCTGTTCTTACATCGAATACCTACATATACCTACACAAAACACAACCACATCGTCGTCGCGGCATTCATCCTCATCGTCGCCATTCGTCGTCCTTGTAAAAGTTCTGTAGCGCAAGCAACTTTCGCTTCGCATCCAACATCAGAACGATCCGTCCGACCGAACGAACGCAGAACAAATATAATAAACTTATTACGGCTACGTTGTTCCTTTCATGTTCATGTCCGAAATATATACACAGCAGGACGAAACACACACACAAACTCTTGAAACTCAAGCGCAAATATACTTCACGGCGCTCGGCGGCGCAGCGCGCGGTGCCTGTGCCAGCAACCAAACAAAAAACAAACAAAATTAAATAAACCCTCTGACTGATGACGGTAGCAGAGGGAGGTGTTGGCGGCGGCGGCAGTAGCGACAGGAATTTGGGAAGGGGGCTCAACATGACTGACTGACTGCTGAAACGCGTGTAAACGCAAGCAGGAAAAAAAACACGAAACCTCCCGCCATACTTCATTTGCAACAGAGTAATAATATCTGTATCTGCGTATCATAAACGGTACCATGGCCGATAATAAATATCCCTCATCCGGCATTTCCTGTCCACCCATGGGAAGGTGGCCTCCCTAATGGGAGGTGGTGGTACGCCCGACTCCCGTCATCCGAATGGCAGATGAAAACCAACAACATGGAAAACCTGCGTAGGTACACAATATGTTAGCGCTCCACATCCAGATCCTTATTCTTTCGCCCCCATGGACCAAACTTCGTCATAGTCGTCCTTTTCGTCATCCTCGTCGGTTGCTCGACAACAAAAACAACGACGAAGCAGCATATGGAGCAAAAGCACAAGATGGATGGATGGATGTGTTCCACATTTTCGCATAGTCTTACATTATTTCATCAACCCCCAACGGCTCGGCCTGCATGGCTTGACTTGGAGTGGTGTGGAGCGACGCGGCGCGGCCCGTCGAGCTGCAAAACACTACAAAAGTCTCTATAATTTTTTGTGTGCCTTTTTTCATCTACGTAGACATAATATTTTACGTGGAAAATCCATTTAGACTTATGATTGATGTTTCTTAAGCTTACTTGAAGTTATTTTGTTCTCCCTTCATACCCTCCTAGCCACCCCTTCCTTTTGCTTTCTCCTTCTCTCGCATAACATAAACAACAAAAAGTTTTTTTTTATTATTATTATTTGCTTAAGTGGGGCAAAGAGGGTGTTAAAGTTTATGGACAAGGCTTGATAGGATAGGTATAGTAAATAAAATAATAATATTTTTGCTACAGTAGGTATAGTTGGGGGTTGGGTATAAAAAGAAAAGCTGAAGAACTAAATGGAAAGAAAATGCAAGAATCCTGTCAAAGCTACAAAGTTCTTTGATATCGTTTGCAGTGAATGTGATGCTGAAGCTGAAAAAAACTAAGGAACTTTTTTCTTATTCTTATGTTTTTGTTTAGAGTTTTATAGTTAGAAGGTCCTTTGTGAAATATAATAAATTGTGAGTTGAGATGATTTAAGGGACAAAGGTAAAGAAATAAACACCTAAAATATTGTTTTTTTTAGTTTTTTTGTTCATTCTCATTCTTATGTTTCTTCGCGAGGAAGGTTTAGTTTTGGAACAACTTGATATACCTACTATATGTCCAGCTTAACGTCATGCTATAAATCTATCAAATCTTTGAATCTAAACTTTGTTTCGTTGTAAGCTTGCGGGATGTAAGGGATCAAACCTTAAAACTAGAGGCTTAAATCAAATGTGACACTTGTGGGAAGCGTACACAGCATTGTCTTTTCCTGAATATCGGTTTCATTTTTAAAGCTTTTACCATCGGTTTAAGATAATGTAGGTACCAAAACCATGAAATTTATCCTCTTAGGAATCCGAAAGAGACATTAAGTCTGGAGTTTAAAAGAAAGCTTCGATGAGATCATGTAGAAACAATTACACAGTAGTTGTTAAATTTTAATACGTTCTTAAAATTTGTAAACGATTTTGATATTTTAAGAGCATAACTAATTTTAACTTAATAAAATATGCAATTTTTTTGAGGATGTGTTAAGAAAATATCAGAAACAATTTATATTTAACTTCTTTTCATTTTTTTCATTTTGTATAGCTATTGACACTGATTAAAAGAAGAACGGGGTTCGTTCGTAGACTATGGTATATCTAAGTAAAACGGTTCTTCACCTACAACATTTAACATTAACATTTTTGAAGAATAACAGTTATACAGTTTATCGTACAATTAAAAAACTTATTTGAGTCGTGAGTTTACCGAAATTAAATTTTTAATATTATTTTTGTTCACAATTATTATACAAAATAATACAAGATGGCGACCGACCTAGCGAACTATCAAAGATCGATATTATGCTTAGCAACGTTAAACACCGAGAATAAAAAATATGATTTGAATATTGTATCCCTTTTTTTCGATAGAAAGTCGTCACAAAATTGTAAAGGACTAATAATAAATCATTTGATACGTCAACTGATTTTAAAAGCGGACAATAAATAAGTTCAATGAACAAAAATTGGTTAAAATCTTGAGTGAGGGGATAGTTATAGTATTTTACGATCAAAGCTATCCAAATTGTTAAATGTACTAACATCTGAAAATGAATACCTCGAAAACTTATTTTGATCGATACTCGAATACAAGTCAAATCTCTATCTGCATCAGGATTTCACCTTACCTTTGATCCTTGTGAAAAATAAGTTTGTCAAAGCGCACTATGCCCAATTGCTGAAAATTAGTCTTATTTCACTTGGCATTATAAAACGGCCCTTTCTATGTACAAACTTTTTGATATAAGCTTTGGAATATTCTGCAATACCCGCGGCATGATGGTTAGAGCGTTGGAATACAAAAATAAATAAATTAAAGTAAAATAGATCTTAGGGCCGATAGGCATTAGATTTAAGTATTATTGTTTAACTTAGAGTGTCCGTATGGGACCATTAAGTTAGTTTTAAGTTATGGTTACTTAATATTTAGGCTAGTTTCATGCATTTTTGTCTAGCTTTAAGATAGGTTTAAGATTGAATTAATAATAATGAATTTAAAAAAAAAGTGAGTTGGACTGTCATGCCAGTGGTCTTGGGTTCGATTCCTGCCTATGCCATCTAAAGTTTTTTTTCACAGGTACTGCCTCTTGCGAGGAATAGACTTATTCTCCAAGAGAAATTCTTGTAACGAAGAGTGCTTTCTCAAATTAGCCGTTCCTATTCGGCCCTCCATTCCTGACAACATTACTTACACACAGGAAAGGTTTAGAATTGTAAGTCACTAGGCCCTAGTTCTCAACATACTGTTGTGCCACCCAATTTAATAATTGTTTTTCGGGACATTCTAACAAAAGTTACTTATTTTTAAGATAAATCATTTGACGTATGAACTATTAGTTTAAAACCCACTTACGTATTGTGTAAGACTTCATTTTCTATTGAATTGCAATCACATATAAACTGAAAGCTAGACTTATAGAGTTAGAAGACGAGTTACACTATATTCTAGGTTTCTTTTGATTTATATGTATTAAATACGCAGGTGTATAAAAGCTTAATTTGTTATAAACTGTTAAAACTTAACAACTTAAAAACTTTTATTTAAAGGACTTCGAATAGTCTGCAAATAACAAATGATGTGAATTGCTTTTTTATAAAACTTTAGCCAATTTATTGGAATTTTTTTATTTTTGAAAAAATCTACTTGATTGTAATGCCTCCAAATCTAAATTAATTAAATTAATTTGTTCTTATCTAACTGATAGGAAGCAAGCAGTGCAAGTTGGTGACACCCTTTAAAATTTGTTGGCAAATGCCACTGGTGTACCACAAGGTTCCATATTGGGTCCTCTCTTGTTTTCTGTTTATGTAAATGAACTTCCATCTTCATTAGTTAATTGCAGCTCTCTCTTTTATTTTGATGACGTTCAGCTTTACTGCAGCTGTCTACTTGGCCTTACCGAACATGAAGCCTTATGCGTCAATAAAGACCGGAAGAAAGTGGAAAATTGGTCTTTGTCAAACGGACTTGTGTTGAACCCTAAAAAATCCAAACTTCTTGCAATTAATAGAAAATCTATTGACCTCTCTTATTTTTCACCGATTGTTCTAAGCAATTCTCCAATCGAATATGTGGTTACAGCATTGAATCTTGGTGTGACTTTTAATAACCATTTGACATGGAATGATCATATAAATGGACTCGTTGGTAAAGTTTATGGAGTACTTCGTACGTTATGGATTACACAATCTATCACTCCATTAAAAACGGGTTAGCTTATCGCTAAAATCTTGGTTTAAAGAGTATGTGACGTTACGTAACATAGATTTGATAGTAATATTTATACTGTGTTGCACGATCTTATACGCATTGTTCACAAAACATTTGGGTTGCTCGTATACATTTTGGAAACTTCCACCGTAAACTTATACTTCATTAAAAATCGGACAATGGGCTATTGCTATTCGATCTTGCCGTTCTTGGAGCCTTTGTATTTGTTGGGCATTCATTCATATGATCTCTGTATTTTGTATTAAGTTATAAAAGTACACTCTTTTAAATTCTTAGCAATTTTCTTACTGCAAAATTCGAATTCCAAAATTTCAGAGGCTTTGTCATTCCATGATTTTAACTGAATAAATATCACGATGAAAGAATATGTTAGCTTAATTTTATATCTTAAAGGGTTAAGTAATTTTTTTGTAGATTTACATTTTCTGTGAAAAAATCAACAAAATGTTCTTAAAATTGCATGAAATACACAAATACTCGTAAAAAATGTCTAAAAATTAAATATATTTGAAAACAATTGCCCGAAATGTTCAATTTAGTAAAATGAAACTGAAATTTTACAAAGGATGATTTTTGCAAACTTTGGTTAATTTTAGCATCTTACTGTTTCTTAAAACTTTACTTACGTCAAAAAAAGAAAAAAGCTAATTTAAATATTTTGCCTTTATTTTTGAGTTTCTTTAAAACTAGTTTAAAAGGGTTTTGGAGTTTTAATTTATCCCAAATTTTAGATGTCAACAAAATCAAAACATTTTTTCTAAAAAATTATGTTTTTGACATTATGTAGATATAAATAAAAATGTTGATAAGCTTAAGACTCGACAACTCTTTAAACCTACTATTGATGGAAAAATAGTTTTAAACAAACTAAATAATATGGCCGTTAGACTTTCTTATATATCAAATCAATTAATCCATACACCAGATATCGGTTTGTTCGCTATGCTTTTTTGACGTCACGTCAAATAGTATTTTTTTATTCACATTTTGGAAAAGCTGTTCAATTGTTAAAAATTACAATAGTAAAATCTTAGACTAGCTAAAAGTTAAGCCCTTAAGTTTTTAGTATAAAATTGTTAGTTCGCAGGATTATTCAATGATCATAAGGAAATCTATTGAGTTACTAAAACTGATCAGCGAAAAATTAAATGAACTTAAAAATACCTTCAAGCTAAATTTTTTGAAATCCATTGCATTTATAAGTCTTGGTCTTGGAACGAAAAAAAAGCTTCGAAGAAAACAATTTTATGAAACTCTTTTTAGAAATTGTTAATCCACTTTTTATGTGAGTTTGTTTCCACATATGCAGCTGAGATCGTGTAAAGAAATCGTTTTTACTAACGATTTGTTTATTTTTATTTTCTTATCCAATCAATTTTATTAGGCTTGACTGAGTTTTCCAATATTTTTTTAAGAGCGTATTTAAAATGATTTCTTGTTTTAAGTACTGTCTTTTCAGTATTTTTATTGATATGGAAACCCATTTATTTATATGAATCCTTCTTAGATTGTGTCATATTCGCACTTATCATGAACCAAAAATAAGTTTACTATGTCATCATCACTTAAAACAAAAACAAATTACTAAATTTATAAAACTTCGTAAAGAACTCAACTTCATCTTAATAGTAAACAATAATCGTTATAGAGATTATTTAATTCAATTCGATACCAGTACCAATCCCAATTTTATCGATTTTATTAAGTCATAATTGCGGGATACTAAAGTAAAATAATAAAAAAAAACTAACCACCAAACAAAGGAAGCCAATCCCGCTCTTTCCCCCCAAATAAAGGACAATAGGGTGGAGTGGTACTTACACATATTTTCCAAGTTATTTCAAAAGCAATACAACAACGAGAACGACTCACAAATCTGATTTCGATAGAGACGAAAGTTATACCCTGCCTTATCGACAAACTTAAACAACAATCGCGGTGTACGCGTAA
This sequence comes from Eupeodes corollae, assembly GCF_945859685.1. Classification (NCBI taxonomy): domain Eukaryota; kingdom Metazoa; phylum Arthropoda; class Insecta; order Diptera; family Syrphidae; genus Eupeodes; species Eupeodes corollae. The sequence continues at coordinate 93,166,583 of NC_079149.1, read as the reverse complement.
AGTTCTTTGTCTCCGTAACGAAACGATGTTTTTTCTTATTTCTATTTTCATCCACCCTCAAAAAATATCAATGCCAATACCAACCCAACGAACGCCAACAAAAACGACTCCAATCCGAATTAATTGAAACGAAACATAAACTTATTTTGATTGCTCGAAAAGATTGAAACGACTGTATTAATGGCAATTTAATAAGGAGGCGTGTTTGCGTCTATAATAGATTTATATCTCATAGAAAACACGCCAAAATTTGGTACAACAACAACAAAAATAAAAACTTTTTATGTGACCTAGCACATTAAGATACAACATTATTTAGAAGATATTTTAGTAGGTACGACGAACATATACTCTATATTTATATACATCAAGAAGTTGTATAGACTTTACTTACAAAGGCTCTGAAAATGTAGTGCCTGCATATCTTTATCGACGCCCATAACGTGTTTGATTTAGTGCGTAGGTTTTTCTTTTAGATAATTTAGCTCGTGTCCTCGTCGTCCTTGTTGGCGACGACGACTCACGGCGGCGGTGGTTTTAATGGACTTCGGATGAAGAAAAGGACTTTCCAGATAACTAAATAGTCGTAGATATTTATATTTCTTAGTCTAATTAAAATAATTTGGAATAATATTTCCACAAGAAAACAATGAGTTTTTGTCTTTTTGACTAATGATTTATTTTGCCAATTAGCAAGAGTTGATTCAAGTTGAGCGATGTTAAAGGCAAAGATTGAAACTATGAGAATTAAAAATAACTAGGGTTATTTTTAAACAAGAGATTATTTTCCTCGAAAAGTGATGTTTGAAGTTTATTCTTTTCAAAGTGAAAGTTTACCTTTTCAAAGAAAAATGTAAAGTCTAACTTTTTATTCATACAAAACTATAAAACTATCGGAATCAATACCTTAAAAACTTTTCTTCTGCTTATTTTGATATAAGTAATTTTTTTAACAAAATAATAAAAACAATCATGACAAAATAAAAAAAAATATATTTGCTGGGTCGGAAAACATGTATTGGATACTAATTGTCCAAACATAGGTAAGAGCGGTAAGTGTGGAAACCTTTGGTAAACTTTGACAGAAAGAAACCCCAATTTAAATTGCCTAAAAGTAAGATAATAAATTGAGTAAAATATACCAATAATAACGGAAAAAGCAAACATTTCTCCTAAAGTTGTTTTTTAGGGGTAATGCTTCCAAATGTCCAAGAGTAATTCTTTCAATGAAAAGTGTTTTCTAAAACTAAACTGTTCGACAAAATAAGATTTTCTTCTAGGGTACAAACTAACAAAATAATACATTGTTATAAGATTAAGATCAAAGAATTTAATCTCGAATCTATAAAGTTTTTTAATTGGCCCCCGTGGCTGCCATTTTGTTTTGGAGACATCTATTAAAGCATCATGACAAGTAACACAATTGAACAGCACGTTCAAATGGTAAATCTTAATTATCAAAATGAGTGTTCGTTAACGCAAACGTTGCGCGCATTGTGCCCATTTTACGGTAGACGTGGTGACCTTTCACAGTCGACTCTTCAAAGTTTGGTGGTCAAGTGTGAGACGACCGTTTCAGTAAATTATCAGCCAACAGCCTTATATACGTTTAAGGGACGCAAGATCAGCCGGGAATATCGCCGCTGTCCGTGAAAGTATACAGCAGAACCCGACGCAGTCTATTCCTCGCGATGCACGAGGACTCATCCTTTCGCAGACTTGAACTTGGAGAATTTTGCGTCAGGACTTAGACCTACACCCGCACAACATCCAACTGACCCAGGAGCTCAAAGTTCATGACCATATCGACAACGCCGCCGTTTGTTCGCTGACTGAACCGAAAAATCATCCTTAGTTGCAGGGTGCAATTTTGGATGAATAGCCGTATATGCGACGATACCAAACCACGTGAGGTTGGCGCAGCAATTGATTGAGAACTAGGGCCAGGAATAAATGGTCCTACGGGTTTAAGCCGAAATTCGAATGGATTATTTGAGAAATAACTTTTCATGACTAAAATTTCTATTGAAAATTCATATGGCACTGGCAGGGATTGAACCCAAAACTTCTGGCATTACAGTCTCACGCACTAGGCATCACTCTAGGGGTACTTTCATTCCCAACAGTTATGAGTCTATACTTGGCTCTATTTGAAGTTTAAAGCAAATCTTGAATCTAATACTTTCAAACATACGTTCTGAAATTAATTTATATTGCTGGTTTTGAATTCAAGCTTTAATTTTAACTATTTGCTCAAATACCCGTTTTTAATATTATTTTTATCTTTTTTTAATATATTTTATTTCAAAAACATGACAAAATAGAATTGTTTAGACAACAGATTCATAATAAGAAGAAAACTTACTTTGAAAACGTTTTGTCTTTTTCTGTTGATAAGCGTTTAAGGCTAATTGGTTAAGCGTTTCTATCAAACTAACAAATTATGAAGATTTATCGAAATATAAGTAAAAATTTTGATAGCCTCAAAAAGCCTAAAAAATGTGTTTTTAGAATTTTAAAAAACAACATCTAAAAAATCTGACGTAATACATTAATTTTGAAAGCAGATTTGAATTGAAGCAATCAATCAAAATATATTGAAAAATCGCAATTTTATTGCCAGGAAAACATTTTGCTAAAAAACAAGAACTTAACAACCTTCCCTGCATTAATGACACTACCCGCACAGGAATGGTTGAGAGTTATAAGTCAGTACGCCATGGACCTTCTTATTTTTTGGATAGAATTTTGAAATGGAATAGGTCAATACTTTAATGTTATTTCTTGAATATAAACTTTTCTGCGGCTGGCAGAAAATCCAATTTTAAATTGACCTATAAATGGTCAACCGTTTTGGCCTTATTATTGGCGTGAACTGGCAACTTCACATATATCCACAGAAAATAGACAGGAAATCTTATATCGCACAATATTGGGATCAAATTTAAAAATCCGTAACTGGAAACTGTGCGGTTATCAAATCAATTATTTGTTTAATTGACAAAACTTTCAGCAGTAATTACACTATCGCGGTCACCATTAACCAGCCATTGTAATGTACCGGCCACCGTAATTTTAAAAGCAGTACGGCTCAGTGAAAATAAATTAAATAAATAAGGTAGCGCAACAGTCCATGAAGAACCAGGGCCTAGTGACTAACAATTCTCAACCATTCTTGTGTGCGAGTAATGTTGTCAGGAATGGAGGGGACATACAGTTTATATGCCGAATCCGAACGGCTAATTTTTGAAAACACTTTTTCATGACAAGAATTACTCTTGGAGGATTTGTTGAACCCAAGAACCCTTGCATGACAGTCCAACGCACTAACCATCGCCCTACGGGTACGGCTCAATTATTCCACCAAAAAGTCAGTTTTTGTGAATGTCATGGATGATAGCTTGAGGATTATCATTACTCCAAAAACACCAGTTTTGTATAGTATTGCCAAATGAAAGTTCTATAATTCTTTTAAGACATTTGACAATTTTGTTATTTTTTTCCAGAATTCTTAAGCTTTTTTTTTAAACTGCTTATCACGGAAATATGTTTTTATAGTTTTAGGTATGGTCACGAAATATATTACCTTAGATATACCTTCTGCTATAAAACTTTGGTACTGTAATTTGATCTCCTTACCACAAAGAATATATATTCAAGTGGACGACATTTTTATAAACTTTTCATTTTATTTTAAAAATGTCGGATCTCACTTTTGAAGCAGCCATCTTTTGGCATTTGACATAAGCTTAATAAAAACGATGCTATTAATAAACATTGGATGATAACGAACAAAACTGATATCAAGTTCGTTTTTTACAGCATTTGTAAAACTGCTGAAAAATGTTGTGTAGCCTTCATTTTCTTAATCCTAACAAATGCATCTTATGTCGTGTGTTTACATCAAAAAGATTCAAAAAATGTCTGTTTTGTTTATTATAAAAAATGGAGAGAAAGTAAATGGAAACTCATCTGAACCCACTCTAAAATCTATATTATTTTAAGAGTCTAAAGTTCAACCTCTATTAGCTGGCCTCATCTAAGTAAATCTACACAAGAAAATATCCATTAAGCTCAATAATTAAGACTCACCAAAGTGACATAGTTTCCATAAAAATGAATTTTTCATTGTAAAATTAGCCAACAACAGGACAAAATATATCCTGCCATTTTATTTATTATTCTAAGCTTAATTTGCCTAAATGCTTTTTTGTTATTTATCATTTTGAGGATAGGAGATTTAAAAAACAGTTAATTTATAAATTATGAACCCGTTTGTACGTATAATAGCTCTTTGCCTTGTTCTCTGCTATTTATATAATTTGTTTTATTTTTCATCTCGTATCATATTTCCAAAAATTTCTGAATTTTAATTTGAATCGAAAAACTCCAGGGATCCACTCATCAAAATATGATATTTTATTCATTGCGGTCATGATTCATTTTGCATTCTTAAAATCACACAAAAAAAACAGAAAAAAAACACGTACAATTTTAAATTTTTAAAATTAAAAACAAAAACAACAACAACAAAAAATATGAAACTGTTAATGAGGTGAATTTAATTTTATGTCAAAAAGGGCGTAAAAGACTTCATTTTGTGCGGGAATATTAAATTCTGTTTAAAATATTTTTTTGTTGGGGATCTTTGGGAGGGAATGACACACATACACTTATATTATTTAAGTAGAAGCGATGCTTACAGGATTCTAAGATAAGGACACACCATCAACCAAACCATCCCGGATGCCGCACTCCGCTTTGACTTGTAGAATTTCTTTTGAAAAATTATTACTTTGAATTTTGAGTGCGAGCGCATAAATTTATCAAGAAGGTTTTTGCTAAACGATTCAAAGAAAAAAGTTTTAAAATTTAAATTTTTCTTGCCTCTCCTCAAATTATTTGTGCGGTGGTAGCGAAAGCTACGACGGCGGCGGCGTTGGTGAGGAGGTGTTTTTAAATTCAATATTGTTGCTGTTTTCGAGTTTAGGTATATTCTCTGTGATAAGGAAATTGTTTCAAGGTTTTTTTGTTTATATTATGACAAGCGTTGATATAAATTCTCATAAATGTGGTTTCGTTCTTCAGGAAACGAAACGCAAAAATTTCTTCGTTTTGTTTTTCTTTTCTTCTCTTCATTTCTCATATTAAATCCTTTGAAATTGATTTACCTAGAATTGTATAGGTGGTACTCATATAGAGATGTTTTCTGATGTAGGCCTAAAATTTTTCAAAGATACATTTTGCATACTTTACTTTTATTAGAGCTTTGTTCAAAGAGATTTTGTATAATATAAATGTTCTCTTTATATGTTTGTGTAGCTGTATTCATGTATGTGTGTATGATAAGGTTATGTTTTTAGGTTTTTAAGATTTATGTGAAAAGTTTTGTTCAAAAAAGAATTTGAACATGTGTACCTATATGTACGAACCTAAGACGAACATATATTTGATAATGGGTACGTCAAATGAAGTAGGTATAACTAATTTCAACTTCACATTGTGATGATTTACTGATGACAGTAATAACAGCTGTTTCATAAATTTTCTAAAAGTTTATTTTTTATTGACAATCATAGTATCTAAAATTGTAAAATGTATGTACATTCTGGTTCTTGAAGTTGAAAAATCTGAGTCTTGAAAGGAAAATTGTCACGTATTCGAAGAGTTAAATTGATATTAGTGAAAGGGACTAATATTAAGGGCTTCGAGCATTTTACTATAGATATCAGTTTTCGTAATATTTAGAAATTCACTTTTTGATTACTAGTAAAATATTGATTCCTAATTATTAATAACAGTGAATTTGACAGTAATACCAGTGGCACGATGGTAAGGATATGCATGACAGAATTCTTTTCAAGGAATTGTGTAATTATTGTCATGAAAAGTTCATTCTCTTATAAGCCGTGCAGATTCGGCATATAAACTTGAAGTTTCCTCCACCCCTTCCATTTTTCGCTGACAGAAATAGTTGGGATTTATAAATCAATAGGCTTTGGTTCTCTATTCCAGCTCTGGTGCAACCTAATTTTTTTATTTAGAATCCTTACATGTAAGTTCGTAAATAAAAAAAACAACAAGCCTTAATTTGGAAAACACGCCAATTAATTAAAGCTGCCAAAAGCTCAGAGTTCACAGATTTAGCAAATCAAGGGATACCTAATATGAAGCTAAATACATTTAAACTACTCAGCACATAAATGTACAGCGCAGAGAACACAGCTCCTTAAGCGATTAGACTATGTAAGGTGATAACAACACAAGACATTAATACAAGACAGAAGAGAAAGACCAACAGACAGAAAGAACACATGACAACAGTACGCGAGACGGTCGCAAATCTGTATACAAACCACGCTCACTGGTACTTGATTTCCGTGATTCCGAAAACCGAAGCTTTATCAGTGACTGGGCCGTTTCAAATTATCTAAATAAAAAAATCACTAAAATGGCTTTAAAGTTTTACAATATTTTTTTTTTAATTTTGTGATATCGTCTACAAAAATATTGACTAAAATATGATTAACTACGACGACGTTCTTAAAAAATGTACGGCATTTCCGATCTCGATAAAATAATTGGTTTTTTTTTTTAACTTTCGTTTAGAAAAGTATTTAAGAAATCAATTGAACAATTCTCGAAAATTTTGTTGGCATACACTTGATTGAATTTTTGTTATTTATTGAAGATAGATAGATACTAATTTATTTACGATATTTGATTTTGTTTAATAGAAATTTGTAGTTCTTTGTTTTAAAATTAACCTTACAAATTGATACAAATCTACAGTACCATTTATTTTTACTTACTTACTTAAGAAGGCGCTACAGTCCTGTGTGAACTAGGGCCTCACCCAACAAACTTATATATCAAGCTCGGTTCCTAGCTATATGTCTCCAGTTTTGCGCTCCAAGTTGGGTGAGGTCACTTTCCACTTGTGCGCGCCACCTGATCCGCGGTCTTCCTCTATACTGCGCTGTTCTGTGGGTGTGGGTTCGAAGACTTTCCGGGCCGGAGCATTGGTTTCCATGCGCTCTACGTGACCCAGCCATCTTAGTCTTTGGACTTTTACATTTCTGGCTAATTCTGCAATGCTCTACAGCCCGTATAGCTCGTCGTTCCATCTTCTCCTCCACTCCTCTTCGATGCATACGGGGCCGTAGATCACATGAAGACCTTTTCTCTCGAAACGACCCAAGGTGCTTTCATCCGATTTTGTCATAGTCCGTGCTTCTTAACCGTATTACAGGACGGGGATGATAAGGGTCTTACATAGCAACACTTTGGTCCCTCGAGAGAGTACTTTACCACTCAATTGCTTCCTTATAGTGTTTCTTACAGCTCGTCCCTGTAGATGCTGTCATATGCGACCTTGAAATCGATAAAAAGATGGTAGGTGTCGATTTGGTGTTCTTCAATTTTTTCCAGGATCTGCCGTAGTGTGAATATTTGATCGACTGTGGACTTTCCTGGTCTAAAACTACACTGATAAGGACCCATCAGGTTGTTGACGATGGGCTTTAAACGTTCACATATTACGGCAGACAAGATTTTACAGGCGATGTTAAGCAGACTGATTCCTCTTTAGTTGGTGCAGTTTAGAGGGTCTCCTTTTTTCAGGATCTTTTTTTCATTATATTGAGGTTCCATTCATCGGGCGTGCTTTCTTTTGACTATATCTTACAAATAAGTTGGTGCATGCTCCTAACCAACTTATCTCCAGCTGCTTTAAAAAGCTCGGTATTCGGCTTTATTAGACTTCAGCTTAGATATGGCAATCTTTACTTCGGCTAAGTCGGGAGGACGATTTTGTTGGCTTTCGTCGTCTATGTTGAATGGATCATTATCCTGCCTGACAGCGGTATTCGGTTCGTCGTCGCCGTTATACACTCTGCAGAAGTGATACTTTCATGTCCTCAGCATTGACTGCAGTTCCACTATGATGTTTCCACTTTCATCCTTGCAGCCTTCGGTTCTAGGTTTATGTACTTGTGAATTTCGTTTCAACTGTTCATAAAACTTTAGAACTTCATTCCTGCTTTTAAACCTCTCAACATCTTCGACTTCCTCTCGCCTCTGCTGTCCATAGAGCTCATGAGCAGCTCTCGTCTTTTTATGCAGCGCCGCTTTGCGTGCCGGTTTTTTGGCTGCATTTGCCTGCCGACATTGCTCATCAAATCAGGGGTTCCTTGTTGGTGGCTGTTTGAAACCCAGCACATCAAAGGCGGCTTCTCGTGAAACCCAGCACATCAGATGCGGATTCTCTGATTGCATCTTGGCAATGTTGCCACTGCTTTTCGATACATTGTATTGGCGGCAGAGAACTTCTAGAGAGGTTACTCGAACTCGATCGGAAAAGGTTTTGGCGATCTCTGGCGATTGTAGCCGTTCGACGTTGTACCTTCTCCCAGCACCTTCTTGTTTTGCCTTGGGTCTGGAAACCCGAAGTGCTACCTAGGCTACAACGAGGTAGTGGTCCGCGTCAATGTTAGCTTCTCGGAAAGTTCGGACATCCATGATGCTGGAAGCGTGTCCGGTGTCGACCGCAATATGGTCAATCCAAAGCCATTTTTTTAAATGTACAAACATTTAATATGTCGAGATGGAGCTTATGTTTTTAAATTATCTCACGAAACTAACAAAAGATTGGATCAATAATAAAACAGATACTTATGTTTTAATTAATGGTTTTAAGAACTATAATAGAAGATTCTCATTTCCACTTTATGTTTGTCTTTTCATTATGAAAAAGTTAATTTTTCACAAAATTTGGATTGGGAATCTAGGTAATATTTTGAATTCAAAGTCTTACCAGAATTCTAAGGTAAAAATTTATCATCAAAAAATGTACATAAAATAAGAAGTTTCATTTTAATGTTTAATAAAATCTTTTCATAGAAAACAATGACTGTATTTCATTGTAAAAACAAACATAAGCCAATAACAATATAAGTCGATAAAATGGCCATAATATCCCTTCAATGAAATTTTACATAACCAATTCTCTAATTTGCGGCTATATAATCTCGATTACTTCAGTAATTCCACTAATTTCACTAATTCCAGCTTAAGGGCCTTAAGCCGATGCAATTCAATATACTTTACCTTTAACGAGGGTTAAAAGAAAAAAGTTTAAAGATGTAACATCCAAAGAACTCGGTATAGCCAATTATTGTGATCACATTCTCGGGAAATACCATGGTCAGAAAACTTGTCTTGCAACATTGTGATTGATTCGTTGCATGTATGTATTCGAATAAGTAAGGTCCAAGCCCAAAAAAATATCACCAAATAGTGACAAGTTGAAAATGGAAAAAGTTTATCAACAATCTTTTATTGGATTTTGCGAGCCCCAAATACCACAATTATGTTAATAAACATAGCTACATAGCAAAGATGACTTTTTAATGAAAGATCATTTTGATTTACTTTAAGTACCTAATCAGTGAAGATACAACAATGCTGGTGATCAAGTGACTTGAGTTATTGTGTAAACTGAACGTTCAAAGCTTAAGAATTAAATCTGTATTCCAAATGTAGTGCAAAATCATTTTTGTATCGCCATACTCCAACGATAGGCACGCCTTAGTTTTTGTCAGCTCTAGTTCTAAGCAGTAGTTTCGGTTCTTCACGTAACAAAATGCTTATAGCTCCAAATTTTTTTTTCAACTGTTTAACTATTGTGACTTTTACCATATCTGTGGTGAATTTTAACAATTTATTTTTGGTTGTTGACTTTTTTTTAGTATTTGTTGTAATTTTTGAAAATGACAGATTCGCAAGTAGATGCCCAAAAAACAGACTAGTTCAAATGAAAACCTTTTACTATAAGACTATTTATACAGCATTGGAAGCAGAGAGTTTTAGGGTGATTGCGTATGCTGACGACGTTGCGATATCCGTATCTGGGAAGCACCCCCAAGTTCTCTCGGAACTCCTACAAAATGCCCTAAATCAGGCTAACTAAATGGACTAAGCAATGTGGATTGGACGTCAACCCACACAACACAGAATTAATACTCTTTTCGAGAAGATATAAAATTCCTCAGATTAGCCCATCCAAGATTAGAGGAATACCATTAAGCTTTTCCGATCAACCTAAATATTTGGGCCTCATTTTAGACAAAAAACAAAATTGGAAGGCAAATATTGATGAAAGAGTCAAAAAGGCTACTGTAGCGCTTTTTACTTGTAAAAAGGCCATAGGAACAAAATGGGTCTTCTCCCCAAAAATAACCCACTGGCTATACACTTCGGTAATCAGGCCGATACTCATTTATGAAGCCGTCGTATGGTGGACCGCACTGGACAAGATGGTAAATCTAAATAAGTTCATCAAAGTCCGGCGGTCAGCAGGTATGTGCATCACAGGATCACTTCGCTCAACACCAACCGCAGCACTGGAAGTGCTTTTAAACCTAACACCTAACACCACTTGACATCTTCTCTAAAAAAATCTATCCAAGATCGCTTAGACTATACCACCCCAAAAATGGTATTTGGTAAAAGATTCCATGTGTCCATCCCTTCAAGATCCTCCTGGGAAGAAGAGTGACCCCTGGAAGACGATGCGGTACACTTCTATACTGACGGTTCAAAGACCGATCACGGAGTTGGAAGTGGTATCTTTTCAGAACAACTGAATCTCAGTCTATCCTTTAGACTTCATAATCAATGCAGTGTATTCCAGGCAGAAGTAATGGCAATTAAAGAAGCACTATCCTGGCTCAAAGAAAACGTTATATCTTGTAAGGATATACGAATATTCTCAGACATCCAAGCCACTCTTAAATCTCTCGCGTCTGTCTCCACAAAATCTCAAACAGTCCACGATTGTCAATCATCTCTGAATGAGATGACGGAACAGTTTAACATTCACCTCATTTGGGTGCCGGGCCACAGAGATATTCCGGGAAATTGCAAAGCCGATGAGCTCGCCAAAAACGGAACACTTCTGCCTTATGTTAGACAAAAACATAACATAGGAACACCACTTGCTACATGCAAATACCTTCTCAAGCAATATGCTCTATAGAAGCAACAAATGCTAGATGTTCACAAAGTACCACCTGCCTAGCAACCAAGCAGATATGGCCAAGTATTGACTTAAAACGGTCAAAAGGCTTGATATCACTGAGCAGACAAAGTATAAGCTCTACAATTGGAGTAATAACAGGACACTGCCTCATAGGAAGACATGCTCTGACGCTAGGGGTCTACACAAATGACTTCTGTAGAATCTGCATGGACGAGGAGAAGAGGAAACAGTCCAACACCTTCTATGTACATGTCCAGCACTCTCCATTTGAAGGAATTACTTTCTCGGTAATCCCTTCTTAGATAACACCAGTGAACTGGCAATGATTGATACAAAACGTACAAAAAGTACAAAATGGTTTGTTTAAATTAATTACTCTCCCATGAGTAACCTCATTAGTGGTATCACAATGGACCCTTGAGGTCTACGTGTGTCAATGACATCTGGACAGCCACTCCAACCCAACCTAACCTAAGACTGTTTATGTATCACGACATAATGTTTCTACAACACGATAGAAAACCAAAAATTAAAAAATATATAAACTCAAGGCTATATTAAATATTAAAATTTAAGTGAAATTTACTTCTTTAAATAATAAAATAAATACTTTTTGAGAATTAACACGTATTAAATAAATATTATGTATGCATACAAAAAGATATAAAAATTAAATAAATATTTTGTTTAAACAATAAAAAAAACATGAATTCTTGACTAAAAATTCCTTTCAAGTTATATAATATCTATGTGTAAAGTGAAACCTTTTATTAAAACAAAAAAGAATAATATCCATATATGTATATGTGTGTAATGTGTATATGATATGATTTATGTATATAGTGTAGACAAGGCATACAGAATTAATCCTTTATGATATGTTTGCAATTATACATTTATTGGTTTTAACAAAGAGGAGAATGAATTATAATCATATGATGGTATGATGGAAGTTGGGTGACGGGTGATGGGAGGGACGAAGCACGAAGGACTTTGGTTAGTTTTCATCAATTGATTGGCATAATACCTGTGGGACAGTTTAATTAATTCTCTGTCAATAGCCCAACGGATTGATACTGACAATCCTCCATTCTCAATCCTCCACAAATTCCTCTTTAATGTTTAAATATATTATAATGGTCCTATACATACTAGCCTATGTATATACCTATATGAATATACTATGAGGCAATTCAACGTTTAAGCATAAAGGGTGTTTCTTTATTTGAATAACACCATAAAGTGTGATATATTTCATCTTCTTTTTCAATTTAATGTTATTTTACTTATAAGGTTCTAAGGTATCTTAGGTTCTGTAAATTCTCAAAAACGTTAGTTGTACGCATAACCTGCGTTTAGACACACAAAACGTCTTGAAATATGTTGTCATTAATTTCTTACATTTAATGAAAATGTTTAAGCTCGTAATATTATATCCTTGAAATCCTTAAAATGTTATCTTATCTTTTTTCAATATTTATTAACATTCACAAAAAGAAACAACTTGCACTTTAAGCTTTAAGAAAAAAACACACTTTACACCCACATAAACTATCCAGTAAATGGACTTGATTGACACTTTGTGGCTTTTTCTGTTTGTTTGAACAGATTTCAAAAGGGACATTGTCAACCGATCACATCAAATATTCATTAAAAATCACCAAAGGAATACAAAAAAAGTAAAATAAACATTACATAAAAAACTAAAAATCGATAAAATATAATAAGAAATTATAAATATAAGTTAAAGAGTAACTCTTTAATGGATACCTCTTAATTTGAGTTCTGTCAAATGTTGGTTAAGTGTTTTATAAGTAGGAAACTTTAAAGTTGTTGTAAACTTGTAGTTTTGTTTTTCTTTTACAACAAACACGTTTACTGTATCCTTTTATTTGGGAAGAGAAAGGGGGAAATTTGTAAAGTGATGTGGTTAAGGTGGGTGTAATTCAAAAGATAATGTTGGCATTTTTGGGAAAGAAAGCTTTTAACTTAGGTTTAATTTATAATAAAGTTAACCAAACCATTCATCGAAGCTATGTATGTATGTATAAAATTTGGCAAGATCTCGCTATTTTGAGGATTGAAAGTGTACAAAGGAAAGTTTCTTACATTGATTAATTATTCTTCTCAAAAAACTGAACTTTTTGTCAAAATTACTTACTGTTCAAACAAATGAATCATTCAGCTAATAAAATAATCAATTTTTGTTCAATTTTTACAGCTGTTTAAAACAAAAACGACACCAGAATTCCTAAGAAAAAATATCTTTGTAAGAAAATTCATAAAACGTTTAATCTGTTTTCTTCGTTTTTGAAGTAAAAACCAGGTTTACCTTCTTAAAAAAAGTAACGATTCTTTTTACAAAAATATCCGTGGTGAAGTATGAATTAGTTCATATTACAAATAGAAACTAGTCACAACAGATAAAAATAGAAGTAGGATTCATCTGTGAAAGTGTTGATACAATTGAAAACACTTGTGAAGGCACGTTTTAAGAGTATGATAAGAAATATGTTGTAGAGTATTTTTCTTTTTTCACTGAAACCTTACACCTTTTGCTTTTTCCTGCACATTTTAATGTATCATGTTTTTTTTGTAACCAATCTTACAAGCACTTAACACGTGACACGATAAAAAACGTTGTCGACAGCATTTTTAAGAGAACTTTTTTAAACGTGTTACTGTCATTGAAAACTGTGTAATCTCTCCTAAGTCAAAGCGTTTTTAAAACAGAAGAACAAGGTTTATTAGCTGTCAAATTTTATTAACCCTTGGATTCATGAGTGATTGCACAGTAAGAGACCGTTCACAAGATCCCGAATCGGCAGTTTTGCCGTATCCTCGATTTTACAGACGATACGTCGGTGTAGGGTTGAGTACGGTGCACGGTTAAATCACCGTACCATCTGAACACTCCAACCGAAAGACACCGAATCGAGAAAATATCCGATACGGTGAAAATATCGAATAGTGTGAACGGGCTCTAACGCGAGAAAAATGCATGTTTACATATTTTGCATAGTTCTGCAAAATTTTGTGACGGCTCCGTATCAATTTTTGTATCGTATATAGACAAGTCTTGAACAAAGGTAAGGATACAAAACTTAAATCTTACTTCTCATTATGGTTTTCAACGTTACTTAGCATAAAATCGGTCTTATGACTTCTTTGCGTGTTGTTGTTATATTTTTTTTCAATAATTGTGAGACTTTTTTAAGCTGATATTACAAGGCTTTTTTAATTCTACGAAAATGGACATAAGCTGTGATATTTGTTTGTTATTTTCCAAAAAGTTAGCATCAACAAATAAAGCACCATCTGTTGTACCGAAAATGTACACACATTTAAACCAAAATTTATGAACGAACCCTTTTCAATAGAAACAATAACAAACAAATTAAATACAATTTATTCCTGATATTTAATTAACCTTTTGTTAATTAACTAATTCATTAATTAAAAATTTTGTCTGTTCTAAATTTAGCTGCAAATTTTTTTTAGAAATTCGTGTGAATTAAAGACCATTTTAAAAAATTTCGCTCCATTTTTGTTGGCGATTGGGAATTTTAAGCAACTTTAGAGTTAAGAAATCGGATGACTTGCAAAATTTCAAAAAACAAAATTGAATTTTTAATATTTTGCATAAAATCATCAATGATACGAATTAATAATAGTTCTTCCAGATTGACGTTTTACGCACAGTAACTTTCATTCGTAGCATATCTAATTTTAGTGGTTACATTAGTTACGCGTAACAAATTAAAATTTGTAAAATCCTGTAATTTACGAAACATGGATGGTACACAGTAAAAATAGAGCACGTATACACCTCATTCTTTCACAAATTGATTGAAACTAAGGTTACGGTATTTTTTTACGAAAATAATATCCGTCGTTTTCGAAAATAAGTTCCGAAGTATGTGACACTCCTACCAATGAATAAAAGAAAATGTTAAAACACCAAGCACAAAATTTTGTTATCAATAAATACCGGTGCGGTATTTTTCAATACAGAACAAAAAATATCACGTACCTTACCAAATTACTAACACTATGATAAATAAATCGGACATATTTTGATTTTTTTATTTAATTTTTCAGTACATAAAAGTTCAGTAACGAAAAACAAACAAGGAAGTTACAAAGTTGATTTTAGAATAAGAAATTTTTTAGGATATAAACTTTAAACAATCAAAATTATGAAAAAGAAAATACATATTTTTGGTATCAGTTAATTCTTTGAAAATGCATCGACAAATCTAAATGTTCATTAAAAAACAAATACATTTCAAAATTGCAAAATTATATACAAAGAAATTTATAAGTCTTTTATAAACGTAATATGTTACATACAAAAATAAAAAAAGAGGCTGGGATGCGACCCACACTGATAACTTCCCATCACGCCTGTCTATTTGTCTTGCTCAAAAATTTGTAGGTTTTCATTTTAGGTTAAAAAAGTTGTTAGTTGAATTATTCTAACAAATTTTAAAATATGCAACAATATTTTTCATATAAAAAAATAGTTTAGTTTGAAAATCTAATTTTGTTAAATAGATTTTTAGTAGGAAACAAATTTTTCAAAATTTTAGTAGCATTTCTTAAATTTTTACAAATGGGATGAATGAAATTAATTTGGGAGATATTAAGAACCGAACATCAATATTTAGAAAATTTTTTTTAATTTTAATTTTTTTGTAGATGTTATTTTCCTATAAAAAACGGACTGTTGGAATTTTATAAAAAAAAAACTACTGAATATCGAAAACAATATTTTCTATGAAATAAAAAGAGTTTGAAGACATTATTTTCAATTTTTAAAAGCTTTTTGAGTCGTAAGAAAATTTTTACCAGGTCTTCAATCAATTTTCCTCAAAATTTTACACAGTATAGACAACAATATTTTTCGAAAGATTAGAGTAATTTATAGCCAACATCTTCAAGTTTTGAAAAGATATTTGAGTCGAAAATCTATTTTTACCAACTTTTGTTGATTTTTTGTTTGGGTTTTTTATTTTTGTAAAAAAACTGTCAATTCTATTTTTCAGAATATTGAAAACAATAATTCTTACAAGATAAAATTAGTTCCCGTAGCATGATGGTTACTGCGTTGGACTGTCATGCAAGGGGTCTTGGGTTCAATCCCTGCCTGTGCCACCTTAATTTTAAAAAAATAATTTCCGCGGGTACTGCCTCTTGCGAGGAATTGACAAATCCTTCAAGAGTACTTCTTGTCATGAAAAAGTGCTTTCTCAAACTAGCCGTTCGGATTCTGCCTTAAAATTGTAGGCCCCTTCCATTCCTGACAACAGTACTCGCACACAGGAATGGTTGAGAGTTGTAAGTCACTAGGCCCTGGTTCACAACGGTCTGTTGCGCCACCCCATTTGAGATAAAATTAGTTGGATGACACAATCACAAATTTTTGAAAAGAGATTTACTAACTTTGTGTAATGTTTTTTTTGGGTTTTTATTTAAAAAAAAATGTCAATTTGATTTTTCTTAAAATTTGACTAGATGGTAAAATATAAATATTTCGTTGCACAAAACTGGACAAAAAACCATTTTGTGTTCGTACAATTTTCGAGGTGCCACATTTTTTTCAGTTTTTTTGAAAATATACTTGTTTAGTATCACGTTACAATATAATTGATAAAATTTAATCCAAGTCCCTAGCGTTTTCGATTCGTAAGATATTTATGGTAAAAAACCACCCACGCAATTTTCTTGAGAGCCCTGTTTGCATCTTTATGCTTGATTATCTGTATAACAAAATGTATTTTAAGTCGTTATATCTTCTGGTTCTTGAGCTATAGACTACAAGAAAAACGTAGCGAACGTACGGACATACCGACATCTTTCTAAAAATTTATTATGACTCAAGGGAATTTGAAACGTCAAGAAATGTCAAAAATTTCAATTTAACAAATCGGATCCATTAGAATAACTTCCTATATGAAATTAATAAGCTGACTGTATTTAGGTTTGACCTGATTTCACTATTTTTCATCCCTTAAGGCAATTTATCAGTAAAAGTTATGATTGTTTACAATTAAAATACATTTAAGTCAAATTGGATTTTGACTGAACTCAAAAAAACCTTAAGTCTAATATCGAACTTTTTTGTATTGCAATTTCCTTTAACGAATAAAATCCCATATCTCTGTTAATAATTTTTAATGCTGACTTTTGGACCGTCAGTAAATTTTTGAATTTTCGTAAGTAACACAATTTTGTTGGCACTTACCTTATTTTGGTATTAAACAAACCACCTCCTAAAAATGTGAACTTAATCGGTTTGTAAGTTCATGCCGTAAAATAAAGCAGTTCTTAATAATGGGTAAGATAAGCGCTTTTAAAAAAGATCTCGTTACTTAGAAAAATTAAATCACATACGAAAACGACTTTTTTCTTATTGATAGATTGAATTTAGAAAATCAAATCTCTAACAAGACACCAGTGCTCAAATTTGTAAATATTTTCTAAAGATTGGTTAACAATTGTTAATTACCTTAAAATGATATTGACTTTATTAAAGGGCTATTTAAGTTCAAAAAACGCATAGACTAACAGACTTTAATCGCAATTATCTCGAAACGAAGTGGTCAGTTTTGTGTCCTCAACTTATAGTTGTTATTCAATGACATCTACATGTTAATTCTCAATGCTGAAAGATTGAAGAAATTACTAAAAATGTATGTTATAAAAATAAAAACATATGTGTCCCAATATTGGGTTAAAAAATAATAAGTTGCGGGCTTATGGTTCATCGAAAATGTCATCTAAATTTTATCCCACGTTAGACTTCTATAAAAGTGCGTCTAGACCAAAGAAATGTTTTTGAAACATTTCATGAACATTTAAGAAATATTTCAGAAATATTTAAATAAGTTTCAGAAACAGAGAATCGTTTCTTAAATATTTCGCTTGGTCTAAAATGTTTTTCAAAGGAATCTACGCCAAAATAAAAAGAAAAAAAAAAACAGAAACATATCTGAAACGTATCTGCAAAGTTTCTGAAATATATTTAAACAAATAGAAAACAGTTTGAAACCCTTTTTTTTAACAATTACATTTTTTTTGGTATGGGCAAACCTCAAGGTACTAAACTTCAAAAATTATCTCCAAAAGTAAAATTTTTCGTCAGTAGCTTCAAACTTAGCTCTAAAAAAAATGTTGATCTGCAATAATCACCTTCTGAACAATAAGTAAATGTTCTTAAATTTTAAATAAAAATTTAAGTATTCAACAGTACCTTTACAAGAAACATAGGTGTCTTCCTTAAAGTAAACCCCAAAATGTCAACACAAAATTGTGCCTACTTATATTGTATGGCTTTAAATTTGATAAAGGTCATTTCACTGAAAACTTTAAGGTTAATTTAACCACGTGTAAGAAGTAAAATATATTCATAGAATTTTCAAGGTAAAACTTCTTGTCGAAACCCTAAAAACCTCATCTCAAGAGTTTTTTTTTCATTTTTTTGAGCCCATACAAAATACTCAGCAAAAAAATAGAAATGCAATATTTTTTCATTTAAAAGAAGAATTCACATCCATCACAGAGGTAAATAGCAAAAGTTATATCGGTTTGACATAATATAACCCCTTCAAAACAAAAATATGGAAATTTCTTCTAAACCCCATGTAGATTAGGTAAAAAAAAAGTTCCAACCAGATTTTCTCAAGTCTCATTATATACACCTCTACAAAAATTCCTTTATAAAGACTCTATACTGGGCTAACCTTCATATGGATGTCCTTTAAATGCTTCTAGGTCAGCAAGCATTAGCATTTCTTTCATACAAATTTGTTTATATTGAAATCCCTCGTTATGAACCTACGACGTTTTCAAATAAATTTGTTTTTATTTCTCTTTTTTTTCAAGTTTACCAAATTTTATCTTATAAAAAAATAAAATCAAAAACTTAAAACATTCGCTCCCTTGCCTCTCTGTGTAAATTTGTCTATATAGGGTTAGGTACATACATATACATATACAATTTACAACAACCAAGTGTTAAAATATCATTACATTTCCTCATGCATGAAATTACTATTTCCGTTCAAATTATACAAAAATATTCAAAATAGAATTGACCCACCACCATCACCACCACCACCACCACTACCACAAACATTTTCTTACTAACTTGCATTCTTATTCGAACGACAAATAATTCTAGAACTATAACTTCCGGTATTTAATCAGAACTTAAACCAAACTATAGCCAAGCCATCACACCCTTATTATAGTGCTTCTCATCTCTGGAATTAAATTCCTTATAACACAATGGTTTCATTTAGAAAATTCCAAAACAATTTCATTTGCACTTTAATAATATGTAGATAGAGGTATGACCGCACCACTACATTACATCTTACCCATTCACCCTTAAAGTTAGTCCAGGAAGCACGATATATATGGAATGGAATAGAAACAATGAACACACTCAAACATATCACGTACGATAAGTTCAAATACCTATGTTAAACTATAAGAAGCCACGAAAAATCTAGGTAGGTATATTCGAAAACTTTTTAAACTCATTTTACGCCAACTGTTTAAATATTACAAAAGTATACCAATCTTTTTCTTTGCAGGATTTACATTCTCGACCTCTTCGTCGTCTTTGTCTCCTCAGATCCTTATTTTCTCCATTTGTTATAAGGACGACAAAAAATATACAACCGACAATATCCTATTACAAAAAGCATAGGCAAGTAATCAGTACACACAAATTCAAACTATACCTACCTACAAAGAATAAAATAAGACCGCCTTTACTGACTGACATGACGACGGCCAGATCGACGAGGGGTGAATTTCTGACAGAATGCAAAAAAAAAACAACCAACAATATCCTTATAGCCGGGGGCAATATACCAATAACAAAAACTAGCCGCACAACAGTTGGTTTTGTATTGTTAGTAGCTCTTTTGCTTATGCTTTTGGTCTATGTCTATGCTAAGTCCTTTCGTACGTTCCCTCTTAGCCTGCCTACCAACAGTTTTACTCTGCTCTGCTATGCTTTGTGTGTTCATAAAAAGGACACACTTATTTACGTACTAAAACAACACACCAGCAACACTCTTTTCGATGTCTCTCTTTCTCTTTAAATTGGCCCCAATAGCATGCAGGCCAACAATAACAACAACAACAACAAATACAAGAATGTTTGTTGAAAACTCTTCTCTAAAAAATTCTACTAGAGACACTTTAGTACTACTTCAGTGTATTTTTAAAATTTTATTTTATATTATTGAGTTCAAAATGCACACAACACACACTTTAAGCCATTACGTCCCGTCGTTGCGTCTTCATCACCTTCGTTGTCGTCCTTGTCAAAAGGATGATACGTATTCAGAGGGAATGAAAATAAATTTTGTAAAATTAAAACAAAAAAAAAATAAACAAAAGAAATATTTTATAACTTACGCGAAATTTTCACCAAAAGCTTATTATATCCTTGAATATCAACGAACGACAATTCATACGATGATGATGATGGCGATGGCGATGACCAACGCGATGGATGCCGGAAAAGGACACCACACACATACACACACACTCAAGCCAGAGGAAACCACGCGAAACAATCACTTAATATCGACTTAATTTTCTTTTAATTAAGTTTTTATATTTTATTATATATTTTTCTTTATTATTTTTTAATATTTATTATAAATTGCCACATCACCACAAGTAAAAGGATAAGGAAGGATATTTTTTTCTGAATGACTTTTTATCATATATGATAATTTTTTTTTATTTTACAGTGTCACGTTTTCAATTTTATTTTTTTTGTATTTCTGTATTTCGAAATTGGGAATACAAATTAATTTTATTCGAAGGATATTTAGCCGCAAGGACTCCACTCTCTTACACTCGTTCGTTTTGGTTTCGTTTGTCGTTTGGTTGGTTTGCCGACTACGACTATGACTACTACAGAAGTAATATACAGAGTGGGAAATATAATTCAATTTGAGATGTCAATTGTTGGCTTGGTGTTGGCAATGTGCTGAATGAAAATGGTTGTAAATGGAACTTTTGTATACGCGTCGAATTATAAGGATACAACAACAACCAACAAAAAAAAAATATATAGAAATAAATTCCCAAAAAAAAAAGAAAATAATAATAAAATATAAACCGAAGGATAACGCACAGAATTTATTATATTTTCCACTTAATTCACTTTAAGAAGGGCAGAAATAATATTTTCACAGCGCTTTTTATTTTGGTATTGCAATTCAACCGAAGGCAATATAAGAATTATGCCGCGAGAAATAGCTAAAGCACAATTTTAAGGATATTCTAAATCCTTTTGCTTACCTATAAACAAATATTATTCTAAGTAATTTATCCGATAGGTAAATATTCTAATAATTCAACGACGACGACGAATCGCAACGAAAAGTAAACTTTTTATATTTACTTAGATTAGAGAGAATTTATGTCCTTTTACATTTCATTTGTAAAAAGATATTTATTTTAATTCTATACAATCAACGTTTTCCGATGCAAAATTGAGATTTATATATTTTTTGCCGAAAATGACCGTTATACATCCGTACCGTTCGATGGAACTCTTTGTACTAAAAACTTTTATCGAAAGCAAAACACCTTGTACCTACTTTACAATCCCCGCATATTATTTTGTAGAAGAAGCGCACAGGACGAAAATATACACTGATTTTCAAGGATATGGAAGAGTAAAAATGTTGGTGTTGTATATGGAATAAGCGAGTAATAGAGTACAAAATGAGGAGCATCAGGCGCGAGTGCACGATGTATATTTCTATGCCACCCACTCTCGCGTAAGGATAACAAACCAATGTGCAAAATAAGAAAGAAACCAAAACACATCAGTAACACACACACACAAACATACACTTATTGTAGAGTAATACTCATAAAAATAAGCAACAACAAACTAATCCTTAAAATTAAACTTTAGTTCGTATATTATTCTCTTAACTTAAAAATATCCTTTTGAAACTTTCCCTCGTTTTGTTGGATTGTAAAGTTGAAACATTTTTGGGTGACAATTTTTACAATGAATGTTATGATTTTGTCAATATACATATTTTATTTGTGACGAAACACAGGATTTCAGTTTAGCTGGTTTAGGGGAGGCAAGAATTTATAGTAGGCTAAATGAGTCCTTTTTGTTAGTCAAATCAAATCAGATTGTTCTGCTATACGAGAAGGGAGCATTGGTACACCGCACCGGTTTATTTGTTGCCTAAATATATTATCCTTACTGGGGCACCTGTTAGTGTTGTTGAATTAAGAGAGCAAGTGTTATTTGATATGTGAACCTTTGGTCTAAAAAAGAGATTCAATACTCTGTGTGAGTAAGGACATGCGCATGGGCGAATAACAACTCTTAAAGGACCTGTTCGATTTTATGGAGGATTTTAAAATGTCATTTTCTGTGGCAGTTAGGATTTGAAATATCAACTGGAATATGTTTTAACTAAAACTCATCAAACGCAATTACTTACTGTTGAATAGGAAATTTTTCGTTTTTATAAAAAAAATATAATTTTGAAAGAAGTTATTAGTTTTTCTATATAATAAATGTTTCTTTTCAAATACGGATCCGATTCAACATACTAGAGATGGTATAGCCACTGAATGATATTTTTCTAACATTTTTTTATCAATGAACTTGAATTGTATTTCATTCAAACCTACTTATTGAGGTTTCCCATTGAATAAAAAAGATACAAAAAAAGACAGAATTGTAAAAAGCCCAGACAAAAATTAAATACAAAAAGAAATTAAGTTTAGTGGCATATTTCACCAAACACATCACTTTGCAGCTTTGCAAAAAAAATAATGTCCTGCAAAGTGTTTCAAAAAATTTGCAAAGTGAAAAGATTTTTCGCTTTTCAATTTTCCATAGGATATGTGAAAAGTGTTTCACCAATTAAAAATACAACTTTTCAATAATGTCAATTTTTTTAATATGCTTTTAAAAAAAATGGTGAATCAATATCTGTTACGGTACTGTAAAAACATCCAGATACATTAGGAAATCCTTTTTTAGAAAAAATTAGCAAATTTGAGTTTGGTAAAATGTATTTTTCAGATAGGAAAACTTTTCAATTCAATATTTCCTCTTTGCAAATTTGCTTTTGGTGAAACGTTATTTGTAAAGTACAAAGTGAAAGGTGTTTGTGAAAAAGACCTAAAATAATTGATCCAATTAAAAATGTCTTCTAGGACACAGCACTTCTTTTGATATTTTTTTTTATAAAATGTGGGAGGTATGTACAAATTATTTATAGATTTATAGACCAAATCTTTAAAAGTTCCGTGCATTTGTTTCTTTTATCGTCTTATCGTAATGTTGTACGGTAAACGTTAACCAGTATGAACGCAAATGCTACTTGGTTTGAGCAAAAACTTCATATTTTATTAAATGTGTACATTTCAATGCCCTTATAACACAAAAAATTAAACTTTGAAAGTTACAAATGACGACTTTTCACAGTTTGTTTTCAACGATGTTAAAATGAGTGTGTACCAAAGTTGAGTTCAGGTGGGAATTTTTTTCCAAGTTTGACCCTTTCTTTCATCTAATGGACTATAAGGTATTTAAGTGATTTATTTCTTTATTTATGTAAATTTATGAAGTAGTTTTTACTTCCCGTAGGAGGTTATTGTAATGGGTCCGATTTGTCAAATTGAAAATTTTGACATTTCTCGACGTTTCAAGGTCCCTAGAGTCGAAATAAAAGATTTTTAGAAAGATGTCTGTGCGTGCGTGTGTACGTACGTTTGTACGTCCGTACGTCCGTACGTCCGCGACGTTTTTTTCGTCGTCCATAGCTCCAGAACCAGAAGAGATATCGACTTCAAATAAATTTTGTTATACAGATAATAAGGCAGAAAGATGCAGAAAGGGCTCTCAAGAAAATTGTGTGGGTGGTTTTTTTACCATAGCAGTTTGAAAAATGGTGAAAATTTTGGTTAACCCTAAATATCTTACGAACCAAAAACGCTAGAGACTTGAATTAAATTTTATATGATATATTGGAACGTGATATCAAAGAAGTATATTTTTTGAAAAAAATCCATTTGACGGTTTTTTTATAAATCAAAAAAACTGAACAAAAATTTGCAACCTCTGACATTTTATGACTAAGATATGATTTCATCCCCAAAACCATTTTGTGCAACGAAGAATAATGTTTTTGACATCTGATAAAATTTTAAGAAAAATCGAATTAATAGTTTTTTTTTATAAAAATAAAAATCTAAAAAAAACATTACCCAAACTTGGTAAAAATTTAATATCGAATTCAAATATCTTTTTTTTAACTTGAAATTTAGACTTCAAACTTATTTTATTTTATAAGAAATATTGTTTTAAACATCCTGAAAAATTTTGAAAAAAATCGAATTGACAGTTTTTGTACAAAAAATTAAGAACCTAAAACAAAATTAACAAAAGTTGGTAAAATATAATTTTCGACTGAAATATCTATTCAAAAATTTAAAATATTAGCTTCAAACTAATTTTAACTTATAAGAAATATTGCTGTCAACATTGGGTAAAATTTTGAAAAAAATCGAATTGACAGTTTTTTTACATAAAATAAAAACCTAAAAAAAAATGTATAATAATTGGTAAAAATTGATTTTCGACTCAAATATCTTTTCAAAAATTGTAGATATTGGTTATAAACTACTTTTATCATCCAAAAAATATTGTTAATATTCAGTAAAATTTTGAAAAAATCGAATAGGCAGTTTTTATACAAAAAATAAAAAACCTAAAAAAAATTTAAAAAAAGTTGGTTAAAATTAATTTTCGACTGAAATATCTTTTCAAAAATTTGAAATATTGGCTTCAAACTAATTTTATCTTAAAAGAAATATTGTTTTTTAACATTCGATAAAATTTTGAAAAAAATCGAATAATAAAAATCTTAAAAAAATGTATAAAAGTTGGTAAAAATTTACTTTCGACTCAAATAGCTTTTCAAAAATTAAAAATATTGGCTTCAAACTTATTTTATTCCACTGAAAATATTGTTTTCGGTATTCAGTAATTTTTATATAAAAATACAACAGTCCGTCTAAAAAAATAGTACCCAAATTTGGTAAAAATTGATACGAGTACATATAGACAAACTTTTAAGCAAGACAAATCGGCAGTCGGAATGGGAAGGTATCAGTGTGGGTTGCATCCCAGCCTCTTTTTTTTAATAAAATTGGTGATGATTTTACAAATCCATAATCTCTTACTTCAATATAATTATTCTCTTTACCCGCCATAAATTAAACTTTAAGAACGCGCCATAAGTCATCTCGTAAATTTAAACTGTCTCAAAACAATTACGATTTGTACTTTGAATACAATTTTGTATTGTGTCTTAACTCAAACTTTAAAAAAAATCGTGTTTAGTTGTCTTTAGCATTTTTTAAATGGCATCATTCAAAAATCTGATGTGGTGAAAAATTTAAATGCAAAGAATCTATTTGAAGACATCTTTATTCTATGAAAAAGTATTGGTATGTTTCTGCACCAGAAGAAAACGACGACTAGTATAAAAGTTCGAGCTTCGTAAGCAAAAATGTTTGAGAATATTATCTTCTCAGTTAATAATGTTTTTTAAAAATGCAAGCTAGCGGCTGAATGGAAGCTACTTAAAGTTCAACTTAAACGATATGCGTTAAGCTTCTCAATTCTTCCAATGTTGTTGTGCTTGTTGCGCTTCTAAGATTTAAAATTCCAAATAAAGCATTTATTTTTTACTAAGATGTTTACTGGAAATGAGTCAATAAAACGATTGAAATAATATTTTGGGGGTAAAATTGTAAGAATAAAAACAGTTTAATCAAATTAATTTTTTACTGTTGCCAATTGCAACAGGGAAACAGAACATTTTGAAATTCTTGGTATAAGAATCACCCAATACCCTTTATTTAACAACACACAAAATTGCAACAAAATGTTTGGGTTTTCTGAGCCAAAGCAAAAAGTTAATCATTTCTTTTGATAGGGCTTACATATATCTTTAAAATATATGTGCGTTCAAAAGTTAAGTATAACTTCCATTTTTGTGCTAGTGGTTCAATTACTGAAGTCTTTAGAACCGTATTCAAACAAGAATGCCAAAATTTATTAGTAAAACTATGACATAGCTAATTTATCAACATCGCTTGAACACCTTCGTAATGATTTTATTCATCTTTCGAAACATTTAGTTAAATTCAAGTAATTGAACCATAATACTCTAACCTTCTGAAATACTCATTTTATTACCCTTAAACAAAACTTTACTCGTACTGTCAAATACGGAGATGCCTTCTTTAGCCATACTACGTGAATGTGGAAAACGATACCAGGCTTTGTCATTTCTCATGGAAATATAGATGCTTTTGCATCTGTTCCTTCTTTCAAACTCTTAAGTTAAATATAAATACATAAAATATAATTAACATGAAAAATATATACAAATAAAACATAAATAAAAACATACAATTAATATGTTCATACACAATTAAAATAAGAGAAGATCTAACCAATTGAAAATCAAAATCAATACAATTAAAAATTAAGTTTGTTTCTTTGACACAGCGGGTTATTGGTTCATTTTTCGTATAATTAACGGTGTGTACAATTGTACATCTTCTCGAAACAACAACGTATTCAAAATTGTCACGATGGAGCACACAAATTTATTAAAGACAACAAAAAGAGGGCATTTGAAAATATCACTTATAAACATCACAGAAAACATTTTACGTCTATTTTCAAAAGATTGAATAGCTAAAATTTGGCATCTAGTTTTGTATGATGGAGTTTCGATGTTCCACCCAAATTTTTGAATAGTGAATCTTTTAAATATTTGTTGAAATATATCAATTTTTCTTAGATTGAATGTTATAAAAAGGGTTCCAGATTACAGAACAGTATTCCAAGATGGGTCTTACATAAAAAGTAAGAAGCGATTTGAGAGAGTAAAAGGGTCTTTAAAGACTATGCTATTGCGTTTGATAAAACCGAGCATTCAATGTGCTTAACAAAGTTAAGTTTAGGCTCAAAAACTACACCAAAATCTTTCTTCTCCTGTACTCTTTCCAGAATTTGTGTCTCAAGTTTGTATTCTAAGATGATTTCAAAAAAGTTGCGGCAACAAAAAAACATTGACATTTAGCGGCATTTAAATATAATTGGTTTTTCGTGCACCATTGGGATAATTACGAAATATCGTCTTGTAAGAGATGACAGTTATTAATAGATTTTATGCAACGAAAAAACTTTAAGTCATCGGCAAAAAAATGGTGACTAGAATTGATAAAAATACTAGGTAAATCGTTTATAAAAATTAAGAAAAGAAGAGCTCCAATATGGCTACCTTGGGACACACCAGATGAAACCAAAATTAGTTTTGAGAGAACTTCGTCAAATCAAACAAATTGAACTCGAACCTTAAGATAAGATTCCAACCATTTCAAAAACTTAGAATGAAATCCAAAGTTTTTTAATTTCTCAAATGTCTTTGAAAAATCGATATAAATTACATCCATTTAATGTCCTTCTTCGAGATTATTTAAAATGAAATTGGAGAAAATAGAAAGATTAGTCGTTGTTGATCTTTCTGCAACGAAACCATGTTGTAGCGGTGATATGTGTTCCTTAACTAAAATATTAGTTTTTCACATATCAATTTCTCGAAAAGTTTTGGAATACACGACAATTTATAAATCGGTTGGTAGTTCAAAATTTGCTGTTTAGACCCTGATTTGTGAATAGGGTTTGAAAATGATTTCTTTCATGATGATAGGAAATTCGTTCTTTCAAGAGCTATTCAAAATTAGGAAAATCGGTTCAGCTAGAGAAGCAGCACATTTTTTAAGAACAATAGGTGGAATCTAGTCTAGACCTAGTTTATTGTCATCATTTAAACTCAAGAGACCATCTTCAATTTCGGAAATATTTAATTTTAAACAGCCAATATCTGCCTTACATTTAAAAGATAAATATTCGGCTATCCATGGTAAACTTACATTCGAATTATGTTGACTCAAGGTAATTCATACACCCGGAAATACCAATCGAATTTCCATAAAACTCACGAAAGTTAAGGTTGATGAAGACTTTAATATATATTAATGAAAACGTTTGACTCATTGTCCTAGATTCGTAAAGCAAAAGTGGTAAAATTCTACAATGAAATTGCTCGAATTCGAAAAATTGCTACTCATATCCAATCATCGAGGCCTTTCCAAAGAATATTTTAAATCACACGAAGCGAGACAAAAACCGCAATATATGTGGACAAATTTTGTCCCAAAATCACAATGTAGAACGTCCACCACAACGTGCCATTTAAGTATGGAAAAAAGTAAGGTTTGCTGTGCAAGTCCAGCGTTTTTGTAACCACCGATTTGGTATCGGAACAGCATTTTGTCTTCTGAGAGTAGTCATGGCGGATGATTTGGTGCTAAGTAAGTTTCGAAAAGAATCAAAAGTAGAATCCAGTTACAGAGTAGGGCCCCTGAAACTTAGAACGATATACAATACTCGCGTTGGCAACAATTCATTGTAATAAGCGCACAATAGGTCACAAACTATGAATAAAAGCACTCAAACTGATTTACCCAGGAGGGGACCTACAGTTTTAAGCCGAATCTAAACGGCTAATTTGAGAAAGCACTTTTCAGGACAGGAATCGCTGTTGGAGGACTTATCATTGTTTTTTTTCAAAACTCCTTTCTTCAATATTGATCAGTTAAAATATTTATATTGTTTCCTATAATATTTGAAAAACCTTCATGAGTTGTTAGATTTTATCCTTCTTACAAAAATCACGCTAAAACGTTTTTCAGCAGAAAAAGGTAACGAATCTGCTGTCTTAACAATTCTATTTTGTCCATTTTTTGATATAAATTTAAACCTATACCTATAATGTTGAAAATGGATTTTTTTAAAACCCTAATTTGATAGAAAAATTCAAATTCGGGACTCGAATTTAGGGCATCTTAATCCTTCAAACGTTTGTGTTCCCGAAGAAAACCTAATTTTGTCTACCAGTGGTATAATAGTATGAAGAAGTTGAAGCACAAGGATCTTTAAAGAGGCCTTGATATAAACAGATTTACCGTCCCAAGGTCAAATTCATCCATTTGGCAATTCATATTGTTGGCAAATATTTTAATAGAGTATTCCATCGACTACCGCGATGTAAACTAGTTAATTATGAAAAGAAAACCCAAACCAACAAGTGTGTTTTGTTAGCAAAGATTAAGACAAAGTTAATCATTTTGCTTCCAAGAAAATAGCAACCGTTACACCAATATAATTTGTCTATGCATAGAAATGAATAAAATAAAGAAATCAATCAAAATAATGAGAACAAGTCAATCTCCTAAATCTAGGATTAATGATAATTTTGTAAGGTCAAATCAATAAAAATCATCAAAACAGAACTGAATAAATTACTTAAACAGAGTTGCCATGTTGTCAAATTAAAATCATTCATTCTCTTTAATATCTCAAAAGAGTTTTAATTTCTCTTCGTTAGGAAAAAAATCATGCGTTCTTCATTGAATCGGTTCAAAGAGAAACAATACTATTTTGATTCTTAGTATTGTACTTTATTCAATCTCAACTAGAAAAATGTAAGGCAATTTTATGCAGAAGCATAATAAGACCGACGATAACAAATGACGGACAAATATTCCGCCTACTTTAAAAATCTAGGATGAAAACAAAATATTGACATTTTGTATACAAAAATATATCTTAAGAAATAAACAGAGCATTGTAGGAAAAAAAAAATATCAAATATGAAATTATGTAACGCTTAAGGTCATCGCACCGGATATGCCCATGGCCAACCATTGTTATATCCCTTATTGGATTCTTGAGTGGGCATAGCAGACAGATTAATCTGGATTAATTTTTTTAAATGTCGAAATCGTGGAATTTTCCTTTGGCGTGGTAGTAAAGTAATGATTTCAAATTTCGGGAAGCTAAAAAAAAACAAATAGTCATTGAGATTGAGTGTTTATTTTTAAGATTTTTTCAAGTTCCTGTTTAGGAATGGGAAATGATGGGAGATTTGAGACAAGAGATGGAGAAAGAGAAGTAATTGATGTTTTGTAATTTTGGATTTGTGTGTGGATAGAATGACAATGATGGGATGTAACGAATATTTACAGCATTCCACTTCTTATGTGGAATTTTTCTGTTTTGAAGTATTTGTTTAACTTTTTTATTTTTAAAGTTTGCACAACAAAATTTATCCAACAAAAATCGATGAGGGGGACAGTTTTCTAACTAATCATCAATTATTACAACTTGAGCTTTAAAAGTTTTTTTTTTTAATTTATTTGTTGCTTTGTTAGATATAATTTGTACAATTCTTTCTGAACAGTCAACAAATTTAGTTTGTCACAAGGTTGCTCTACTTTTCATCTTGCTTTTCAGATGGCAACTGGTTTAGTACTGGTTTTCTAATTCATCTGCCAAATTCAGTTGTGGAGCAAGAATGGTTGAATTTGATATGCTTTTAAAATATATGTATCAAAAAGAGGCTGGAATGCGACTCACACTGATAAAATAAACCATATTTTTAGTCGAAAACCAATTTTTACGAATTTTAGTAGAATTTCTTAAAAGTTTGTATTTCTAATATAAACAAATTGGATGAATGATTGTTTGAAGTGAATAACTTCTATTATTCACGAGCTATCTATAAGAACCGAACAAATTCGCGTCATATATTTTGTAGATTTTATTTTTTTATGAAAAAAAAATAATTATTGGATGTTATCGAAATAATATTTTAGCAAGTTTTAGTATTGTTTATGTTTTAGGTTTTCATTTTTTGTAAAAAAATATGTAAATTCGATTTTTCTAAAAAATTTACCGAGCGTAAGACAATTTCTAAAATTTTTGAAGAAAACATTTTTTCCATCTTCATTACGGTTACAAGTAGAAAGACTTAGCGGTCTTTGTTCTCCATTTTGAGAACTTTCTTTTGATATGACATAGAAAAGTTTGCAAAAGACTGCACTTTTTTGTTGTTAGCTCTTAGATTATAGATAAGTAGATATTTTGTTACTTTCAACGGGCCACACAATTTTAAAAATAAAATTAACTATAAAAGACTTCAATATTAAGTTATGAAATTCTTGTTGATAAATTAAACGAAATTTGCCTAAGTTTATTTCATCAAATCTTAAAGAAAGATATTATAACGTCATCATAAGGGGTAACCCTTCAAGTCAACTGAAGGTTAATTCTAGTGTACCTCAAGGGAGTCAACTTGGTTAAGTGTTGTTTATTAACGTTCCATAGGAAGTTATTTTAATGGGTCCGATTTTTCAAATTGATAATTTTTACATTTCTCGACGTTTCAAGGTCCCTAGGGTCGAAATAAAAGATTTTTTGAGGGATGTCTGTGCGTGTGTACGTACGTTAGCGAAATTCGTACGTTCGCGACGTTTTTTTCGTCTTCCAAAGCTCAAGAACCAGAAGAGATATCGATTTCAAATAAATTTAGTTAAACAGATAATAAGGTAGAAAGATGCAGAAAGGGCTCTCAAGAAAATTACGGGGTGGTTTTTTTACCATGGCATGGCAGTTTGAAAAAAAGGTGAACATTTTGGTTAACCATAAATATCTTACAAACAAAAGACGCTAAAGGATTGAATTAAATTTTATATGATAAACTGTAACGTGATACCAAACAAATATATTTTTTGGAAAAAAATCCATTTGACTATTTTTTTTTATAAATCAAAAAAACTGAAAACAAAAATTTGTCACCTCCAAAATGTTACGACTTAATTATGATTTCATTTCCAAAACCATTTTGTTTGAAAAAAATCGAATTGACAGTTTTTTTATAAAAAATACAAATCTAAAAAAAACATTACTCAAAGTAATTTTCAAAGTTGGTAAAAATTGAATGTCGATTCAAATATCTTTTCAAAAACTTGAAATTTAGGCTTCAGACTTATTTTATATTATAAGATATGTATTTTGTTTTAAACATTCTGAAAAATGTTGAGAAAAATCGAATTGACAGTTTTTTTACAATAAATAAAATCCTAAACAAAATGTATAAAAGTTGGTAAAAATTAATTTTCAACCCAATTATCTTTTCAAAAATTGAGGATAATGGCTTTAATTTACTTTTATTTTTCAAAAAATATTGTTGTCAACATTCAGTAAAATTTAAAAACAAAATCGAATTGACAGTTTTTTACAAAAAATTAAAAACCGAAAAAAAATTAACAAAAATTGGTAAAAAATGATTTTCGACTCAAATATCTTTACAAAAATTTGAAATATTGGCTTCAAAGTATTTTTATCTTATAAGAAATATTGTTTTTAACATTCGGTAAAATTTTGAAAAAATCGAATTGACAGTTTTTTTTACAAAAAATGAAACTCTAAAATAAAAATTATACTAAAACTTGTCAAAAATTTATTTTCGACTCAAAAATTAATAATATTGGCTGCAAACTTATTTTATTTCACAGAAAATATTGTTTTCGATATTCAGAAATGTTTATATAAAAATTCAACGGTCCGTTTTTTTATAAAAATAAAATCTACAAAAAATAGTACGCAAATTTGGTAAAAATTGATACGAGTACATATAGACAAACTTTTAAGCAAGACAAATCGACAGACGGGATGGGAAGTTATCAGTGTGGTTTCAACCCAGCCTCATTTTTTTGTAAGTTTTTTGATTTATTAAAAAAAATTGTTAATGGGATTTTTTTCCAAAACTATAGTAGTGTGGTATCACGTTACAAAATATACTTTAAAACTTAATTCGATTCCCTAGCGTAATTGATTCGTGAGATATTTTGGGTTAGCCGAACATTTTTTTCAAAATGCTATAGTAAAAAATCATAAACTCATATTTCTTCATTGTTATCTATATAAACACATTTATTTGAAGTCGATATCTCTAATGGTCCTTGAGCTATTGACGACGAAAACAACTTACCGAAGGTAAGGACACCACTCCAAAAATCTTTTATTTCGACTCTAGGGACCTTGAAACATTGAGAAATGTCAACATTTTCAAATAACAAATCGGACCGATTACAAAACCATATGGAGGATTAAAAATACCTTACGCGAATCCCCACAACACGTTATTTTAATTCGAAGTCAATCAACCCACTTTTTCCGGCTTCTCTATTATTATAATGTTTAATTGAAAAAGGTATCGAGTCTTGAATTTTTAATTTGAAAATTTACGAATGTAAAACTTTCCCAATATAGTTTCTATAGCTAACAACTAATTAGATGGAATTGAAGACGAGTTTCAAGAACTTAAATGAAAATTAATTTCAATTTGGTGATCTCATATTCAAGGTTCCTTTTTAAGATCCTTAATATTTGTGTTTTCTCTAAGAAAAGATCTTATGAAAATACTTTAAAGCCTTAAATTAAATTAAATTGGGTGGCGCAACAGTCCATTGTGAACCAGGGCCTATTGATTTACAACTCGCAACCATTAATGTGTGTGCGAGTACTGTTATCAGGAATGGAAGGGACCTGCAATTTAAGGCCGAACCCGAACGGCTAATTTGAGAAAGTACTTTTTCATGACAAGAATTACTCTTGAAGGATTTGTCAATTCCTCGCAAGAGGCAGTACCCGCGAAAATTATTTTTTTTTAAATTAAGGTGGCACAGGCAGGGATTGAACCCAAGACCCCTTACATGACAGTCCAACGCACTAACCATCATGCCATGGGTACTTTAAAGCATTACTAATTTTTTTTTTAAATTCTTAGTTATGAATATGGTAAAGTTACTAACAAACCTATAGATACAATCTTTAGATAGAATCTTAACTAATAAGGTTATACTTATCTTGGATTTCTTGAATTTCAAACTTGTAACCATCCAATACAACTTGTATTGAACGGTTAGAAAGGTAATTTCTAATCCAACGAAGAAGAGATTCTTCAATACCAAAAGCATGCATTTTTGATAAGATACCTTGGTGCCAAACTCTATCAAATGCAATAATCTTACTCTCTCCAAAACGATTTAAAGATTTGTTCCACTGTTTCGTGAGATGAACCATGAGATCATCAGTGGACCTATTGCTACGAAAACCATACTGTCGGTCATTAAGAAGCTTCCGTTCTTCGAGATATTTCGTGAGCTGATAATTAATCAGCGTTTCCATGACCTTGGAAAGAAGGGACGTGAGTGCTATTGAACGATAGTTAGAGGGAGAGGAGGCTACGCCTTTTTTAGGGACAGGCTGGACAAATGCTATTTTCCATCCACTCGGAAAGAGACATGTAGAGTAGGAAAGATGGAAAAGCTTACGCAGTGGTTTTGCCAGCGATGAAGAACAGCTCTTTAGAACAATTGGGAAGATACTATCCGGGTCTTTCAATACTCTTGCAACTGCACGAGTGCGAAAGAAGATTCGTCCCATAAAATCATTTACGCTCTCAAAAACAGGAGGACTCATGACACTTTCCGGTAGCGTCGAGTTAACATCAAACTGTGCTGCAAGCTAATTGGCTTTATCAATCGAGCTTACATAGGGAGTGTCATTGTGGATGAGCGTTGGAACCGAGGATGACGTGGAGTTTTGTACGTTTTTTACAAATGACCAGTAATTTATACTACTCTTGGCACATTGTAGTATTTTTTGCCTTAATTTCTGATCATGCAAATATTTGGTTCGACGAATATGACCATTACATGTCTTTCTAGCTTGTTTGAACTTATTCCGGTTTTACTCAGTCACATTAGCTTTGTAACAACGAAAAAATACATCTCTAATCCTATTAACCTCTTTACAGCTCGAATCAAACCATGATTTCTCTTTGGGTTTGATAGATTTTACCCTGTTCGGGATCAAATTTCTCATTCCAAAAAGAATTCAATTTGTTACCATATTTGCGCTGGAATTCACGTCACTATCGAGGAAGCATAGTGACCAATTAAAGTGTCTGAAGAATTCATTGAGACCGTCCCAGTTGGCTTTCTTATATTGCCAAACGGTTCTCATAGGAGTTTTTTCTTTAACTGTTTTTTTTAGACATGAGAATTTGCAGATACGATAAAATGGTCTGATGTGCCTAGAGACGGTAATACACTGATTATGCTTGTTCTTCTTAGTTAAAAAATATTTTGAAATAGAGTCAAATTGTATTATTTTTCTTGTTTTGCAGTTCTTCTTCGAACAATATTTCAAAAACGTTCTTAAAGTATAAATTCATTATTTTGATAATTTTCAAATGTTTAGATCTTAAATTGAATTTCTGTCCATAGGGCCAAAATTAAATCAAGGAGGTTTCTGACACATTACCTTGAAGGTTTTCTTACACGAGTTAATTAATCCTATATTACACCTTCGTTAGCTTAAATCTTTTTGTTGCATATGACCTTAATTACATTGCTTTAAGCAAATATGCATGTGAGGAAATATGAGAAGATTACCTTTCACGTTTTTTTTAATGTAACACAAAAGATATATTTCCATACCGTTTCGCATGTCAAAACTGCGAAGTTCGATATAATTAAATACACATCGCTCATATTCTCGTTTTAAAATGTAATCAAAACTTCATAAAGTTCATTCAAAATTATAACAAGCATAATAGCATAACATAAATAGGTATTCACTTGAATTTAATTTTTTTGTATTGTTTTAGAATGAAGACCTTAATTAATTTAATTAAAAAGCTACAATTTTCATGATGCTTCAAGCAATGATACCTCGCACTCATTCCGCTTATAGTCATCCCACATCCATTGTTGAAACATTATTTAGGAAAAGTATCTCAAATTTGTTAGCATCAGACAGACAACCCTCTTGATACGGTCCAGTTAGATCACAGTGATGCAAAACGACAAAAACGACGACTTTGGCTCTATGATGACGGGCTAGAATATAGTTATGTAGTGATGGGGTTGGAAAATCGAGCGCAATGACGACGACGTCAACGACGATGGCAATGTCGACAACGAAGCCCGCACAAATTTTCAAAATTGGAATTCCATTTTCATGAGAATCCACTCTTTCAATTGTGGGCGGCTCGGCTCGAAGCGGAGTGGCGCGGCGCGGCGTGGCGGCGGCCACCGCCAATGTTTTTTTTTGTAGTAGTATTTTTTTGTATTTTGTAGCTTTCCACCCCTATGTATGCAGAAACAGGATGTGTCTTTTCAATGCACGAAGGGAGACATTTGTTGTATAGTAGTTGACTTCATATAGACATCACCCCCACTCCAGCTGCAGGAGCAGGAGCAGTAGTAGCTACATACATCCATCCAACTATAGTTCCATGCGATGCGGCAATGGCAGACAATGAATTTCACTCAAAGGAAGATGAAAGTAAGAGACAACTCACAACTACGCGTATACATTTCCGCCAAGCAGCATTTCTATGCCTCGTGGCCTTCCTTCACTTTGATTATATAGTGAGTCCCTTATGGTAGAAGCGCAGCAACAGCATCATCAGCATCCTTTCGTGGATATGATGCCAGAGAGAGCTCAAAGGAAAGAAATGGAAATTACAGCATAGTTCTATAGAATATATAGCTACTACATACATCTCCTTTTTTTGTGTCCTTTTTCTATAATCCTGCATATTGCTCCCATGCCCTTGCCTTGGCCTGCTTCCTTATACTCATAGTATCCTTGCAATCAAACAATAGCGCATAGTTGAAACCAGGAGTTTTGCAAAGTTAACTTGAACTCTACAATCTACATTCTGTGCGATTGCGACTGCTACTGCGACATGCCTATTCGCAATCGGGATATCCACTATACCGATACCCAGCCCACTCAAGTTCCGCTGCGACAATTGTACGAATGCGTTCACGATTAGACAGGGTTCACTTGGGGTTCTTTTCATTCGCCCAGATGATGTCATTGCTTCCTTCGACAGTGGCAACAAACAAGAAAACTAAAAAAAGGAACAAAAGACTCAGACTCAGCCTCACCATTGCTCAGGAACTTTTTTGTCATGTAATTCCCCCCATCATGTTGGTAGCGGGCGGCGGCAGGGGGTGGGTGACTGGGCGACGTCAGCCCTGAGCACCGAAGTCAAAGGAAGGGGGGGAAAATGTTTTTCCAATTTACACGCGTTAAGCCAAGTATAGTTTTTTTTGTCTTTCTCAGGACTCGAACATTTTACCAAACTCAGCCAACACCACCAACGATTGCTGACTCTAAAAACTAACAAACAATTTGCATTGGCAGCGATCTCGCACCTCACGAATCAGGATAGTTTTATTCTTGTTTTGTTTCACTTCTGCATGTCATTGCCACTGGCGAGTATAGTGATGGTTGTGTAGCAGCATCGACGCGACGCGACATCAGCGATTGCAGCAGCGGTGTGGCGGCGGTAGTGGACAATTGAAAGATACAGCATTTTTGAAAATAAAGTTGAACAAGCTTTTACGGATTCAACAAGGATATTGGGGAAAAATCCAAAAAAAAAATCTCTTCTGTTCGGAAAGGATGTGGAGATGAAGTTGTCGTAGAGGTCAAAAAAGTAAGTTTTCTAAAGTTGGTTAATTTTGGGTAACTAATTTTGACTCTCAACGGAAGAGTTTTTAAAATAGAATATCTCTCAGAAATTAAGAAAAAAAACTCCGATACTTGTGGGTTATCACTAGGCCAGCTTAAAATATGCTTAGCAAAATTTTATTTCTTGAAAAAACTTTTTCCGCAAATTTAAGAACTTTTGCATATTTAAAAAAATGTTTGGCACTTCATAACAAAACTGTTTGTATATAAAAATACATATATAATAAATCACGAGGCATGACAAGGAGTTATGAGAATTTGGCAAAAATGTTCGAAAAACTGTTTCTGAAATGCTCAGAAAACTAATAGAAGAAGGAAGACTAATTCCAAACCATCAGTTTTTGATGTAGAAAAAAACATTCCACGATAGACCAAGTACATGGGATGACTAATTTCGATGTGGTGGCAAAGGCACTTGAAGTTTTTGGGACTTGAGTACGAACTGCATAGGGATCTTCCCAGACAGTAGTTACTACGAAATTCTGAACACTGAAATCATATGTTACCAACCGAATCTTTAGAGTACGGTTTTATTCAAATTACTTAGAACTAAGAAAAATTGAAATCGGTGTACCACAACGAAGTGTCCTACGACCAATCTTTATGCAAGACATATTCCAGTGAATATTAACGCTATCATGACCAAATTTGCTGATGATACTGAAATGTTGGTGGCAGAGAGATGCGTTACAATGGTTACAAATAATGTTCCCATTTCTTGAAATAGTACAAAAGTATCTTGCTCCAATATTTCAAAATACCTTGAAATGACTTCGGATGAAAAGCTTAAATGAAAAGAACACATCGAATAGAAAATTGAAGAACCTTGTCTTGAAGTAAAGAAGAATGTACTGGGTAGGATAAAAGAATTTTGAACTATCTATTAAGAACAAGCCAATGTTATATAAGGAAAGACTTTCACCACGATCTACACTCAACCATGAAATTGAGTTTAAGAAGAACCAAGCTCCATGAGCTGATGGTTTAAGAACCGAAGGGAAAGTACTACAACTACAAACTTCGCTTCAAAATTCACCAAACAAAAATCCTTTGTTGAGTTGCATATATTCGAATTGACTCGCCGGTGGTTTTTGGTGCGGTAAGAGTCCGAAACTTCTCAGAACTGTTTCTTAAAGTGTCATGAAATAGAAAAAAATACAAAGAGTTTTCACAGAATCATGAAAATCTTTGAAAAAAAAAGTTTTAACTTTTGGCGAACCACAAAAATGAAAATTATTGGACTGAAATCTGACTCTTTTGGTTGATGGGACGTTAGGTCAACAGTCATTATACAATTTTAGAGAAAGTGAAGCAGCTGATGAAAATCAAAATAGGTGGACAACGGCTTATGTTTCTTTCAACACACTTGGGAAAATGATTTCTGTTGATTGACATTTAAGGTAGTACCCGTGGCATGATGGTCAGTGCGTTGGACTGTCATGCAAGGGGTCTTGTGTTCAATCCCTGCCTGTGCCACCTTAATTAAAACAAAAAATAATAATTTTCACGGGTACTGCCTCTTGCGAGGAACTGACAAATCCTTCAAGAGTAATTCTTGTCATGAAAAAGTGCTTTCTCAAACTAGCCGTTCAGATTCGGCCTAAAATTGTAGGTCCCTTCCATTCCTGACAATAGTACTCGCACACAGGAATGGTTGAGAGTTGTAAGTCACTAGGCCCTGGTTCACAACGGACTGTTGCGCCACCCCATTTGATTTTTTTTGATTTTGATTGACATTTAAGAGTTTGAAGTGTCAAGTTGGGTTAAACTTAAGCTCCCGCAAAAGATTTAAATAATTTGAAATTTGTTAACTAGTTAAATATTTATTTAGTGTTAAAAGCGTTCTGGGGCTAAATAATATATATTTACACCAAAATGTCCTTGAGACGAATGGCCCCTAACAATTCCCAACACAAAAGAAATAATGCTGATAATTCAGCAAAGAGGCGGCATAGAGACTTACTCGTAACTCTATCTCCCTTATCATCGATGGGCAATTCATCGTTATCGGATTCGTCGAGAATAGGAATTTGGCAGTTTACGATCTAAGATTATTAATCCAATCTTCCGTGTCGTCGCTTCTTGATGATAAACTGAAAAATATGGCAATGAAGGCGGACATGGATGGTATTAGCACTGAATTGTATCAGCTTGAACAAAGTAACAAATCGCTGCAAACACAGCTGGAAAACATGCAGAAACGATGTTCGACCTTAAAGCGACAGGTGGAGATGATCGAAAAAAAGTCCAAGGAGCAGAATGTAATTGTTCACTTGGCAAAACAAAATGGTGTTAGCGCCATTGAAAAAACTAAATCTCTTTGTCTTGGAATGATACGGTCTGACAATGTTGACAGAAGTGTACACGAGCTCCACTCGAATGAAAATGTTGCAAATGTTATTGTAGAGTTGCAAGACAAAAATGATGCAATTCAATTACTAAGGACTAGGGCAAATTTTGTCGGCACTGGTATTTCGATGCACAAGAACTATCGCATGGCAGCAAGAGAACGTCGGAAAAGAAGAAACAACATAACAGCTAAAAATAAGGATTTAAAACCACTTATTAGAAACGAAACATTAAAATTAAATGAAATCACATTTTACTTTGATAAAAACAACAATCTTGCGAGTGACAGTTCTGATGGATTGACGTTTCTTCAACAACAGATCGGGGATGGTACAGAGGTTCTTGCTTTCACCGCAGCTAATACTTATGCGGGAAACACAATGGAGTCGAATAGTAGCCGTTCTTTTAATAACCCAGGCAGCTTAAATTGTAATTTTTAGTATAAATGCCGTCTGCCGTATTAAATGTTATCGTAACCTATCAACAAGTAATAATTGTCATTATTCAGTTCTTTCTTATAATGTATCAGGTCTATCCAATAAGACCTTATTTAGTAGCTTTTATAACTATGTTAGCAGCTATGATTTTGTATTTTTGTTTGAAACCTTTGTAACTGAAGTAGAATATGGTAAATTTGAAAATAACTTTAAGAACTTCGATTTTGTTTGGGAACCAGCTGTGAGAACGGGAACGAGAGGAAGGGCGAGTGAAGGTTCCTTTTTTGGAATCAAAAAAACTATAAAAAATGTATCCTACAACTTTGAAACCAGTAATCAAATTACATTTATAAGCTTGAAAATTGGAAACCAAAAACTTATAATCTTACCGATAAACCTAAACTGCAATAGGACTCTGACTTCAAGAAACTGTATGATTTAATGATTTCAAATGAAAATCCGAACGTTCTCTTAGCAGGCGACTTTAACGGTAGATGTGGGAATGTAACCGGATAAGTAAATGAATTGACTGGAGTAATACGTCATTCCAAAGATGAAACATGTAATGCAAGAGGAAAGAGATTACTTGACCTATGTGACACCTTTGGACTACGAATTGTGAACGGTACATCCGCATCAGACGAGTTTGGTGAACTAACTTTTGTTGGAGCACAAGGAAAATCTGTCATAGATTATTACATGATAGGAGGGACATGGAACGACTATTTTCTTGATTTTAAAGTTGAGGTAGTAACATTCTCGGATCATCTACCCACAACTATGAAGTTACGAGTCGGTCGATGTGAGGAGGATGGTAGCAGTCGTTTACAATTGTTACCAAAATTAAAGTGGAATCCTAATTACCTAGCTTCCTATCAGAGTAGCCTCAATTTTGTATTGATGAATGTGGATTCCAAAATAGCATCGATCACGAATTCCATAAGAACTGCATATCCAGCCTTTAGAACCAACCATAGGAAGACATTGCCAATAGAACCTTGGTTTGATAGTCAGTGTATGCGCGCCAGACAGAGATCTTTTACGTGGGTGAAGACCCCTCGAGTTTACAACAATGAATACAGCAAAGATAAATACTTAGAAGCCAATAAGATATACAAAGACCTTTGTAAACAAAAACGAAATCAATATTTTATAGAAGAGTCTAGGAGGTTGTCACACTGTAATAATGCTACAGATTTTTGGAGTCTGGTAAAGCTCTTGAATTAGATTCACAGAAATCTAACATCGACTGCGCTCTGTCAACATTTCAAAGAACTCTTAAGCCCCCGTCCAGCTCCGTAAATATATATAAAAGATTTAACAGATTATATTTCTGGAGAAGTTGAGTTTGCGGGGACCACTATAAAGGCTCTTTTCTACGCTGAGTACTTCTATCAGCAGCACCACAAACGCTTCAGTTGATTATCAACCAACTATATAGGTACTGTACTACATGGAAACTCCAAGTGAACCTTAACAAATCGAAAATACTGGTCTTCAGAAATGGAGGTGGAAGAAATAGTCAGAATGAAAGATGGTCCTTTAATTCAATATCTATTGAGGTCGTAAATGAGTTTAAATACCTAGGAGTATGTTTTACAAAAAACTTAAGTATGGAAAAACATCTTAATGAAAAACTCTCTAAGGTCAAGAGTGCGATTGGAGCTATATGGAAAAAGTGTTTTGCCAACAAAAGTATTGCGCATAGCTGTGAGTTTCGTGTATTTGAAGCAGTGTTGGAATCAGTACTATTTTATGCATCGCAAGTATGGGGTTACAAACAACGCGATTGCGTAGAAAAGTTGCTGAGATTTGTTATCAAAAGGATATTTCACCTGCCGTCGAACACACAAAACTACGTAGTTGCATTAGAAACTGGACTTTCATCACTCTTTATTCAGACGCTGAAAATTCAGGTATGTATGTTATAAAAGTTCTACATATTAATAATGATAGACTTTCAAAGAAAGCAGCTTTGCCCTTAATCAACCAAAGTCTCAGTTGGTATGAGGAATGGAAGGAGCTCGCGCAATGGTGTGGTATCGAACTGATCCTGAATGTTGGAAATCTCAATGAATGGAGGGGTAAACTGTACGAGCTTATTGCCTTCGTTGACGAAAAGCTTAGGGATAAGTACATTGAAGATGCATTCGGCTCCAACCACAGAGTAATCTACACTCAACTTTGTCATAATCTAGGCCCAAAAAACTACTTTAGAGATGAGAATTGTGATGAGGCTGCGTGCTGAACTTCTTCAACTGAATTATATGCCACACAGAGAGGATCTCCCAATCTCATGTAGTTTGTGTAACCTCAGGGAAAGAGAAGATGTTTTACATTTCCTAGGGAAATGTCCGATTTTAATGGAAACTAGGCGATCCTTCTTCGGCTGCAACTTCTTAACTGAGGCAGAAATGATAGCGTATCTTAATACAATGGAGGTGAAAAAACTGTTAATGTACTGCAAAATAACACAAGCTTATCGAAACAGAATTCTCAATGAAATCTTTTGAACAAATTTATATTAATACAATTTTTTGATAATTAAAAAGCTTAGACACAGTGTGATTATGTTATAGTAATTCAATTAAAATGTTAATCTGGCAAACGGCATTGCCATGCTAAACTTGATTATTTAATATTTAAACTGTAAAATAACATATTTTCTTGATCTGGTTTCATCAAGACAATTCCAATTCCAAAATTCACCAACAATTCATTTGTGCATTAATAATATTTTGACGTGTGCCGAATATAGAAACTTAAAACATAGTTTTTTGATAATGTTAACTTCCTATAGGAAGTCATTGTAATCGGTCCGATTTGTTAAATTGGAATTTTTACCATTTCTCGACGTTTCAAGGTTCCTAGAGTCGAAATAAAAGATATTTAGAGAGAGGCCTGCCTGTGCGTTTGTACGTACGTTCGTACCCTCGCATGTCTATACGTTCGGGAACCTTTGCTTCGAATGTGCATAAAGGACTCTCCAAAAAATTGAGTTAAATTATTAACTCAAAATACATCAAGAACCTTTAATACTAACGGTATTTTTATAAACCAGAACAAAAAATAAATGAAGAGTAGCGTTTTTGACTCTTGGTAAAATTTTTAGAAAAATCTAATTGACAGTTTTTTAGCAAACTAAAAACCTAAAGAATTCACTACTAAAAGTTATTAAAAATTTGACTTTTTGTTTAAATATATTTTTTAAATTTTAAGATATTGGCTTAAAACTAGACATTTAAAAATCAAACAGTCAGTTTTTTAAATAAAAATAAAAATCTATAAAAATAGTACGCAAAATTGGTAAAAATTGATGTTCGCTCTCGATGAATAATTGAAGGTATTGAATTCAAAATGTTTTCATTCTGTATTAAATTTTCTTAAAGAAATGCAATCCGTATAAATATGAATCAAAAAAAATTGGTAAAAATTGGATTTTCATTAAAAGTCTCCCTAACATAAAAACATTTTAAAATGAAACTATTTAAAAGTTGGAAGTTTATAGTATTTTTTTTTCTGAAAATTCAACTGGTAACTTTGGTAACAAATCACGAAAACCTTTAAACCAACAATAAGTTGATAAGAAATGTTTTTTGACTCCAGTGTTAGAAGAACAAAGAAAGATATTGACTTCAAATTATTTATCTCACACAAAATATTGTTTTTAATATTTTTTTAAAGCTTCTTTCCTTTTTTTGTAATAAAATATGTTGATGAATTAAAACGGTTTAAGAGTTTAAGAGTATGCAAGTCCTCAGTAAATGTTCTTGCTACTCAAAAATCTAAGAAATCCATTTTTTGTATCCAAACATTGAGCATGTTGATGGTATTACCGTTTTGCCAGCGCAGAATATCAATCGTGTCTTAAGCTATGTAGAACGTAGCACCATCCTGTTGAAAACAATATTTCTTTGGTTTACAATGTCCAATGACGGAAAAAAAAAAAAAAAAAAAAAAAAAAGAGAGCATGAGAAGCGCGCGATCGAGGAGATAGAGGGATGTCACAACAGGAATGAGGTTCGTAAATTTTACCAAAAGGTAAAAAAAACCTCCCAAGGGTACCAGCCACGAACCGAAGCCTGTAAAAACGATCAGGGGAACATCGTAGTAGAACCGCAGTCGATGCTGAGAATATAGAAAGATCACTTCTCCAAATTATATAACGGCGATGACGAACCGAATTCCGCTGTAAGGGAGATAGAACCACTCAACCTCGGCGACGCAGATCAACAATTCCGCCTACCCGACCTTGACGAAGTGAAGATAGCTATATCTAAACTGAAGTCAAACAAAGCTGCTGGAGCTGACGGCATCGCTGCCGAACTATTTAAAGCAGCAGGCGATGACTTGGTAGGGAGCATGCACCAACTCATCTGCAAAATTTGGTCGGAAGAAAGCATGCCCGATGAGTGGAATCTCAGCATTGTTTGCCCGATACATAAAAAGGAGATCCTCTAAACTGCGCCAACTGCAGAGGCATCAGTCTCCTTCACATTGCATATAAGATGCTCTCTGCCGTATTATGT
Source organism: Eupeodes corollae (assembly GCF_945859685.1). Classification (NCBI taxonomy): domain Eukaryota; kingdom Metazoa; phylum Arthropoda; class Insecta; order Diptera; family Syrphidae; genus Eupeodes; species Eupeodes corollae. Next base: position 93,121,664 of record NC_079149.1, on the reverse strand, counting down.
GAACGTCTAAAACCGTTCGTCAACAACATCATAGGTCCTTATCAGTTTAGCTACACACCAAAAAAGTCCAATATCGACCAAATATTCACACTACGGCAGATCTTGGAAAAAACCCAGGAGCTTCAAATCGATACCCACCATCTCTTTATCGATTTTAAAGCCGCGTATGACAGCATCTATAGGGAAGAGCTCTACCGAGCAATGTCTAGTTTTGGCATCCCTGTCAAACTTATCCGTTTGTGCAGAATGACGATGGAGAATGCACGCTGCTCTATCAAGGTCGGAAAAGATCTTACCGATGCATTTGATGTCAAAAAAGGTTTTAGACAAGGCGATGCACTGTCATGCGACTTCTTCAACATCGTTCTGGAAAGAATTGTGCAAAACTCAACCGTCAACACTAGAGGCACAATCTTCCAAAGATCCATCCAATTACTCGGATACGCAGATGATATTGACATAATTGGAAGATCAAAGAGTGATGTCAGTGGAGCGTTTTTGAGCATTGCGACGGAAGCGAAGAAGATGGGTTTAGTGGTCAATGAGGGCAAGACCAAGTATATGCTGTCATCAAAAAAGGACACTGAACGACGACGTCTTGGACAAAACGTCACCATGGACAGCTATAACTTTGAGGTAGTTAAGGACTTTGTCTACCTAGGCACCGCTATTAATGCAGACAACGACACCAGCGCTGAAATCAAACGAAGAATAACTCTTGCAAATCGTTGCTTCTTTGGACTTAGAAGGCAATTGAGAAGTAAAGTCCTCTCTCGAGCATGTAAAATCACCATCTATAAGACACTCATCATCCCGTTTCTCATTTATGGCGCTGAGGCCTGGACCCTGTCAAAGAAAGATGAGAGCGTCTTAGGATGCTTCGAGAGAAAAATTCTTCGGGCGATTTTTGGTCCCGTACGCATAGATGGAGAATGGAGGAGAAGATATAACGACGAGCTGTACGGGCTGTACAGCGACACTGACCTAGTTAGCAGAATCAAAGTCCAACGGCTTAGATGGCTAGGTCATGTAGAGCGGATGGACATCAACGCTCCAGCCCGGAAGGTCTTCGAATCCAATCCCGAGGGACGGCTCAGTAGAGGAAGACCGCGACTCAGGTGGCGCACCCAGGTGGGAGAGGACCTCAACCAACTTGGCGTGCGAAACTGGAGACAGCTAGCTAGGGACCGAGCTGGCTGGAGACGCTTGTTGGTTGAGGCCCAGGTCCGCCCCGGACTGTAGCGCCACCTTAAGTAAGTAAGTAAGTTACAATGTCCATATCAATCAATTAAGACCACAAGAAGTTCATAGTCATCATTCTATAGCGACCACCGTTGAAGGTGATTGCCTTGTCACCTTTATTTTCGAAAAAGTACAGACCGATGAAGCCTCGTTAATCTCGAGTGGATTGGTGTCGTTACAAATCCGGTAATTCTGCATATTCCTAAACCCATTCATCCAAAAATAGATCCCATCGTTAAAGATGATTTTTCGAACATAATTGGGATCAATTTTCAACTGCTCCAAAATCTAGTTAGCGAACACTCGAATCTTCGTTTGGCCGTTTGGTTTCTGCTTCTGATGGGTTAGTTGGATTTATGTATAGGCACAGGCCCAAGTCACAACGCTATATTCAGCAGATCTTGCTTTTTTGTTGTTAGCTGATTGTCCACTGAGTCGGTGGCATATAATTTCAATATCAAAAGTTGCACAGCTGACTTGAAAGGACGACAATGAACCCCATTAGAAGAGCGCAAAGAGTACATCATTGGTACGAGAGAATATAAATAAATAAATTGTGTTTTACAACAGTCCGTTAAGAACTAGGGCCTAGTGACTTAAAACTCTCAGCCATTCCTGTGTGCGAGTAAGTTTGTCAGGAATGGAGGGGAGGGGACCTACCGTTTATATGCCAAATCCGAACAGCTAATTTGAGAAAGCACTTTTTATGAGTTACTCTTGGAGAATTTGTCAATTCCTCGCAAGAGGCAGTACCCGTGAAAAGACTTAAAATGGCATAGGCAGGGATCTTACCCAAGACCTCTGGCATGACAGTCCAACGCACTAATCATCATGCAACGGGTACTACACGGGTACGAGAGAATACCCATTTTTAAATTAAAGTTTTATCATTTGTAACTTGCCATGACGATATTTCTTAAGTGAATGATATAACCGCCACGAGATGTCAAAAACAAGCCATCCCTATTGAAAAACTTTTTAAATGCAATATTAGTGGCAAAATATTGTATAATTATATGTTTCAGCAAATTGAACTTTTCTTATAACTACTAACACGTTATTAGCTTCATTTTTGAAATAACATGTTCGTAAAAATATGCAGCGAATGTGTTAATCATCTGTCAAATTTACAGTCACAGAATCGATAACGTCGAATTTTTAAACCAACTTATTTCAAACAAAAACTCTTAACAACTCCTTAAAACGTTAAAGTTAATAATATCTTAGTTTCTTAATTATACAATTTTATATTAATATATGCTTCTCTCTCTGGGGTGGATCAAAACGTTCTGTTGAAGCTTAAATCATATACATATCCTTTATAACTAAATCCCTTTTGGTATGCTTGCGATATGCTTAACATCTAATTAGTGGAAGGTATTATTTTGCTTTGGCGGATATTATTGATTTCATCTTTATTCAATTACTCGAGCGTTAATACTTCTAATTCTCTTCAAACTTATATTCTTGGGACGTAAATAGGTTGACTCTTATTATAGTGACCAATATCTATATAACTTAACTATTGCATAAGTGCTTTTCTGTAACTTATTACTATCATCTGTGCTGCTGATAAGATAATTTTATTATCAATAATTCGTGCAACGCCTGTCACTTCAATCTCCCTAATTAAGTTCCAACATCCTTTGGTTCGATTAAAAACCACTCAGATATCACTTTCGCCCATTCTACCTATTTATTAAATCCCTTTCACTTCAGTTCTAAGCACTGCCAATCAATAATCCAAGTCATACATATGTATACGAGTATCTACATATATGTATCAAGAATACATGGTATCAATATCCCGCCCCACACTCTTGCTCAGCGTCTGGTAGGTATACCATATCTATGTTTATGTACCTATCCATTCGCAAAACCATCGCTATGCGGAAACATTTAATTAATTCCAGCTATTTAGTAACAACTTCAAGGATAATTGGTAAAATGTTATGCCACTCAAGCAAGCATCAGTCAGCGGCGGCGACGGCAACGTATATCTACGCGCATATACCTCTATGCTCTATATCGTATATCCTACAAGCTCATATATAGAGGTAATCTGGTGCGGGCTTGAGTTGAGCTTCTGTAGAAGGAGTTTGAAGGGGGTGGACGACTTAAAGCAGGCAGAAGCAGTATTGGTATAGTTCGAATTCGTAGCGGTAGAGTATATATAGCTCAATTGTCTTCCATTCATTATTATCATCATCTCTGGGAACAGCGATATGGTAAGCGGTTTCTCTGTCTCGCTCGCTCTTTCTCTGTTTCATGTGTTCGGAGGGCAATCAATTTGTGTCATCGATAAACCAAATTAATTTCATCAATGAACTCAACCAAAGAACACCTCTTATTGATTACAATCGATTTGTGTGTGACTTTGTGGAACCGCACACTATCTCTCACTCTCTCCAGTCAGCTTCGTTTGGCTCCTTAAGTTATCCATCCTCATCCTTCCGCAATATCTATCTGCATATATATATGCTCCTCACATTTATTGGCCTAGTAATGAATGCGTTCCATCAAATTATACAACAACATAGCGTGTTGGTTGGTGTCACAAATCACGTAGATAACAACAACCTTTTCAATCGTGGCTCGTGGATATGGTTATCGTTATATGGGTTTACTATACACGGTATACCGTTACCGTATCAAATAATATGCTAAATGCGGTTAATCACGTTTTATGATATACCTACTGATATACAAATGTTTGTGTACTACCTTAATAACATACATGTGTATAAACGACTTACGAGTACTTGCGTTAGCCTCCTATTGGCGTAACAAATTAAACAACGTCGACGTGGAAATAGTTAGATTGCGTGTGCTATAACTCTGCACTAGTTGCTCCAAGAAAAATGACTTTGATTTACAGAAAAGAACATGAGCCTTTAATAGCATTGTAGGTCCTTAATTTTATTTTAACATGTACGAGACGTTGAAACTGAACTGAATTCGATTGTGTCAATATTCTATAACTTCTTATTCGTAAAAAATGATAAACCTTTTCCATATTTTCAAAAACAATTACTAAGTATTAAAGAATGATGACGCTTGAAAAACTAAACTTTCATTCGATAATTTTGTAAACGATAATAGTAAAAATGATAATCGTCAAAATGATAATCGTCGACGATATCGTCTACGATTTATTTAATATAAATCGATTGCATTTTTAGAAAATTTCTATGCATTTCAGAAACTTTAGTTGAAATAATTGTGAATAAAAGTCGTTTTTAAAGATATTTTGTATTTCGTGCCGATTTGAATTAATTAATATAAATTTGAGTAAATGCTAAACAGGACAGTAACGCCATCTTGAATTATTATTTTGACTTCTTTTATGGATTAGCATCCCGATTTGGATATAGGAAATAAATACATATGCCAAACTCCGTCTAAGGCGAAATAAACAGTTTTTTGGCTGAGATGACTTTAAAGATGTGATTTTAACGAAAAACATTAGCTCATAGAGTAAGGTCTGGACAGAATTTAAATACCACACCAAAAAAAAGTTAATCACAAATTTGATGGCAAGTCAAAAAAAGGGAAACGGACCTTTTGAAGAAATTTCTCTGACACAAGATGAAGAAAATATAACTGAAGCAACTCCAATCTGGTTTGCGGTTCTAGGATATATTTTAAAGTTTTTAATACTCCAGCTCCCTGGTGTTCAAGTATAAAACAGGAAGATGAAGATGATGTAGAGCAGATTTTGCGGGAAATAGCATCAATTATCGACTTAGGTAAATTAAAAAAAGACAACACCATAGTTGAAACTATATCGTCTGATGAAACTCGAATTACAGAATGACCTCTGGAATTACAACAATGCACCAGTTCACATATCCGTTATTGCGATGGCCAAAATCAATTAGTTAAAGTTCGAATTGCTTGCTACAGATTTGGTGGATTATTTCGAAGAGCTGGAGTCTGCGGGTGGCTATTTTGAGGAGCTCAATGGTTCTCTTTATAAACAGAGTATCGAAGCTATTGAACATTGTTTAGAAAAGTGTTTCGATCTTAAAGGAGATCATCTAGAGTAATAAAGATATTTTCCCAAATTTGTTGTATATTCATTGTTAGGTTGGATACTTCTGAAACTACCCCTGTAGTGTCTGCGTTTTGAAAACGTGTCGCTTTCAGTTTTCACGAACATCCCTGTCATTTTGCTTGTATTAATATCTTTTTTTTTAGTTTTGCTACTATCCTGCGTCGATAGGTCGGGGTTTGTGTGTTCCAGAAAAACAACACAATTAAGAAAATGCTATAAAGTAAATTAGTAACCCGGAAAGTTTTTTCATCATTTCGACATTTGTATACGATTCATACATTTTTCCACAAAAAAATTAAGTTTTTAAGAAAAGTGAAAGTTCTTTCTTAAGCTTAAGAATAATTAAATGTTCTCATATAAACATTTCATCAGGACATTGAGTTTACATAAATTAATTTTTTTTTTCAATTCTGCCAATTTAACACATAGATCAACAGTGACATGTTTTAACAATTAAAACCAAAAGAAAGTACAATTTGTACTATCTTTGTATATATTTTAGTACCTCTTAGTCGTTTCAAACCACTTTTAAAATTGGCTAGAAGTAGCAAGAAATATATTCCCAAATATAAGAAATATATTGTAAATTATTAAACACAATTTTTGGCTTCATGCTTTAAAGAAATAGAACCTGATAGAACTATCGGTTCAACACAGTACGAAATAAAAAAACGGGCTTAAGACCAGAAGATTTTCAAGTTTTTCCAATTTGTATAGATTTATCCGAAACTTCTATAAATGGATCATAGTCTTCAACTGAAGAATTTGTTGGAGGAAAAGAAAACGTAAACACCTATAAATAGATGTGAAACTGAAATCTTAGTTGAACTAGACAATTTTTAGCCTGGGCCTAGTGGTTTAGTTTATGAAGAATTTCCTCTTTGGGAAACAACTGAAATTAATGATTTCTGTGAATCTTCCCCGGACGAGTCATCATCTTTAGATGAAAACTTTTCATCTGATGATCTTGATTAAGACCCAAATGTTTGTTCACCCACCGAACCAGCGCCGCTCCACGACATGAAAAAATAAATTATGCCTAATTAGTAATTTCAATAAGAAAATACTAGGTTAATGGAAGAAATAAGTAATCTTTTTTTTCATACCTTTGGAAAATACCAGCTCAGGTGTTTCTTCTTTAAATAAAAATCAAATACTGTTTATGTACAACAATTTGTACGATTCTCCAAAGAGCTTCTGATAGTTACAATATTTTCAAAGTCTGTAAAGGAACATTTCATTGTTTTTGAATTTCTACATCGTATACCTATTACAAAAAAAACGTTCCTTCTTTTGGTAATGAAGAAATCAAAAAATTTTTATAAACCTATGCTGAAAAATTTCAGTTTTATTTTTTTGAAAAACTGCATAAATCTAAAATATTTTTTTTCAATATTGCATTTCCTATTAAACGTAAAAATGGCTGCTTTAAAATTTGTTTCTCTTATAAAAAGACGAGCTCATCACGAAAATGTTAGTTAATTTTCTAACTTAAAAAACCTAAAAACCTAAACTAACCAGTAGTTAGTCGAAATCAGTTAAATTTCTTAGAGACAAAGACGAAGCTACTAACTTAACTCCTTCCACGCTCCTTTTCTCAAGTGAAAGTTTTAGTCAGCAAACTTCGAAATCTGAAACAACCAAAAGAAATGCAATTGAGCATGTTTGGTATTAGGAAAATTGCTGGTTAATGTTATTCATGCGATGATACTTAATAAGGAAAACTAAAAAAAGATGAAGTTCTTATTCCGAAGATCCCAAAGACTACGATGATCAAAATTAATAATTACTTACACATATATTGAAATAGAATAAAACAAGCTGCGTGTGAGCTCATGGGTCATTTGGTTCTTTTACGTGTGCAAGCCCAAGTCAAAACGCAAAATACGCCAAGTTGAAGTATGCGAAAGGCCGAGTTCCTGTGCACGGCGAGCAATAGACTGCCTCGGTTTCTGCTGGACACTTTCACGAATTTTGAAAAGTCGACTGTGAAGGGCCACCACGTCTACCATTAAATGAGCGGAATGCACCCAATATTTTTGCTAACAAACACATATTTGAATAATAAAGTTTTATCATTTGAACGTGCTTTTCAATTTTGTATCTTGCTATGATGATTTAGCATAAACAACTGAATAATAAACAATGATTTGACAGATGTCACCAAAACAAAATAGCCAATACGGGGTGCCAAAATCTACCCGCACCCATCGAAAAACCCTTACGACTTATTTAAGAAGCACTTTTATATGTCGAGAGTTAATCTTGGAGGATTTGTCAATTCTTTCCTAGTGGCACTACTGGTGAAGTGAATTACTTAGTTAGCCTCAGGTAGAAATGAAACATAAGCTTCTGTCATTGGAGTCCTAGACGAAGATGGCTTTTTAGGTCAAACTTTCAAACACAATGTTTATGTTTAGTTTATTGTTTGCTTTTTTAAGCTTGTGTCAAACTTGACTCCAGACTAGGGAATGGGTCGAAATGCTGAATTTTAAAATACTGTTTGGTCAAAATTCTGTATGATACTGTACGGTATTGTATGGTAATAATACTGTATGATTAATATTCGGTATTTCAAAATACTGTGAATTTAAAACACTGTGTCTCAAAATGCTGTATTGTCAAAATACTGTATCCAGACTATTTTCATCAACTTGGGTTTTTAAAATACCAAAAACTCAAAAAAATTAATTGTTTTATATTTGAGCTGTAAGTGTTTCTTTTTACTTTCATTTTTAAGATATTACTAATTTTAAAATATTTTCAAAATTTGCAAAAAAAATTATTTTAATTCCCACACAATTTTAATTTATAGTCATCGTTCTTCAGTAAATTCTGCATACCATATTTCGTTGTCCATATCTCAAGAAACAGAAGAGATGTCGAATTAAACTATTTTTTTTTTTAATATAATAACATCCAAAGACGCAGAAGGGACTTTCAAACAAATTGACTTTGTGGTTTTTACTAAGCGAAAATTATGATTGATCCTAAATATCTCATGAACCAACAACGCTAGCGGCCTTAATTAAATTTTATATTTTTAAAAGTAACATGATAGCAAATTAATATGGTTTTGAAAAATTCAACAGTGGTTTAAAAACAAAAATAATCCAAAAAAAAAAACTACGCAAAATTGATGAATATTGAATAGGTGATGGTATTGACTTTAAAATTATTTCGTTCTTTACGAAAACTTTTTGTTAACGTAAAATAATGTTCTTACAAAAATCTAATACATATTTATTTGTTTTATATAAGAAATTAAAACTTTTAAAGACTGACAAAAATAGTTTTTTGGCTAAAAATATGGTGAACTCAAACAAATAATGAAATAAAACTTATTTTTACATAATTCAAAAAAAATCAATTGACTTTTACGAAACACAAAAACCCACAGCTGTCGGGTTTTCTACTCAAATATAGATAAGACTTAAGAAAAGTAAAATCAAAACTTCAGATTTGTATATATCTCACAAAATATTGTTATTAATATTTTGTTAAAGTTTGAGAAAAATCGAGAGACGGGTACGAAAGGTAAGTTATCAGTATGGGTAGACTCCCAGCTCCTTTTTGTATAAATATATCTAAATTGCCTAATAGCTTTAAGGAAACAATTTTAAATGAAAGCCACTATAGACTGTGTTGCGAGTCCTGTCAATGTTTAAGTCAAATGTCAAGTTTTTAAATCTTGATTAGACATACATATAGCACAGAGGAACCTTCTTAAAATGTCCTTACCTATAACTAAAGTTCATACTATCATTTCAAAATTGTCATCAATATTTATATACTTATGCTTCTTAAAATATTATTTACGTATAGAAATCCTTCCAAATCCATCAACCTTCTGAAAGGTAATTTTAAACAAGGCATATACCTAATACTTAAGAGATATCTTTTATAGAGGTTATTTGCAGTTGATGGGATATAGTATAGGAAGAACTTACTTAACCCTTTGAAAGTGCCTCTCTACACCGTATGGGGATATGTGCTCGAATAAGAGATAGAATAATACACCAAAATTAATAGGAAAAGGATTTTATCGTAAAATTTCAACTTCCAAATCTTACTTACGAGTATAGGTACCTATGCGTTTGATGCAATAATATACAAACTGTATACGTGAGCTAGATTTAAGATGGCAATTTCTTGTATATGTCCGTATGTATGTATTTTCTAGGAATAAGAGGCACTCAAGTGTTAACTAATTTCTTATTGCAATTGCAGCACAAACCACTTCTCTCTATTCTATATATTATATCCAAAGAGCACACTGCTAACTATACATCATCAGAACCTATCATAACAACCACTTCTTCCAAATCCAACGTCTGCATTCGAAGCATCTCTCTTAGGTCTTATATCTTCTAAAGTGAAGAAGAAGAATCATCATCAACATCATCATCATCATCTTCTAAACTATACCCTATATAAGAACCACTACTCTTTCATGTATCCTCGATGGGCTACAGGGCTTGAAGGCAAAACTAGGACGACAGCTTACGATATCCACTTATATATTTAACCAGTCCATATAGTCCAAGTGCATTATTATATAGAATGATATCCCAATCCCAATGCAATGCCATCACCAAGAATATCCTTTCTTCGAATCCTGCAAACTATTTATCTATAGAATCCTATTTATATATTGTAACTCTCATAAACGGGTTATATATAGGGATGAAGTTGAATGCAATTGAGATAGATATAGGTACCCAAAACAACAAACGGATATAATAGCAATAATTAATGGTTGCGGACAATGGGGCTTCGAGGACCGACAACGACAATGCGGATCGTTATAACAATAATACTTGTACTTGGCTAAGAAATAGCTGAGATATTACTTAATGTCATCCTCATCATCATCATGCAGCACCCCATAACCCCCAACCCCCATCATCATTCTGCGTTCCAACCCCATCATATCGACCAAAGTCTTCTTTCTCCCAGATCAACCCCCCACATTATCCGCCTGAATATGACAACTTTCTTTGTGCTTCAGCCTGATGATGTCCCGAATCCCAATTGAGTTGTTGGTTGTGTATAATAATAATATATTTCACACTGCTGCACAACATGTGATATCCAATTAAAATGCAGTTAGACCGATTCGCCATCACAGTTAATTATTACGTTTAATTATGTCGCCAGTACTTTATACCCAATATGTTGTCAATCTACAGACACATATAAAGACATAGATACATCCATTTGTATTTATGTAGATACATCTTACCGTGTTTTGTTCCTATACCTACTCGTATAAATCAAATTCGAAGGAATATAGAAAACCATATATATTAAAGAAATAATTCGTTTGCGGATGTATCTTTAATTTAAAGTTAATTATGTACACATCATGTGTTGTATAGTGACAGAGGATGTGCTGTGTATATGTAGGGGAGGGAAGTCCTTGTAAGGAGTTTCACTCATATGGGAATGAATCCTTAATATAGAAATAAATGAATTTGTGCTCATGTATGTCATCATCAGCAGAGCATCAGTGTTGTTGTTGGAATCGGAACTTATTGACGTTGACTATTATGATGACGCTTTTCTTGTACCTTCTTATATAATAATATATTGCACATTCTCTATCATGATGTTCTTTGGTAATAAATGAGAAAAGGGCTTTCGATATACCTACATAGATAGTTGATGATATAGAAATATATCTATATACCTATATTTAATGACTTGAAAGAGGCCTTCTATTAAAAGTATGTACATATACATAGCATAAAATATCGATGCGAAATGCAATTTTTACCTGCATCGAATAAATTCTAAAAGTCATCTTGTCGATCGATAGAAAAATCTTCTCTTTTGATGTCTTGAGTATAAAGTAGGGCAGCAGGTTCATATTTTATTTACAGTGCAACCCGGATATTAAATAGCATCTACATGTATACATACATACGCATATGTTATAATATGAATTCATAAATATAATGAAAGCTTGCATTAAAAATCTTTAACATAAAAAAACTTGAAAAGGTTTAGAAGGTTTATACTATAATATTTTAAAACTGAAGAGTTTGTTTGTTTGGAAGCGATAATCTCAGTAATTACTTGTCCAAAAATTCATTCATTGTTAGACAGTTTATTTAGAAAGGCTATAGATTATATAAAATCAAGGTTAGACTAATACGAGCGGAGTACCAACACTGAATTTGTTATGCCTTTTGAAAGATTCCACTACGAGCGCTGCAGAAATGGTTAAATTCTTTCCAAAATAATATATGACAGAAATTTAACATGAAATTTGTTGATAGGAGTTTAAAATCCTTCACAGCTGTGAAAAGCATTTTATTTCAACCAAAAATAAATGGCGAATTTATGACCACATCAACTAGACCGTTAAACAATGGTTTCAGCCGTGTTCATATGCTAGGCACTTAATCTAAGTTACACCAAAGCTTCAGCAAAACACGAAGGAGGTAACGTAATGGTTTTAGAATGTTTTTCGGGAAATGGACTGGGACCGATTCACCAAGAAGATGGTACGATGGATCGTTTAAAATATACTGGCATTTTATAAAAAGTAATACTACCATACATTAAGGATCAGTTGCCTTTTAAACAAGAAATCGACCCAAAGCACACGTCCAAAACGGTTAAGACGTGGTTTCAAGAAACCCCAAAATCCTGTAGACAATTTATGGGATATTGTTGATTGACGAATTATAAGGACTTATTGCAAAAATAAAAATGATCAAATTAAATAGGCTTTGGAAAATATCCCCAACAGCATAATAAACAATGTTATTGACTCCATGCCTTGAAGATGTGCTGAAGTGATTAAAAACAAAGGGTTTGCTTCAAAATACTAGCAATATTTTATATACATAGTTTTAAAAGCTGCAAGTTTGGCATCTTCATTTTATAAATAGTTGGTAGACAATTTTGTTTAAAAACAAAGCAATATTTGTAAAGGTAACGGGTTAGCAACGGTTTCAGAAGTAAGGGGCTAGGGTCGACATCTGTCAAACTAAGTTGTTAAATCAACTTGTTTCAGTTGACATTTACAAAAATGTATCACTTAACTATAGCACAACGCATACAAATTGTTAATACCTTCTAATAAAATACATAGTGACAACAGCCACTTATCGTGCTTTAAGAGGAGCTTATGGTTAACATAAACGTCCAACTACGCAAGCAATTGACAAAATTGTGAAGAAAGTTGAAGAGACTGGATTGATTTGAGATGTTGTAAGGCCGATTCATCATCGCTTCGATCGTATCTTTAAAAATATTGCTGCTGCAAGTGAAAGGTCGAAGACCCGAATGTGTCTATTCTTTGTCGTTATCAGGAATTAAGATTGTCTTACGGCACATTATGACGTATTTTGCTTTTGGATCTACACCTACATCTATATGAAGTCCAGTTTACACAACACGCCAGCTGACCATTTACAACGTCGTAGATACGTCGAATGGGTGCTTGAACAAGAGGCGTTGATTTTTCGAAAAAAATTTCTTCAGTGACGAAGCATATTCTCAATCGGGGGAATGTTGGTAAACAAAATTGTTGTATTTGAGGTTCTGAGAATCCTCAAACAATTGAAGAGAGGCATTACATCCACAAAAAGCAAGTGTTTGGTGCGCTTTTTGGTACGGAGGTGTGATTGGACCTTACTTCTTCGAAAACGACGATGGAACGACTGCCACCAACAATTTGGAGCGTTATGCTCATATGCTTACCGACTTTTTTTCCTGCTATTGAAGAATACGACTTGGAAAATATGTGGTTTCCACAAGACGGTGCCACATTGCACATAACTCGAGCTTTAGTGCGAGAGAAATTTCCTGGCCGCTTAATTACTCGTCGTGTCGATATCAACTGCCCACCAAGATCATGCGATTGGACACTGCTGGACTTTTTTTTGTGGAGCTACAGAAAATACCGTGTTTTAAAAACCTTTCACTCTTGAGAACTTAAAAACCAACATTCTTAAAGTTATGACTGAAATACCGCCCAATATGTGTTAAAAGTGGTCGTCTATTTCAACGATGCGGTGCGGCTCAGAAACTTGGTCGATTTCCTACGAAAAAGTTGTGCTCTGCGAATTAATCATTACAAATTATTTTTCGGCGGTGACACAAAATTTTAACAAATCATTTGCTGAATTATCTTTAAGATTTTATTATATGAGTGATTAAATGGCCTTCGATTTAGAATTTTCAAAACAACTTAATTATTACCAAATTTATTTTTTTGCGCCAAGGACCATTTTAAAAATGTATGTACCACTTAAATTGCACAGAAGCTCCAGAGCTGCTCACGAGCTCTACGAGCAGAGGAGCAGAGAAGGGCAATGGCTTCTTAGATGAAAAAAGAGAGCATAAGAAGCGCGGTCGAGGAGATAGAGAGATGTCACAACAGGAACGAAGTTCGTAAATTTCACCAAAAGATAAAAAAAACGTCCCAAGGGTACCAGCCCCGAACCACGACGATCAGGGAAACATCGTAGTAGAACTGCAGTCTATGTTGAGGATATAGAAAAACCACTTCTCTTAATTATAAAGCGGCGATGCCGAACCAAATTCCGCTGTAAAGGAGATAGAACCATTCAACCTAGGCGACGCAGATCAACGTTTCCGCCTACCCTACCTCGACGAAGTGAAGATAGCTTAACTGAAGTCAAACAAAGCCGCTGGAACTGACGGCATCGCTGCCGAACTATTTAAAGCAGCAGGTGATGACTTGGTAGGGAGCATGCACCAAATCATCTGAAAAATATGGTCGGAAAAAAGCATACCCGATGAGTGGGATCTCAGCATAGTTTGCCCGATACATAAGAAAGGAAATCCTCTAAATTGCGCCAACTACAGAGGCACCAGTCACCTTCACATTGCATATAAGATACTCTCTGCCATATTATGTGAACGTCTAAAATCGTTTGTCAGTAACCTAATAGGTCCTTATCAGTGTAGCTTGTGACCAAGAAAGTCCACTATCGATCAAAAATTCACACTACGTCAGATCATGGATAAAAAACAAATCGATACCCACCATCTCTTTATCGATTTTAAAGCTGCGTATGACAGCATCCATAAAGAAGATCTCTACAGAGCAATGTCTAGTTTTGGCATCCCTGTCAAACTTATCCGTTTGTGCAGAATGACGACGGAGAATGCACGCTGCACGGTCGGAAAAGATCTCACCGATGCATTTTATGTCAAAAAAGGTTTTAGACAAGGCGATGCACTGGAAATTTTTTTTTGCAAAACTCAACCGTCAACACTAGAGGCACAATCTTCCAAAGGTCCATCTAATTACTCGGATATACAGATGATATTGACATAATTGGAAGATCAAAGCGTGATTTCAGTAGATCGTTTTTGATCGCTGCGACAGAAGCGAAGGAGATGGGTTTAGAGGTCAATGAGGGCAAGACCAAGTATATGCTGTCATCAAAGGACAGTAAACAACGAAGTCTTGGACAAAACGTCACCATGTACAGCTATAACTTCGAGGTAGTTAAGAACTTTGTCTACCTAGGCACCGCTATGAATGCAGACAACGACACCAGCACTGAAATCGCTGCTTTTTTGGACTTAGAAGGCAATTGAGAAGTAAAATCCTCTCTCGAGCATGTAAAATCACCATCTATGAGACAATCATAATCCGAGTCTCATTCATGGCGGTACGCATAAATGGAGAATGGAGGAGAAGATACATATAACGGCTGTACATCGACACTGACCTAGTTTACAGAATTAAAGTTCAACTTTAAATGGCTGGGTCATGTAGAGCGAATGGACATCAACGCTCTAGCCCGGAAGGTCTTCGAATCCAATCCCGAGAGACGGCGCAGTAGAGGAAGACCGCGACTCAGGTGGCTCACGCAGGTATGGGTGAAGACCTCAACCAACTTGGCTTGCGAACCTGTAGACAGCTAGTTAGGCCCAGGTCCGCACCAGACTGTAGCGCCACCTTAAATAAGTAAGTAAGTACAAATTTGTCTGATCGATAGTTTACATTTTACTTTTTGTATCTGGGTCCTGCTATTTTCATTCGGCAAAGAACAATACACTGTATTTTTTATAAATATGTAAGCCTTACAGTTCTGTAAGATTATGCCAATGATCTATCATTTATTAAATAACTTAAAACTTAAAAATGTGTCCTTGAAATTATCAATCATAACGGCAGCAAAAGTGCCAAATTTTCTAAGGAAATTGTATGAAAAGAATATTGTTTTTAATTGTTAATATTAAAACGGCTTCCTTAAAAACCCATTGATTTCACCAAGAAATCCTCCTTAGTTATTATAAAATTTTACTATCAAAAATGCAATAATCCCCGTCGCCCACAATTGAGACTATTGGTGTCAATCCTAAGGGTCACACGCCATCGGTTGGTTTATTGACGATTTCTAGGACAATGAAAATGACAGTTGTCAATCCAGGTACCAGATACATATGTAGATATTATTTCCCAAAAAATTCATACCAGTTTCATACAATTTTGTGTACAAACCATCTGTCAAAATAACGATTCATTTGCTGTATTGAAAACAAATTTTTGATACCGTTCGATTTAATAAAGAAACTTATCAACAAAGGAGATCACTAATTTAATGTCTTTTATATAGGGCAGGCTAAGAAAAATAAAACTTAGTTTCCATATTCATGTAGACATTGATTATAATCACAATTGACACTATTTTTAGATATTACCGGAGTTTGAAAAAGGACAAATCTAAAACAAAATCATTAACACAATACAACCTAAAACTTACCAAAAGATTTCTTGACTTCTTTTTCAATTTTTTTTTTACAAACAATTTTGCACTTTCACTACAATTTTAACAACAAATCAACTGAAGTTTGATTATCACATTTTGTTCTGAAGTTTAATTTTTGAATGTAGTGCTACTTCGATCAGAATTGTTTTAGAAGTTTTTTTTTTGTTAAAAGGGGATTTAAGAGTAGGAAATTATTTGGACAATTTCTAGCGTCCGAAAATTAGTAATCTGAAACATGTCCTTGCAAACTTTTGATTTAGCGATAAAGCTATCTAGGCCGTACTTCATTCAAAGCTATGCTGACTAGAACGTTAGAGTCGATGGTTACTTCCATAAAGATCCATGATTACTGACTTTTTTGTTCATCAGCTGAATAACCATAATAACGTCCATCTGATGAAAAAGTCATCGCAATAAGGGATACTCCAGCTCCAACCGACAAAAAACAACTGCAGGCGTTTCTAGGCCTTATAAACTTTTATCATGCGTTTCTAAAAGGCAAAGCGACAATTGCCGAACCTCTTCACAGACTCCTCGGTAAAAACAACAAGTGGCAATGGAATTCAAAGCACCAAACTGCCTTTCAAGAGCTGAAGAGTTTGCTTACTAATGAAAGTATACTGATTCATTACGACGAGAAATTACCAGTGGCGTTAGTTTGTGATGCGTCCTCTTATGGACTTGGTGTTGTGCTGTCACACATTTTACCTAACCACCAGGAGCGTCCAATTTCGTTTTATTCTCGCACTTTAACACTTACGGAGAGAAACTATGCGCAGATCGACAAGGAGGCCTTGGCAATTATCGCAGGTGTTAAGAAATTTCACAATTTTCTTTACGGAAGGGAATTTCAAATAGTGACTGATCATAAGCCGTTGCTTGGTTTATTTAATCCAGAGAAACCAACTCCAATTATACTGTCGCCGAGGATGCTTCGATGGAGCGTGTTCTTAAATGGGTATAATTTCAAGATCGTGCACAGACCAGGTGATCAGAATTGCAACGCGGATGCACTCAGCCGACTGCCCACTCCTTCACCATTCGCAGACGAGTTTCAAATTAATATGTTGGAGGAGGGTGATGCAAACATTCTCCAATCAAGTGACATAGCGAAGATGACCTCAAAAGACACAACTCTACAGAGGGTGTTTTCTTGGACGTTGAAAGGGTGGCCTGCCGTACTTTTGGAGGAGGAGTTCCGACCTTTTTATCAACGCCGCCATGAAATATCGGTAAATAAAGATTGTTTACTATTTGGTGACCGAATTATTGTTCCAGAAGCCGCTCGGAACGATTTGCTGAAAATCTTACATGCTGGCCATCCGGGAGTGGTTAGAATGAAAAGTCTTGCCCGAAGCTGCATATGGTGGCCGAAAATGGATGGTGACATTGAGGCGATGGTAAAAAGGTGCATCACCTGTCAAGAATCTCGACCAGAGAAGTCTAAGTCAACTATACATCCTTGGGAAGAAACTTCAAAGCCATGGTCACGCCTACATGTAGACTTCGCAGGGCCCTTTCAAGGTAAGATCTTTTTTATTCTAGTAGATTCTTATTTGAAGTGGCTAGAAGTCAAATTAATATCTACTACAAGCACAAGCTGTGCAATCGACAGTCTTCGTTCTATATTCGCGACACATGGATTACCAGATTCAATTGTATCTGACAATGGAACAGCCTTCACCTCTGAGGTTTTCAGTCAGATTTGTAGGAGTAATCTTATATCACACATCCTTTCTGCTCCTTTTCACCCATCGACCAATGGACAGGCAGAAAGGATGGTTCGCACTACTAAGGATTATCTCAAACGAAATAACAACAGATGTGTTAAGCTTCGCCTGGCAAGGTTCCTGCTACTTAGTCATACTACATCATCAACAGTTGCTGGCAAATCTACGGCAGAAATCTTGTTCAATCGTCGACCGGTGACATATTTTGATAAAATCCACCCTGATAGTCAACCGCTTCGTTCATCCAAAAAAGATCACGTTACAGGTAATGATCTACAATTACAAACCGATGAACTTGTTTGGAAAAGAAACTATTCAAAAGGGCCTATTTGGATTCCGGCCGAAATAAGCAAGCAAACGGGTCCAGTATCATATTTAGTAAGAACTGACGATGGAAAGACGGTTCGCAGACATTCAGACCAACTTCGACATAGGAGTCCAGAGACTCATAATGAACCGGATTCGAGACAAGAACAACAACAATCAAAACCACCAGAAGCTGCATCACAAACAGAGCAAGCCTTACCTAGACGTTCCGAGAGGCTTCGTAATTTAGAAGTTCAATCTAAGAGGGGAGGAGTGTGATGTTTGAACGCAGCCATTCTGTCAAGGCAACTTTGACAGCTCACATTGACATGTAATGTCTTGCAGGCATTCAATCGTAAGCCGCTATTAAAGAAAGACTCATACTTTTATATTTTAACTTAACTATTAATTAAATGAATTATTGAATTAAGATGTGTCTTTAATTTTAAAAGGTATCAGAACACTTCAACAGGAGTTTTGGTTTCAACAAAACGGCGCATCACGTCACACAGCTCGTTCTAAAATTGATCTATGGATGGGATGAGTAATTTTCTCGTAACGGAGATAGTGTGATTCCATTCCACTTGACTATTTTCTGTGGGAATATGTGAAAGACTACTTGGAGTCACTTGAATACGTTCACAAACGATGGAAATAGTTATAGAAAATTAGTTATACGAAAAAAATCGTATCTAAAGTACAATACTTGAAAATTGTCTTTCAAACAAAGTAAATTTTATTGTAACTTAAGCAAATCTTCTACGAGTATGTTTCGTTTCATTTCATTTCATGATTGTGTACCTCTAAAAAAACACTTAACAGACAATATTAATTGATTTGTTATACCCTGAACTTAGTGGCATGAAGAAATTGTAATTTTGGATTTCTGGTTTTCGTAATTCATATCGTTCAGCAAATGATGATTAGCAAAGAATTCAGTCCGAAACATACGAAGTCACACTTTTTCTAAGAAACGAGTAAAAATCAATAAAATTTTGTATTCTAATAATATTTTATCAGATCAAATAACCAGGCCAAACGACAAGGCTATACACACAATACTAACAGACAAGTCACAATAGGTAGGTAATTATATGCAATGAAAATGGAGTGGTATGGAATATGCTATTCATCTCCTACTGAATTAAAGATGCATCCTTTCACAGCTTCCAACCCCAAAAGGTGTCACACACTACCAATATCAAATTAGATGCTGTTTAGTTTACCTATAGCAGTTACACTCTGACAACAATGCAACTTCCTCATACTCACACTTTTCGAGCATTTGCTCAGAGCTCCTGCTCCTGCTCTCGCTCTTCAATTCATTTTCCGCACCTAATATTCCTTCAGATTGAATTAGCAGTGAAGAACACATCACTTCACACCCCCAGTGTGGTGCGTAGCGTATAGGTAGTTAAGTTAGAGAGCACCTAGAACAGAGGTAAAGGTATAATACAGCTTCTGTGGTGCACTGCCTAGAGCTCTCGTATATGTATACGATGTCTATAGGAAGCGCAACCACTTCTGCTACCGGCATCACAATGTAGGACTTATTACATCTAAAAGCATTTAGCTTAAACTTTATGACGAAAATGTGTGCCACACACTGCGTTCGTTGTTTCTTGTTGCATACAACTGCTACTTCAGTGATATACCAAAACGTACCTATAGCCTCATCCATATAGAGAGAAAGAGACAGAGTCGTGTCTTGAAGTCAGTCAAAAAAGGAAGCTGACAAGGAGATTGAGTTGAGTATGGGTAAGGGTAACAGTGTTGGCACGTTGGAGAATTAAATTCAAGACACTTAAGCAAGGTGGCGCAAATGATGAATGCCATCTAAATAGATAAATGCACCAGTCGCATTATCCTTGATATACTCAAACTCAAACTACCTATTTTACACGCCGACAACGATGACTACGATGATGCTGCTGACGTTAGCGAAGACTATACTACGAGGGACGCAGGATGATGTGGAGCAAAGATGAAGCATGTGATGCACGTCACGAATCACGAAGCATGAAGGTGGTGTCGGCTTTCATTTGTGGCTTAGTGATGAGGCTGCCATGCCATTTTGGCTATAAGCCGCCCTGAGGTGAATATAATACCATTTCCTTTGTAAACTATACACTACCTATGCTCACAAGACTCCCAGAATATCATTCAATGATGTGATATTAGGTTCCGAAATTTGTTATGGATGTTCGGAATTGTGATTGTCTGACAGTTGATGGATTTGTTGTTGTTGTTGTTGGAATGAACTCTGAAACAACGACGATAATGACAAGAAGCCGACGACGATGATGGGAGATTGGAAGAGATAATACTATAGTAGGGTTTAAATTGAGAAATAAGGAGCCAAATCGTTCTTTCTAAACTGAGTTTAAACAATGTTTTAAAGACATAGCTTAGAAGATCATTCTGCTTACTTAGAGAGAGTGGTCACTTTTCAAAAAGAATTACAAAATTTGACAATGGTGTTGGTGAATATATCGAAATAGATGGTTGGATGTTCTGTTGGCCAATTATTCTTTTTTAATGTGCAACCCCTATATATGTGTTCAATTTGATCGACTATCGATGTCTTGCGTTTACTTCAACTTATTGCTACATTGATTAACTTTTGAACAATTTTTCATTATTCAAGACCTAGCAATTGTAATAAGTTTTCTGTTGGTACTTTTTGTTTTTTTTTATTTTATAAGATTTATAAAACTTATCATATTTGGCTTCATATGTATTCCCCACCTGATACTGCAGATGGATTTTTTAATGATGATGATAATGAATGTAATCCGCTTTCCAACTGAGAAGATAATAAACCAATCCAAAAACAGGTCCTGAAAGTTCTCATGACAACACAAATATTGTCAAACAAGCTCATCAAGAACAAAACTTAAATGTCAGCAATTGAGGAATTGACATTGGTGGACATGACATCACAAAAACTCTACATCCAGAGAACACGGCATCCTGAAATCCCAAAATCCGGAATCTCGGAAATCAAGAATCCTTAACCCCAAAAATCTTAAAAAGCTGCAGAATTCCTTAGAATAGAGAAACAATAAAAAAAAGTAATGAAACTTAATTGTTGTAAGACTTCGCTTCGCTGCATAGAAGGACAAGAGCTGCTCATGAGCTGTATGAGTAGAAGAGGCGAGAGGAACAGCGACTTCTCAGAAGGAAAAAGAGAGACCATGAAAAAGAGTGCGGTCAAAAATGTTGAGAACTTCATAAGAATAAAGTTCGTGTTTTATGAGAAGTTGAAACGAAATTCACAAATACATAAACTTATAACCGAAGGCTGCAAAGACGAAAGTGGAAGCATCATAGTCGAACCGCAGTCAATGCTGTATAAAAGGACGAGAGCTGCTCATGAGCTTTATGAGCAAAGGAAGCGAGAGGAACACCGACTTCTCAGAAGGAAAAAGAGAGGGCATGAGAACCGTGCTGTCGAATCATAGTCGAACCGCAGTCAATGCTGTGGATATGGAAGGACCACTTCTGCAGACTGTATTACGGTGACGACGAATCGAACTTCGCTGCTAGGCAGGATGATCCATTACACATAGACGACGAAAGCCAACAATCTTCCCGACTTAGACGAAGTTAATATGCCCAAGTCTAAAAGAGCGAATGGAGCTTAATGGCTTGAACGCCAAGCACTTCAAAGCAGCTGGAGATAATTTGGGTTGGAGCACGCACCAACTAATCTGTATGATACGGTCGGAAGAAAGCTTGCCCGAAGAATGGAATCCAAGTAAATTTTTTTTACCCGATTCTTAAAAAATGACACCATCTTTACTGCACGAACTACAGAGGCATCAGTCTACTTAACATGGCTTACAAAATCTTCGTTAACAATCTGATAGGTTCTTATCAGTGTGGTTTAAGACCACGAAAGTCCACAGTCAATCAAGCACCCAACATCTTTTCATCGATTTAAAGGCCTCATATGACAACATCTACAGGGAAGAGCTGTATGGAACCATGTCTAGTTTTGGCATGCCTGCCAAACTCGTCCTTTTATGCAGGATGACCATGGAGAATACACGCTGCTCCATAAAGTTTGGAAACAACTTAACGGAACCTTTTGATGTCAAAAAAGGCTTTAGACAAGGTAATGCTCTATCATGCTATTTTTTAAACATTTTGCTAAAAAGAATAGTGCAGAGCTCCCACGTCAACACTAGAGACACTTTCTTTCAAAAATCTTTTCAAATACTTGCATATGCTGATGACATTGACATAATCTGAAGAAATCAGTGTGATATAAATGGGTCTTCGTCTCGTCTACCTAGACTCCGCTATAAACGAAGAAAACAACACCAGTGCTGAGATCAAATGAAGAATAACTCTTGATAACCGCGTTTTCTTATGGGCTAAGAAAGCAATTGAGTAACAAAGCCCTCTTTTCAAGAGACCAAAGTGTCTCTTTATAAGACCCTCATCATAACCGTCCTGCTATACATGGCAGAAGCATGGACTATGACAAAAGCGGATGAAAGCACCTTGGTTCATTTCGAAAGAAAATTTCTTCGTGTGATCTACGGTACCGTATGAATTGAAAGGGAGTGGAGGAGAAGATGGAACGGCGAGCCATACGGGCTGTACAGTGACGTAGACTTCGCCAGAATGGTGAAAGTCCAACGAAGAAGATGGATGTAAACCAATGCTCCGGCCCAGAAAGTCTTCGATGAAGACCGCGGATCAGGTGGCGCCCACAAGAATAAAGTGACCATACCCAACTTTGAGCACGCAAATTGAGACATCTAGATAGGGAGCCAGCTAGATGGAGAAGTTTGTTGGGTGAGTCCCTAGTTCGTAAATTTGTAGCGCCACCTTTAGCAAGTAAGTGATCCACTACTCATAAGTTATATTTTCCATACCTGACAAGGTCATCAGCAAAAGCAACTCCCCATGGTATATTTTTGACGATTTCGTTTATAACCAAGGCAAATATTAACGGACTTAAAGCACATCCTTGAGGGACACCAGTTTCTGATGAATTTGACTTATTTTTTCCATCACATAACCTTACATTTATTTTAATTTTTAGCCGCATTTCTCATGTCCTCATATAATTTGTCCTGTTCAAGATTTCAAAACCATGGGTTTTCGGGTTTTCATGATTCTGGTGATTCGTGATTCTGGATTTTCGAGATTTTGTGTTTTTTGATTCTGGATTTTCAAAAAGTTTTGGTTTATTGTTTTTTTTTGGATTTCAACTCTAACTCGGAAGATATCCCCACAGTTAATTTTTGTGTGAATTCTTTCAGAGTAAGGTTATTCTTACTGACTTTATGTATATTTAAAAAATAAACTCAATTCTTTTTTCTTGCAGTGTATTCGTCTGCTTTATAACATAGAACACTTTAAACTTTCTATAGGGTGCGAGGAGGTAAGCAAAAAAGTGTGAATTCAGTTAAAATTCACATTTGTTTCTCCTCGTCCATAGCTATTTTACTATAGAAGACTCCACTTCAATCTCTTGTTTATTTGAAGTATCAGCAATCAGTTCTCGTAGTAATGTAACAAATTTTCAAGCTTTTTTTTGCGATTTTATGTTTGCAATTCACAAAAACACTTCAACAGCTTACATCACTTGTGTCTTTTTGAACATTGACAATTGGCAACTTTCCCGCACCTGAAGATTCTACAATTTCGCTGAATTTGGCTCCTTCAATCAGTCACCGAGTCAGCATTGTTAACCTATTGCAGTTTCAACCCTGGGGCGTCTGTGTCACTCGACTATCGTTTTCTTTATAAACAACAACAATGACCAGAGTGAGGAGGGTTTTGACGTTGGTGTCGGCGATTGAACTCATATTGACAACAAATTGTTAAACCTTGAACCAAAGAAGTTGCATATCTGCACTAAAATTATATAGTTTCTAAATTTGTTCATCTATTACAAGCTTCAAGAAATTGTATTTATTAGAAGAAGAGTCATGTAGTTTTGAATTAAAAGGCTCTTTCCTTGTCCCTTGCTTCACGTGACAACATCTGATGCAAAAATGGAATGACCAAGGGCTGCAAGAAAGAGCCGATCGAAAATACTCCTCTGGCCCTCTACATACTCGTGTCTATGAAAATAAATGTGGATATATTTATTGAGATACAATCACAGCATTTTATCTTTGTCTCGTTGTCACTTCTGTCAAGTTTCTTATCGAATTCAGTTCGTCCGTCGGTCGGTCGAACTATAGTCATGTCATATAACTTTGCCTACAAGTCTACCGTCCGAGACAGACCGTACGTCGATGGCCTGGCCAATATTGTGTGTCGTTCAGTTGGTCACACAACATTTTTGGCAGAGTAAGTTGACAACACACAATAGTCTATATAAACAAGGTACTAGTCCACATATAGCTTCGTCGTACTATAATAGGATTGTTGATGTTTTTCCTGTGGGAGAGAATGAGGAACCGATTTACAACCCATGATGACTAAAAATAAATCCAAAGTAAATCGTCTTCTAATCTTTGTCTAAGTTAATTTAGCTTTTTAAGTGATTTTCAATTGTCAATTACTTAAACACCTGAAATGTTTTTCTATAAAGTTGATTGCTTTTTTTTTGTTGTTTTCATTTGATTTTGTCAGGGGTGGTAAATAAGAGATGTGGGAAAAGAGGACACCTTTAAGCTAAATTGGCATTTTGAATTGAAATACGTGAATAGTTGGATAGTCTGTGAGTTGCGATCTATAACTTGCTGTATTTTAAGAGATGCACTCTTTAAACAAAATTCTAATCATATTTGTTCAAGCAAACCGGTGAAAACTAAAGGGTTTTTCAATACGGGCGGGTAGATGTTGAAATGGAATAAACCAAGCTGTGTGTGGATATTAACAAAATTATTTTTTTTATTTGAAGGCGCACGTATGCCATTAATATGACATAATTAAAATGCCCGCCTCGGCTTCTTATGACTCTTCCAAATAGATTCGGCTGAATTTGAGCGACGTCCTGTGTAATATTAAACTATAGTTCATCGGTCAGTTGTGTTTTTTTTTTGCATAGACCTGCGATTTGAAGAAAACCTACAAGAAATAAATCTAGCGGGGTCAATTCACATCACTCCTGCGAGAGATATCCTTACCCTAAAATCGTTCATGCAAAATATCAATCGTGGTTGCTGCTGGAAGCACGTGTCGTCTAGGTCCGTTTGGTTCAATTTGGGCCATAAGAAATTAGTTATCACCGTTATGTTGCACTCGTTGTTGACGGTGACCGCCTCACTAAGGTCGTTTTCAAAAAACTACGCACCAATTACGCCGCCGGCCAAAAATCCACCCCAAACGTTAATTTTTCCATCCAAAAATGCGTATCGTCAATAAAGATGATTTTCCGGCAAAAATTGGGGACCTCTTCCCAACGATTCGAAGTCGTCCAGTCACTTGAATCTTGTACGGGTGTAGGCTTAAGTTCGAAGTAAATTTAGCCAAGTTGAAGTCTGCGCAGGCCGAGTTCTTATGCATGGCGAGGAATAGACTTCTTCGGGTTCTGATGGGCACTTTCAATGACCGCAGCGATGATCTCTGCCGCTCTTGCGTTCCTTGAACATTCGGTTGTTGGCTAATTGTTTACTGAACGTCTATCGTAAAATGGATCACTGCGAGCACCGTTTGCGTTTATTAACACTCATTTAGATAGTAAAGTTTTATCATTTGAACGTGCTGTTCAATCGTGTAACTTGCCATGATCATTTGGCATGAACAGCTGAATAATAAACAAACAATTTGATAGATGTCACCAAATCAAAATGGCCGCCACTAAGCGTCAAAATCTATCGGCGCCAATTGCACAGATACATGCTATTAATTTCTAAATCCAAATATAAATGGTTTTAAAATAAAGACTTAAGAACTTTTTTTTTCAAATAAAACTCAAAGTATTTAATAATCAAAAATGTTATTATGGTTTGGAAGTACCTACAATCAAAACAATTATAAATGGCTTGCAATTGGTATTAAAAACGAAATTCGAACAAATTTTTTAAAGAGCTTTGAACTTTAAATAATATTCTAATAATCACATGACATAAAACAAATAAATTGGGTGTCGCATTAGTCCTTGGAAAACTAGGGCCTAGTGACTTAGAACTCGCAACCATTCCTGTGTGCGTATTATGTCTGGGATGGAGGGGACCTACTGTTTTAATGCCGAATCCAGACGGGTTATTTGAGATAGCACTTTTCATAAAAAGAATAACTCTTGAAAGTAACCGTGATAAAACTTTTAGATGACACAGGAAGGGATTGAACCCAAGCTCTGGACATGCCCCAACGCACTAACTACCATACACGGGTACTACTGCTTGACAACTTTTTTTTTTAGAATAAAACGTAAACTGTTTTTAATATCGGCTTGAAGTACAATCAAAACATGTATGAACTAAGCTCGACTTCGTACATAAGGCCACCAAATGACCGTTTGGAGCGTTAGATTCGTATCAACACGCCCTTTTCTCTGGTAATCCAACCTCAACAAATCTTACAATTTTCAGTAATTATGTCGTTAGTTGTTTTAAAAGTGGGTAGAACTGTGATGTTATTTACACTGACTTCACCAAAGTTTTCGACCGAGCTAATGACAAAGTTACAATGCAAACGTTAGAAAGATAAAGTTTATATTACAATCTTTTGAACTGACTTTAATCTTATTTATGTTACCGTATTCAATACGTTCTTATACATAACGTTCACCAAATATACATTTTTTTCGGTGTTCCGCAAGGCAGCCACCTGGGAGCGCTTTTATTTGTTATTTCAATAAATATATCAAATACTGTTTACCGAAGACTAAAAAGTATTCAGATGCATTAAATCTGTTTCCGATTGATTTCTCCTTCAGGTTAGTTTAGGTTAACGTGGCTGCGGATTAAAATCCACACACTTAGGATAAGAGAAAAGCCCATTGTGATACCACATGAATCTAGAGAATTACTTCTTACTAGTCGAACCTTTTTGAGCTTTTTATAAAGCGAAGAAGATATTTGATATCCTTTTCTGGTTCACTGGGGTTATCAAAAGAATAGTCCCCCAGATGAAGTTTGCGTCTGAGTGAAAGAGCAGGGCAAGTGCAGAGGAGATGAGAGATTGTTTCCTCTTCTTCTTCGTCCATACAGCTCCTACAGAAATCATTTGAGGCTACACCAAGTCGCATTCCGTGTCTACCTATAAAACAGTGTCCCGTAAGGACAACTATTAGGGAGCTAATATGAAGTCTGCTTTGAGATAGCAAGTCTTTTTTTTTTTATAATTAGCAAACATTAAAAGGATTTTTTATACCTTTAATATGCCAAAGACACAGTGTGAGCATTAGGAAAAGAGGGAAGGGTTGGATAGGAGGTGTCGGTGTACATTGGTTTTAAATTTCTGAACATTGCAATGACAGGGAAAGATAGAGCGTGGCAAGGCGTTCCACATTCGCGTAGTACGGCTAAAAAAAGAATCTCTATACTTCATAGTACGTCCGAAGTTGGGCTCAAGGGTAAACTGATGGGCATTCCTAGAAGCACGGGTATTACGGTTAAATTGTTTAAGGGGAGGAATGCAACTGGCTATTTCACTAGAGCATATTCCGTTAAAATAACGGTAAAAAAGGGTGAGGCAAGAAACCTTGCGTCGATGTTCGAGTGATGTAAACGAGTTGATGATGTTTATGTCACCAATCATTTTAAAAGCTCTTTTTTGAATACTGTCCAAAAGGCTTAAATAAGTTACTGGAGCACCAGACGAGAGATGATAGTTATATTCAAGTTTCGGACGTATATAGGTTTTGTAGATTGTAGCCAGATCAGACGGAGAAAAAAATTTCTTGCAACGTCTCAAAAAACCTAGACATCTTGCTGCATTTTTGGCAACATCGCGTATGTGATCGCTCCACAAAAGGTGGTTGCTGATGCACATTCCGAGGATGTCAAGATTTTCTGTTTCGTTGATGCAAGTGCCACTCATAGATAGTGGCAAAGACGGTTTATCTCGCTTTAACGAAGCAAGACAGCATTGCGTTTTCGAAGCATTAAATTCCAATTTGAATCCGTCCAAAACAACTTGTATTGAACGGTTCGAAAGAAAATTTCTAATCCAACGAAGAAGGGATTCGTCGATACCGAAAGCACGCATTTTCGATAAGAGAGCAAGATGCCAAACTTTATCAAATGCCTTTGAAATATCAAGTGCAATAATCTTACTTTCTCCAAAAGGATGTAAAGATCTGTACCACTGTTCGGTGAGATGAACCATGAGATCACCGGTGGACCTATTGCTACGATAGCCGTATTGCCGGTCATTAAGAAGCTTCCGTTCCTCAAGATATTTCTTAAGCTGATAATTAATCAGCGTTTCCATGACCTTAGAAAGAAGGGACGTTAGTGCTATCGTCGGTAATTTGTGGGAGAAGAAGATTCGCCTTTTTTTGGAATTGGCTGAACAAATGCAGTTTTCCAACTACTCGGAACGAGCCCAGAAGAATAGGATAGATGGAAAAGCTTACGCAGTGGTTTTGCTAGCGTGGAAGAACACCTTTTCAGAATAATAGCGGGGATACCATCTGGGCCAGCGGATTTATGAATGTTAAGATCTTTAAAAACTCTCGCCACAGTTCGAGTACGAAAAAAGATTGGACCCATAGAATCATTTACGCGTTCAAGAACTGGAGGAGTCATGACACTATCTGGTAAGGTGTAATTTTCGGCGAACTGCCTTGCAAATAAGTTAGCTTTATCAATAGAGCTAACTAAAGGAGTGTCATTGACAACAAGCGTAGGAACCGAGGAAGAGGAAGAATCCCTCATGTTTTTTACAAATGACCAAAAATTCTTACTGCCTTTGGGACATTGCAGTATTTTTCGCCGTAATTTTTGGTCATGTAAAAATTTGGTCCTTCGAATATAGGCGTTGCAGGCCTTCCTGGCTTGCTTAAACTTTTTCCGGTTTTCCTCAGTTGGGTTGGTTTTAAAACACCGGAAGCTCACCTCTTTCTCCTTGATAACCTCTTTGCAGCTCGAATCGAACCATGATTTATCCTTGGGTTTAATACTTTTAACCCTATTCGGGATAAACGTTTCCATTCCCAAATGAATCATACTAGAAATCTTATCTGCACTGGAGTCTACGTCGCTATCGAGGAAGCATAGCGACCAGTTAAAGATCCTGAAAAAATTATTGAGACCGTCCCAGTTGGCTTTCTCGTACTGCCAAACGGTTCTCTTTGGAGCTCTTTCTTTAACTGGATTTGTTTGACACGAGAAATTAGCAGATATAACACTATGGTCCGATGTGCCTAGAGGCGTCAATACACTGATTGTGTACTTATCAGGATCAGAAGTGAGAAACAAGTCAAGGGTATTTTCTGCTCGGCCGTTAACGTCTGATATTCGAGTAGGCTCATTGACAAGCTGAGTAAGATGGTTAAACTCAGCAAAAATCTCAGCACACATTCCTTCGGGCTTTAGGTCCAGTGAAGGCCATATGAGTTTTGTGGCTGCGCATGTTGGTAAGTTGTGCCACCTAGAATTTGCTATCGCAAAAAGCTGTTTCTTCTATCATAAGTTTACATGTAGCTATCGGTATACCTATCTCCTCTCTTTCAGGTGAAATAGGGATGACGGTTCCATTTTTAACGGGTTCATCGGCTCTACAATTTCCTGTTAAATTGCTGCGCCATCTCCATAAGAGGGCTGTTAGAGATTTGGTTAAGACACCGTCAAGGGATTTGATAGCAGCCTGTCTGTCAGAGAAGATGCGGATATCAGAAGTTGATATAACGTTTTCTCTTAGCTAAAAGAGAACCTCTTTGATAGCTAAAATTTCCGCTTGAAAGACGCTACAATGATTGATTTCTCCTTCAAGAAGACTTAAAAACTATGTTATTTTTTCGAAACAAGTCTACTGTTTTTCATTTTTAAGAAATTGATGACTTCTTTGTCGTTTTATTTGATCAACAACGCAATTTTAAACTACACATTGATAATTCTATGCTAGGATTTGTTTCTAGTTATTTTAAGGGACTAACTAACCGTTGTGAAATCTATTTTAGCATACTGTATGGATCTCATTAAACAAGATTAGGACAGAAAAGATTGAAAATGTTTTAAAACGTTTCACAAGATTCGAATGTACTTCTTTTGATTCAAGACACCAACTTATAGGTATACTTAAGCTATCAGCTATTGACGTTAAACATTTACTATTATTTTGGTTTCCCTCTTGACCTGTTTAATTAAATAAATAAATAAGAAAGGCAAAGCTATTTGAGACACAAACGTAATCGATTTTTGAGAATCTTTTGGTACAACACCCTTCCTTAATGAAGGCTACTCAATTTTTTTAATTTTAAACTTCCCATAGGAAGTTATTGTAATAAGTCCGATTTGCCAAACTGACAATTTTGATATTTCTCGACGTTTCAAGGTCCCTAGAGTCGAAATAAAAGATTTTTAGGAAGATGTCTGTGCGTGCGTGTGTACGTACCTTTGAAATTGTTTTCGTCGTCCATAGCTCAAGAACCAGTATAGATATCGACTTCAAATAAATTTGTTTATACAGATAATAATGCAGAAAGAGCTCTCAAGAAAATTACGAGGGTGGTTTTTTTTACCATAGCACTTTAAAAAAAAGTGACAATTTTGGTTAACCCTAAATATCTTACGAACCAAAAACGCTAGAGACTTGAATTAAATTTTATATAATATATTTAAACGTGATATCATAGAAGTATATTTTTTGAAGAAAACCATTTAACGGTTTTTTTTATAAATCAAAAAAACTGAAAAAAAAAATTGTCACCACCAAAATTTTACGACTAAAATATGATTTCATTTCCAAAACAATTTTGTGCAACAAAGAATAATGTTTTTGACATCTGATAAAATGTTGAGAAAAAATGTATAAAAGTTGGTAAATATTGATTTTTGACTCAAATATCTTTTTAAAACTTTGAGATATTGGCTTAAAACTACTTTTATCTTTCAAAAAATATTGTTGTCAACATTCAGTAGACTTTTGAATAAATGGAATTGACAGTTTTCTTACAAAAAATTAAAAACCGAAAGCAAATTAACAAAAGTTGGTAAAAAATGATTTTCGACTCAAATTTCTTTACAAAACTTTGAGATAATAGCTTCTAACTAATTTGTACTTATAAGAAATATTTTTTGCAATATTAGGACAAATTTTGAGAAAAATCGAAGTGACAGTTTTTTTACAAACAATAAGAACCTAAAAAAATGTATAAAAGTTGTTAAAAATTGATTTTCGACTCAAATATCTTTTCAAAACTTTGAGATATTGGCTTTTATTTACTTTTGACTTTAAAAAATATTGTTGTTAACATTCAGTAAGATTTTGAAAAAAATCGAATTGACTGTTTTTGTACAAAAAATTAAAAACCTAAAAAAACAATTAACAAAAGTTGGTAAAAATTGATTTTCGACTCAAATGTCTTTTCAAAAATTTTAAATATTGGCTTGAAACTAATTTTATTTTATAAGAAATATTGTTTTCAACATTCGGTAAAATTTTGAAAAAAATCAGATTGAAAGTTTTTTTTACAAAAAATAAAACTAAAAAATTTACTTTCGACTCAAATAGATAACAAAAATTAAAAATATTGGCTTCAAACTAATTTTATTTCACAGAAAATATTGTTTTTGATATTCAGTAATTTTTATATAAAATTCCAACAGTCCGTTTTTTCATAAAAAATAAAATCTCCAAAAAATAGTACGCAAATTTGGTAAAAATTGATACGAGTACATATAGAAAAACTTTTAAGCAAGACAAATCGACAGACGGGATGGGAAGTTATCAGTGTGGGTCGCATTCCAGCCTCTTTTATTATTTTGGTTTTTATAAGTAGATACTTTTCAGAATGCTAGTTGTTTGGTTTTGAAGACGATGGTGACATTTTTATAACCGAATTAACCAAAGGACATATTTTCAAATTCTTGATTTCATCTTTAAGCCATCTCAAGAAAAGATTTTATACATATAAAGATTTCTCGTTAAGGCGATATCTTATAATTTTTTCTAGATACAAATTTAAATTTTTACTGAAAGCATAAAAATGTCTCATAATTTATTAAAACACAATACTAATTTTTTTAAAAAAGAAACATCTGCTTTTAAGAGAGAATGACAAAAACACATAAAAACAAATTTTTTGGTTTATACATATTTTATCACATAAAATATAATGTTAAACAAAATTCGAACATGATGTTTTCAAAAAAACAGAAAAAAATCTTCCTCTTCCTAATACTTTACATGATAAACTTAATGAAAGACAAATGGCTGACCTATTAAAATGTTCATGCCTGTAATAAAAAGGAAAAGAACAAAACCTGAATTCAAGATGAACGCCAACGCCAAACTCCAACTCCAATGCCGACGACGACAAGCGACAACAATGTTCCAATAGAAATTTTATAGAAGAAACTCAAAAGGAATATGAATGAGGGCGCATCAGATAAAATAAAATTGTGACAAAACAACAATAAACTTTGTCCTATTGAAAGAAAACAGAACTGAAGACCTTCAAAAAATAAAAACAGGAATAATACATTTGTCAAACATAAAGACATAATAAGCCTAGGCCCATGATATCTAAAGGAACACTATCCAATAGACATTTTTAGTATTACGTATATATTCAAACACTGCCCCAGGATTCAGATCCATCCAGGATGCTTCATGTAAATCTTGAAACATCAATGAAACATAAGACATTAGGAACAAGCAAAAACGAAAAAAAAAAAAAAATATTGCAAGAACCAACCGATATAAGTCACTTAATGGCTTCCAAATGGAGTACAACAAAAGAAAAACAATTCATCGGATCGGCTTCGGCTTTGGCAGGACAACAACGCCAACAACGTAAGGACAACAACGAGTCCTTTATATACAAAATCCCCAAAGTGTATCAATTCAATTTATTTATTATGCGATACGACACAAGGTTATAAATATGCATACAAACATACACATAGAATAGATATATCTCGAGATATATAGGTATATATAGAGATAAGATGTGCCAGACTCCCTTCAGGCTATCACCAGGACGAATATAAGGGAGGCCAACATCAGACAAAAGCCATAAACTGCCCGAATTGCTTCTTACTTGCAACACTCCTTCATTCCGTACGACCGACCAACATGACACACGACAAGGACATAGATGTAGACACCAAAATGCAACAAGTGGTTTCTTCGAGCGAAATTATTATAACGGCATTGGGACCTATCTATATATTTTAGTTGGTTGGCTATAAGGACTATGAGTGTAACGACTACACCACGACTATATAGGGAACTACGTTGGTACACTCCTCGTCCTTAGAGCTATAATAAGCAACAGACTTGGTTAAAGGATATATAGAAACACAAGCCGTTGACTTTTGGGTGGTGCGGGCAGAATTATAGTAATGTACTGTATGGGGGTTTTAAGATGCCATAACAGTAAAATGTATATCTATATATAGATAGATAAGGAACATAGGTACTGATAGTAATAGTGTAGTTCATAAAATAGCAAAAAGATGAATCTTTACTGCCAGTATATCATTCATTAACTCCATGGAATGTTTTTTATGTGTTTAAAAGGATGTCTTCTCTTCAGACTTTGAATATAAGTGAAACAGGATAAAATGTATCTCTCAATAAACGATCAACTATTTTTATTGGCTTCCTATCTATCCTATGGCTAACTATATTATCTACTATCGTTTTATTTTTTTAAGTGTGAATGCATGAGGAATGTTCAAAGGATTTGAATTGGAATTTTTGAAAGTTCGCACATAAATATCATCTAAATGATGATTTATTGAAATTTAAAGACCATTTTATTTTTGACTTTAGAAATATGATAATATTTATGTAAAAAACTATGAAACAATAATGGAAAAGTCTTAACAGTGAAAGTTGGTAAAAAGTAGGTTTTAAATAAAACTTGAAAATCGACACAATAAATTTGAGGAAAACAAGCCTCTAGAAAAAAAATATACAAAAACTTGACAAAAACTTTTATTTCTGCACTAAAATAATATATTGTTGTCGCTTTAGAAACGTTCTATATTAATTGTTTTATACTCAAATGGCACTGTCTAAGGAAAGGGTAAACTTGAACTTTTTGAAATAAAATAAATTGTGAATTCCAAAGTAACAGAAATTTTGCCAAGGCAATCAACTAGATTTTAGTCAATTATCATTCAAAAAAAAATAATTTTCTGATTTTATAATTGAATTGCCTTAATGTAAATTTAGAACTTGGCTTATTTGTTTATCTCAATAATTTCCACGGAAGACTTATCACTAAGGTTTTTTATATACTACAGAACTAGTATACTTTTCTAGCATTTTGGTTTTTGATGGCTCTTGATGTTATTGTAATTGGTCCGATTTATCTAATGGAAAATGCTCACATTTATCGACGTTTCAGGGTATTTAGAATTAAAATCAAACGTTCGTATGTTTTGGAAATTCTTTTTTTCTTCGGCCAAATCTTAAGAACTGGTGTAGATATTGATTACAAAAAAAAAAGTTTTAAGATCCAATTGAGTGGCTGGTTTTTTAAGTTTAAAAATGCTTCAATCCCAAATATATCTCTAACCAATCTAGCTAGGAAATGTTTGTAACTGGCTATTGCACTAGAGCATTGTTTATAAAAATATCCATACAACAATGTCACCTTGCGGTGGTGTTCAAGAAAAGCAAATGTCTTGGTAAGAAAACGATCTCCTATTATTTTTAGAGCTCAAGTAGTCAAGTACGTTATTGGTGCACCAGCCCAAATATGAGATTTATACTCGAGAATAAAAGCTTTGTAAATTATAACCAGATCAGAATTGGTAAAAAACTTCTTGCATCGTCGCAGAAATTCTAAAAACCTAGCAGCCTTTTTGGCGATGTTAAATATGTGATCACTCTACAACAAGTGGTTTGTAATGCACATATCTAGGACTGGTAGATGTTCAGTCTCCTTAATGCAAGTACTACTCTACTATTTAATGAGCTTGTCATATGTTGCCGTTGGTGGTCCACATCCGACGAAAAAGGATGATAATCTAAAAACGAATATGAGAAGCTGAAGGTACTGTTATCAGCGAAACAATTTATTGGGTTAGAAATTTCAGAAAAAGATCGGAGACAAAACGGAGCCCTGGGGTACACCAACGTTTATTTTGTAGATATCAGATTTAAAGCCGTCCAATACTACTTGAATTGAACGGTCCGAAAGGTAATTTCTAACACAACAAAGAAGAGATTCATTAATACCGAAAAAACGTATTTTCGATAAGAGAGGTTGATGCAAAACTCTATCAAATGCTTTTGAAATATCAAGTGCAAAAATCTTACTTTTTCCAAAACGATGTAAAGATTTGTTCCACTTTTTGGTGAGATAAACCATGAGATGACCAGTGGACCTATTGCAACGATAGCCATACTGCCGGTCATTTGGAAGCTTCCGTTCTTCAAGATATTTCTTAAGCTGAAAATTGATTAGCGTTTAAAAGACCTTGAAAAGAAGGAACGTAAGTTTAATTGGAAAATAGTAAGAGGGGGAGGAGGAATCGCCTTTTTTAGGGACAGGCTGGACAAATGCAGTTTTCCATACACTGAGAAAAAGACCAGTGGAATAGGAAAAATGGAAAATAGCGGAGATACTATCCGGACCAGCGGATTTGTGAATGTCAATATCTTTTAGTACTATAGCAGCTGTACGAGTCCAAAAGAAGATTCGTCTCATAGAATCGTTTAAGATTTCAAGAGCAGGAGGAGTTATGTCACTTATTGGCAGCATCAGCTTGGAAAAATGCTACAAAAAGTTGGTAAAAAATAATTTTTGACCCAAAATCCCCAAAAGTCAAAGACATTGTGTGACATAATTTTACTAAACGAAAAACAAAAAATATATAATTTTTAACATTTTTTGACAGCTCTTTTATAGAATATACAAATCTTAAAGAAAAACTTAAAAATTTGGTAAAATCTGATTTTCGACTCAAATTTCTCGAAAATAAATAATGGTATTAGCTTTAAAATTATTTTATTCAATAAGCTAAATTTTTTAGAAAAATAAAAAGAAAAGATTTACAAAAAAACAGATCATATATGGTTTTCGACAAAAGAATTTTGATGGTAAGAAAGTCATTATATTAACTTGTAATTTTGTAAAGTGGATGTCCTTAAATAAATAATAATTAAGTATTGTATTATATACCTTAACGTATCTTAGTTATGTTCTGACCGAAAAATAACTCTTGCGGAGGAATCTGAAAATCGGTAAAAGACTGTAGAAAAATTCGAACATTTTGTGGCAGATCTTTATGAATGTGTTTTTTTAAGTCCCTTAGTTTTTTTTATGTTTTGGAAAGAATTCAAGACTGCACTAAGCATTATTAACTTTTCATAGGAAGTATTAACTTCCCATAGAAAGTGATTGTAATGGATCCGATTTGTCCAATTAAAATTTTTTGACTTTTCTCAACGTTTTAAGGTCTCTAGAGTCGAAATGAAAGATTTTTGGAAAGATGCCTGTGCGTGCGTGTGTACGTACGTTCGCGACATTTTTTTTGTCGTCCATAGCTCAAGAACTAGTAGAGATATCCACACTAACCAAATTTTGTTATACAGATAATAATGCAGAGAGATGCAGAAAGGGCTCCCAACAAAACTTCGTTGGTGTTTGTTTTTACCATAGCAGTTTAAGAAAAGGTGAACATTTTGATTTATCCTAAATATCTCACGAACCAATAACCCCAGAGACTTCAATTAAATTTTGTATTATATATTGTGACGTGATACCAAAGAAGTATATTTTTTGATAAAAATCCAATTAACTTTTTTTTTATAAATCTAAAAAGCTGAAAAAAAATTGTTGCCTTGAAAATTGTATGAATAAAAAATGATTTCATCTCCAAAATAATTTTGTGCAACGAAAAATAACGTTTTCAACATCTGGTAAAATTTTGAGAAAAATCAAATTGACAGTTTTCTTATAAACAATAAAAACCATTAAAAACGTTACTCAAAGTTGGTAAAATTCGATTTCCGACACAAATATCTTTCCAAAAATTTGAGATTATATTATATTGTTTTCCATCCCTGTCAACAGTACTCGCACACATGAATGGCTGAGAGATGTCAATCAGTAGGCCCTAGTTCTCAAACGGACAGTTGCGCCACCCAATTTATTTATTTTTTATTATATTGTTTTCAACATTCAGAAAAATATTTAGAAAAATCGGCAACTTTTACTGTCAATTTTAAAAAAAATTTAGTTTATTTTTAGTTTATTTTATTCAGTGGTCAACATAATTTTTTAATTTTAGGATCATAGGTACACAAACATTTTACAAAACAATTCAATTGCGTAGGTAATAGAAATTACATTTAAATATAAACAGACAGACTTTCAATGACATTTAAATTAAAAATACAATTAAAACAATGTTCAATCAAATATAAAAACAAACATACAATTAAAACAAATACATACTTACATCAAATACAAACACAATGCAAATTAAAAGACGAAAACACAAATAGAAAGTATTTAAAGTTGTATATGAAGGAAAATAAGTACAAGAACAACGTTTTTTTTAGTTAATAAGATTAAAACAATTTAGGTAACTAAACAAACAAACTACCATAAGAAGCGCCTTAAAATTCAAATTACGTTTACCGAAATGTCAATTATTTTTGAGTGACAATAAAAGAGAGATTTTTTAGAGAGTAATTCCCAAAAAAACTCCAATGCAAATGTAAACGTCACTGTCCGCTCTCTCTCAGCGGTACAAAAGGTTGAAATCTAATCTGCTGCTTCTTTATAGATGTATCTTACAGATACTTATGCAAAGTACATAAATGTACATATGTATATAGGTATTTAGTTGCAGTAAGTCTTAGTTTTATTTATATAAAATACTATTTCAACAAATTACCACCAGAGAACGATTACAAACGATTAAAAAACGAAACAGGACGACGGACGACCCTTTACAATTATTTAACTACCAAAAGATTATAACGTTCACTTAAAGCACCATATAAAGCCAGGACTTTTACCATAAAAAAAATTGACGAACAATTCCAACTTTCTGACAATACACACGCAAAGCACGAACGAACGAACGAACGAACACAAACTTAAATTTTTATAACGAATTTTCTAGGGGGACGTTATCTAGACAAAAGACTTCGACCAACTAAGCGGTCAGTTCGAATGGTAATTTCATCGAAATTGAGAGACTATAAGCTGAATCATTAATCTTTCTAGAATAGAATTGCCGACCGATCAAATCAATACGAATTCTTGAAGAAACATCACATCGGTTGTGCGATCATCATCATGTGTTGTCTTTTTTTGTTTTGTAAAAAAACATTTCGAATCGAAGATTATTTTCTTATCAGTTAGCTCTTCCCAGGGGTCGTGAGGGGGCGTAAGGGAATGATTGTGATTTTTAATTCAAATCTTAATCGAATTGATAGCTCACTTTCCTACGTATGTATAAAGATGTGGAACATAACAAGAAATCATGTTAAGAGATAAGGAGCTCGCATGGGGCTGTGTTGTGTCTTCACTGATGGCTCTCGTCTTCTCTAGGATTTTGTGCAGTTTCTGATGATATTTCTATGTTTTTGTATTCATAAGGCTTAAAATTTAAAGTTAGTAGACTTTTTTTTTATTTAAAGACTTTTTCACTCATCTCAGTAATTGTTGTAACATTTTAATTATTAATAGATTGTTTTTACTTGCGACATATAGGAACTATATGGCAAGTTTTGCATTCGTGCAAAATTTCGAACTCGAGATTTTAATCAAACATGATATTACGATGGTAGACAAGTCGAAAAAAGTGGGTCCCGCGATTCCGTCCGGTCGGTTTTGTCTGTCTGTCCACGCTCCTACAGCCTAAACCATTGGGTCGATTGAGTTCAAACTTGGAAGTTAAGGTTTTGAGCAGATTCGCGTTAGGCGTTTTTTTCATTTTTTTTTTAAGATCAAAACTAACAGTGGCCACCATACAATTTTTTTGGTCAAAAAACGAAAATTCGAATTTTTTCAAAAACAAACCGATAGATTTTCTTTAAATTTTCTCTAAAATTTTATTTTTTAACTTGGCTTCTTTTAATAAGAAAAACAAATTTTTTTATTGCTCAGGAAAGGTACCGCTCATTGAACCGTTATTTTGTTTTTTAATTTTCTCAGCAATTTATACACCGATTTCAATAATTTTTTTTCTGAATAAGCTCTTATATTGCTTTAACAATATTTGATTATCAAAAGTGCAATTTTTTATTGTTTGGATTTTTAAAAAAATATTGAATTTTATTTTTTCAAAATTCGATATCTCAAAAACGGGTCAACATTTTTTTACGAAATTCAAATGTATAGCGTATATTAACAATCTCTAAACAACTGCGTATCAAAAATATTTTTAGAACAAAATTGAAAAATTTTATATATAAAAAA
Source organism: Eupeodes corollae (assembly GCF_945859685.1). Taxonomy (NCBI): domain Eukaryota; kingdom Metazoa; phylum Arthropoda; class Insecta; order Diptera; family Syrphidae; genus Eupeodes; species Eupeodes corollae. Next base: position 93,082,082 of record NC_079149.1, on the reverse strand, counting down.
TTAATTTAAAAAAAAACCGCTCTAACGATTTTCATAAAAAAAATTTGAAAAATAAAATGTTTTTTTATTTATATAATGGCATTTAAATTTTTGAAGACAAACTTATTTTTCGGGCGAAATTTTGAATCTTAAAATAGTTTGTTTTTTAAGATTTTAACTGCATGAGCCCGAAATAGCGCACTATTTTGACAAAATTGCAATTAAATTCGTAGCTTTTATCTAAATTAGTGCATTTGGTACATATTTATGTATTTTTATAACTAAAATTATTGTAAATACCAACGATATGGCCGCCCATGTAGCACAACTGTATCGGATATGATATTTTTAATCAACAATCTATTTTAAAGTGTCTATCAAGAAGTATTATCTTGGTGCCTTTGTATATGTGATTTTAAAATATAATTATTTACGAATAAGGTTGTTTCACACATGATTTACTTGCCTTCGCCTATATAAAAGAATAAATACTTAGTACAAGTTAATGAAACGGGCCAGAAAGAGTATATGTAATTTCTATTAGAATCGGTTTTTCAACGTATACACATTATAACTACTTATAAGTTCTACAACTACTGCTTACGTTTCACTTCATAACTAAAATCCAAAACGCTCAAAAGCCTGGCTGTAAACAACACATGAATAGCAATTTCTTGTACCTTCTTGTTCGTATGCTGGTTATTTTTTTTAAATTTTAACAAAATAAATAAACTGAACGTACAAATTCCATGTTTGCCCTGAAAACTTGTAGTAAATAAGGAATGTATTTTAGCTACCAATAACATTCCTTCATTATCATCATGAACATGTCCTTATCTATTTATCTGCATAAAGCTAAACACGCCAAGTGAACTATTCTATGGTCGTTTCAGACATCTACCTGTTACCTGACTACACAACCAATAGGCGATCGCCTTACAATTTAAACTTTCATGGTCTGCCTCTTTCTTATCTTATTTATTTTCCATCCTGGTTCTTCCTATATGAAATTACAATAAAGCTATCTAAAGGAAAAAAGCTTTCGAGGAACAAGTTGAATTTATATGAATCGCATCGTAGCTTTATACATAACAGAAACCATTTTTCATATACAAAGATCTAACCCAAGTAAAAGCAGACTTATGAATGTAAATAAAAACAAATATCGGTAAAAGATCCTAAACAGCTGACTTAAGCATGCAAAAGTTTGTTTCATCCCCTTATTAGATACAATATTAAGCCATTTTGTTTGTTATATGAAGTGCATTGATATAAATAAAGCAAAAACAAATTCATAAACCTTCATATGGAAGCTCTTTATGTGAAAACTTATACGGGGATACACTCAAATAAAATGAAGGAAATTGTGTTGACTTTTTGGGTCGAAAATTAATTATCTCCCTTATTCTGCTGGCTGCTTAAGGGAATGGGAATAATATTTTTCTCTCGCTCCCGCTGAATTTCTCCACTTTCGATACTAACGCCACGCCAACGACTCTGCATCTGGTCGCCCTAAAAGTTTCTGCTCATGAGAGTACTATGGTTTTCATTATATACAATTGTACATATTGGCATTTATATCTTTGAAGACAAACTTATTTTACAGGTATATTTTTAAATCTTATATAAAAAGTACTTTTTTAAACATACTCTTAGCATACAGGAGCAAGTTCGTGCGACCCAGTCGTGCATTTTATTTTTTTTTGTTATGCTATTTATTAATTGAATAGTTCTTAAAACGAGGTTTTCTTTTCTTTTTATCAATGCAGGCCAAAGCTTTGGAAACATTGTTCATTTAATTTTTGGTCCCGACTTGCCTTGAAACCAAATGTGAAACATTTGTTAAAACATGATTTATTTATAATCAAAAACAAACATAATAAAGTATGCAACTTGATCGCACGGGTAGTACCCGTGGCATGATGGTTAGTGTGTTGGACTATCATGCAAGGGGTCTTGGGTTCAATCTCTGCCTGTGCCACCTTAATTTAAAAAAAAGAGGCTGGGATGCGACCCACACTGATAACTTCCCATCCCGTCTGTCGATTTGTCTTGCTTAAAAGTTTGTCTTTATGTACTCGTATCAATTTTTACCAAATTTGGGTACTCTTTTTGTAGATTTTATTTTTTATATGAAAAAACGGACTGTTGGATTTTTATTTAAAAATTACTGAATATCGAAAACAATATTTTCTGTGAAATAAAATAAATTTCAAGCCAATATTTTTAAGTTTTGAAAAGCTATTTGAGTCGAAAGTAAATTTTTACGAAGTTTTAGTATTGTTTTTTTTTTTGAGTTTTATTTTTTGTAACAAAAACTGTCAATTCGATTTTTTTTAAATTTTACCAACAATATTTCTTATGAGATAAAATTACTTTAAAGCCAATACTTAAAATTTTTAAAGAGATATTTGAGTCAAAAATCAATTTTTAAAAACTTTTATACATTTTTTTTAGGTTTTTATTTTTTGTAAAAAAAATGTCAATTCGATTTTTTTCAAACTTTAATTGAATGTTGACAGCAAGATTTTTTGAAAGATAAAAGTAAATTAAAGCCAATATCTCAAAGTTTTGAAAAGATATTTGAGTCGAAAATCAATTTTTACCAACTTTTATAAATTTTTTTTTTTAGGTTTTTATTTTTTGTAAAAAAATTATCAATTTGATTTTTTTCAAACTTTAATTGTATGTTGACAACAAAATTCTTTGAAAGATAAAAGTCAATTAAAGCCAATATCTCAAAGTTTTGAAAAGATATTTGAGTCGAAAGTCAATTTTTACCAACTTTTATAATTTTTTTTTTAGGTTTTTATTTTTTGTAAAAAAAACTGTCAATTCGATTTTTTTCAAACTTTAACTGAATGTTGACAACAATATTTTTTGAAAGATAAAAGTAAATAAAAGCCAATATCTCTAAGTTTTGAAAAGATATTTGAGTCGAAAATCAATTTTTACCAACTTTTATAATTTTTTTTTAGGTTTTTATTTTTTGTAAAAAAAACTGTCAATTCGATTTTTCTCAAAATTTTTCAGAATGTTAAAAACAATATTTTTTATAAGATAAAATAAGTTTGAAGCCTAAATTTAATGTTTTTGAAAAGATATTTGAATCGATATTCAATTTTTACGAACTTTGAGTAATGTTTTTTTTAGATTTTTATTTTTTATAAAAAAAACTGTCAATTAGATTTTTCTCAAAATTTTATCAGATTTCAAAAACATTATTCTTCGTTGCACAAAATTGTTTTAGAGATAAAATCATATTTCAGTCGTAAAATTTTGGAGGTGACAAATTTTTTTTTTTCAGTTTTATTGGTTTAAAAAAAAAACCGTTATATTGAATTTTTTTTCAAAAATATACCTGTTTGGTATCACGTTACAATCTATTATATAAAATTTAATTAAAGTCTCTAGCGTTTTTGGTTCGTAAGATATTTAGGGTTAACCAAAATTTTCACCTTTTTTTCAAACTGCTATGGTAAAAAAACCACCCACACAATTTTCTTGAGAGCCCTTTCTGCATCTTTCTGCCTTATCATCTGTATACAAAAATTTATTTGAAGTCGATATCTCTTCTGGTTCTTGAGCTATGGACGACGAAAAAAACGTCGCGAACGTACGGACGTACGGACGTACAAACGTACGTACACACGCACACACAGACATCTTTCTAAAAATCTTTTCCTGCCTCTTGCGAGGAATTGACAAATCCTTCAAGAGTAATTCTTGTCATGAAAAGGGCTTTCTCAAACTAGCCATTCCATTCCATTCCTGACAACAGTACTCGCACACAGGAATGGTTGAGAGTTGTAAGTCATTAGGCCCTGGTTCACAACGGACTGCTGCGCAACCCCATTTTTTTTTTTTTTTAACTTCATCGCACGAACTTGCTCTTGCATTCAAAGAGTCATTTAAGAAGTAGTACATATAAATAAACAATTAAAAATAAACCTGCAAAATAAGTTTGATTTCAAAAAAATTAAATGTCATTTCATTTCCCACCAAACCTTTATTTTGAAAATAGTAAGATCGTTTTTATAGAGATGTTCACTACAAAAAAGGCAATATTTTTTTTTAATCCAAAAAACAATGTTTAAAATTTTCGATCATCATACATTGTTTAGAAAATAGAAGAGCTTGTTCAGAAAAAAAGTATTGAAATCGGTTCATGAGTTCCTGAAAAAAATTAAGAACCAAAATACCATATACAGCGCTGTTCGAAAAATGTTGGTCAAATATTTTACTACCCTTTTCGAAATCAGTGATCATTCCACCAGTGGAAATCACTCTGACAAGCTGTTTAGTGTTGAGATATATTCCCAGAGCTTGGAGAATGGCAAAAGTAGTCTTAATTTCTAAAGCAGGGAAACCCTCACACGTTAACCTTAAAGATCTACGACCAATCAGCCTATCATCCTTCCTTCTTAAAACCTTGGAAAGATTGATTGAAATTAACATCAGACATAACTTAAAACCATGTCTCATTTCCACATGTATTATTGTATTATTGAATATTCCCTCGAATACAAACAATATAACTTAAAAGCGTTCCTAGATATTGAAGGCGCTTTTAACAAGTCAGTTACCAGGCGATCACAACAGCAATGGATAAGCTGAAATTAGAAAGTCACTCATAGATCTTATAAGTCTCATGCTCAAAAGCAGGACAATAATTTCTAACATGAGAATTTTTACTAATACCAGATCGGTGAATCGAGGCACTCCCCAAGGTGGACCTACTTACAGCATTGGAAGCAGAGGGTTTTAAGGTGATTGCCTATGCTGAAGACGTTGCAATATCTGTATCGGGAAGCCCCCCCAAGTTCTCTCGGAACTCCTACAAAATTGCCCTAAACAGGATAACTAAATGGGCTAAGCAATGTGGATTGGACGTCAACCCACACAAAACAGAATTAATACTCTTTTCGAGAAAATATAAAATTCCTCAGATTAGCCCACCTAAGATTAAAGGAATACCATTAAGCTTTTCCGACCAAGCTAAATATTTAGACCTCATTTTAGACAAAAAACTAAATTGGAAGGCAAATATTGATGAAAGAGTATAAAAGGCTACTGTACCGCTTTTTACTTGTGAAAAGGCCATATAATCAAAATGGGGCTTTTCACCAAAAATAACCCACTGGGTATACACTTCGTTAATCAGACCGACACTCATTTATGGAGCTGTCGTATGGTGGACCGCACTGGACAAGATGGTAATTCTAAATAAGCTCATCAAAGTCCAGCGGTCAGCAGGTATATGCATCACAGGAGCACCTCGCTCATCACCAACCGCAGCACTGGAAGTGCTTTTAAACCTAACACCACTTGACATCTTCTCCAAAAAGGTGGCTGCCAAATCATGTGTAACGCTTAGAGCCACCTCTCAATGGACCAGTGACAATACTGGACATACTACTATTCTAGACAGTTTCAGATCTATCCCAGATCGCTTAGACTATACCACCCAAAAAATGGTATTCGGTAAAAGCTTCCATGTGTCCATCCCTTCAAGATCCTCTTGGGAAGAAGAGAGACCCCTGGAAGACGATGCGGTACCCTTCTATACAGACGGTTCAAAAACCGATGACGGAGTTGGAAGTGTTATCTTTTCGGAACAACTGAATCTCAGTGTATCCTATAGACTTCCCAATCAATGTAGTGTATTCCAGGCAGAAGTAATGGTGATTTTACGAATCTTCTCAGACAGCCAAGCCGCTCTTAAATTTCTCGCGTCTGTCTCCACAAACTCTCAAACAGTCCACTATTATCGATCATCTCTGAATGAGATGACGAAACAGTTTAACATTTACCTCATTTGGGTGCCGGGCTACAGAGACATTCCGGGAAATTGAAAAGCCGATGAGCTCGCCAAAAACGGAAAGGAACACAACTTGCTACATGCAAATATCTTCTCAAGCAATATGCTCTAGAATTAACAAATGCTAGATGGTCACAGAGTACCACCTGCCTAGCAACCAAGCAAATATGGCCAAGTATAGACTTAAAACGGTCAAAAGGCTTGATATCACTGAGCAGACAAAGTATAAGCTCTACAATTGGAGTAATAACAGGACACTGCCTCATAGGAAGACATGCTTTGATGCTAGGGGTCTACACAAATGACTTCATGTACATGTCTAGCTCTCTCCATTAGAAGGAATAACTTTCTCGGTAATCCTTTCTTCGATAAAACCAGTGAACTGGGAACGATTGACACAAAACGTCTCTCTAACTTTATTAAAAGTACGAAATGATTTGTTTAAGTTCATTACTCTCCCATGAGTAACCTCATTAGTGGTATCACAATCGACCCTTGAGTTCTACGTGCGTCAATGGCATCTGGATAGCCACTTCAACCTAACCTAACCTTTCGAAATCAGTTCTTTTAATCTAGGTAAAAACATGTAATTCAACACTGTATAAAAGTGGATATTATTATTAATAAAAGCTGCATTTGGCTCGTGATATTAGTCCTATACTAACCGAAGTGATTTTGTAGAAAAAATGGGAAAACAGTTCGGAAGTTAAAACCAATATGTTTTGTATCTCATGCCTCAATCTGATAACACGTGAAATTTCTAAGAGAGTGAATATTGCTCAACAAACTGTGGCGTGGAATTTGAAAAAAATATCGTGAGACCGGAACTGCTAGCAGTAAAAAAGGCATAAGGAGGCTAAAAAAGACGACCCCAGTGGAAGATCGTTTTTTAGTGTTGTACAGTTGTTGGAATCGGTTGAGGACTTCAGTGGACCGTAAAAACGAACTGTCGAGCTACAGGCAAAGTAATTTCGTTAAGCTCATTGAGAAAAGGCTCGTGAAAGCTGGAATTAGAGCACTCAAGCCGGTACTGAAGCCGGATTTTCCAAAAAGAGTCGAAGAAAAACGATTGCTATGGGCTCAGGAGCATCAAAATTGGAATCAAGATATGTGGAACAATGTCATCTTTTCGGACGAATCAAAATTCAAGCTCCATGTTGGAGATGAGAGGATCGTTACGCAAAGAGAATCGAAAAAAAGGCTAAGCTCAGACTGCATTTTGCGGATGCCCCCCAAAACTGAAGTTGTGATGGTGTGGGGATGCTTCTCTGGAAATGAAAAAAGGTGGAATGAGCTTTCTAGAATCCAAAGTTATTGCAAAATCTTGCCTTAGAGTCCTGGAAAACCTGACAATGCTCCTTGTTACACAGCCAAAAATGTAAGCATGAACTTGTTTTTATTTTTGCCATGACGGACTAATTTAGAGCTTTACAAAAAACTAAAACTTTTATGACTAAAAATAATATTTCGATTTTTTCTAGTTTCTAAGGTTAAAAAGTACTTCGAAGGAAATAATATTGATGTACTAAGTTGGACTCTCTACAGTCCAGATCTATATCTGATTGAGAATATTTGGTTTATAATGAAACTTGAGGTTGTGAAGAAGCGATGAATTAATAAAACTAATTACCGGAACTTGGAACATGATACCCACATCTTCATGGAAAAACCTATCTCATTCAATGTCTTGCCGATGTGCAGCGGTAATAAAAGCAAGAGGAGGTCCACCAAAATATTACTTAGAAAGAACCTATTTCTGAGAAGCAATACAAAAAAAACTGCACCAATAAGGTATTTTTATTTAACCCTTAAAAATGAGACAGGTTCATAAAATACTCATTTTTGGGTATAACTACTTTTTCCTAACGTGGTCGTTTTAGAAAAATATCAAAATTTGAACCGCATAATAAAACAAAACCTCATTTAAAAACATTTTGTTATTTCAACACATTCGAAAAATTAAGTTTGACCAACATTTTTCGAACCTCACTTCGCGTGACGAGCAATCTAGTTCTTTAAATTGGAGTTCTGTCATCAGTAATCGAACCGAATCTTAATAGACAGGCTAATAGCTAATTTATTTAATTAAGGTTTGTATTTTTTGTTAATTAATTGAACATAAATAAAACACATTTTAAATATTTTTCTTATGATATTTCTTTTTTGTAGTACCCTTGATGGTTAGTGCATTAGACTCTCATAACAGAGGTCTTGGGTTCGATCCCTGCCTATGCCATTTTAAGTCTTTTCACGGGTACTGCCTCTTGCGAGGAATTAACAAATTCTATAAGAGTAACTCTTGTCACGAAAAAGCGCTTTCTCAAATTAGCCGTTCGGATTCGGCATATAAACTGTAGGTCCCCTCCATTACTGACGCCATAACTTGACGAATGTTGGTTTTTAAAGTGCTCGTGTTGTGTAACACCGTCTTGTTGAAACCACATATTCTCATCAATAGTATTGCTGAAAAGCAGGAAAAGAAGTCAGTTATCATGTGACTATTGAATTTATGGTGACAGTGGTTCCATCGTCGTTTTCAAGGAAGTAAAGTCCAATAAAACATTCGGACTAAAGAGCGCACCAAACAGTGACTTTTTGTGGATTTAATGGCCTCTCTTCAATTACTTGAGCATTCTCAAAATCTCAAATACTACAATTCAGTTTTTCAGTAGTTTCATCTACGATGGGAATTTATATGGATGTGGGTCTAGATCCAAAAGCAAAAGACGCCATAATGTGCCGTAAGACAGTCTCAGTTCCTTAGAACGAGGAATCGACACATTCAGGAACGAGCGAAACGATGATTAACCAGGCCTTACAATATCTGTAACCAATCTAGGCTCTTCAAATTTCTTCAAAATTTTGGCAATTGCTTGCGTAGTTCGACGATTATGTAAACCATAATCTGATCTTCAAGCACGATATGTTGCTGTGGCAGAATCAGCTTTTTTGTAGTTTTAACAATTTGTCTGCGTTGTGCGATAGTTAAGCGATCCATTTTCGTAAATGTCAACTAAAAAAAATTGGTTAAACAACATAGTTTGATAGGTGTCGAATATTCAAGTTCTATACTTTTGAAACCGCAAAATGGATAACCCGTTACATTAAAATACTAACGCGACATTTTAATCACGATTGGCGAAAATAAAGCATGCCCAACAATGGACTTATTGAGAGGCGAGTTCGGTGAACATTTTATTTCACGTAAGGGACCGGTCAATTGGCTGCCTAGCCCGTGAGATTTAACGCCTTTAGACTATTTTTTGTGGGGCTATGTTAAAGCTTATGTCCGCTTCAATTGAAGCATTGACAGACAACATTGAAGAATTTGTACGTCAGATAGCGGCTGAAATGTTGGAAAGACTATGCCAAAATTGGACTAAGCAGATAGACCATTTGAGTCTAGGTCAACATTTGCATAAAATAATCTTCAAACATTAAATTATATGGACCGTACTATCGATTCAAATCAAGATTTCATGCATTTTTCTAAACTTTATGTGTGTTTTTTTTTTAAAAACTTTCTTATAGCTTTTAAAAAATAGCCCTTTAAAAGGCAGATGTGTCCGTATTCTTTTGCAACCAATTTCCAAAAGCCTGATGGACGTAAAGTCTAGGAACTTTGAGCAGTTTAAATTTATAAAATGTATTAATTTTTGTTCAAGACAATGTGTCTAAGTAGGTTTGTTTGTCTTCCTTCACCTTAGCAGTCCGATACTTTTTATGAAAACGTTTAGAACATATTGCACACAAAACCACTGTTCTTAGAAAATTGTTAAGAGCACTTTAAACTAGGTTGACGCTATCGTTGATTCCGCTTATCGGAACTGCCTAATGAATTTTACCCTTAAACAATCCTGTGATTTGTTATTTATGGTTTTTACGTTTGGAACCCCTTTCTATACTTAAAATATTCAGGCAGGTGTCAAAGCTCTTATATTAAAATTATTAATTCATATAGAATGTATTTCCCTATATTCTTTTCACATAAACAAATTAATTACCTTTATATCTGATACATGAAAATCATCCATTCAGTAATCAGTATATGAACCTTTAGTTGTGCTAAAAGGCGCCATACCCTTCCTCCATTCCACACCAAGCCATAACCTAATCACCCATTCTTATACATTCTCTCCCCCGTCTCATATAAGATTTTAGGTAGGTAAGTATATTGTATATTTATATGTCTGAGTAGATTTATACATATAACGGACCATTAATTTGGCATTCTATTCAAAGTCAATTAAAACCCGAGTCACTTGCTAAGCACAAAAGGATCTGCACGGCCGCTTCCTCATCTACCGCCCTTACATCATTGCGCCCGCAGCCACCAACTCATTGGAGTTGAAAATTTCAAAAATCGCAATTCATTTATAGCATAAAGTAGATATAGATATCTCTCTCTCTCTGTTCTGTTCAGCAGTAGTACGTATTCGTTTTTGGTTAGAGCAGCAACTGGCGGAAACCATTTTACTAATTGATGCTTGAATGTCGGCGAAATGATTTCGTGAATTTCATTTAAATACTCGTAAAAGCTTAATGAAGCCATCAATAATAAAAGTTTCTTCGTCACGACAATGTTCATGTTACCGCCGAGCGGTACCGCTACCATCGCATCGCTTCACTCTCACATACCCTTCCGTACTTGTACTTTACAGTTATATCTGCAGCTTAGATGCTTCCCAGTTCCTAGTTTCCCACCACTACCAATGCCAATGCCACCTCAGATGATGGAGTAATGCTAACAGTGGTGATGACGATCATGATGACGTTGTTAATGACACTGGTTCATTCATTCTTTAGAGTTTAGACTTTAGAACATCGATGTCAAGTCAAACTGAATGAATCCATTAGAATTGACTTCGAAAAGTGGTTTTCTTGGATAATTTAGGTAATTTTCGATTGGTTTTCTATTCCACAGGGAAGGAGGATGTAAGATGTTCGTCACACAGATTCAGAAAATGAATTGTGGATAAAACTTAACGTCACATCAGGAAGTCGATAAATTCCTTTTTTGAAGTAAATTTCTTCTTATTTCAAATATTGTGAAGATGACTATGAATGGTGTTTTTTTTAAGTTTTAAAACAACATTACATATGTTTCGACAGAACACGCTAAAAATAGCTCGTAATAGACCTGTTAATTTTGTTTACGCCACGGTTTAGCACCAAGGCTTTTTACTTAAGTGAAAATCATAACGAATTTGACCATAAACAAATTAATCTTATTACTTGAAATTAACTGGGATGCATTATTTTCCATTATATCTTTAAATAAAATTACTTTTCGATTTTAGGAAATCTTATTTGGTTCTTTTTTTTGTATTCCCATTTAAAAAGTTAAAGATATGAGGCCTGGTTGAAGTTCTATAGATCGAAAAGTAATGAGGCGTTTAGAGTTTTCCAAAAACTACTTATAATATGACTTTGTGCCTTATTTAAACTTTTTGTACTCTTAAATAATTTCTAATTCTGAGAGTGATATCACATTCTCTTAATTCTGCCATATGTGAAAATCAACAAAGAATTTTGAAAAAAATCTACAATTCCTAATTTATTACAATTTTCTACTTTTTGTTTAGATGAAATAAGACTAATAAATTAATTAATTTACACTAAACCTAATAAACGTTTCTTAATAGAGATTTCGTCATATCTCAAAGATAGATATTAAAGATCATGTTCAGGAGGAACTTATCATATCGATTTATAGTCAATTATAATGTACCACAAGGGAGTCACCTTGGTACATTACTGTTTATTTTATTCACTTCTTATTGAAAGATATTGTAATCGGTCCGATGATTTAAAACATTTTTTTTTTTGCAAAATAATTGTATGCAGCGAAGAATAACATTTTTGCCATTTAGTTAAATTGATTTTTTTTTAAATAAAAACTAAAAAACATTACTAACAGTTGGTAAAAATTGATGTTCGGCTTAAATGTCTTCTCAACAAATAAAAATATTTTCTTCAAATTACTTTTATCTTATAGAAAATATTAACATCCCGAAAACTACAGAGAATTCTCGTTTTTGAACTCGTCATATAAGATATTTACATCGATTCTGCTCAGTCGGGTAAGTGATTGGATACACTCTAATAATCTGCTTAGTGAGTTCCAAGCTGGCTTCAGAACGGGATACTCCACCGTCGATCACATTTTTGTACTCCGCTTGATTGCGAAATTGTTTCTATCGAGAAATAAGAAACTATTTGCATTTTTCGTTGACTTCAAAGCTGCTTTCGACACCGTGGATCACAAACAACCCTGTTTTACAAGCTTTTCCAGATAGGAATACCGTTTAAGTTCGGTACAATATTGCAAAATGTATACAAGACTACCAAAGCATCATTGTGGAATGGCCAATGTTTATCAGAATGGTTTCTAACGAAATCAGGAGTTAGACAGGGCTGTGCACTCAGTCCAAGCTTGTTTGCACTCTTCATTGATGATATAGTCGAAGCTTTACCAAATAGGAATCGAGTACACAGGCGTTAACATTATAGCTCTTCTTTTCGCTGACGACATTGTTATGCTCGCGAATATTCCGCAGTCCCTTCAGCTAATGATAAATAAGCTTGCTGAATATTGTAAAAGGTGGAACCTAGTGGTAAATTTAAAAAAGAGGCTGGGATGCGACCCACACTGATAACTTCCCATCCCGTCTGTCGATTTGTCTTGCTTCAAAGTTTGTCTATATGTACTCGTACCAATTTTTACCAAATTTGCGTACTATTTTTTGTAGATTTTTTTTAATGAAAAAAACGGACTGTTGGATTTTTATATACAAATTACTGAATATTGAAAACAATATTTTCCGTGAAATAAAATAAGTTTGAAGCCAATTTTTTTAATTTTTGAAAAGCTATTTGCGCCGAAAGTAATTTTTTACCAAGTTTTAGTAGGAATTGTTATTTTTTAGAGTTTTATTTTTTGTAAAAAAACTGTCTATTCGAATTTTTTAAAAATTTTACCAAATGTTGAAAACAAAATTTCTTATAAGATAAAATTAGTTTGAAGCCAATATTTAAAATTTTTGAAGAGATATTTGAGTCGAAAATCAATTTTTACGAACTTTTGTTAATTTTTTTTTCGGTTTTTAATTTTTTGTACAAAAACTGTCAAATCAATTTTTTTCAAACTTTAACTGAATGTTGACAACAAGATGTTTTGAAAGATAAAAGTAAACTCAAGCCAATATCTCAAAGTTTTGAAAAGATATTTGAGTTGAAAATCAATTTTTACCAACTTTTATAAATTTTTTTTTAGGTTTTTATTTTTTGTCAAAAAAACTGTCAATTAGATTTTTCTCAAAATTTGTCCTAATGTTGAAAACAATATTTCATATAAGAAAAAATTAGTTAAAACCTATTTTTTCAAAGCTTTTAAAAGATATTTGAGTCGAAAATCATTTTGTACGAACTTTTGTTAATTTTTTTTTCGGTTTTTAGTTTTTTGTACAAAAACAGTCAAATCGATTTTTTTCAAACTTTAACTGAATGTTGACAACAAGATGTTTTGAAAGATAAAAGTAAATTAAAGCCAATATCTCAAAGTTTTGAAAAGATATTTGAGTTGAAAATCAATTTTTACCAACTTTTATAGATTTTTTTCTAGGTTTTTATTTTTTGTAAAAAAAAACTGTTAATTAGATTTTTCTCAAAATTTGTCCTAATATTGAAAGAATATTTCTTATAAGAAAAAATTAGTTAAAACCTATTTTTTCAAAGCTTTTAAAAGATATTTGAGTCGAAAATCATTTTTTACGAACTTTTGTTAATTTTTTTTTCGGTTTTTAATTTTTTGTACAAAAACTGTTAAATCGATTTTTTTCAAACTTTAACTGAATGTTGGCAACAAGATGTTTTGAAAGATAAAAGTAAATTAAAGCCAATATCTTAAAGTTTTGAAAAGATATTTGAGTCGAAAATCAATTTTTACCAACTTTTATACATTTTTTTTAGGTTTTTATTTTTTGTAAAAAAAACTGTCAATTAGATTTTTCTCAAAATTTTATCAGATGTCAAAAACATTATTCGTCGTTGCACAAAACTGTTTTAGAGATGAAATCATATTTCAGTCGTAAAATTTTGGAGGTTACAAATTTTTTTTTTTAGTTTTTTTGATTTATAAAAAAAACCGTTATATTGATTTTTTTCAAAAAATACACCTGTTTTGTATCACGTTACAATATATTATATAAAATTTAATTCAAGTCTCTAGCGTTTTTGGTTCGTAAGATATTTAGGGTTAACCAAAATTTTCACCTTTTTTTCAAACTGCTATCGTAAAAAAACCACCCACGCCATTTTGTTGAGAGCCCTTTCTGCATCTTTCTGCCTTATTATCTGTATAACAAAATTTATTTGAAGTCGATATCTCTTCTGGTTCTTGAGCTATGGACGACGAAAAAAACGTCGCGAACGTACGGACGTACGGACGTACAAACGTACGTACACACGCACGCACAGACATCTTTCTAAAAATCTTTTATTTCGACTCTAGGGACCTTGAAACGTCGAGAAATGTCAAAATTTTCAATTTGACAAATCGGACCCATTACAATAACTTCCTATGGGAAGTTAATAAATCCAAAGAGATGGTTTTTAAAAATGGCGGTAAAAGATCGGGTGCAAGTGAACAATGGCACTATAATGGTGAAAGAGTAGAGTTGGTAAAAGAATACAAATATCTAGGAGTCTGCTTTACTAAGAACTTGAGCATGGAAAAACATCTCACTAAAAAACTTGTTAAGGCGAAAACAGCTATAAACGTAGCATGGAAGCAATGCTTTCTTAATAAGGAAATTACGCACACTAGTAAATTCAGGGTCAGGGTTTTTTTATGCGGATCAAGCTTTGGGAGGGCGGAAATATGAACAAGTAGAAAAATTGCTCAGATTTTACATAAAACGGATTTTCCACCTTCCTTCGAGTACGCCAAACTACATGATCTTGCTTTTTTGTTTTAAATTAATTTTTATTAATTCATTCTAAAGACTATCTTAAAGGTAAATAAAACTAGCCTAATTGACCATAACTTACAACTTACTTACTGGTCCCATACGGACACTCTTAGTTAAACCATAATTAGAAAAAAACTAATATCAATATCCTTTTTTATTTTAACTTAAAACCATTCGTTGTTCGGATAGAATCCCCGAAAATGTGACCTCGAACGAGTTTTATCACGAAGTTGTCAACTCTGTTGATTCGAGCCCAGTTGTATGTATATGACCTCGTTGGAATAGTAGTGCACGTAAGAAGATTCGTCTGTTCGATATAAGCCGAACAGCGTCGTTACAAGATCATGCTGGAAACGGGTTTATCGCCTTTATTTATAAAAACACTCAATCTGCAGGTCGATTACATCCTCAAAGCTCTGGATATGCCAACTTATCGTCTCCTAAAGAAAGTAGCTCTTCAAGCAATCCAATCCCGAAGTGGATGGTTTAAAGACTGGATAGAACTAGCCGAGCAGGTGGGTGATGACCTAAACTATAGTAACCTTGCCTCTTGAAAGCCAACTTTATATCGCCTAATAGCTTGTCTTGTAAAGCCTGAAGAATACACGGAGCAAGCCAAAAGCTTACTGCACCGCTTGATTTACAATAGACTAGACTATGATCTCCAGGAAAGAAACTACTTCCACGACAAAAATACCATCGAACAAATTTCGTGGATGTTTTGCAGGGGCGTCTTTAGACTTTTAGGAGCCCTGGTCCTAATAGGATTTGGAACTATCAAAGATAAAAAAATTCTACAGGCAGTTTCTACATTTGGAAATGTGTTCCCAATATCATCCACTTTAATTAGACTGTACAATTTTCATACTGTAATGAGATCTTCATTTACATCTTTATTGAATTCTTTTAAATACTAAACGATGTGCAAGCATTCTACCTCAAGTTCTTCTACATTAATATCTCTATGGGTTTTTAAAAACTGTTCGCAAGAATTTTGGAACTCCACTGAAGTCAAATATTGCAATCGACAAGAAAATACATTCATTTCTTGATAGCAATTGGATAGTATTTTTAATTGCAAAGTAATAGTGTCAATAATTGGAAAAATAGTTGATATTTTAAACTTTTCTTTCCAAATTAACTGGACGGATGATGCAGGACTATCAAATTATGTGGCACGAGAACTTCGTACTATTTTTCGTTGCAATAAGTCTTAAAATAAGCATCCTAATCATGAATTTTGGCAAACGCTTCAAATTTATCAAAATTCTCTCTTATATCATTTATAAAAGAACAAAGCAAATTCAGTTATTTGCTTATAATCATGATGGAGTGCGTTAACTGCGTCAGCTGGTGCAGACCATCTTGTTTCAGAAAGGCTTTTAAGAACTCTATGTGAACCTAAACATACATTTAATTTATTCCAGCGATGATGGGTAGAAGCAGAAAAAAAGTTGTATATTTCTTGAACCACTTGAAAGAAACTTGTTGCCTCCTGAACATAACCAGCCGCATGAAGGTCTACTAAATTAAGAGAATGTGCTGCACAAGGTACAAAGGTAGCAAATTCGCACTTCTCCTTTAATCTTGCTTGCAAACCAGAATATTTTCCCGACATATTAGACGGATTATCATAGCTTTGTCCTCTCTCTCTTTGTCCAATTCTCTATTGAAATATCATGATTTTCCAGAAAAGATTGTGTCAGCCAAATATTCAGATTTATGCTTTTGAATACTAGGTATACATTTTAAGAACCTTTCGATGGGAACACAATTTTATCATACCGAATAACAAAAGTCAACTGGTCGATATGAGAAAGATCGGTTGTTAACACTAAGGACAATTAATATTTTGCCGATCTAATTTCACCTAAAATTTTCATTAAAACTTGTTTTCCCATTTTATCTATAAAATAAGATCAATCTTGGGCATAGCTGTTAAAATTGAACCACTCCGAAAATCTAAAGCTGTTCCGCAGTGCAAACGTTGCCAAGCTTTTGGTCATACCCAAAAATACTGCAACCAAGAGTTTGCTTGTGTAAAGTGCGAAGGAAAACATGCAACTAAAAATTGTCCTATGAGCAGAGATCAGAAAGCAAAATGTGTGAACTACAAGGGTAATCACCCGGCAAGCTATAGAGGCTGCCCAGTTGCAAAAAAATTCCAAGACTTCAGAAGCAAAAATACATCTGCTAGAGACAAACCCAGAAAGACAGTAAATAACGATTTAACTGCTGAAAACAATACTAAGAAGGAACCGCCTAAAAAGGTTGTTCAAAGTTAAAGCGATGAAAAGAAAGCCTATTCTCAGATTGTTAAAAATGTGCGGAAGAATAAAGAGACTTCCATCAAAGAAATAATACAGCTTATTCTTAAAAGAATTGATAAACAGGATTTGAATATCAAACTGCTAAGCGAAAAAGTCGCTCTTAAAAAACAATGATAGACAGAACACTTAAAATCGCTACATGGAATGCAAACGGTCTTATAAAACATTCATCCGAATTAAAAATCTTTTTAGATCTAGAACATATCGATATTTGCCTGGTGTCCGAAACTCATTTCTCCAATGGGCAAAGGCTAGATATTGTAATAGAAAACTATTCATGTTACCACGCTCCACATCCAGCTGACAAGGCAAGAGGTGGATTGGAGATTCTTATAAAAGATACTTCAATGCGAAACACACCCATTGGGGTTCAAGACTTATATCAACAAAAGGCAAAAGACTTTTCAAGCAGGGCGTAAATACAATTGCGAATTCTATTCCTTCAGGTCGCCAACTTACTGGCCTTCCGATACTAACAAAATACCAGACCTAATTGACTTTTTCATAGCTAAAGGAATCAAACGAAATCACATTAGTGTTGAAGGTAATTATGACCTGTCATCAGATCATACTCCAGTGATTCTATCACTAAGTGAATCGGAAGTACTAGAAAAAAGTAATCCAAAGCTTGTAAATAAGAAAACAAACTGGAATGATTTTAGAGAAAGGCTTTTAAGTTTTATAAATTTAAGATCTCCCATGGAAACAATCGAGCAAATTGACCATGAGTGTAACAATTTATTGATGATGTGCAACAGGCCGCTGAAGAAAGTACTCCAACATTTTCTAATAGAAGACAAAATGAAATTAAATATCCTTTAGAGATAAGAGAGTTGATAATAGAGAAAAGAAGAGCTCGAAGAAAATGGCAAAGTACTAGATTTCCAGATGATAAAACAACGTTTAACCGTATAAGCAACAATCTTCAAAAACAAATTTACAAATTCAATAATGATTCACTCAGTAAATTCCTGAGGAATTTAACGACTGATACTTCAACCGATTTTTCGCTATGGAAAGGTGCCAAGCGCCTGAAAAGACCGCAGTTACGAAACTCGCCCTTATAATCCCAAGATGGGAAATGAATCGGTAACCCGAAAGAAAAAGCTAACCTTTTCGCTGAACATTTTGCGAATGTTTTTAAGCCATACTCATCGAACGCGGCTGAAAATAACTTACAGTTTGTTAATAAGATAGATGAAAGTGAAATACCAATTGCAAGACTTAAAGAAATAAAAAGTATGAGTTTACATCAACTACCAAATAAAAAATCGCCAGGTTACGATCTAATTACTGCTCAGTTTATGAAAGAAATGCCATTGAAAGCCTTCATAAAACGCCAATATATAATAAATGCCTGACTTAAGCACCGGTATGTCCCGCACCATTGGAAAATTGCTGAAGTAATTGTCATACCAAAGCAAGGTAAACCACCTACAGAAGTGACGGCTTACAGACCAATATCGCTTATACCAATTATGGCAAATGTTTTTGAAAAACTGCTTCTGAAGAAACTTAGCAAAATCATAGAAGAAAGAAGGTTAATCCCAAAGCATCAGTTTGGCTTTAGAAATAAACATTCCACGATAGACCAAGTTCATAGAATATCGTATGTAATAGAAAAAGCATAAGAAGAAAGACAAGTATGTTCAGCTATTTTCTTAGATGCTGCTCAAGCTTTTGACAAGGTTTGGCATGAGGGACTTGAGTACAAACTGCAAAGGGATCTTCCCAGGCAGTACTTTAAAATTTTAAAATCGTACATCTCAGATCGATTGTTTAGAGTAAGGTACGATCAAGAATACTCGGAATTGAAGAAAATAGAAGCCGGTGTACCACAAGGAAGTGTCCTAGGTCCAACCCTGTATTTACTATACACAAGGGATATTCCAGTTGGTAATCACACCATAATGGCTACTTTTGCAGATGATACCGCAATTTTGGTACCCGACAAATGTGTCTCTAAGGCAGCAGTAAAACTACAAAATGCCGTCGACACAAGGAGAGCTTGGATCTAAAAATGGCGTATCAAACTCAATGAAACAAAATCTTCAAATATAAACTTTACAAATAAAAAGATGAACAATATTCCAATAATCATTTATAATGAAGCTACGCGTTACTCCAATACGGCTAAATACCTTGGAATGACTTTGGATGCAAAGCTTAAGTGGAAAGAGCACATCAAAAAGAAAAGAACTAAACTTGAAATATAGAAAAATGTACTGGTTTCTTGGTAACAAATCTGATTTATCAATCCAACACAAAAAAAGAGGCTGGGATGCGACCCACACTGATAACTTCCCATCCCGTCTGTCGATTTGTCTTGCTTAAAAGTTTGTCTATATGTATTTTTACCAAATTTGCGCACTATTTTTTGTAGATTTTATTTTTTATGAAAAAACGGACTGTTGGATTTTTATATAAAAATTACTGATTATTGAAAACAATATTTTCTCTGAAATAAAATAAGTTTGAAGCCAATATTTTAAATTTTTGAAAAGCTATTTGAGCCGAAAGTAAATTTTTACCAAGTTTTAGTATTGTTTTTTTTAGAGTTTTATTTTTTGTAAAAAAACTGTCAATTCGAATTTTTTAAAAATTTTACCAACTGTTGAAAACAATATTTCTTACAAGATACAATTAATTTGAAGCCAATATTTAAAATTTTTGAAGAGATATTTGAGTCGAAAATCAATTTTTACCAGCTTTTATACATTTTTGTTCAGGTTTTTATTTTTTGTAAAAAAACTGTTGATTCGATTTTTCTCAAAATTTATCCTAATGTTGAAAACAATATTTCTTATAAGAAAAAATTAGTAAGAACCTATTATCTCAAAGTTTTTAAGAGATATTTGAGTCGAAAATCATTTTTTACGAACTTTTGTTAATTTTTTTTTCGGTTTTTAATTTTTTGTACAAAAACTGTCTAATCGATTTTTTTCAAACTTTAACTGAATGTTGAGAAAAAGATGTTTTGAAAGATACAAGTAAATTAAAGCCAATATCTCAAAGTTTTGAAAAGATATTTGAGTCGAAAATCAATTTTTACCAACTTTTATACATTTTTTTTTTAGATTTTTATCTTTTGTAAAAAAAACTGTCAATTAGATTTTTCTCAAAATTTTATCAGATGTCAAATACATTATTCTTCGTTGCACAAAATTGTTTTAGAGATGAAATCATATTTCGGTCGTAAAATTTTGGAGATGACAAATTTTTTTTTCACCTATATTGATTTATAAAAAAAACCGTTACATTGATTTTTTTCAAAAAATATACCTGTTTTGTGTCACGTTACAATATATTATATAAAATTTAATTCAAGTCTCTAGCGTTTTTGGTTCGTAAGATATTTAGGGTTAACCAAAATTTTCACCTTTTTTTCAAACTGCTATGGTAAAAAAACCACCCACGCAATTTTCTTGAGAGCCCTTTCTGCATCTTTCTGCCTTATTATCTGTATAACAAAATTTATTTGAAGTCGATATCTCTTCTGGTTCTTGAGCTATGGACGACGAAAAAAACGTCGCGAACGTACGGACGGACGGACGTACAAACGTACGTACACACGCACGCACAGACATCTTTCTAAAAATCTTTTATTTCGACTCTAGGGACCTTGAAACGTCGAGAAATGTCAAAATTTTCAATTTGACAAATCGGACCCATTACAATAACTTCCTATGGGAAGTTAATAATGCTGTATAATCAAGTACTAAAGCCTGTTTGGACCTATGGAATCCAACTATGGGGCTGTACAAAGAAAACAAATACCGAAATCATCCAAAAATTCCAAAACAAAGTCCTTCGTGGAATAGTTAATGCACGTTGGTACATAAGAAATACCGATCTACATCGTTACTTACAAATAGAAATGGTTACAGAAGTTGTTAAAAAATACGCTGTATCGCACAACCAGAGACTGCAAAGTCATACTAATTCTGAAATAGAGTCCGTCTTGAATATAAGAAACCATGTTCGGAGATTAAGAAGAACCAAGCCTCATGAGCTTATGGTCTAAAAAAACATGGGAAAGTTTTAAAAGTTTAATTTTATCAAGGAATTTGTTCCAAATATTTGCGATATTAGAAAATAAGAAGACTTATGCACTGCCTAGGATAAGTTTGCTTTCTTTAAAATACTGATATTACAAATTCACAAGCCTTCTATAGGAAATGGATGTCACAGAGTTATATATAGCATATGCAAGTGCTAGTAAAATTAGTAGAATTTGGCATTCAAAAAAAATCTCGTTAACAAAAATAGATTTTGAAATCAAACTATTTCATCATATGCTAAACATTGTTGTTAACATTTATTTAATTTTTTAGGACAAACTAAACCTACAACTTTTTTAACAAAACACGAAAACCTACAAAACAACAAAAAAATTATAAGGTATGCTTTGGAAAACTCAAGTATTACGAGAACAAAGAAAGATATTGACTTAAAATTAATTATCTCACACACAATATATTTTTTGCCAATACTCAAAATCTTGAATTCAACTCTTTTTTAAAATATAGGACAACACAAAAAAAAACACACCTAAAGCGGGCATTAAAATCTTCTTTTCAATTCTTCATTATCATTGATTAACATTTCAAAACTGATTTCCTCCAAAATAAGCTCAAATATGTATAGGTAATCGTCCATCAAGATAATAATAATAATTAATATCATCTTCAAACATTCTGAATTCCACTCAAAACTAGGCTTAAAGCAGGCGACAGTTACACAATTTCAATTAGCAAAGTGACCTCAACCGAATTCCATTTAATTAATTCATTAAAACGAACGACAAGATGATGACGTGCTAATCGGCACTAAACCGTTTCTAATTAAGCAATTTCCATTGTGTGTCCTTGTGATATACCTTTCTGATGGAAGATTATCAACATCTTTGCAAAATGAAAAGAATTGCATTTCCTTTATACTAATACTATACGTAACGCATTCTTTTGATTCCAATGGGAGACTTAACAATTCAATTGGCCCGTGATGGCATGTCCGTTATTCCTTATATTGCCATAATCCAAACGACTCTTTAATGCCATATAATAATTGAAAAGATGCCAATTCCATTATTGTACTATTCTCGATTCAATCCAATAGCCAAAGCGCAGCAGAAAAAAAATATACCTAGTCCCAATTCAAGAGAAATTGAAAGAACCATTCAGAGAATGTCCTCGCAACATCGACATCCAGTGCCAGTCATCCGCCCGATCCGATTTCAGGTATCCATTTAATTGGTCCAATTCGACACAGGAATCCCTTTTTTGTTGTGTGCAGTTGGCTTTTTTTGTTTTGTTTTGTGGGACTTTTTCCTTTTCCGCTCTTGTGGATGTTGAACCTAAAGGATATTGGTACACAACAACAATTACGATATTGAACATTGGGTGTGCATGATGCGTGTTCTTTTCTGTCTATATATCGACCGCGATGTTGACTGGAAGGGGGAGGCCAGGAGGAAGATGGTGGTTGTATATTTTCTTACAAATACCACAAATAACATTTTTATATGGTTAAACATTGAAAAGGATACTCCTCATCCATAGTAATGTGCATTGGCATTTCTATAATATCACTTCCAGTTTTAGTTCCTTTTGCCGGAAATAACAATAAGTACGACGATGATTTTGTAGTTTTATTCTTTCCAATGCGGCAGCCATCTCTTGTTGCGTTGCCGTTGGTTGTGACTATGGCAATGGAGCAGGAGCAGCATCACAATAAGGAACACATCATCGTGCTCGTGTGCCTGTTCATAGCATGAACTACATACATATATAGGACGCTCATGTCAGTCCGAAACGGATTGCATCCTTTCCTTTGGAGCGACATCCAGGAGTGAGTCCTGCAGCACACACATATCCTCACACGAACTAACAACGAGAGGACATCATCATAATATAACTGTACTGTACGTAGATAGAAACCAGAGAAGATGCTGGATGCTGTTTATTTGTCGTTCATGCCACTCAATGTCGAATGTATGTTCCGTTTATTGTCAGCTAATGGCTCTGCAAAAGAAATTTGATATTTCTATTATCTACAACGTTGTACCTATGCTATTCATGTTCGAAATAAATTCTACAAATTTTCCAGTCATCCACATATGTAGCTCATGCGAAAAGCAGTGCACAAAACACACTATAATATAGGTACTGTTATAGAGCTCATGTTTCTTGTTATTTAGTTATGTAGGTTCTGGTTCTTGATGTTTTAAAGGAACAGGAACCTAAACCTTTGTGTCCTACCTACTCGTATATTGAAGGACACAATGAGATTCTGTTATCTTTGCTAATAGTGTACTCGACAAAAAGCCTTTTCACTTTCTCAACAAAACAAGTATTGGTTTCGAGTTGAAATTTTAAGCAAAATGATTATTGCAATGAGCATGGATTTGAAGTAGGAATAGTTTTTTACGTACATAAAAGATACAGAACAATAAGATACATATTTTATATAAAATCAACCCTAAAACAAAATTTGGTGAATAAGCTAAAGTAGCAGTTCAATTACTTTTTAAACTTTTGCTAAAACCCAATCCGAAGTTCAACGAACATGTCCTTTACCATCAAAATATTGTCCAAGGCATCTGGCATCTATTATTGAAATCGCAAATAGTTCCCCTCCATACAATTTCTATAATCTGCATTCGTGCCAAATTTCAAGACGTATCTGAATTGAATTTGTATTAAAACAAAAACTAATTAAAAAAAGAGGTTCAAATGCGACCCACACTGATAACTTCCCATGCCTTCTGTCGATTAGTCCTGCTTAAAACTTTAACTTAATATTTATAACAACATTTTGTGTTCGATAAATACTTGAGTCTTCGAAACCATACCTTATCAGTTTTTTGTTGTTTTTTTTCGGTTTCTGTGTTTTGTGAAAAAAGTTGTCAGTTCAATTTTTTAAGAAAATGACTAAAAAATTACGAACAATATTTGTTTTCATACGATTAAATATTATGATTTCAAAATCTATTTTCGCTAGCGAGATTTTTAGTCGAAAAACAAAAACAATTTTACCAGTTTAAGTAGAATTTCATGAAATTTTTTTTTTAATTTTATCAGATTTCAAAAACGTTATTCTTTGTTCGTAAAACATTGGAGGTGGCAACTATTTTTTTTTCAGTGTGTTTGATTCATACAAATAATTGTTTGTCAAATTTTTTCAAATATCGCTTTACAATAAATAATATTAAATTTATTGCAAGTCGCTAGAATTGTTAGTTCCTAAACTATTTTTGGCTAATTAATTTCACTTTTTTAAATTTAATTTTATTAAGGTGGCTACAGTTCGGGGCGGACCTGGGCCAAAATGCGTCTTTAGTCAGCTCGGTCCCGGATAGCTATCTCCAGTTTCGCACGCCAAGTTGGTTGAGGTCTTCACCATCTGAGTCGAGGTCTTCCTCTACTGATTGGATTCGAAGACCTTCCGGGCTGGAGCGTTGATGTCCATTCGCTCTACATGACTCAGCCATCTAAGCCGTTGGATTTTAATTCTGCTAACTAGGTCAGTGTCGCTGTACAGCCCGTACAGTTCGTCGTTATATCTTCTCCTCCATTCTCCATCTATGCGTACGGGACCAAAAAACACCCGAAGAATTTTTCTTTTGAAGCATCCTAAGACGCGTTCATTTTTTTTTTGACAGGGTCCAGGCCTCACCGCCATGAATAAGAACCAGACGATGAGTATCTTATAGATGGTGATTTTAGATGCTCGAGAGAGGACTTTACTTCTCAATTGCCTTCTAAGTCCAAAGAAGCAGCGATTTGCAAGAGTTATTCTGCGTTTAATTTCAGCGCTGGTGTCGTTGTCTGTGTTTATAGCAGTGCCTAGGTAGACAAAGTCCTTAACTACCTCGAAGTTATAGCTGTCCATTGTGACGTTTTGTCTAAGACGTTGTTGTTCAATGTCCTTTTTTGATGACAGCATATACTTGGTCTTGCCCTCATTGACCACTAAACCCATCTTCATCGCTTCCGTTCCAATGCTCAAAACGGCTCCACTGACATAACGATTTGATCTTTCAATTATGTCAATATCATTTGCGTATCCGAGTAATTGGAGCGACGTTTGGAAGATTGTGCTTCTAGTGTTGACGGTTGAGTTTTGCACAATTCTTTGCCGAACGATATTGAAGAAGTCGCATGACAGTGCATCGCCTTGCCTAAAACCTTTTTTGACATCAAATGCATCGTTGAGATCTTTTCCGACCTTGATAGAGCAGCGTGCATTCTCCATCGTCATTTTGCACAAACGGATAAGTTTGACAGGGATGCCAAAACTAGACATTGCTCTGTAGAGCCCTTTCCAATGGATGCTGTCATACTCAGCTTTAGAATCGATAAAGAGATGGTTGGTATCGATTTGAAGCTTCTGGGTTTTTTCCAAGATCTGCCGTAGTGTGAATATTTGGTCGATAGTGGACTTTCCTGCTCTGTAGCCACCCTGATAAGGACTAATCAGGTTGTTGACAAACGGCT
This sequence comes from Eupeodes corollae, assembly GCF_945859685.1. Classification (NCBI taxonomy): domain Eukaryota; kingdom Metazoa; phylum Arthropoda; class Insecta; order Diptera; family Syrphidae; genus Eupeodes; species Eupeodes corollae. The sequence continues at coordinate 93,056,482 of NC_079149.1, read as the reverse complement.
TCAGACGTTCACATAATAAGGCAAAGAAGATCTTATATGCAATGTTAAGGAGACTGATGCCTCTGTAGTTGGCGCAATTTAGATAGTTCAAACTATGCTGAGATTCCACTCATCGGGCATGCTTTCTTCCGACAGTATTTTGCAGATGAGTTGGTGCATGCTCCGTACCAAGTCATCGCCTGCTGCTTTGAATAGTTCTGCAGCGATACCATCAGCTCCAGCAGCTTTGTTTGACTTAAGTTTAGATATAGCTATCTTCACTTCGTAAAGGTCGGGTAGGAAGGATTGTTGATCTGCAACGCCTAGGTTGAGTGGTTTTATCTAACATTTAGCGGAATTCGGTTCGTCATTGTCGTTATATAATTTTTAGAAGTGGTCTTTCCATATTCTCAACATAGACTGCGGTTCTACTTCAATGTTCCCTTAATCGTCTTTACAGACTTTGTAAATTGCTAAGGTAAAAAAACCAACCGCCCATTATTTTTAAGAGTCCTTCATGCATCTTTCTGCGATATTACCCGTGTTTTGTTGGAAAATATATCAATAGCATGGTTAGACGAATTACAAAAACAATATCCGAAGTATAAATACTACCGATAAAAGTTAAAGTAGAATGTTAATATGGATTGGTTTTTGACATTTATACGAGTCTCGAATAGTTCTTATGTGATCCCGTTTTCAAATGTTGGTACGATTGATATTGAATTTGCATCTCGATGGCTGTGTTCGTTGCGTAGCTGTGCATTTGAAATCAATCTGTTACTATTGATATTATTTAGTTTTCTCAATTAAAATGGACTAACTGGGCTTATTTTGCATGAGAAAACAATAGAAAAGATAATTAAGTTTTGTTATGTTTCCACCAAAGGTTTATCTCAGTTAAAACTAAATAAATTACTTTTGGTTCCAACGCACAAGAAGATTTAAACATGATTAAGTTTGACAGCACTTTCTGAAATGCAATTGGGGTTTTGATGTTTCTTATACAGTGCAAGTGAGGTAGTTTGATTTGTATCAAACAATGAAGAACTGACTAGTTCAGCACCATGCAAGAATATGCTATCTAATGCATGTAAATTATTTTTATTTAATTAAAAAAAAACTATATTTTTTGTACACAAACATGCAAATAAACAGACCATAATGCATTATCTGTAAACCCAACTCATCCACACAAATTTTTCTTCACAAATGTTGATTCGACTCTGATCCCCGACCGGAATCGAGTCGAAACAAGCTCATTTCAACTCGGTTCAGGTATAAAAAGAATTGAGGTGAGCTTCAAGCTCGTTGTAGTCTACGAACAAACCCCTTCCTTGAAATAATTGTGAAATTAACTTTTTTGTATAGAATTTCAATTTCTAGATGTTTTCTTACTATTTCTTCTTGAAAAATTCCATTTTATTAGTTTTGGTTAATTTTTACTTTTTATTTTCACAAAACTTTCTTCTATTTGTGTTTTTTTTTATTATTATTCTGACAGGTCTTCTTTCAGTTGTACCAATTTTTACTATTTATATAATGCCAAATAACGCGGGTATTATATGTACAACAAAATTTATTTGAAGTCGATATCTCTACTAGTTCATGAGATATAAACAAGAGAAAGAACGTACGAACGTTCGTAGCACAGTCGCAGACGTCTTCTTGCATAATGTTTTACTTAGATTTTACTGACCTTTAAACGTCGAAAAAATATCAACATTTTCAATAATCTCCTATGGAAATTTCATAAGAATTGAAACTTATTTGATTGGAAACTGTGCAAGTAAAATAAAAATAAAAGATCTTTTAAATCGAATAATTGAACAAATAAAAGACCTTAAAGCCTAACACAAAAAACAAGTTTCCAGAGATACCTAATATACAAGCCGAGAATTTAGAACTCGTAACAACCGGAATTTCTGAAAAAAAAACTATTTCAATTCATATCCTAATGGTCTCTTTCCGAGTGGAAGGAAAACTGCATTTGTCCAGCCTGTCACTAAAAAAGACGAATCTTCCTCCCCCTCTTACTATTGTCCAATTTCACTTACGTTCCTACTTTCTAAGGTAATGGAAACGCTGATTAATTTTCAGCTTAAGAAATATCTTGAAGAACGGAATGTTCTTAATGGACAGCCTTATGGCTTTCGTTGCAATAGGTCCACTGGTGATCTCATGGTTAATCTTACCGAACAGTGGAACAAATCTTTACATCGGTTTGGAGAAAGTAAGATTATTGCACTTGATATTTCAAAGGCAGTTGATAGAGTTTTGCATCAAGCTCTCTTATCGAAAATGCGTGCTTTTGGTATTGATGAATCTCTTCTTTGTTGGGTTAGAGATTCCCTTTCGGACCGTTCAATTCAAGTAGTATTGGACCCAGGGCTCCGTTTCGTCTCCAACTCTCTTCGTTATATTCATAAATGATCTTTTGTTTGAAACTTCTAGCCTACTAGGTACATTGTTTCGCTGATGACAGTACCCTCTAAATTTTCATTTTCGTTATTAGATTATCATCCTTGTTCTTCGGATGTGGACTACCAACGCGTTTTTTTAATTTAATGAGCTTATCATATATTGTCGTTGCAGTTCCACATCCGAACAAGAGGGGTGTGAATCTGAAAACGAATATGAAAAGCTAAGAGTACTATCGTCAGCGAAACAATGTATTGGATTAGATGTTGCAGACAGTAGATCGTTAATACAAATGTGAAAGAGTGTTGGAGATAAAACGAAACCCTGGGGCACACCAGCATTTATTTTGTGGTTTTCAGACTTGAATCCATCCAATACAACTTGTATTCAACGATTCGAAAGGTAATTACTAATCCAATGAAGGAGGGATTTATGCAAACCGAAAGAACGCATTTTCGATAAGAAAGCCTGATGCCAAACCTATCAAATGCTTTTTTGAAATATCTAGTGCAATAATCTTACTTTCTCCAAAACGATGTAAAGATTTGTTCCACTGTTCGGTGAGATGAAGCATGAGATCACCAGTGGACCTATTGCTACGAAAGCCATACTGTCGGTCATTAAGAAGCTTGCGTTCTTCAAGATATTTCTTGAGCTGATAATTAATCAGCGTTTCCATGACCTTGGAAAGAAGGGACGTAAGTGCAATCAATCGATAATTAGACGGTGAGGAAAATTCGCCTTTTTTGGAAATAGGCTGGACAAATGCGGTTTTCCATCCGCTCGGAACGAGACCTGAGGAGTAGGACAGATGAAAAAGCTTACGCAGTGATTTTGCCAGCGATAAAGAACACCTTTTCAGAACAATAGCGGGGATACCATCCGGACGAGCAGATTTATGTATGTTAAGATCTTTTAGGACTCTCGCTACAGTACGAGTGCGAAGAAAGATTTGCCCTATAGAATCATTAACTCGATCAAGTTCAGGCGGAGTCATAACACTCACTGGCAGCGTTGAATTGGCGGCGAACTGCCTAGCGAAGAGATTTGCTTTCTCTAAAGAGCTAACAAATGGAGTGTCATTCACAACGAGCGTAGGAACCGAGGAAGAGGAAGAATTCCTCATATTTTTTACAAATGACCAACAATTTTTACTGCCTTTGGGACATTGCAGTATTTATTGCCTTAATTTTTGGTCATGTAAAAATTTGGTCCGTCGAATATGGGTTTTACAGGCCTTCCTGGCTTGCTTGAACTTATTCCGGTTTTCCTCAGTTGGATTGGCTTTAAAACAACGGAAACTTACCTTCTTAACCCTAATAACCTCTTTACAGCTCACATCGAACCATGCGTTTTCCTTAGGTCTGATGCTTTTAACCCTATTCGGGATAAAAGTTCTCATTGCCAGGAGAATCAAACTTGTGATCATATCAGCGCTGGCGTCAACGTCACTATCGAGGAAGCATAGTGACCAGTTAAAGATCCTGAAGTAATTATTGAGACCGTTCCAGTTGGCTTTCTCGTATTGCCAAACGGTTCTCTTAGGAGCTCTTTTTTTACACGAGAAATTTGCTGATATGACACAATGGTCAGATGTGCCTAGAGAAGATAGAACACTAATAGTGAACTTATCAGGGTCAGAAGTAAGAAACAAGTCAATTGTGTTTTCTGCTCGACCTACCACGTCCGATATTCGAGTGGGCTCGTTGACCAGCTGAGTTAGGTAATTTAACTCAGCGAAGATCTCAGCACACACTCCTTCTGGTGTTGACTGGCCCGAATGTTGAAGCCATGAAGAATTGTGTACATCGAAATCGCCCGTAACAACGATTTCAGTGTCTAGATTTGGGCTTCGATAAAGTGAATGATTTGCTTGTTCACGGAAAATTTAAACCACATAAAATTGAAAAAAGAATTGGTGCAGAGATCATATTGTGGCAAAAACTGATAAGCAACATCATTCCTAATGTATATGGCGAGACCATGGTGGAAAAAGAATAATGGCACCAAGTTATACCCTTGAATAAAGAATTTAGTGGGATCGGAATCCTCACCCACTTGGGTTTCACTTAGTGCCAAAACAGCTGGCCTGTTTAAAGCAGTATGGGAGTACACAGAAAGAAAATTCGCTATAAGCCCACGAATATTACAATAATCTACCCTGAAATTTTCAGCCCTTGCATATAAAAGAATAACAAAAACCAAAACAGACGAAGGCTATAAGACATTGTCTTCAATATCCTTAATCTACGAAAATAATATTCTATCATACAAAGAAGCTTTGAAATTGTACTTATTCAACTTTTACTTACACTTACGAATTGGCTAAGAGCGAAAATATCTTATAAAACCCGATGTTTTCAGAAACGCTGGTTACCTGTTAAAATAAATTTTGACAATAATGTGAAATAAACCCTAAAAAAGCTTAAAATTTACAAAAGATCAGATGCCAAAATAAAATTAAAATGAGGCTTTAACGGTGTTGCTATTCACATATTTAATTCAATTCATAGAAGTTTTCGAAATCGCAAGGTCAGCATAAGTGAGATCATTGAGCTATTTAAATTTGTTTATGCCATTCTTACGTTTTAAAATTGCAAAAGCTACCCAACCCTTATTTTTTTACTCTTAATTCAAGCTGTAAATATAACTTTAAAACTGACTTAAAACTAAACTTAAAACTATAAAAATATTATAGTATCTTATTATCGACAGATTTTAAGAATAAAATTAAAAAGAGCAAAATAACTTCGAAAGTGCTGAAACTCTTTTAATATCTCGAAATAACACAACTTAAACTTCAATAAGTTTTAAGCTGCAATTTTTCAAACACATTTTTGTTAAGATTTTTAAAGAAACATAAATTTACTTACCCATTTTAAGAAAAAAATTCAACCGACATCAGAGACTTACTTATTTGGAAGCACTACCGAGACCTACCGCGAGAAGCGAAGATAAGTATAAAACAAATTTAATTCAGTAAAAATATAAAAAAAAAACTTTACAAGAAATCACTTCAAACTTATGGACCCTTATTTTCTCAAAAATATAACTTTTATATTTATTTACTTTTGAACTGCACAAATAATCAGCAAAATGAATTAATTCAAATTTTTGAATCTTAACCGCCAATCTATTACCGAGCACATCCGAACCGACATACACACGAACCGACCTACCACAACGAGCAACATGAACAAACATGAATTGAATCATGTTCATATTTTAGAAACAAATAAATCACAATTATCTTCGATATCAATTGATATTTTTTAAGATAAACCGAAACTTTATCACTTAATAAACAATTTATTTGAATTTTTTCCACCGCACATTGAAAGAATGTATTTTAATATTTTTTTTTAACTCCTTCGAGACGAAACGATCACGAACACAACACAAGAATTTTACAAACTACTACTGCAGAATGCCAAAGAACAAAGATAAAGAAGATGAATTTGCTGAACAAGCATAAATGTGTCATGGCGATGACGTTTACCTGCTGCATTGCACCGGAAGGAAAGAGAACTTAATAGGCGTGTTCAGTATATGTACTTTTTTTAATGTAAGCCCCTGTTTACATGAGTGGGTTGAGAGATCGAATCAAATCCGAGTTTTAATTTCAATTCGCTGGATGGAAATATGAATGAAAAATTCAATTCAAAGGGATACAATATATTTATTATTTAATGGTTTTATAAAAGAAAAAAAGAACACTATGAAAAAAAAGTGTGCAGAGCGAGTTTTATTGCAATAAGCGAAATAAAATATTTATTAATGGAAGTTCGAAAAGAATGTTATTAAGGAAGTTCGAAAAGTATGTTATCAATAAGTATATGCTGTTTCTCGAGATATTCGAGAGTTTCGGGATACTTGGATGTTTGTAAAGTTTTTTTTAAATTTGAGCTAAGGTCTTGGAAATCCTTTAAATAATTTTGTTAGTTGAGAAATTTCATGTACGTCGCCTTTTGTAACAAAATATTAAACTTATTGCGTGGTAAGTGCACGTAGAGTGAAATGTTTTAACTTGGAAGAACGCAGATATTGGCGAACCCTTCATTGATTTTCAAATTTCAATATTTTTTAGAAAATCAATTAAAATTTTATCACAACGTAATTTTCTCAGGTAGTTTTTTTATTTTTGACTTTTATTAGAGATAAAAACAGCGTAAACATTGGTAGGTCTGTCGTGTTTATTTTTAAACTACAAGCTAAAAATGAGTTTAAATAATATACGAATAAACTATATTTTAATTGAGCAAAGACAAAACCAGACCTTATCAAAAAACTATGAACATGCCCTTAAGTTAATTCTTTTCAAGATATTTAAGACGAAAACCAATTCAATTAAACTTTTTTTTGAAACTATTTACATACCATAAAAGGGTGATATTTCACCTATTATCTTTTTGGCAACACTGGTAGCTGACACACGTTTCGTGTTTTGTTTCACTGTCAAACATCTTGAATTCGGTCTATAATTTAACTATGAATCGTCTTACAAACGAACAATCCTTGCAAATAATTGAATTTTATTATCAAAATTCGTGCTCTGTTAAGCAAGTTTACCGCACTTCTTCCATTTTATTGTCTGTTTAATCGACCCACTGAAGAGGCTATTCAGGCTATTGTGACTAAATTTCGCACCAAATTTAAATTGTTGGACATCAAACCAACAACACGCTTACGTAGAATGCCAACTGAAGAAAATATCGCAGCTGTATCGGCCAGTTTTAATTATCGATTCATCCTCTGTTACTCAAAAACGTGGACAATTTTGCGGAAGGATTTAGGTGTGATGCCTTACAAAATACAGCTGGTGCAAGAATTGAAGCCGAACGACCTACTGCAACGTAAGCTCTTGGAAAGTTGGTCGAAGATCCACTTTTTTCCGAAAAATTGGCTCGTATTTGGCTTGTATATGTAAAAAAGCAAAATTGTTGATTTTGGAGTGAATATCAGCCAGAAGCATTGCAAGCTACCAATGCATACAGAAAAAGTCATATTTTGGTGCGGTTTATAGACTGGTGGCATCATTGGACCGTACTTCTTCATAGATGAATAGAATTGTAACGTAACTGTGAATGGTGAGCGCTATCGTAAGATGATATAAAGCTTTTTTGCCCAAAATGCAAAGGCTTGACTTGCATGACATGTGGTTTCAACAAAACGGTGCCACATGCCACACAGCACGCCCAACTTATTGAGAGGCGAGTTCAACGGGGGTGTCTTTCCTGGGCTTATTAAAAAATAGTAAACAAAAAAATGAATGTTCGAATATTCAATCACTTCAAGAAATAAACTACACGTTGCTTAATGATTGTCTCGCTGCTGAAAGTTGGAATTCTGTCTATAGCTGTAACTGTCCTTCAGACGCTTTTCGGAATTTTATTGACATTTTATCTGGTCATGTTTCTTCTAGTAAATCCATAAAACAAAAACGAAAGTACAAAAAAATTAAACCATGGATGACTGACCACTTGTGCCAAAAAATTAATGCTAAAAATGAGTACTACATTAAGAACAAAGGCAAATTACATCTACCTAATATAAAGATCGCCTACAAAAGTATGCAGAAAGATATCCTCGATGGAATTAGTAAACAAAAGGAAGCATTCTTTAAGAAAAAAATTTACGATAGTAGGTCTAATCCAAAACAGCAATGGAACATCATAAACAATCTTTTAGGAAAACAAAATGGTGGCAATGAACTTAAACGCATAGAGTTTTCAGAAAATACGGTTTCAGAAAGCGATGCGAATATTGCAAATAATTTGAATCTGTTTTTTAAAGATGTAGTTAAAAATCATACACCAAACATCGAAAATGTTTGTCTAGAACATCAAAATGATGATTTAGTTTTGTCTTCCTTCTTTTTTAGTGCGGTTACCGTAAATGAAATATCTCATGTGATTGCTAACTTGAAATCAAAAGCTTCCTTTGGAATAGATGGCTTAAGTAGCATAGTATTAAAAAAAAATAAATGTTTTTATAACAAGGCCCTTATCACATATTGTCAACTTAAGCTTTGAAAGTGGGGTATTCCCAGAATGCCTTAAAACTGCAATTATTATCCCGATACATAAAAAAGGTGACACAACAGACCCTAATAACTACAGACCAATTTCGTTGCTATCTGTTTTCTCAAAAATTTTTGAAAAATTAATAACTAAAAGAATGCTTAAGTTTCTTGGTAAATATAGAATTCTCAGCTCTTTGCAATTTGGATTCATGAAGGGTAAGTCTACCGAAGATGCAGTAGTGACTCTCTTGGAAAGCATCAATAATGAACTCGATAAAACAAATAAATCTGGTGCTCTGTTTCTTGATCTGACGAAAGCATTTGACTTAGTCGACCACAAACTTCTTTTAAATAAACTTTACAGATATGGATTCAGAAGTAACATTTTAAATTGGTTGTCATCCTATCTTCATAACAGGTCCCAGCATGTGCGAATCGGTACAACTATGAGTGATTCGATCACTAGTGCATGTGTTGGCGTCCCCCAAGGGTCAGTGCTCGGGCCTTTACTTTTTATTATTTATATAAATTCAATCTTTCAGCTGCCTCTGAAAGGAAATATGGTTGCTTTTGCAGATGACTTAGCTCTTTCGTATTCTGCACCTTCTGTTGATAGAATAAAAGTCTCAATGAACAGCGATCTCTCTATTTTGGCAAACTGGTTTAAGTATCATCAGATGGTGCTGAGTAGCAAATCCAAGATTATGTACTTTTCCTTGTCAAATGAGATTTCTATTGAAAATGTTGGTCTTCATGACGCAAGCTGTGATCATTCTAGTTGTACCGTTTCCTGCATGCCACTTGAATGTGTAACAGAATTTAAATACCTTGGCATAATACTAGACTCAAAACTGAACTGGAAGTCACACATTTTGAGTGTTAAAAAAAATATGTATATTGTTTTGAACAAAATCTTTCTCTTGCGAAAAATAGTACCATCGAACCTACTAACATCTATTTATTATGCATTAGCTAAATCTCGCTTAGAATATGGTATTTCCTGCTGGGGTAGTGCATTTGTCAGCAACCTACAGCCTTTAATCATAGCCCAGAAGAAGATCATTAGAGTAATGCTTCACAAACCTAGATGGGAACCATCATTTCCGTTGTTTAAATCACTCAATATATTACCACTTCGTCATCTTTATGTTTATAAGGTATTGAGACTGTTCTATCTGCGGGGTGGTCACAATACAGTAAGAAGAAATGAAATAAATCGTTCGTTGAGATCATCAGCGTCTACTGTGACTATCCAAAGAACTAGAACAGAGCATCTTAGACGCTTCTGTACTGTCATAGCTCCATTTATATATAATAAACTTCCAGCAGATATATGCAACAGCAATAACCAATGCCACAGGTTCTTAAAAAATCTTAGAATTTGGCTCTTTTCTAAATCAGATGTGGAAGACTTAATGCGTGTAGTAGCTTGACCACTTATACATACCACGACAACCTAAACCATAAAAAGATAGTTTTACTTGCTTTATTTAAATTTATTGTCATCCATAATTTTAAATTCATATCTCATTATAAATTCATATTCTCTCTCACAAATTCCTTCCCCAATCCTAAAATCTTCATCTGATGCAAAAATATATCTCTTTTTTTTTTGTAGTGTTCTCTCACTCTCTTACAGCAATAACTTCGACGCGGTTTTTCATCTAAATTGAAAGTATAATTAAAACGCACTTTACACTGGTTTCCGTACCACAAAGTGCATGATACCCTTTCATTTTATAATTCATGGTCAAACGCTCTTTTGTCTTCTATAGTTTTTTATAATTTTAATTTAATTAGTAATGATTTGTATAAAACATTATGCATAATTAAATACTATTAACCTTTAAATAATGAATTTGTTAATACTTTATGTACAAGATATATTTAATGCTTATTGTTACCTTTATGCTATCAATCATTATAATTAAACATTATTTTGCTAAGACAATAATTGTAAACATGAATTGTAAACATGAAATGGAAATAAATCTTAAATCTTAAATCTTAAAGTTCGACATTTTCATAAAATAATCTTCAAACATTAAATTATATGGACCGTACTATCGATTTAAATAAAGATTTTAAGCATTTTTCTCAATTGTATGTGTTTTTTTTTTTTGGAAAACTTTCCCATAGCTTTTAAAAAATCAGAAAAGCTTTTTAAAATCTGACGGGAGCAAGAGGATGGACACAGATAAAAGCGTTCCGTGGCCGTTGTAGATTCTGCCAATATTATGTCAAACAAGCCTACAAAATAAGGTTTGAAATTTTGGTGGTTCAATCAGAGTTCAGCGGTTTACTAATTTAAGTCTTCTATCTCCTCTGAAAGCTCTAAGCGTGGCGATGTAGTTGATACAGTCATATTTCAACACCGGACGCAACCTTACAATCTAAACTTTTTCCAATCCATAGACTTGGTCTTGAAATTCCTCAATAAAAAATCAGGATCTTATGACTTATCCGTAAAAACAAAAGCGACGCACTAGTCACATAAAAGGCTAACATCGCTTATGTTTTTGACAATCTGGGTGGGATTATTATTAAGACAGTAATGGCGGGGATCTGTTTTAATGCGTTAACGTACAAAGGTCATTCCCTAGCGTTTGCTAGTATTGAGTTCTAAAGAATTTTGGGTACACCAGGTTGAGAAATAGTCGAGATCTTTTTGGAGGACAGATACATAGCCCTCGTGAGCACAATGATTATTAAAAATTTTGTATGAACAGCGTTAAATGATATTTGGAAATTTTGAATGATGTTGTCAATGGTACTAATTGGTGATATAAAGAGGAAACGGCCTAAAAGACTAATTTGGGGAACACAAGAAGTGTTGAGAATAAGATTGAAATGCGCAGATCTAATTCGGACAAAATTTCCAGGAGTAAGGTAGAAAGCAATCAATTTCAAGAAAAGACGTTAAAACCCTTAAGAGTAGAGTTTGAAGATTATAAGATTATGAGAAACGCGCGCGATGAGTGCCACCTTAAGTAAGTAAGAGCAATTTTGTTAAACGTTTTGCTGAAGTCAGAAGACCAACCTCATTCCTGTTCAATAAGGCTTTAAGAGTGAATGAAACGAGCTCTACAAGGTTTGTGGTGGTAAATACTCAAAATAGGTCCAATATAGTGCAAACGAATCCTTCGAGAATGATTTTTCTAAATATAGTTCGAATTAGTAAGATATAGTTATACGAGCATCATAAGGTTTTTGAAGTTTCATTATTGAAGGAAAATTAGGGTGGATACCAATCCGACTTTCTCTTGCAATGAACGAACTTAAAGAAAAATTTGCGATTGTTCATGAGGTTAGCTGGAAAGATGAAAATGAGCACCAAGGTACTTAGTGTAGCCAGTTGGTCACTAAGAGTGTAAGCTTGTTTCTTTGGTTACGCATTGATTGAAGTCTACGATTATACCAAGGTGGGGCTAAAGAAGAAACTCTACATCGTCGTTGATAGGAATAAACATTCAATGAAATTAAATATAGCTCACTGTAAAAAAATGTTAGGAGCTTTTTCAACATACTTTCAAAATCTGTTAATATAATCGGTTATGAATAAATAACTCGTACAAAATAGGACGTTAAGTGGATGTAACACGTTAGATGTCATTTATTCATTACCTTAAATAAGTGAATTGTATTCGTAAGAAAAGTAAAAAAATGTCCGTACTTATTGGCTAAAAATTAGTTTTAAACTATCCTTAACTCTAATAACATCTTAACCCATTAAAGACCAAGCACCTTAAAAATAATGATAAACGAAAAACCTTTAAAATCCTGTTTAATGAGTTCTTTATTTGACCAAAAATACACTTAAAAAAAAATATTTTGTTTAGTTTGGTCCTTAGAGGGGTGTACTCAAACGATTACACTGGCCAGATATGGGTACATTCCATGCCTAGTTATTTGGTGCTTTTGTTGATGGCCCGGAATGTAAATAAGTCTTCGTTATAGTTCTGAAAAATTAAAGTAGAATGCGGTTTTCTTTGGTTTGCAAACAATGGAGTGGCCAAGCATTCACCACCATTGAGTTCACCATAGGTGTGAGCAATGGCCTCCACCATTTCTTACCCTTTATTTTGATTCTGTAATTGTTCACAAATTGGTCACGAAGATCGACTCCACCCATACCCTTGTTGGATGCCTATAATGTTTTTGGCTATGGAATGATTACCCTCTCTTTTAGTACTGCAAACCATCGTTTTCCACTTCCAAGAGTTTCGAGGGTGTCGTAGTTTGTCGTAGTTTGTTGCCACTGTCGCTACTGCACAACATCCAATCCTTATAGCCAAAATGGACAGGCTTTCCACGGATAAACTGCTTTGCGGAATGGTGACCAAAGTATTTGATCATAGCCACATCAATCGATAGTTTGTCATGAAAAAAACCGAATTTTTGATAGTTATTGCAAATGATTTTTATCAATTGTCGAACCTTCTCTATTTTATCGCTCTTATCAAGACATGCATTGTTGGCCAAATATATAAAACGCGTGACTTCCTTGAAGCGATTGCGGGACATGGCGTTAGCAACCAAAAGAATTCGTATGTCTCCGTCTAGCCACCAATACAACTTTTCTTGAGGCAATGAATGATATCCTGAGAAAAGCATTATGCCAACAAATTTTCTCAAATCTTCTTTTGTAAACATGAACGTGTGACAGCTTTGGTCCAGTGCATATATTTGGCTCTGCTCAACAATCAAATTCATTACCTCATCATTGAAAAAATGTTTAAAGATTTGAACTTTATTTTCTAATGCTATTTTTTCTTTTATTTTTGCTAAATTTTGCAAATAGTCGAATAAACCACATGTTTTGACCATTCAAGAGCATTATTTTGAAACTCACCTCTCGTTGATATCCCTTAGCCAAGCAAGGGATATCGTCTTCACTGGCAAATTCATCGATAACTTCTACCTCTACTGCTCCTGGTATGTCAACAGGAATATGAGAATCAAGCAAGTCATCCTCACATTAATCTTCCTCATCCGTTTTTATATCAACATCCGGTGGAATGACCATTACATCTACTTCATTACCATCATCTAGAATATCATCATATTCATTGATGAAAAGGCCATTTCTCTGCAAATTCCGTGAGAAAAAAAATTAGCACGGTTTTGGCCAGTGTACTCAATTGAGTGCACCACTTTTGTAAAGCACTTACCAGGAGCAAAAAACAATTTTCGTAATGTGAATTATTTACAATGCTGATCTTTGGTAAAAAATGTATTTAAAAGAACTGGTAATTAAGAAATTTGCCAAAACTGTAAATTTTACTAACCTTTAACTTTTGCAAGGATACAAAAAGCTTGAAACAAAAAACACAAGGCCCAAAAGTTGACCAAATAACTTAAAAATAGCTTTCAACCTCAAATAAATTATTTATAATTTCAAAAGACATGTCCATGCCATGTCCATTCGAGTAAAATTAATCTGAAGTTTTCAAAAATATTGTACTCAATTGAGTACAGTGGCAGCTAATGGGTTAAAAAACATTTATAGCACTTAACTTTAACAGTTAAAAACTGTGAAATAAAATCTGAAGAAAATTCGCATTAACAGCAAAATAATGAAAAATCAAAAATGTAATATTGCCAAAATCCAGTACTTTCCTTCTTCCTCAGGACAGAACAAAAATAAGTTATTAAAAACAGTAATTCCCTCAAGTTTCTTCACAACCCAAAAAAAAAAGAAAAAGAAGAAGGCAAAAGACTTTATACTCTGACTCTCTGCTTGTGTACTTGTTGCCGAAGGACCTATAATCATCTCATTATGATTTTTTTTTATGTTCACTTTTCTTTGCCTTCAACGTTCAACCCTGCCACATAAAGGATTATAAAAGTGTCAAATGGCTTCCAGAAGTTCTTTTACACAAAATAAACACTGGCGCTATTGCACTGTCAACTATATGTATTCGAACCAACTCCCTTGAATTGCAGTTGCAGTGTTTCAGTTCACTGTTTCTATTTGCCCTGAGTAAATTTAAATATTGAGATTTTGCCGTCAGCCATTTTTTGTGCCATCGCACCCGTTTCCGTAGTTTTGGTTGGTTTTGAGACTGCGAGAAAAACTAGCTGTACTTGGAGTTGGAGCTGCAATAAAATATCGCAATGCGATGTAATAATAACTTCCCTTGACGTTAAGGTGCAAGTTGTTAGCTGTTGATGGTGGTGGGAATGGCATGGTTAAGGATGTGGTGTTTGAGGAGGGAGAACAGAGGTTATACTGTTGAACTTCCTATGAAAGTGCCATCGTGCTCCAAGTTCATTTCAAAGTTTAATCCCTGGGATAAAGTAATGAGTTTTTTCTCGTTGATGCTCTGCATTCGTTGGTTTGGTACCACTTCATCGCCACAAGCAGTCGTCAGCAAAGATGCCTGCTGCGTCATCGTCGTAATCGCAGTTGTAGCCATCCTATATGAGTGTAGGTAGCCATATATCTAGTTGTTGTCTTCGTCGTCGACGACTGCAATTTGCCTCAGCGATTAATTTGGTACTATCAGGATGCAGGACGAAGACGGCCCATAGAAACATACAGTGTAGTACATCACCAACATTTATACAAGATTGCTGGCTTCAGGTGGAATGGTGTTTGCCAACTATATATACAGATGTTTTGTTTGTGTTGAATTGTATATAGCTATGTTTATAGCATCAGAAAACAGAGCGATAAGAAATGCGTGTGCGGGCTACACGAACTAACTGTGTAGCTCCTACGAAAATGCTTTGCCATAGCTCTTTACAAATAATAGTATGCATTATTCGACTGAAGAGAATATTGGCTTACAGTGTTGACACTTTATTTTTTTCTCATGATATAATGTTAAAAGCCTATAAATAGGGCACAAAAAAACAGGTGTCCTGTCTTCAATTTAAAGGTTACTCAAGAGTGTCAAATTAGTGAAACAACATTCATCGCTCAAAAACAGCCATTTATAAGTCGTGAATTAGTTAAAACTCTTTAAGTAAAATATCCGCTGGCAAATGTTCCGCAGGTTTTTCTTGGAATATAGTAAAATGTTTTAATTATAATAAAATAGCTTAAACTTAAACCATCTCGTTTTGCCAGGGTTGTAAATCAGCTAGTCATTTTGTGTTTCAGACAGTTTTTGTTTCAAGCGGTCCCGAGAAAGCAAAAAGTTATCGACTCAATTGAGCAATGGCTTACATTATTTTTCAAGAAAAGCAAAACCATCACTGATAATGCTGAAGAACTTTGAGCGATTTTAAAGCAAAAGTGTCTTTGAAGTCCATGGTATTATGTTTGACAAAACCGAGCACGGAATTTGCTTTTACTACACTTAATTCAATAAAGTTAAATTTAGGGTAGAAAATTAAACTATGTTCTCTATCTCGTAGTCAAAGCTTATTTCAGATAAGTTGTGAAAGGTACAAAAACATTTACTTTTTGCAACATTTAAATACATGTAGTTGGTTTTTCGTTCACCACTGGGATAATTTCCAAATATCGTCTCGTAAGATATGGCTGTAAAAAATAGATTATATGTATCGGAAAAAATTTAAGTCATCGGGGGATACAACTTACCAAGGAAAATACTAGATAAGTTGTTTATAAAAATTATGAATTGGGGCACACCAAATAAAACCAAAACTGGTTTGGGAGAACATCGTCAATTCAAACAAATTGAATAGGACCCTTAAGACAGAATACCAACCATTTTAAAAACTTAGAATGAAAACCAAAGTTTTGTTATTAGTCTTTGTTGATTAGTCTTCCCTCAATAAAACCATGTTCGGGCGGTGAAATGTATTCCTTAACTAAAGATGTCAGTTTTCCATATATCAACTTTCTTGGAGGATGAGTCAATCCATTTTTACACAGATTGGTCAAAAACAAAAAAAGGGGTTGGTGGAGGTGCGTACTCTGAACAACTGAAATTAAGTGTCTCATTCCGCCTTCCCAATCATTGTAGCGTGTTCCAGGCGGAACTTTTGGCGATTAAGGAAGTCTTGTCTTGGCTCAAAGAAAACGTGATATCAACATCTGATATATGTATTTTCTCTGATAGCCAGGTCGCTATCAAATCTCTGGACTCTGTCTCTAAAAACACTATAAAAGTCCATAACTGTCGATCATCTCTAATGGAGATGGCGCAACAGTTTAATATTCACCTTTGCTGGATGCCGGGCCATAGAGACATTCCAGGTAACTGTAAGGCAGATGAACTTGCCAGGAACGATACAGTACAGCTCATATTACCACGTTTGGCAAGTACTGGCATACCAATCGCTACTTGTAAACTGCTGCTAATGCAAGACGCTTTGAGAAGGACAGGCACCACGTGGAACAACATCACCACGTGTCAAGTCACAAAATACATCTGGCCTACACTGGATTTAAAACGTTTAAGGTGCTTCCTCTCTCTAAGCAGATCGCATATAAGCTCGATAATAGGTGTCATAACCGGACACTGTCTAATAGGAAAGCACGCCACGAGACTAGGAGTATTCTCAAATGACTTCTGCAGAAGCTGTATGGACGAGGAAGAGGAAGAAACGGTTCTTCATCTTCTCTGCACATGCCCTGCTCTAGCTCGAAAACGCAAGAATTACCTAGGAGAATTCTTCTTTAACCATCTAAATCATATCGGTATAATCAGCCTTTCACGTTTCGTAAGGGACTCAAGCTGGTTCCATTGAGCTTAGGAGGAAGCCTCAAGATTCATGTGGTATCACAATGGGCCATTAAATTGGCCTAAGTGTGTCCGTTTCCATCTTGGACAGCAACTATAACCTAACCTAAACTAAGAATAAAGTTTAAGAATAATTTCTTCTAAACTGGAAGAAACACGCCCTTCTCGAAAGAGCTCCTTAGAATTATGAAAAGAGGTTCGTAGAAACAGCAAATTTTTTTAAGATGAATAGTTGGATTTTCGTCTGGACCTGGTTTATCATCAAAGAGACCGCCATCAATTTCTGAAATAATAAACTCTAAGCAACTGATATCCACCTAACATTCAAAAGATTATTATTCGGCGGTCCATGCTAAACTACCATTAAAATTCGCGTAATTAGATTCAAAATAGTATTCGAAGGAATCACAAATACTCAATAAACCTGAAAATGTTGAACCATGTTAATTCAAACAGCTGTGAATGCCACTAGATTTTACTTGTTAAAGCTCTACAAACTTGATCGGGTCAGTTTTGAACATAATCCAACGTAGGTAAGTAGGTAGGTAGGTAGAAATGGCGATCTCAAGGCAACCTAGCCTGAGATCCAATTAGCGCTGTAGTGCGCCGCTTTGATAACAAAAACTCGTTTGACCTTTGATTGAAAGGGATAGATTTATAGAGAAGCTTCATAGCGATTACGTTAGACCCATTTTGTCGCATTGAGAAAAAAGATTAGGTTTCTAATCTTTGTCTCAGATAGCTCATCAATTTCTTGAAAGAATACTTTTCCAAAGTATTTCATTCTAGTGTTTGCCAAAGCAGGACATTTGCAGAGGAAATGGATTTTAGTTTCACTTTCTCTTTGGTCACTACAGCTACGGCAAAAGGTGTTGTAAGAGATACCCAACTTCTCTGCATGAACTCCTATAGGCCAATGTCCGGTACAAAACGCAACAATCCTGGCTATGTCTTGCCTTGGCCTGCATAGAAGATCGTTTGTACGGGTTTTGTTATAGGTGGGCCATATCTTCCTAGATATAATGCAGTTGGTTAAATTGCTCCAACTTCGGTTTGATTCAGTTTGGTAGATAGAAAAGGTTTTACCCTTCATATCACCAAGAGGAATGTTAACCATTTCCGCAAGTGAGCTATGAAGGGCCGATCCTTGCCTGGCTAGCTCGTCAGACCGTTTATTTCCCACGATACCACTATGGCCAGAACCCAGATCAGGGTGACACCGAGGTTAATATTCAGGTTCGCAAGCTCATCGCGACATTACTGGACCACTTTGGATGAGGATATGGCCAAGTTAATCCCTTTTGACTGCTGCCTGACTGTCTGTAAAGATAGCCGCATTTCGGTTTTAGTTTGAGCTTAGTTTAAGTATCTTACATGCCTCCCTTATTACCAGCAGTTCAGCCTGAAAAACGCTAGCAAAGTCAGGAAGCCCAAAGGATTTAACTACATTTAGGGACTCAGAAAAGATCACGGACCTAACTCCGCACTCCATCATTGAGCCGTCAGTAAAGATGGTTGTGTTGAAACCTATCGATACGATGTCATCCTCTCAATCTTCTCTCGGTGGGAAAATAACCTTAAAACCCTTACTTAGGCTCTAAGTAGGAGTGCAGTAGTCAGTGTCTACCGAGATAATATCTGAGGGAATCAATTTCGTTGTGTTGCTGTGACCATAAGGTTTTGACAACCAGCTGTTTGATTCCTTCAGCTTAATAGCGCTGCAGGAAACTATGTATTTAAAAAAAAGGTCGATTGGTAAAGATCCAAATTTACGTTTAAGGCGTCGGTTGCGCAAGTACGCATGGCCCCTGTGGTGCCCACGCAAGCTGTTCTCTGAACCTTTTTTAGCTTATCAATATCATAGGCTTTGCCAAGAGCAGGGCACCACACAATCGACCCATATGTTAAGATTGGACGTACTACGTCTGTGTACGTCCATAAAATCATCTTCGACTGAAGTCCCCACTTTTTGCCGAAAGTTTTGCTGCAGACGTAGAAGGCAACACAGGCCTTAACCCGTACTTCAATATTTAGTTTCCAGTTTAGTTTAGGGTCGAGTATAACTCCCAAGTATTTTACACTGGAAGACAATGATAGGATTTGACCGTTGAGTCGAGGTAGCGTGAAGGGCGGTACTTTAGTTTTGGTGGTAAAGAACAACAGTTCAGTTTTACTTTGGTTAACTCCTAGGCCACAACTCGTGGCCCAGCTGCTAACTTTCTTCAAAGCTGACTCCGTGATTTCACTAATCACAGAGGTGTAAAGTACACCTGACACCAATAGCACCAAATCATCCGCATAAGCTACCGCCTTCACTCCACATTTCTCTAATTTAACGAGAATTGTATCCATGACCAGAAGCCATAGAAGAGGCGAAAGGACACCACCGTGGAGTGTTCCCCTACTCACGTATTTTGTTGTGATTGTATTGCCCAGAGTGGCTCGAATCTTCCTACCACTGAGCATGGAAATGCAGTTTTCATATTGACTACCGAAGTTGTCATATTGACTACCACATTAGTCAATATGACAACCGTAGTTTCAATTTATTTCACAGTTGTCATATTGATTACCAAGTTTTAAAAAAATGTCATATCCCAAAACTGACAACCGAAATTTTTCTATTGACTATCGCGGTAATCGGCTAAAAAATTGACTAAGAAATTGTCAATGGACTACCAAAATAGTCAATAGAAGGACAGCGCAAATAGATCCAGAAGAAGCCATCTTTGGCGATGACTTTCATAATTGAAGATCCGAAGGAAAAAGTGGAGGCGGTGGGAGCTGCTTTCCAGTAAGTGTTCAAGGTAAATGTTAGCATTTGCCCCAACCACGACCTGGAAAGCAGAGCCATACTTAATTACTTTTAACTTCGAAATGATATGACACAATGGCGATCTCAGAACCGAGGTTTCATGCAGTTCAATGACGATTCCTTGGCAAATGCCATAATGGCCGAGCAAACGGGACCAAGTCCCTTGTTAGTGACGAAGGTTGAGCTTCAGCTCATCTTCAATTCAATAAAAAACAAAAAGTCAGCAGGTGTCGATAGTATATCCAACGTGTTTTTAAGACATTTACCGACGAAAGCAATTGACATTTACACCACACTCTTCAATAATGCACTGAATAATGCATATTATCGAATGCATAGGAAGACCGCTGTGGTTCATCCTCTCTCGAAAAAGGGAAAGGGCAACTCTAACCCGTCAAATCTAAAGTCGATAAGTCTTCTTCCGAGCACCAGCAAAGTTATTGAAAGGATCATCAATAGTGCTCTGATTAATTAGGCTGCGGACAACAAAATAATTCCGGATAAACAGTTCGGGTTCACAATTCATGCTGCGTCTAAACTCGTTTCTGATATCCAATGGAATATATCAAAAGAACAATGCACAGGTGCAGTTCTGGTTGATTTGGAAAAGGCCTTTAACACCGGTTAGAGGGTCTTTACCTAAAACTGAGCAGGCTTGGCATAAGGCTTTTACCACAACATTCTCAATTAAAAATGGTCTTCAACAGGAAGCATTTACACCAGCGATCTGATAGTTAGTCTTACAAAGGCATTGCGTACGTTGATGATCTAATTGCGTACAGAACGGCTTAAAAGGTTGAGGTTATTAGAATTCTCTTGCAGCGTGATTTCAACAAGATTCAGCGATATTGCGACGACTTTAAACTAAAAATAAATGTCCAGAAGTCGGAGACAATTCTGTTTCGGACTCCGTTGGGTAGGGCCACGAGGGATACGTGCAAGAATTGGCGCAAGATGGTCATCGCTGATCTTCACGGGCAGCCATTAGCTAGCAAAAGTGTAGTGAAGTACCTCGGTATCTGGTTAGATCAGTATTAATATTTTGACAGACATATAAATGCTGCTCTGACCAGGGCCAGAGGAGCTTTCGCTCTGACAAAACGGCTGTTTTTAAGCAGTCGGCTTGACCCCAGAGTGAAGGTAATTTGCTACATGGCCCTCATACGGCCGATGATCGTTTATGGTTGTCCTGTGTAGTTCAGCGTTGCCATTACCCAGATGGAGAAGTTTCGTATGTTTACGAAGCTGTGCCGGCTTATAAAAAACTCGTTCGAAGTCACATTGCAAGAATTATGTCTTCGACCAACAATTTAATTTTAGGGGCGTTCTATCCGTACGTGCACGCTTAAGTGGCTTTATTCCACCAGAGGCTTTCCTCTTTTAAGAGAGATGCGTCTGATACAGGATAGATTGGCAGTTCAGTTAATCTACCACGGCAGGCGACAAACCGTGTGTAGGCGACTCCTGTACATTCGGGACATCATGGCACAAGGCGGAGTAGAGCTTCTTTGGTTTAGAAGTGCTGTGTCCGAACGGGACCTAACTGATAGGGTGAAACAGGAGAACCAGTTTTTGTGGCTTTAATCGGTACTTGATAGTTGGGATGGGGTTTTAAGCCTTAGTCGGCTTACATATTTGTTTTATAGTTTTAGGGTTTAGTTTAAAGTAGAATAGGCATGGTGGCACAAAAAGAAATAGAAAAAAAAATACAAAAAAAAAAATGGAATACAAAAAATAACAAAAAAAAATATGAAAAACAAAAATGTTAGATAGGTAGATTTGCTGCTGTGGTTGCTCTAGCTTTAAGTAGTTTATATGTAGTTTAAGTTAGCTTTAAGTTTTATTTTAAGGACCTATTTTTAAGTAGTTTTTAAGTAAAAATAAAAAAGGATATCGATATCAGTTTTTTTTTCAAAATTTTCTAATAAATAAAATATAAACTGAAGTAAAATAGATCTTAGGGCCGAAAGGCATTAGAAGTTAGTATTATAGTTTAACTTAGGTGTCCGTATTTGACCATGAAGTCAGTTTTAAGTTATGGTTATTTAGGCTAGTTTTATGAATTTTTGTCTAGCTTAAAGATAGGTTCAAGATTGAATTAATAAAAATGAAGTAAAAAAAAAAGTGCAATGCACTGTCATGCGAAGGATCATGGGTTCGATCCCTGCCTATGCCATCTACATTTTTTTACGGGTATTGTCTCTTGCGAGGAATTGATAAATTCTCAAAGAGTAATTCTTGTAATAAAACGCGCTTTCTCAAATAAGCCATTCGGCATATAAACTGTTGGCGCCCTACATCCCTGCAATTAAAATCACACAGGAATGGTTGAGAGTTGTAAGTCACTAGGCCCTGGTTCTTTCTTTTAGAGCCAGTAAAATACAGCCGTAAAACCCTTCCTTCTTGGTGGAATGAAGAACTGTCCAGTCTTAGGAAAATGACGAGAACAATTTTCAGTATCTGCCACAAACATAAGTTTTACCAACCGTATAAAGACTCTCTTAAAATTTACAAGCAAGCCCTGTCATCAGCCAAAAGACAAGGCTGGAGAGAATACTGTCAATCAATCAAAGACATAAAGGACTCCACAAGGCTCAGCAAAATGTTATCGAAGGAACATTGTAATCCTTCATTTCTAAAACAGCCTGATGGAACCTGGACAGCCTCTCCAGCCGAATCTCTTGAGCTACTGATGAAGACACACTTTCCGGGTTGCAAGAGTGATAACGCCAAACCGCTTGAAACCACAGAGCTAAACGTAGCTCATATGTGGAGCAAGTCAATTCCGGAAAATATTTTGTGAGCCATCAATACTTTTTCTCCATATAAATCCTCAGGCATGGATGGCATACTGCCAGTTATGCTTCAAAAGTTGCATGATGTAGCAGCTCAATGGGTGAAACAAATTTTCAAAGGATCCTTCATTCTCTAACATGTGCCCGTGTCGTGGAGACAGGCCAAAGTAGTTTTTATCCCGAAAGTGGGTAGGTGAGTTCACGAATCCGCCATGCGGAGAATTTGGGTATCTCCTACAACACCTTTTGCCGTAGTTGTATAGTAACCAAAGGGAAAGTGAAACGAAAATCCATTTCCTCTGCCAATGTCCTGCTTTGGCAAACACTAGAATGAAATGCTTTGGAAAAGCATTCTTTCAGAAACTTGATGAGCTATCTGAGACAAAGATTAGAGACCTAATCTTTTTTCTTAATGCGGCAAAATTGCTCTAACATCATCGCTATGAAGCTTCTATATAAATCTGTCCCTTTCAATCACAGGTCAAACGAGTTTTTGGTATCAAAACAGCGCACTACAGCGCTAATTGGATCCCAGACTAGGTTGCCTTGGGATCGCCATTTCTACCTACCTAGGCCTGGTTCTCTCCAGACTGTTGCGCTACCTAATTTATTTTATTTACCTGAATAGAATCCTTGAAATTATTCTGCTTACCTACTGTTAGTTGAAATATGTCTTGTAAGTCGCCTGTTGTATCAGAGTATTTACTTATTGTAAGGATGGCATCAGATTGCCTGTGATACTTTTTGGAATATATTGAGCGAAAAATTTTAACGCTGGCTAAGACTTGGAAACACAAAAATATTGGAAAAAATTTTCAAAAAATTTCGATCTTCTTTTGGAACACTTTATAACACCCCACTAGTCTTTATTTCATATGAATGAATTCAGTTGAAACAGTGGCAACACTTACCAAAACAATTCAAGTCAGTCTCAGTCGTAAATTAAGAGTGCCTCACTGTTTAATTCCACGTAGTTGTGCTTTGCAGTGCCAGCCCAGCAAATATTAACGAGCCGTACTTATACGTTGTTATATTCGGCACTCACTACTAAATATGTATCTAACTAAAATAGGGAATAGGAATGAATAAGGGTTATGTTGAAATAACGGCAGCAGCGGCGCGGCAGTTGTGCTCGTGGTGGCTAAAAACTTACTCCAAAATTCCTTATAGTACTTTATAAAACGTGAATATGTGTGGGACCACGTCCGTGCAATAGCAAAGAAAACGTTCACAATCCAACAATATTGTGGATATGTATATGTATCTTCTATACGTCCTGTACAGTTGGGTCTTGGGTTGCGAGTTAAAAACATAGGTACTATATGCAGAGAAAGTTTTCTCTTCAAATCCTTACAAATGTTTATCTTTGCCTAATCCTTCTTTCGTACACTAAGCAAGCAGCACAAGAGGAACTTAGCGACGACGACGATGAGGACGACTACAACGACCATCCTTTGGAGAGTACCTTTGGTACCTAACATCTATACCTCTTTCTATATGTGTACATAGCTATTAAAGAACAAAATCTAAAGGAATACAACAGAATCCATGTGCCCCGATGGTGCACTTCTTGAATTGAACTTTGTCTTCAGACTTTAATCGCTTCCCGAAGAAGACAAAAGTGTGTCTCGCATTATCAGTTCTAGGTAGTACTACTGGTGAGGAACCTTCACTCCATGTGTATAAGTCCATAAATAAGAGTAAGAAAGAGAGAGAGGGAAGAATCGAGATTGGTTCGAATAAAAGTTCAGAGCAGACTCCGAGGGGCGGTTCACCGTAAACTGAATAGAACACTGACGACGACTACGCGATGTTTTTCCTGAACCCGCTTAGATTTTACTTCGTCATTTAATGTTTTAACGTGAGTTCCATTTCCATTTCTATTTCCACCACCATCAACTTCTTCCAAGTTCCCGCAGGATGTTGATGGTAACCGCTACCACACAGCAACTTGTTTTCTTGTGTATTTTCTTATTCCTACTCCATGACTATTGTTTCGTGGATAACCGGATTGATATAAATATAAGGCATTTTCCTTTTTCCTTACCCTCTTAGCCTGTTTTACCTCCATATAGGTACATAGATAATAGTTAAGCAAGCAAATATTTGCGCGATATAATTTTTGGGAAGGCTTTTGTTGAACTTTTGCACGCTTGTTTGTTGATAATTAGCTTGCGTAACACGTTAATTCAGTTTATTTTGGGGAAATAATTCATGAGGCAAGACGTTTTGGGAATTCGAAAATATGATGACGATGAGTTCTTGGGCAATTTATACTTTTTGGTAATTTTACTTTCTAGATACCTACCACATACAAATATCTATACTTAATTATTTCAAATTGATATGCTTTCCATTAAGAAAGAGAGATATATGGTTTCAAAGGCATGGATCTAATATGAAACAAGCTTTAAGTTACAGAGGAGAAATCTTAGACAACATCCTGCTTCCATTAATTAATTACTCAACCACAGACTATATAATACAATTAAATTATCAAGGTATACCTAAATGTTTATAAATAATACATGTTTTGGCATTGTAGATTAAAAGACTTAAATA
Organism: Eupeodes corollae; assembly: GCF_945859685.1. Taxonomy (NCBI): domain Eukaryota; kingdom Metazoa; phylum Arthropoda; class Insecta; order Diptera; family Syrphidae; genus Eupeodes; species Eupeodes corollae. Next base: position 93,031,228 of record NC_079149.1, on the reverse strand, counting down.
TAGACTTAAGTTTTCAAACACAGAAAACCCAACAACTGTCATCAAATGTTCGAGAAGAAAGAAGATCCTTTTCTTCTCCCATCATCAAACCATAAGACAATTAAATATATTGACCTTAGCCTTGTTTTCCACACATTTTGTTTGTTCGTTATTAATAACACTTTTGCTGTCAGGAAAAAACAATAGAATAAATAGAGATATTAGTATCTACCAATATTTTGGTTGTTTTTTATTTGCTAATATTTCAGTGTCAGTAAATTGCAGAGTTCAAATAGAAACTCCAACTTGTTCGTAAAGAGCTGTTGAACTAATGCAAACAGTCTTCAGTTCAATTTAAAAAAGATTATTACAGTCAGTGGTTCAAAATTATTAAACAAAAATGCACAAATGGGACACACAAACTTGCTCATGTATCCGAAGAGCCTGTTTAAAAATATTTTCTGCATTTTAATATTTAAAAATGTACCTGTATAAATAGACCTTATATAGACCAAGATCTGAGGGAAATCAGTTCATATCAAAGTTAATAAAGGTGATAACAGAAACACTCGTCTGATGGCTATAGTAGTGACCGCGTTTCTGAGAAAAAGTGCATCAAAAGTACAACTTTTTCGAAAATTGAAACAGGGAGCGAAACCACTTCAAATTCATTGCATCCGTTATAAAAAACTCCTCCGTTTTAATATACGCTGATGACATTAACATTTTTAAATCTATTAGTTCAATTAATGACTGCTCACAGCTTCAAGAAGATCTTCATAGTTTTAGGGAATGGTGCAATACAAACCGACTTTTATTGAATATTGACAAATGTAAAACTATGTGTTTTACACGCAAAAAAACAATTATAGATTATAACTATTTATTAGATTCTTCCTCCCTTTGTAAGCTTTCCGTTTTCTCTGATTTAGGTGTTATTCTTGACAATAAATTAACGTTCTGTGACCATTATAACTTTATAGTTAAAAAAGCTAACAAAATTCTAGGTTTTATTAAACGTTTTTCTCGTGACTTTCGTGACCCATACGTCTTAAAACTTCTTTATGTATCATTTGTAAGGCCAATACTTGAATACGGCTGTGTTATATGGGCACCATACTATTCAGTCCATATTGACAGACTTGAAAGTATCCAAAAAAGATTTATGCGTTTTTGTCTTCGTTTTCTTCCGTTTTCCCAAATATTTACACCACCTCCTTATTCTCAGAGACTTTTGCTAATAAAGCTCCCTACACTTTCACAACATAGACAATATCTCCAATTTTGTTTTATTTTAAAATTAATTAATGGTTCTATTATATCCGCAACAGCTCTGAATCGTCTAAATTTTAGCTATAGCCAAACTAGCATAAGAAGACAGATACCTTTATGTCCGATCTTTAGCAGAACTAACTATGGTATGAATAGCCCTTTAAATCAATTGATTTCAGTCTTCAATAAATTTTATAATTTAATTTCATCTGTTAATGACAATGTTAAAAGTAAACAATTTAAAGAAAGATTTTTTAATTTGTTATAGTATTTATTTATTTCTATATTAATTAAAATTTTATATTAAAAATTATGTAAATAGCTATAAGTTTATATTAACGTTAGATAATTAACGGATTAAATAAATAAAGAATAAAGGATCCTAGGTATCTTGACGTCTACGACTAGCTGAACTCAAATATGGTTTTAACTGACATCTAAGCCTGCCCTGCTGATGTCGTAAAAAACGCGTTTTTTTTTTTTGTACTTTTAGACTTTTGGGAAACCACTGGAAATTGATCTCATCCGGAAGCCTACCAGGCCGCATGTTTAGGATAGATGTCAACGAAAATGCATTCAATTTGGCGTTAGTCAACTTTTTGGCTGATAACTTCCCATCCCGTCTGTCGATTTGTCTTGCTTAAAAGTTTGTAGATTTTCGTGTTGAGTTAAAAAGTTGTCAGTTTTACCAATAATATCTTATATATAAAATTTTCCTGTCACAGTGTTAGTTGCCATACTCCTCCGAAACGGCTTAATTAAATTCAGTGAAATTTTGCATACACATTCGGTAGGTCTGAGAATAGGTTTTTATCTATTTTTAATATTCCTTAGTGCTATGGTTTAATGGCATCAACTTCGTACACGGTGCAACGATCTTACAAGAGTATTCAGTGACGCTATATACAATGAAGCATTGATTGCTATTGAGGATCTTTGCATTTTCATTGCCAAACTTAGCACTCAATCATTTTGGTATGCATTCACCAAATCGAAATTCATATAATTTAATAGACACTGAATTGAATCGTGATACTTTAGAAATGGCAGCAATTGTTGCTCGCAATGTCCCAATAATGAATGAAGAACAAAGAACCATTTTTGACAACAACATGAGCGAAGTTTCGGCAGGACAAGGTGGATTCTTTTTTTTGTTGGCTACAAATTTATTATTTCGCTAATTCTTGCTAAATACAATAAAATAATGATTTCGCATTGACTGTTGCATCTTCTGGGATTGCATCTTTATTGGATGGAGGCAGAACAGCTCATCCAGTACTTAAACTGCCACTAAATTATAAAAATAACCCAAACGCGTTGGCCAGTCTAAATTTGATGCATGAATGCTCTATGGCACACAAACATTCGCTTGACGTGTTGAACAGGACATTGAAAGATATACAAAACAACGACAGACTATTTGACACCACTCTTTTCAGGTGATTTCAGACAAATTTCGAGTTATTCCGATCAACGCGTGCTTAAAATCATCGCCACTGTGGCGTAATGTTGGATAAGTAATACTGAAAGTAAGTATGATTCAAGGTCCATCCGCTAAAACAACTGTTTGTAATAGGAGACGAAAAAGTTACTACAGATGAAACTCAATGCATAAAATTATTGCTGCACGATTATTAATTTACAAGATGCTCTCATTGACCAGATATTTCCCGATGTACATAGACAATATACAAATCAGGAGTAGCTGGTAGAAAGAGCAATTTAAGCAGTAAAAAATGTGGATGTCAACGAAATAAATCTCAAGATGTGACATTTATTACCAGTAGACTTGGTGTCATACAAATTGATACAGTTTTTGATGCTACCGAAGCTGCAAATTATCCAAATGAGGTTTTGAAGTCATTGGACTTACCGGGCATGCCACCGCATAGTTTACAACTGAAGGTTGGATCTCCGGTAATTTTGTTTCGTAATTTGAACCGACCACTGTTGTGCAGGGGCACGCGATTAGTAATTAAAAAATTAATGAAAAATGTTATCGAAGCCATCATTCTAAATGGCAAATTCCGAGGTAAAAATATATTATTACCACGAATCCCTATTATGCCCACAGATGTGCCAATTCAATTGAAACGCCTTCAATTTCCAATAAGATCAGCATTTGCAATGACTATCAATAAGTCTCAAAGCCAAACGATTTCTGTCGGCGGACTAAATTTGATCACTTCATGTTTTTCATACGGACAATTAAATGTAGCGTGCTATTAGGTGGACAAACCATCCAATTAGTTTGTATTAGCGAAAGATGGGATCACAAACAAAATTGTTCATTCTGTTGCATTAAAGGATTGATATTATATGATATATAGCGATATGAATATAATTTTAAAGAATTACTTTTAAAAATTAAAAAAAATTGTTGGCTATTTGTTATTTTAATATTTTGTCTCCCGCTTATATACCAAGTCCTTACACACTTGAAATAAGTTATTTATTTCTAGCAATATATTCTTTACAATTTTTTTATATGACAAAGCAACGTTTGTCGGGTCGGCTAGTTTTTTATATAAAGAAATAGTTTAAGTTTGAAAATCAAATTTTGCTAAATAAATATTTAATCGAAAAAAAATGTTTACCAATTTTAATACCATTTCTTAAATTTTTACAAATAAGATGAATGCAATTAATTTGCGAGATATCAAGAACCGAAAATCAATTTCTACCAAATTTGTGTACTATTTTTTGTAGATTTTATTTTTTTATGAAATGACGGACTGTTGGATTTAAGAAAAAACTATTGAATATCAAAAACAATATTTTATGTGAAATAAAAAAGTTTGGAGACAATGTTTTTAATTTTTGAAAAGCTATTTAAGTCGAAAGTAAATTTTTACCAGGTTTTAGTATTATTTTTTTTCTGTTTTTATTTTTTGTAAGAAAACCTTTCAATTCGATTATTCTCAAAATCTTAGTAAATGTTGAAAACTGTATTTTTTAAAAGATGAAAGATTTAAAGCCAATATCTAAAAGCTTTGAAAAGATATCCGTGTCGAAAATCAATTTTTCCAAACTTTTATTAATTTTTTTGCTTAGGTTTTTATTTTTTGTAAAAAAAACTGTCAATTCAATTTTTCTCAAAGTGTTTCAGAATGTTGAAAACAATATTTCTTAAAAGACAAAATTAGTTTAAAGCCAGAATCTTAAATTTTTGGAATGATATTGGTGTCGAAAATCAATTTTTACAAACTTTTGTAAGTTTTTTTTGGTCTTTAGATTTTTGTAAAAAAATCTGTCAATTCGATTTTCATCAAAAATTTACCAGATGTTAAAAACGTTATTTTTCGTTGCACAAATTTGTTTTAAAGATAAAATCATTTTGTGTTCGTTAAATTTTCAGGGTGTTTTTAATATCTGATAAGATTATGAGAAAAATCGAATTGACAGTTTTTTTTTATAAAAAATAAAAACCTAAAAAATAATACTCAAAGTTGGTAAAAATTTAATTTCGACTCAAATATCTTTTCAATTTTTTAAGACTATGGCTTCCTACGTATTTTGTCTCATAAGAAATATTGTTTTCAACATACGGTAAAATTTTGAGAAAGTCGAATGGACAAACAAAAAATAAAAACCTAAACAAGTAAATTAATAAAAGTTGATAAAAATTGATTTTCGACTCAAATATCTTTTCCAAAAATTGGGATTATGACTTCCAACTAATGTTCGCTCATAAGAAATATTGTTATTTTGAGAAAAACCGAATTGACAGTTTTTTTTACAAAATATTAAATCTAATATTTAAACTTAGTATACATTTACTATCGACTCAAATAACTTTTCAAAAATTAAAAATATTGTCTTCAAACTTTTTTTTGTTTCACAGAAAATATTGTGTTCGATATTCAGTAGTTTTTTTAAATCCAAAATCCCTTTTTTTTATAAAAAAAATAAAATCTACAAAAAATAGTACGCAAATTTTGGAAAAATTGGTGTTCGGTTCTTGATATCTCTCAAAATTATTGCATTCATCCAATTTATAAAAATGTAGGTAATGCCACTAAAATTGGTAAGAAATAATTTTTGACTAAAAATTTCAAGAGGCTGGATTGGTTACAGATATTGTGAGGCCGTGCATCATCGCTTCGCTTGTACTACTGAAAATAAAGCTGCTGTAAGTGAAAGTTTTGCCGAAGACCCGAATGTGTGGATTCCTCGTCGTTCTCAGGAATAAGGACTGTCCTACAGTTCAAAGTCCTAAAGACAAAGTTCATGGTCGTAGATATGTCAAACAAAAAAATTTTAGTTTTTGGAGTTCTGAGAATCCTCAAGTAATTGAATTGGCCATTACATTCACTATTTGGTGCCCTCTTTGGTCCAGAGGTGTGATTGTACCTTACTTCTTCCAAAACGACGTTGGAATTTATTTGCCTTCTAATGAAGAATACGACTAGGAAAATATGTGGTTTCAACAAGACCGTGCCACATGCCACACAACTCGAGTGAACATGGTTTTATTGCAAGACACATTTCCCGGCCGAGTGATTGCAACAGGCCACCAAGATCGTGGGATTTGACACTGCTACCTGAAAGACCGTATTTTTGCAGATAAACCTTTAAATCTTTAGCACTCAAAAACTCACATTGCTCAAGTAATCGCTGAGATACCGGCCAATAAATGTCAAAAAACTGGTCAAAATTTACTTCAATAGAATCGTTGCTTGAAACAATTCTCGACGTGGCCATTTAAATGATGTAGTGTTTCACACATTATGCCAGCGACTAAAATGTTATAATAAAAAGAAATATCATGAAAACGATAATATTTTATGTGTGTTTTATTTACCTTCAATTTTTAAACCGCAAATTGGATAACCCTGTATTTGATTCGTTTTTTCTACCTAATTCATATTTGATTTCTTTTTCACTACCCATTACTACCTTTAATGTATTTGTTTCGTTTCTTCTAACAACGTTCTACCTACCTAACCTTACCGAATTAATATGAAACAAAAGACTTAATCACCTTCACCACCCATTTCATTTTCTCCCATTGCAAAACGTTTCTCTTAATAATAAATAGAGTGCTAGCTTAGTCATATGCGCTTGCGCTTAGCTGTACTATTATAAGCTTTGTCCTTTTCATTTAACCTCTGAGTAAAAGCAACAGGATTAAGCCGAGGTGAAATTAATGGCAGAGAACAAAGAAAAAAACAAAACAGCGCAATCGTAGTCCAGTCTTGTTGCTCGCCTTTCTGGAAAGGTTCTAATTATAGAATTGTTCCGCGAAACCGCGTATAATGTAAAAAATAAAGTGAGGTGCAAAAAAGTGATCAATAAAAATAGAATTTAAGAATATATTTAAAAAAAAAAAGATTTAAAAAAAAAAACAAAGTGAGGTGAAAAAAAAAAACAATTAAATACACATTAAACAAAATTAAAATAAATTTGTTATAAGAAATTAATGAAAAGTGACCGAATTTAAGAAGAAAAAAAATTACGAATATGAAAATGGTGAGTGATTTTGATTTATTTTTAAGTTGAAAACTATTAAATATTTAGAATAGTCTTAAAAGTATTTATTTCCAGAACATAAATTAAATAGAGATTATTTATATATGGATTTCATCTAAAATTTATTTAGAAAATATATGACGTAATACACAATTATTGTAATTCATTTAAAGCAAATCTTTTTCTCACCTTGAATGGTATTTTATTTGAAACAATTCTAAACAATGTAAAAAGACTTTTTGGATATGGTAAATTTTTTAGAAAAATACAGGGTTATTCATTTAGGAGTTTCAAATAGAAAAAGAAAACACACGTACTGACACATTTTTGAAACGAAAATATTTCTAACCTTTATAAATGCTTGCCTTTGTCGTTGAATGAGTAAAGTTATACAATTCGAATATCTACTTCGTATTAGATTATTTTGAATCTCTTTTTGGATATTTCATACGCCTTAATCTAAAGTATATATTCATAGCCCCTAAGAAATAAACTAAAATGCATCAAGTTGCATGACCTCTATGAAATATTTACTTTGCATAACGTGGAATTACACTATTGAAATTTTTTCATAATTTTGCACATATGAAGACCATAATTATTGTGGATACGTTTGATTAACCACTTTTTTAGTTAATTGTAAAAAATTTACAGCCTTATTTAAGTTGTTAACAATCCATTATTACAAATTGCATCATTCAATGACACTTCAAATGACAGCTAAGTTTGACAGGTGTCAAGGGCTATCAACTTAAAATCACGAAATGAACTACTCAATAAAATTGAAAGATTTTCTTGCACAGTTTTACATTTTAGGAGTAAAAATTAATTCACTCACACGTTTAGGTTTTTTTTTTTTGAAAAAGGCTTGACGATTTTGATGAAACTTTTCATATTTGTTTATAACATCAATGTATCAAAAGGGTCTTTTAACTAAAGGAAGATAATTCGACTATATTGAATGATAGAAAAAGCAAACTTTGTATAAACTCCACATATTACTAGTACTAATCCATATCCATATTTATTACAACTTAATTTCTTAAAAACGGGCTCAAAGTTGATATTCTAAAAATGTGTATTTAAAAATCAAGTCACTTATTTTGTTAACTTGCAACAAAAGCTTGGCCAGGCTTAAAGCTTGAAAAAAACGAAAGTTTGAATTTTCTCAAAAACAAACCGATCGATTTTTTTTCAATGTCATCTAAAATTTTATTTTTTAACTTACTTATTTGCTTACTTAAGGTGTCGCTACAGTCGGGGGCGGACCTGGGCCTCAACCAACAAGCGTCTCCAGCCAGCTCGGTCCCTAGCTAGCTTTCTCCATTTTCGCACGCCAAGTTGGTTGAGGTCCTCTCTCACCTGGGTGCGCAACCTGAGTCGCGGTCTTCCTCTACTGCGCCGTCCCTCGGGATTGGATTCAAAGACCTTCCGGGCTGGAGCGTTGATGTCCATCCGCTCTACATGACCTAGCCATGTAAGCCGTTAGACCTTAATTCTGCTAACTAGGTCAGTGTCGCTGTACATCCCGTACAGTTCGTCGTTATATCTTCTAGTCCATTCTCCATCTATGCGTACGGGACCAAAAATCACCCGAAGAATTTTTCTCTCGAAGCATCCTAAGACGCTCTCATCTTTCTTTGACAGGGTCCAAGCCTCAGCGCCATAAATGAGAACCGGGATGATGAGTGTCTTATAAATGGTGATTTTACATGCTCGAGAGCGGACTTTACTTCTCAATTGCCTTCTAAGTCCAAAGAAGCAGCGATTTGCAAGAGTTATTCTTCGTTTGATTTCAGCGCTGGTGTCGTTGTCTGCATTAATAGCGGTGCCTGTCCATGATGACGTTTTGTCCAAGATGTCGTCGTTCAGTGTCCTTTTTTGATGACAGCATATACTTGGTCTTGCCGTCATTGACCACTTAACCCATCTTCTTCGCTTCCGTCGCAATGCTCAAAAACGCTCCACTGACATCACGCTTTGATCTTCCAATTATGTCAATATCATCTGCGTATCCGAGTAATTGGATGGATTTTTGGAAGATTGTGCCTCTAGTGTTGACGGTTGAGTTTTGCACAATTCTTTCCAGAACGTTGTTGAAGAAGTCGCATGACAGTGCATCGTCTTGTCTAAAACCTTTTTTGACATCAAATGCATCGGTAATATCTTTTCCGACCTTGATAGAGCAGAGTGCATTCTCCATCGTCATGCTGCACAAACGGATAAGTTTGACAGGGATGCCAAAACTAGACATTGCTCGATAGACCTCTTTCCTATAGATGCTGTCATACGCGGCATTAAAATCGATAAAGAGATGGTGGGTATCGATTTTAAGCTCCTGGGTTTTTTCCAAGATCTGCCGTAGTGTGAATATTTGGTCGATAGTGGACTTTCCTGGTCTGAAGCCACACTGATAAGGACCAATCGGGTTGTTGACGAATGGCTTTAGACGTTCACATAATACGGCAGAGAGGATCTTATACGCAATGTTAAGGAGACTGATGAATCTGTAGTTGGCGCAGTTTAGAGGGTCTCCTTTTTTATGTATCGGGCACACTATGCTGAGATTCCACTCATCGGGCATGCTTTCTTCCGACCATATTTTGCAGATGAGTTGGTGCATGCTCCGTACCAAGTCATCGCCTGCTGCTTTGAATAGTTTCGGCAGCGATGCCGTCAGCTACAGCAGCTTTATTTGAATTAAGTTTAGGTATAGCTATCTGATTCTGACTCCGTCAAGGTCAGGTAGGCGGAATTATTGATCTGCGTCGCCTAGGTTGAGTGGTTCTATCTCCCTTACAGCGGAATTCGGTTCGTCATCGTCGTTATATAATTTGGAGAAGTGGTTTTTCCATATTCTCAGCATCGACTGCGGTTCTACTACGATGTTCACCTGATCGTATTTACAGGCTTCGGTTCTTGGCTGGTACCCTTGGGATGTTTATTTACCTTTTGGTGAAATTTACGAACCTCATATCTGTTGTGACATCCCTCTATCTCCTCGATTGCGCGCTTCTCATGCTCTCTTTTTTCCATCTAAGCCGGTGTTCCTCTCTCCTCTTCTGCTCGCAGAGCTCGAGAGCAGCTCTAGTCCTTTTGTGCAGCGCCTTTTTGTATGCCTCTTGTTTCGCTGCGTGCGCTTTCCAGCATTCGTCGTCAAACAAGGGGTTTCGCTGTGGTGGCCGTGTGAAAATTAGCACTTCAGAGGCGGCATCTCTGATGGCTGCAAGGCAATGTTGCCACTGGTTTTCAATGCTTAAAGCAGGCAGCATAGGACTCATTAAGAGGTTATTAGAGACTCGATCGGAAAAGGACATGGCAGTCTCTTGCGATTGAAGCCATCTAACGTCGAATCTTCTCACTGTACTTGGTTGTTTTGGCTTGGATCGGGATATCCGTAGACGTACCTTGGCTACAACGAGGTAGTGGTCCGAGTCAATGTTGGCCTCTCGTAATGTTCGGATATCCTGGATACTGGAGAAGTGTCGTGCGTCGATCGCAATGTGGTCAATCTGGTTGACGGTTGATAGATCAGGAGATTTCCATGTCGCCTTGTGGATATTAAGATGCGTGAACTGCGTACTAGCTACCAGAACGTCTAACCCCGCAGCGAAATCGACCAGCCTGAATCCGTTGTCGGAGGTAGTGTCGTGCAGGCTGTATCTCCCGATTATGCCACCAAAGATATCTTCTCTTCCTAGCTTGGTATTAAAATCTATTAAGACAATTTTAATGTCATAGTCAGGGCACTGCTCATATGTCTTGTCCAAGACCTCGAAGAATATGTCTTTGGTGCCTTCATCTTTCTCCTCTGTTGGGGCATGCGCGCATATTAGGCTTATGTTGGCGAATTTAACCTTGATGCGAATTGCCGTGATGCGCTCGCTTACACTGTTGAAACACAAGACTTTTTGCCTGAGCCTAGTTCCAACAACAAATCTACACCCAAATAGACGATGTTTCTGTTCTCGGTAGCAGTCGCAGTAGTATATGTCGCCGTCTTTTAGTTTGCGTTTGCCCGGTCCATCCCATCGCACTTCTTGGATGTCTGTAATATCTGTCTTGCAGCAGTTTAGGGCTTCCGCTAATTGTTCGGCTGCACGTGGTCTGTTAAGGGACCTAACATTCCACGTACATATTCGAAGTTCGTTGTCCTTATTTCGTTTGCGTGGGTTGTCAACAGTGAATCCGTCCGTATCCGAGGCTTGTCGGTGCTTCGAAACTCAAGGTATTTTTTACGTGGCCAGGAAGTCACCCCGACGGTGCAACCCCCAACGTGGAGGGCCAGATCCTTAGTTCAACTCCTCCGCATATGTCGATGAAGCCCTATAAGGTGTTCACTAAGTAGTTCAACTTTACTGGAACTGTAGACGCCACCGTTGATTCCATCTCGAGAATTCGTCCGCTACCGCCTGGATAAGGAGAGGTGCCTTAGTGGAAAGACCTCTCCCTCCCTCTCTCGGTTGCTGCCCCCAACAGCTTTCCACTGGGGTTGGAACCCAATCTCCAGTTGAGGTACTAGGCACCCGATGTTCACCGCGGGGAGGTGAGAGTAGGAGTTGATAGACAGAAGTGGGTTTTGAGAAAAACCTGTGGACGCTTGTGTCCTCTTGAATGCACATGTCTATCATTTGAACATTATATTTTTCAACTTGGCTTCTTTTAATAAGAAAAACATATTTTTGTATTGCTGTGGAAAGGTACCGCTGATAGAACCGTTATTTTGTTTTTAACTTTTTTACAACTTATGAACTGATTTCAATAATTTTTTGTTTGAATAAGCTCTTATATTGCCTTAACAATATTTCAAAATTCTATATCAAAAACGGGTCAACGTTTTTTTACGAAATTGAAATGTCGAACGTATATTTACAATCACTTAACAACTCCAAACAAAATTAAAAAATGTTATGTATACAGCTTCTGTCTATTAGAATCACTTTTTCAAAGTACACTTGTATATTGCATTACGTACAACCTCTACAACTACTGTTTACGTTTTACGTGTCACTTCATAACTAAAATCCAAAACGCTCAAGAGCCTGACTGTAAAAAACACATGAATATCAATTTCTTGTACCTGTTCGTATGCATGTTTTTTTTTTAAACTCAAACGAACAAAATAAACTGAACGTAATAACTTCATGCTGCGCTAAACACTTTTTGGAAAGAAGGAATGTAGTATGTACCTTCTAGCTACCAATAACATTCCTTTATTATCATTATAAACATGTCTTCATCTATCTATCTGCATAACGCTGAGCACGCCAATGAACAATTCTTTATTCGTTTTGGACAGCTTCCTAACTAAAGGGTGATTTTTTTGAGGCTAGGATTTTCATGCATTAGTATTTGACAGATCACGCGGGATTTCAGACATGGTGTCAAAGAGAAAAGGGTTTGTGTTATTCGACTGCATGGAAGATTTTACGCAAAGATCTTGGTGTAAAACCGTATAAAATACAGCTCGTGCAAGAACTGAAGCCGAACGATCTGCCACAACGTCGAATTTTCAGTGAATGGGCCCTAAAAAAGTTGGCAGAAAATCTGCTTTTTTATCGACAAATTTTGTTCAGCGATGAGGCTCATTTCTGGTTGAATGGCTACGTAAATAAGCAAAATTGCCGCATTTGGGGTGAAGAGCAACCAGAAGCCGTTCAAGAACTGCCCATGCATCCCGAAAAATGCACTGTTTGGTGTGGTTTGTACGCTGTTGGAATCATTGGACCGTATTTTTTCAAAGATGCTGTTAGATGCAACGTTACGGTGAATGGCGATCGCTATCGTTCAATGCTAATAAACTTTTTGTTGCCAAAAATGGAAGAACTGAACTTGGTTGACATGTGGTTTCAACAAGATGGCGCTACATGCCAGACAGCTCGCGATTCTATGGCCATTTTGAGGGAAAACTTCGGAGAACAATTCATCTCAAGGAATGGACCGGTAAGTTGGCCACCAAGATCATGTGATTTGACGTCTTTAGACTATTTTTTGTGGGGCTACGTCAAGTCTAAAGTCTACACAAATAAGCCAGCAACTATTCCAGCTTTGGAAGACAACATTTCCGAAGAAATTCGAGCTATTCCGGCCGAAATGCTCGAAAAAGTTACCCAAAATTGAACTTTCCGAATGGACCACCTAAGACGCAGCCGCGGTCAACATTTAAATGAAATTATCTTCAAAAAGTAAATGTCATGGACCAATCTAACGTTTCAAATAAAGAATCGGTGAGATTTTGCAAATTTTATGCGTTTTTTTTTTTAAAGTTCTCAAGCTCTTAAAAAATCACCGTTTAGAACACCAACAGACAATCGCCTTACAATTTGAACATTCATGTTCTTTCTCTTTCTTATCTTCAGATAATTTATTTTCCATCCTGGTTCTTCTAGTATGAAATTAAAATAAAGCTACATAAAGGAAGAAGCTTTGAACGAAAAACTTGAATACGCAAACAATTGTTTTCCTTAAGTATGCTTACAAGTATTGTTCATTTCCGTGATGAATCACAGGTTTTTTGACAATCCAATGGCATTTATATCTTTGAAGACAAACTAATTTTACAGGTATATTTTAAAATCTTATGGTGGAACTTTTTTAAACAGACTTTTTTCATGCAGGAAAAAGTTCGTACGACACAGTCGTGCATTTTATTTTTTCTGCCAAAGCTCTTAAACTGTCTCAATAATATTTGATGATCAAAAATGTCATTGTTTTTATTTTTGCTTTTTTAAAATATGTATCTATAATTTTTTTGAAATTCGATGTCTGGGTCATTATTTTTTTTTACGAAATTGACATTTCAATGTTTTTGAAATGAGTTTGGACTTCACATTTCTGAGTTATTTTCTTAAATTTTGTTGGCCTCATATTTTTGTTTTCATATCGCCATTTTACAAGTCACTAAGACTTTAAATTCCTAAAAACTTTAATAAGTTTTTGGAATGTGTGTAATGATATTCTTTCAATAGTATGTATGTATATTTTCTGGTATTTTTAATATCCCAAAATGATGATTTCATTTAAAGGTTTTTGATATTTTTAAAATTCGTGTTTCCAATGTTGCAAAAAGTTGGAAGCTGTTTTTTTTTTTAAATCTGCAGTATTTCAAGTAATCTTTTCTTGGAAACATAAATTTTGAGTTGTGTTGTAGGTTGAACAAATAACCTGAAGCTGTGAACGTTTTTATTAAATATTTTTTTTGGAACCCTTACCAAGAGAATTCAAAAGTTAAATTCTTTTAAAATCATCACCGCGCTGTGCCACCGCTTCCGTTCAAAACTTTACACAATTAATGAAGTAAATTATTGTACTTGGAGTTAAATCTCGCTCCTAAAAAACTCCGAATGATCGGTTACTATTCGAATTTTGAGAACTCGTTAAGAGTTTTACGGTCACTAGAATATTAAATAAATTTGACGCATAATCATATCAAACTCGATTTTACGGCATATTATGGTCTTGCCCATATGGTATTTAAATAAAAATAAACGAAAATTATGAATAAGTCCAAAACAAGTCGTTCAGACTTTTATGCAAAAAAACAAAATCATGTAAAATCACACATTTCACCTAAAACAACTGACGTAAGAGTTGAGGGTTAGCTGAAGAAATATGAAGACTCAAGTTTGAAGCCGTAAAGATGGTTTGGGCATTTCGTCGCAGCGCTTTCTTGGAAAGAGTAAAAGTAAGCAAGCCACTTTTCTGATGACCTGAAGCCAAAGTGTTTATTGACTTGAAGAAATTTGGCTGAAAATACTTACGTTGATACCGTCCTTGCCGGCCCTTAAGTCGTGATCAGCGTGTGCACCTCCAAATATGAATTCGAACGAAAGCCTTCATATAATTTTAACTAATTTTCTGATTCAATGTCAATTTGGATGAAATGTTTTTTTTTTACTATAATTTCTTCAAATTTCGGGCAAAATAAGATCTCTATAAAAAATATTTTGTACGGATTCAATTCGTTTCCAGTTCAGTATAAATCGAAAATAATACGGGTTTGCATAGAGTAAAATAAATATAAAGCGCGTTAAAAATTGAATTTAAATATACAGGTTTTCAATATTGTATTAATTTTATGTAAAAATTGTTCACAGCTTCAAAGTTGCATAGTAAAATCGTTTCAAGTCCTTCAAATTTTGACAAAGCACATTAAAAACCATAAACAAATCTGGCAAAATTAAACTTCTCTCTGGTAAGATCTTACTGCCAAATTCAAAGAAAAACATGCTTACCTCAAATGCACGTCTTTTTAACACATTAAGGTCTGAAAACTCGAAGGAATCTCTCAAAGATTCCATCATCGGTTTTTATTTTTACTATAAATTCACCGAGCTGTCAATTGTTGCAATTCTGATCCACTAATTTTTAATAAAATTTGACATTTTAGAAAAATAAGTTGAAATTAGCGTAATTGGTATTCCAAAGTCTTAAAAAACAAGAATTAGGATGCGGTAGTGGCTCGCTTTACTTTAAATTATTTTCTTATGCTACTCCTCTTTGTTCGAATTTTATTGAAATTTGTTCAGTAGTTCCAAAAAATCAAGATACGTATAGTAAAACCAGGACTTTAAAGACATTTGTCTAAACCTAATTTAAATTATTTATTTTTTCGTAATTATCCTTATTTAATCGAAGTAATTTAAGCAGAGGAAAGTAAAAAAGTGTGTCCGTGGCATGATGGTTACTGCGGTAAACTGTCATGCTATAGGTCTTGTGTTCAACCTTCAACCCCTGCTTCTACCATCTGAAGTTTTTTCACGGGTACTGCCTCTTGCGAGGAATTGACTAATTCTCCAAGAGTAATTCATGTCATGAAAAATGCTTTCCCAAATTAGCTTTTCGGATTCCTTTTAAAACTGGAGGTCCCATCCATTCCTGACAACAATACTCGCACATAGGAATGGTTGAGAGTTTTTAGTCACTAGTCCATAGTTCTCAGCGGACTGTTGTGCCATCTTATTTATTTGTTTTATATGTTCATACATATTAAAATTTCGATTAATTGATTGATTTTCGTAAAAATAATGAGATACTGAATTTCGAACAAAAATATTTTATTTTAAAATCAAAAATTATAAGAAGGGCATTTATTTATTGAGACAGTATAAGTGCGTTTGCAGAGAAAAAAAAATTTGAAATCGGCTATTAGTTCTTGAGGATACCTTAAGACAAAACAACGGTTCTTTGGGGCTACCCTTCTAGAGCAATACAAAAATATAGTATTTTTTTAAAGGAAGACAAATTAGAAAAAATAAAGGAACATTTTATAAAAATCTATGTTGTTTCTTTTGAGAAAATTCGAATTTTCGGTTTTGACCAAAAAATCGGTAGGCCCAGTTTTTTCGACTCATCGCTATGTAATTAAATTTTTTATTACAATCTAGAGTTCGAAATTTTTTACTAATGCAAAACTTGCATATAGTTTCTAATAGTCACAAGTAAAAGCTATTCGCTGTTTGTGCCCTATTCTTAAAGTCATTCATCAAACCCACCTAACTTGGGTTATTTTCAGAACCTTACTTACTTACTTTAGGTGGCGCTACAGTCCTTGTGAACTAGGGCCTCACCCAACAAACTTCTCCATCTAGTTTTGTCCCTAGCTAGATGTCTCCAGTTTCACGCTCCAAGTTGGGTGAGGTCAGCTTCCACCTGATCCGGGGTCTTCCTCTACTGCGCTGTCCTGTGGGTGTGGATTCGAAGACTTTCCAGGCCGGAGCATTAGTTTCCATGCACTCTACGTGACCCAGCCATCTTTGTCGTTGGACTTTTACCCTTTTGGCTAAGCCTACGTTGCTGTACAGCCCTTACAGCTCGTCATTCCATCTTCTCCTCCATTCCCCTTCGATGCATACGGGACCGTAGATCACACGAACAACTTTTCTGTTAAACCGACCCAAGGTGCTTTCATCCTCTTTTGTCATAGTCCATGCACTGTATAGCAAGACGGGGGTGATAAGGGTCTTATAAAGCGACACTTTGTTCCCTCGAGAGAGGACTTTAACACTCAATTACTTTCTTGGCCCAAAGAAACAGCGGTTAGTAAGAGTTATTCTGCGTATGATCTCATCGCTGGTGTTGTTTTCTGAGTTAACAGCAGAGCCTAGGTAGACGAAGTCCTTGACTACCTCAACGTTACATCTGTCGATGACCACGTTTTGACCAAGACGTAGGTCGGTGTTGTATGTCCTTTCTTGCGGACAGCATGTACTTTATTTTGCCCTCATTAACCGTCAAACCTATTCTTGGCGCCTCTGCCCCAATACTCACAAAAACCCCATTGACATCACGCTAAGTTCTTCCAGTTCATTGGACAGAATTTTAAAAGCTCTGCACTATTCTTTCAAGTATGATGGTTTTTAAAAAATCGCATGACAGAGCATCACCTTGTCTAAACCTTTTTTTAACATAGAAAGGTTCTCGTAAGTTGTTTCCAACCTTTATGGAGCAGCGTGAATGCTCCAAGGTCATTGGTCAAACGGACGAGTTTGGCAGGGATGCCAAAACTAGACATGGCTCTATACAACTCGTCCCTGTAGATGCTGTCATATGTGGCCTTGAAATCGATGAAAAGATGGTGGGCGTCGATTTGGTGTTCTTGGTTTTTTTGCATTCAAGAAATCCGCTCCAGTGGCTTTATTAGACTTCAGCTTAGATATGGCAATCTTTACTTCGTCTAAGTTGGGAGGACGGGATTGTTGGCTTTCGTCGTCTATGATGAATTGATCATCCTGCCTGACAGCGGAATTCAGTTCGTCGTCGCCATAATACATTCTGTCCACTATGATGTTTCCACTTTCGTCTTTGCAGCTTTCGGTTCTAGGTTTATGTACCTGTGAATTTCGTTTCACCTGTTCATAAAGCTTTGGAACTTCATTCCAGCTTTTAAACCTCTCAACATCTTCGACCGCACGTTTCTCATGCCCTCTCTTTTTCCTTCTGAGAAGTCGGTGTTCCTCTCGCCTCTTCTGCTCATAGAGCTCATGAGCAGCTCTCGTCATTTTATGAAGCGCTGCTTTGCGTGCCTGTTGTTTGGCTGCATTTGCCTGCCGACATTCCTTATCAATTAAGGGGTTCCTTGTTGGTGGCTGTTTGAAACTCAGCACATCAGCACTGGTTTTCGATACATTGTGTTGGCGTCAGAGAACTTCCAGAGAGGTTACTTGTAACTCGGCCGAAAAAGGATTTGGCGATCTCTGGCGATTGTAGCCGTTCGACGTTCTACCTTCTCCCAGAACTTTCCTGTTTTGCCTTGGGTCTGGAAATCCGAAGTGCTACCTTGGCTAAAACGAGGTTGTGGTCCGAGTCGATGTTAGCTCCTCGGAAAATTCGTACATCCATAATGCTGGACGCGTGTCCGGCTGTTCTTCCCGATTATTCCAACAAAAATGTCTTCAGAACCTTAATCATTTTTAAAAACCTGGTTTATTTTATAACTTCTTTAGGAAGTGATTGTAATTGGTCCGATTTTTAACATTGAAAATTTTGACATAGATGCAAAGTGGCCGATTTATGACAACGTTCGGCCCATATTAGGTTTGGTCTGTGATGCGAAAAGTTTGGATTCACTGGATTAATAAATACCATAAATCATGTTAATGAAGAAACAACATAACAAGTTCTTTGTAACTATGATTTAGGAAAAAGTTTTGAACGAATTAACAGAAACAAAATCTAAGCTGTCAAGTCCTTTGTGCAAAAGGAACCAAAAAGCTTTGATAGTCAAGATGTTGCAAGTTAGAATCAGATACTGAAATTTATTCTGAAAATATACCCTTCAAATGAATTAAGAGGACATTGATAAATCTATTGAAACATTAAAATCAAAGACGTTTTCGCGACGAACTTGATGTGGATAAGCCTAAGCAAGGATTTGAATATACTAATATTGGAAACGTTTAAAGGTTTTTGAACAGTGAGAGAAAATAATACTAAATTTTTAAACTGTAGGGATTAAATTCAATAAATTTGGAGAGTATAACAAGAAACCAGAAGAGCTATTGAACCAAAATTATCCTAATAATAATTTATTTATTCAGTTTTGATGAATATTATGAAAAGTTATGTTGACATGACTGTAACCTGAGTTATCCTTAATACATGCGTTGCAGACATACTTTGTTGGTATATGCTCTTTACTTCCTGCCCCCCCAAAAAATAAAAGGCGTAGGTATGTCTAGAGAAAATGCTGCATATATATTGCTACCTTACTTATACAGTACTGTGAAAAACATTTGCAACAAGAACCTCCAACATTTTGTATTAAAAAAAATTGTTTTGAAAATCAAACAGCAAAATTCCTTTTATTTTTTAGTTTCCTAAACTTTTTTCATACCACGTTATAACTGTTGTAAAAAGAATTGACACTCTTCACTTAAACAAGAAATAAATAACTAAATACGTTAATAGTTGGTAAACTTGCTGTGCAAACCATTTGTAACTTAGATCTCATATCTAAATTTCAAACAATTTTCCTACTTCAAGGTAAGGAAATGTTAGTATTCAATTGCGTACCCTTTATTTTGTATAACGTGTGACATCGAAGCTATAAGGTTATTAATAACCGTTCTTGGAATGTAATTTCACTGCCTCTTAATTCCAGCGAATAGATTACTTTTGTAATTACAAATGTAGCTCCCAATTCTTTTTTTCATAATTTCACATAGGTTCCCTATTGGGCTTATGTCTGGGGATTGGGCTGGTCATGGTAAAACCTTAATATATTTTTCTGTAATCCACTTTGTAGCCAACTTCGAATTGTGTTTGGGATCATTGTCGCGTTGGAACGTCAATTTCCCAGTTTACATTAGACATCATGATGTTACAAAGGATGTCTACATAGTCTTTAGACTTCATTATGCCTTCAACTTGTCGAATTGGCCCGATTCCTAGGCTATAGAAGCAGCCCAAGAGCAAAATTGAATCACCTCCATGTTTGACCGTCCCTTTAGTGTATTTTGGATTTATCCTCTCACTTCTTGGCCTCCTGACAAGTTATTTTCCACCCAATCCGTGCATGTTGAACTTTGATTCGTCAGAAAACAAGAACTTTTCCCATTTTTGGGGACAGTAATTGAGATGAGTTTTTGCAAAAGCCAAACGAGCTTTAAGTGCGTGGTGTCTGAAAGTTGATGGGTCAATGGGTAACTTTAGTTTAATTTTTGCTTCCCTGGATTATTCTGTGGGGTTTCTTCGGAAGAAATTTTTTATTTTTCAATAATCTTTTACTGTGGTGCTTCGAAGCCTTCCTCTTCTTTGATGGCATAAAACCTTTTATCTTTTGATGATTCTACAAATATGTATGTAGTTGATTTGTGAATGCAATATTTCTTTGAAATAATTTCATTTTGTTATGCTCCTTTTTTGAAATCACTCAAAATTCTGGATTTTATATCTGATAAATAATCGTTTTCCGCCATTCTTAAAACAAAATTTTTTTTGTTTCAATTTAAAAAGGACTAGGCTCCAAAGTCTAGGCTTAAACTAACTAAACAAATTCAAGCTACACGTACAAACTTACGAACCTCAAAATAAATCAGTTTAACCGTTATCAAAATGAAACGCAAAGAGAAATTACCACTAGTTGCAAATGTTTTGCACAGCACTGTATGTATTGTACATATGCGTATATACTTTTTGCTTTGTTTCTAGAATCAGACATTTTGAAAAAAAGCACAACTCATCGTTAGACTATAAATAGAAATACAACTTTGACTTTTTATTTCATGTCTGGCTGGATATTAATAAAAGGACTCATAGACAGGATGATATCTAATGAACTTATCTCTAACAAAAAAAAAAATAAAAACAATCTAGACATATTGTGTTGTTCTCTTTAACTATATTTACCGTATAGGACGTCTAAATTTCTAATAATGTTAACATGTAGTTGGTATTAA
Source organism: Eupeodes corollae (assembly GCF_945859685.1). NCBI lineage: Eukaryota > Metazoa > Arthropoda > Insecta > Diptera > Syrphidae > Eupeodes > Eupeodes corollae. The sequence continues at coordinate 93,010,607 of NC_079149.1, read as the reverse complement.
TATACAATACATGTTTATAGATATTAAGATACGTATGTAACCTTTTTAGAACTTTGACTAAGATTGATGATTGATTCTCTGCAGAGTTTATGCTGCAGGACAGGACAGGACAGAAGCACTTGTGACAAAAATGTCGAGTTCGATTTTAATTATATATACCTTCTAGATCTTTCTGGGAGGATAGTTCATTCTTGGGACGAACGACGAGTCAATCAGTTTGTATACCGATGGATTAAAAACTAATTAGGGATTCAGTGGAGGCGTGTACTCCAAATGGCTAAAATTAACTCTCTGATTCCCTCCAGTGTAGCGTGTTCGAAGCAGAACTTTTAGCGATTAAAGAAGTCTTGCCCTGACTTAACGGAAACGTGATGTCAACACCTGATATCTGGACTTTCTCAGATAGTCAGGCTACCAAAAAACCTTTTGGACTATGTCTTTATAAAAATCCTTAACAGACCATAAATGCCCTTCAACTATAATGAAGTTATAACATTCACCTTTGCTGATAAATTCCATTAAATTGTAAAGCAGATGAATTAGCCAAAACTTGCACCCATACTACCACATTTGGCTAATGCCGCAATATCAATCCCTACGTGTAATATTTTGCTAAAAGAAGATGCTATACAAAACACGAACATCATGTGAACCACTTATCAACCCACCACAAACATCTGGCCTACCCTAGATTTAAAGGGCTTTAAGAGCTTAATATTTTTGTAAGCAGATTTCATATAAGCTCAATATTTGGTGTCATAACCTAACTGGACACTGTCTAATAGAAAAGTGCAGAAGCTATATGGACAATGAAGAGGAAAAAAACAGTTCTTTCCGTTCTCTTAACACAGTTCAAAAACGTATAACCTTATTAGGAGAATTCTTCTTAAGAATCTCAAGCACATTAAGATAATTAGTTCTTCACGTTTTATTAGAAACTACAATTGGTTTCATTGAGCTCAGAAGAATGTTTTAAGCTCAGACGAAAACAATTGGCTAAGTGTGTCCTAATTATTTGAATGGATTTTTTTTTACTTTTATAATTATTGGCCTGCATCAAAAATGTTTCCATATAGAATTGATGTGAAACATGGAAAGTATAGCAGAACCGCACATTACAAAAGATTATGATTATGTTGCTTCTGGGTTGACAGCACTGTTTGAATACTGTTCTTTTATTCAACAATATCAATTCTTTTTCGAGCTTGGTCGTGGTTGTTAACCAGCTTATTACTTACTTAGGTACTTAAGGTGGAGCTTCAGTCTTGTGTGAACTAGGGCCTAACCCAACAAACTTCTCCATCTAGCTCGGTCCATAACTAAATGGCTCCAGTTTTGAGCTCCAAGTTGGGTGAGGTCACTTTCCACTTGTGCGCGCCATCTGATCCGCAGTCTTTCTCGACTGCGCTGTCCTGTGGTTGTGGATTCGAAGACTTTCCGGGCCGGCGGATTGGTTTCCATGCGCTCTACGTGACCCAGCCTTTTTAGTCGTTAGACTTTTATCCTTCTGGCTAAGTCTACGTCGCTGTACAGCCCTTACAGCTCGTAGTTCCATCTTCTCCTCCACTCCCCTTCGATGCATACGGGACCGTAGATCACACGAAGAACTTTCCTCTCAAACCGACCCAAGGTGCTTTCATCCGCTTTTATCTCAGCGCTGGTGTTGTTTTCTGCCTCTAGTGTTGACCTGTGAGCTCTACACTATTCTTTCAAGCAAGCAAGAAAAAATAGCACGACAGCGCTCACCTTTTTTAAAATTTTTTTTACATCGAAAGGTTCTGTTAAGTTCTTTCCAACCTTTCTGGAGTAGCGTGAATTCTACATAGTCATCCTGCACAAACGGACGAGTTTGGCAGGGATGCCAACACTAGACATGAATCTATACAGCTCGTCCCTGTAGATGCTGTCATATGCGGCCTTGAAATCGATGAAAAGATGGTGGGTGTCGATTTGGTGTTCTTGGTTTTTTTTTTCCAGGATCTGCCGTTATGTGAATGCTTATTAAATATTTATTTTAGCGATATTTTCATCGAATACTTTGGGAAGAAGTGAAAGGTAGAGGCTTAAATTATTATTATAATCTTTTAGTGCTTCAGCTTGTTGATATAATTTATTGATATTTACAATTTTATTAACTATATGATTTAAAGCGTTAAAATAAAAAACAAATTTGAAAACTTACCATTTAATTTAAACATAAAATAGTTAGGTATCTTAAAAGATAATAATATTTGTTATTGGCATAAGCCTCGCCCAAGGCTATACATGTGTCTCTATTTTTGGCTTCGTTGTACCAATTTGTGCTTAGTTGTGATAGATCGTCGCTCTATCTTTTTTTGGGCGTCCTGCTGGTCACTTGTTCGCTGGTTTCCATTCTGTTGTGATTGTTTGGTCATGAAGTCTAGATACACGACCTGTCCAGCTCCATTTGAGCCTTCTTATTCTACTAATGAAAAAACTATAATTAGGTTTTTTTGCGAATATCTTCAATTCGTACCCTTTGACTTGGTCGTGTGTCTAGAATTTGCTTCTCGGTAGTCCAGCTCTTCGTCGTTCTTGTGTGAGCGGATTCCACTGCATTGCTTGGCCTGCAATGCAGTCGTAACCTTTTTCGAAGCGTATGTTCAATCCATTGCCACTTACGTCTTCGTATTATAGATTCCATAGGTTCCTGACCTGTAATTCTTTAAAGGACCTCATACGGTTTGGCCAGAAACCCCTTAAGTGCCTTGCACATCAGAGCGAACAACGAATGAACGAATGGACGAACAAACGTGATTTTACACATTTCAAAAAGTCAATTTCCAACAAAAACATTTAAATTATAAGAAACGAATTGATACTTATGTTAGGATAATAAAACTTGCATTTTGTTCTCAATAACAAGACAAGTTTGTAAAAACAATTTGGTAGTAACGAATTGCCGTTTGGTTGCTACGAACTGTCAAACTCTATTCGCGTTCCACATACCATCCACACTGCAACGAATAAATTGTTCGCGCTGAACTTAACCTCAAATTTATACCACTCTTGTTTTGTTTGTTGAAAGGGTAATTATAAATTGACAATTCTTGGCTGTCTGCGAATAGAAATAAAACTCATATGAAAGAAAAGTCAAAATATGAGAACATCCACAGTTCGCAGTTCGTAACTCATGTGCAAGATCTTTAGGATGTTAGGAAGACTTCTATTTACGAAGGTTTCCAGCTTTCTTGTTATGGCTGAAGTAACCTTCCAAGTACTGCACCCACAAAGAAGCTCAGATTCGACATTTGTGCGAAACAGTCGTAGCTTTGTTCTTAAGCTGATAGAGTTATTCCTCCATAAATTTTTGACAGCATACCGAACGCCGATTTTGCTTTGCCGATGCGGCAGATGACGTCCTGTTCGGTTTCCCCTTCGATGGAAACGATTCTTTCAAGGTATTAAAAGCTCTCCACTTTTTCCACCGGTTGCGAGAAAATGTTTATTTGAGAGGATTATCGGGTTCCGAGGCCGATCAGTTTTGTTTCGCCGGAATTAATTTTCAGCCCTACAACTTCTGCTTCTCTCTCTCCACACTTGTTGTCATTTGATGGAGCTTCTTGATCCTATGAGAGAGTAAATAAACATCGTCCACGTAATCCAAGTGCTTTAAATAGGATGTCAAAATCCATTGGATCCCTATGCTACCTGACAGAGCTGAGCACAGTACATCGCTTATCACCAACAAAAACAATATTGTCGACAGAATGCAAAATCATCTGACAACCTACCATCGTGCAGAACATGACACTTGGATCCATCATATGCTGTTTTAATAATAGCAATTAGTTTTTCTGTTATGCCTCTCCTCCGAAAAGCTAACCAGATATACTCCCTGTTAACGCTATCAAAGGCCTTCTAGAAGTCGATGAACTGCAGGTGTAGTGGTGATTGATATTCAACAGGAGGATCCAGGACGGAATCCTGCTTGTTCGGCATCGAGTGTGGCCTCAAGCTGTTCTCTGATGTGTTCCAGTATAACTTTTGCTACTATTTTGGCAACGGCTGGTAGAACGGAAATTCCTCTCCGGTTTTCGCTCTTTGTAAGATTTCCTTTTATTTGGGAGCTTGACGATAACTCCCTTCTTCCACCCAAGGGGAAGCTTTCGGTGGTTCAGGCTTCTTTTATGAGCGGATGAAGCAGTTCGCTTGATGACGTTGGCGCTGCTTGTAAAAGCTCTGTGGGAATTCCATTAAGGCCTACCGATTTGTTGCGATAACGATCTCATCTTTACTGGGAGGTGCGGATTCAGGGATTCGTTTCTTCAGGCGCTTTAGAAAGTATCGGATGTACGTTGTTTGCAAACACTCGGTTTAAAACCGAGGAAAATTGTTCTTTCCACCTTTTGACTTGCTCATCTACCGAACTTATCACAGTACCATCTACTTCTTTCACCAGGTGTTGATTTGAGCTGTTTGTACCGGTCCGCTCTTTGGTTATTCTGGCTCGTGTTGTTCCGTTGGATCTTCGAACTGTACCAGTACGCAATCTTAGATTATGTGGTGGTTACGGGCAAGTCCCATAGCGGTGCCTCTTCTGTTTCGTACATCCAATAGACTAAAGCGTCGACTAATCTCGAAGTGGTCAATTTGGTTGGCAGACGCTTGCCTGTACGTCGACACCCAGCTAATTTTATGACATATTTTGTGCTCAAACATAGTGCCACCAAACAATTGGCGTTGCAGAAGTCAATGAACCTTTCATTGCAATTGCAATCATTGCAAATGCCGACTCCGTGAGCACCCATCACATCCCTTAGCCCGTTGTTGTTACTGCCAACCTTAGGATTGAGGTCGGTCTCCCATGGGTGCCACCACGAGGAGGTAAAGCAAGAACTTCGACCTTGAGGCACCTAAATATATATCTTTTCTTTTTATAATTGTCTTCCTGTTAGTTTTTTGGAAAATACCTTACAAGGCTTAAATAAATAGCAATAGCGAAAGCGGATTTCGTTGTCTAACTCTTCCCTACTTTTTTAAGACTTTTTTTTTGAGACTTAAGTAGGATGGAATAAAACCTCAAGTTCGAGGAGAAATTCAATTGAGCCTGGACGTAATTCAATTACTACAAGAAGCGAACCTGAAGAAAATGGTTTTTATAATAATTGCTTTCTATTGATGCAAAAATAAACTCCAAGAAAAAACATAGACTTTAGCTCCGCATCTCAACCTAATACCAATTGAGTAAAGGACGTTAGCTAAACTTTTGTAGGATAAAAATGGTTTTTCTTATAAGAGGTTTTAATTTGAGTACCTTGCAGCTTTCACAGCTGCCACTTTTTAAACTGTTATGAGAAATGGTAAAAATTGTCCACAACCAACGAACAAATTATAAAGCAAGAAAAGTTTCCTTAGTTTAAGTTTAAAAGTATAGAGATGTTTAGTTGCAAGTTTGTCTCCATTTTGGTTGAAAATCATCTTTAGCAATATGCATCTTTTCCAATGAATGGGTACGTAAATAAGCAAAATTCGTATTTTGTGTAATATGGATTTGGAAGAGGAGGTGTCATCGCTCCATATTTCTTTGAAAATGATGCTGACCGGCACATCACTGTCATTGGCTACCACTATAGGTCGATGTTCACAGGGTTTCCCGACAAATTTTTTTTGGTTTTTCCGAACAAAAGACCTCTCAAAACTTGCGTAATTGGACTTAAATTACAAAAATATAAAAAAAAAAAAATAAAATTTGTCTAGGGGGTTGTACGACCCTCAAAATTTTGACAAATTGATATTTTTATGCTTTTTTTCCCTTCCTTAATTTCGGTTCCTGAGCTACTATTTATGATAAAATATTAACTTTTTGATCTTATTAGGTTAAGAACATATTTGACGTTTTGATGTGCACGCAACAATACGTTGCCAGCGGTTTCAAATTTATAAGGTTTTAAGCTAAAAATACCCACGATAGGTGACCAAAATTGAATTTTTTTAATTTAAAATTTTAAATTTAAAACTGAACACTGCTTTCTACCTGACAAATATCTACACAATTCAATCCGGTTATAAAGTCGAAAGGTACAATATTGTGAAGCGATACCCCAAAAGCAAACAAAATGCTTGTTTCGAAAACAAACTGAAGTGGTTTTTAGAGTCATCTGAAAAGGTTTTTAACGTTGCTGCTTGTAAATGCACTTCATTTGAAACTTGTTCTTGTTTAAAACCATAGAAAGTTCCCATTCATGAGAGAAGTTTTTTGTTGGATCAAAGAAATGAAAGGAAAATGGTTATAAGCGGGGTTGACAAGAAAGAAACAAATATCTTGAAGAAACGACAGCAGAGGCAAATTGAAAAGTCAAAGAGGGAAGCAAAAAAATGGTCTACGCAGGAAACGGAAATTGTCTCAGGAAACTGCAATGAAGAGTTGGTGCGTGAATCCTCCCCAGAAACACATTTGATAACAGAGGCATCCCCAACAAACCCCCCTTTGACGGAGGCACCATCTAATTCAAGAGTTTATCGCAATAGATTGATGTTGCCAACAGTTGCCAAAGTATGTGATCGATACGGTTTATCGACGCTATCTACTGCTTCTGTCGCTTCTGCTGTATGGGCTGATGTCGGGTTGGTTTCTTCCAAAGATTCAACTCTTGTTATAGACAAAAATTAAATTCACCAAGCTGTATCGAAATCACGTAAAGAAGCTTTAGAAGATATTGGAGGTATTGCTATAAAAAGCATTTACTTTGATGGAAGAAAGGACAAAACCCTGATAAATGAGAAAATAGGGGCGCGTTATCACCGTAAAGAAATTTTTGAAGAACACATCTAAATTTTGGCATAACCTGGATCAATTTATTTGGGACACACAACACCAGGTCGTGGCACCGCAAAAGGGATTTTTGCATTGGATATGACGGAACTAGAAATAACACTGGTTTGAAGGGAGGCGTCATTCAATATTTAGAGGAGTTTTGAAGAGATCGCTGCAATGATGTATTTGCATGCTTCACGCCAATGAATTACCTCTTCGTCATTTATTCTTCACATTAGATGGGTCCTAGAGAATATTCTGGCCCTATTGGGAAACAATTAGCTGATTTCGAAAGTAAAACCACCGTGAGCTTTTGTGCAGTGGCTGGTAATATGCCTGACTTGCCAAAAAATGTGGTTGATGAATGACGGATCAAAAATATCTTTATCAGATAAGTCAAGTCAAGCTGTATCTACTGGTTTCTGTTCTCCTGAGCTGGCAAACCGTCAACCTGGAAAAATGGCTCACTCGAGATGGCTTACTTCAGTTAATCGCATACTGAGACTATATGTAAGTACTCTTCGTCCATCACAGAATTTGCTATTGCTTGTCATCTACGTCGTCAACGTATACGCTCCAATTTGGTTCCGAATCAATCGACTGGCGGCAAACATGGAGGCAAACATATTTTCCAACTAATTATGTACTCTCGATATTTACCCGAAAGTTTGAGATGTGTTGTGGACTCTGTTATAGAAAGAAATGCTTATTTTGCACATCCAGAAAACCTGCTTATCAGTATGTTGTTTGATGAAAGGTACAACATTCGAGAGCTGGCATTGCGAAGAATAAAAAAAAGCTAGAGAAGCTGGAAATATCAACAAACGTAGGATTAAAGATTATACCGAAATTATTTTGTGGAACAAATGTCAGGTAACATCACCCCCGGTTCTTCGACATATTTCTTTTGAAGACCTTCACAGTATGGCAAAAGATAAGAGCTTTTAAATTTTTAACTTTCCCTGTCACACCCAATCTGTGGAAAGATGTGTTAAACTGGTAACAGAGGCATCACAGAGTGTACTAATTTAAGAGATGGCTTTATTAAAAACAAGTTGAAATCTTGTGCAGGAATGCTAAATTTTGGTCACAAAAATAACTTTAAATTCTAAGGTTATGTCATTAATTAAAAATTATTTCTTGCTTATTTTGTTTTTTTTTATGCGATTTGTTTAAACAATATTAATATTGAAATACGATTAAAATCTATTTTTTTATTGTTTTATTTGAACGGTTAAAGTATGTAAAAACATGAAATTTAAAAATCTTCAAAGCCCGGTACTACCCCCAAGATAACATGTTCTTTCATTTTTTTGACGATTCCTTTATCTGTGTAAAATCACGCAAATTTTGATAACTCTTTCGACCGGAAACCCTAATGTGTACTAAACCAACTTCTTGTGGCCTGAATTAAATGATATGGGCACCAAAGTCATATGGTTTTAAGAGAATGACGAGAAGTCATTCCTTAACTTGGTCTAAATTGCTGCCAAAAGTTTATTTTTTAAACGATTCAAAATAAGACAATTTTTTGAAAAATTCTGAAATAAAGTTCCCAAAATAAAATAATGCCAATCAATATTAATTTCACTGAGAAAAAAAATGTCTGGCAATATTAAGAACATTCTTTTTATAGACGCACATCGGTTATAGCTTTTACCTAGGTACTTTATTTCCGATATAAAATAAATTTTTACAAATTGGAACATAAGTCAATGAACTACGTTTACCAGTCTTTTATACTTTTTTCCTCAAAATGCATCTGCTCCAAACATAATCACCGCCAACAGCATCCTTTCCTCTCGATATATCTATATCCTCTATACACCTAACTGAGAATATGCACCTGATTCTGGCTATGTACCTATGAAATGTCATCGCACATTGAAACATCTTTACCGTTAACGCCCACCGGATGTATTTCGAAGAAAATTTGTCGATATTGCTTCCTTTTTTTAAGTTGCTGCTGCATGGCTCGAATGTCTTATGTGCATCCAAGTACAAATGATGGCATTATATCTTATACGTGTCTGCGTTATCCTTACAATACTGGAAAAGGTTTTACTCGGATCGGCTGCACGGGACGGGACGGATGATCGTAGACGGGCTCCGGCTCGTTGCCGTTGTCTTACAAGCAGCAAAAGATTCTTTATTTTTTTCTTCACCTCCTATCATTTAATTTCCTTCAAACGGATTCACCTTTCGGGTGCAAACAAAGTCATAAATTTTAAGTAGCAGCAGTTTTCTTCGACATGTTTTGCTCGAACTTGCCCCCTATACCACCTACACCTATACTCGAAGTCGAAGTCGAACACGTATCCGTCGCGTCCTTTGGGGATATCCAATCGATTCAGCATTGTGCAGAGCAATGATTCTGCGGGATAGTAAAGTGTACATATGAGATAAATTCACCATCATCTTCATCCTTGTGTTTATATTTCCTTTCTGATGGTAGGGTTCCGTACGATGGGCACCTATATGGGCATATGTGTATGTCCAACCGACCAACATGACGAAGGACGACGAGTCAGAGAAAAAAAAAATAGAATAAAATAAAAGGATATAAAATAATTCACCTCCTCTCTTTCACCAAGGATGTCCCAACATCACTACATTACCGCCACTGCCGTCGAGAATGAACCCATATACATATGTCTGTGTATGTGTGTACTGTACATACATATACAAGGATTAAAATAAATGGCGACGAAGAACAGCTGTAACTGATGTTTAAGCTCTGGGGCAGGATGAATGATAGAGAAAATGAAGCCATGGAAACAACCAGGACCACACCGAGAGTTGAGTTCTAGATACGTTTCATTCACGTCTATTATATACAACATACCTATACATATGTACATACATCCTCACATTACGTTGTTGGTTAAAATAAATTTCAATTTCACACACCTCCGGCGGCAGGCGATGAACGTCGGTCATGAAACGAGCGACGGAAATAACAATTTCATTAAGGCTGACAAGAGGCACGGTGGCGTGGCGGCGGCGCGGCGGTGATGGTGGTGGCAGAGGTGGAAAATACAAAAATCTAGGAAGGAAAAGGACATTAGTTGCGATCCGAAAGTAATTTAATCCCAATCGATGCCAAATTAATGAAAAAGAAATGTTTTCTTATCGCAAGTGTCTAATTAATTGGCGCAAAATTAATTCTTGACTAATTTGCTGAAGTGAAGACCAAAATTTTGCATGGCACAACGCAACGACACCGAAGACGGCGGACGAACGGATCGAAAAATGGAAATGGATGTTGCATTTTTTATTTATTATTCAATTACCATACATACGATTCCGTATAAATCTGTATACCTGGTCTCAATCTCGAGGGAATCAGAATAGGTATCATGTTTATTAACGAAAATAATTCACTATTTTTTTGGTAAGAAATTGATATTACCAAATTAGGTTTCAAATTATCTAGAGAGCAAAGACTCAAAGATGTAGATGGCTTAAAAGTGTGGTTATAACTCTTGGAAATAAATAGAAATAAGGTATAGAAATTAGTAGAACAGCATTTGCCCTATTAAGGATTTTTGGTCAATGGATTCCTATTATGTATCATTAAAAAGATGCATTAGCGTCCATAAATAATTAAACAGCTTTTCAAAACAATAGGCTAAGGAAAAAAAAAAAACTAATTTTCAAAAACTTTAGAAAATTATGCAACCAAACACTGACTTACTTATTATTTTTTTAAATCTCTCTAAAAATCTTTTATTAAGATGGTAGGTTTCTTGAAATTTTCAATTCAGAATTCGAAACGCCTTCGTCTACTGCTTTCTATTGGAAGTTATTAATTTAAAAAAAAAATAAATTTTTTTATAAATCAAAAAAGAAAGGCAACGAATATTTCTCATATGACATATTTTACGAACAAAAAACAATATTTACTCCAGAATAATTTTACGAAGAGAAGAATAATGTTTTTGAAATTGCATGAAATTTTGAGAAAAATCACAGTTATGGTTTTTATCCAAAAAATAAAAACCTTAAAGAATCTAAAAATTTTCGACACGAATATCAAAGCAAAAATAAAAAAATTACCATCAAACTAATTTTATTTTATGGAAAATATTTATTTTCATTTTTATTTAAATGTTTAGAAAATCCAGCTGTTAGTTTATAAACTTATGTTCAATTCGATTATCTTTCTTGGTTCTAATAATACTTTAGTTGAAAACCGTTTATTACCAGTTTTTTGATATTTTTGTGGGTTTTTTTGTAAAAAAGTTTTAAATTGCGTTTTTTTTTCAATAATTAAAAGTAAGGAAAATATTTTGCTATGATAACATAAGTTTGATTTAAATGTCTGCGTTCCCTACATTTTAAGTCAAAAGGATTTTTTTTTATTAATTTTTACAGCATTTTTTAAAAGTCTTTATTCCTTATAAGAAAAAATATGATGAGATGCAACCCACACTGATAACATCCCATCCCGTCTGTCGATTTGTTTGCTTAAAAGTTTGTCTATATGTACTCGTATCAATTTTTACCAACTTTGCGTACCTACTATTTTTTGTAGATTTTATTTTTTATGAAAAAACGGACTGTTGGATTTTTATATAATTACAATTACTGAATATCGAAAACAATATTTTCTGTAAAATAAAATAAGTTTGAAGCCAATATTTTTAATTTTGAAAAGCTATTTGAGTTGAAAGTAAATTTTTTTTAAGATTTAGTATTGTTTTTTTTTTATAGTTTTATTTTTTGTAAAAAACTGTCAGTTCGATATTTTCCAAAATTTTATCAAATGTTGAAAACAATATTTCTTATAAGATAAAATTAGTTTGAAACCAATATTTCAAATTTTTGAAAAGATATTTGATTCGAAAATCAATTTTTACCAACTTATGCTAATTTTTTTTTCAGTTTTCAATTTTTTGTTAAAAAACTGTCAATTCGATTTTTTCGAAATTTTACTGAATGTTAACAACAATTTTTTTTGAAAGATACAAGTAGTTTAAAGCCAATATCTACAATTTTTGAAAAGATATTTGAGTCGAAAATAAATTTTTACCAACTTTTATACATTTTTGTTTAGATTTTCATTTTTTGTAAAAAAAACTTTCAATTCGATTTTTCTCAAAATTTGTCCTTATTTTGAACACATTATTTCTTATAAGTGAAAATTAATTAGAAGCTATTATCCCAAATTTTTGAAAAGATATTTGAGTCAAACATCAATTTTTACCAACTTTTGTTAATTTTTTTTAAGGTTTTTATTTTTTGTATGAAAACTGTCAATTAGATTTTTCTCAACATTTTTTGAAATGTTGAAAACAATATTTCTTACAAGATAAAATAAGTTTGAAGCCTAAATTTTAAGTTTTTGAAAAGATATTTGAATTCATATTCAATTTTTACCACGTTTGAGTAATGTTTTTTTAGATTTTTATTTTTTATAAAAAAAAACTGTCAATTAGATTTTTCTCAAATTAGATTTGTATCAGATGTCAAAAATATAATTCTTCGTTGCACAAAATTGTTTTGGAGATAAAATCATATTTTAGTCGTAAAATTTTGGAAGTGAAACATTTTTTTTTTCAGTTTTTTTTTTTGATTTATAAAAAACGTCAAATGGATTTTTTTTTCAAAAAATATACTTCTTTGATATCACGTTAAAACATATTATATAAAATTTAATTCAAGTCCCTAGCGTTTTTGGTTCGTAAGATATTTGGGGTTAACCAAAATGTTCACCTTTTTTCAAACTGCTATGGTAAAAAAAACCACCCACGCAATTTTCTTGAGAGCCCTTTCTGCATCTTTCTGCCTTATTATCTGTATAACAAAATTTATTTGAAATCGATATCTCTTCTGGTTCTTGAGCTATGGACGACGAAAAAACGTCGCGAAGATATTTGAATCGTGTGTACGTTCGGACGTACAGACATCTTTCAAACAATCTTTTATTTCGACTCTAGGGACCTTGAAACGTCGAGAAATTTCAAAATTTTCAGTTTGACAAATCGGACCCATTACAATACCTTTCTATGGGAAGTTAAAAATTGTACAAATAAATTAATGCTCGGTTCTCAATATCTCATGAACAATCGAATATATTGACTTAAAATTGATTTAATTTATCCAATTTGTATTTTTGTGTTTGTTTATATAAGAAATAAAAACTTTTTATAAATGCTTCTTAAATTGGTAAAAATTGATTTTCGACTAAAAATCTCGTTAACAAAAATAAATTTTTAAATCGAACTATTTCATTATATGAAAAATATTGTTTATAATTTTAATGTTTTTAAGAATAAATTAACTGACAAACACAAAAAAAACACGAAAACCTACAAACACTTATAATAAGCGCACACTCAAAAAACTACCTTTATTATGTGGCACACTAGCATTTATTTTGTGGTTTTCAGACTTGAAACCATCCAATACAACTTGTATTGAACGATTCGCAAGGTAACTACTAATCCAATGAAGGAAGGATTCATGAAAACCGAAACCACGCATTTTCGATAAGAGAGCCTGATGCCAAACTCTATCAACTGCTTTTGAAATATCAAGTGCAATAATCTCACTTTCTCCAAAACGATGTAAATATTTGCTCCATTGTTCGGTGAGATGAACCATGAGATCACCATTGGACCTATTGCTACGAAAGCCGTATTGTCGGTCATTAAGAAGCTTTCGGTCTTCTAGATATTTCTTGAGCTGATAATTAATCAGCGTTTCCATAACCTTGGAAAGAAGGGACGTAAGTGCAATCGGTCAGTAATTAGACGGTGAGGAAGATTCAACTTTTTTGGTAATAGAAGTTTTAGAATATTAAAATGAGGATAGTAATAAAATAACTGAAAATTATTCTTCCAATTTTACACCAATAATCATTCAAAGCAATTATTATGTTGTAATTAAAAAGACTTAAAAAAAAGACACTTCAAAATGGTATTTTTATCTAATAGCTTGATAATTTTCGTGGGTGCCACGCCCCCTTAACCTAAAATTACGATTTTTGTGTAAAGTTTCAAGATTCTGTGATGTTTGGAAGTTCTTCATAATTCAGTCAGTTATGTTTTTTAAGATATTAGCGATTTTTAAAACAATGGATCTCAGAAACTCTTTAGGTTGTAAATTTGAAGTTTTTGAAGTATATCTTATCTTGATACGTTTTTTCATTAGGGAGAGGTCATAACCGCGCTGAGATTAATACTAGGTAGTAGTGCTAGAAATTGCCTGATATGATAACAAAAAACCAACGATTATACTTTCCAAAGCATAATACTAATATGTATGTACTCGTATGTATATGGTGAAACATTTGGCAAAACATTTTCATAACGTTATGGTAGGTAGAAATGGCGATCTCAAGGCAACCTAGCCTGAGATCCAATTAGCGCTGTATAGTGAGCCGTATTGATACCAAAAACTCGGTTGACCTATGATAGAAAGGGAAATATTTATAGAGAAGCTTTATAGCGATTATGTTAGAGCCATTTTGTCGCATTGAGAAAAAAGATTATAGGTCTCTAATCTTTGTCTCAGATAGCTCATCGAGTTCGTGAAAGAATGCTTTTCCAAAGTAAATCAATCGAGTGTTTGCCAAAGAGGGACATTTGCAGAGGAAATGGATTATTGCTTCACTTTCTCTTTGTTCACTACAACTACGGTAAAAGGTGTTGTAGGAGATACCCAACTTCTCCGCATGAACTCCTATAGGCCAATTTCCGGTACAAACCGCAACAATCCTGGCTATGTCTTGCCTTGGCCTGTATATAAGATTGTTTGGACGGATTTTATTAAAGATGGGCCACAACATCCTAGATATAATGCAGTTGGGTAAATTGCTCCACCTTCGGTTTGATTCAGTTTGGTAGATAGAAAAGATTTTACCCTTCATAGCACCAAGAAGAATGTTAACCATTTCCGCAAGTGAGCTATGAAGCTCGCCAGCCCGTTCATTTCCCACGATACCACTATGGCCCGGAACCCAGATCAGGGTGACACCGATGTTAATATTCAGAAAAGTTCCCAGAACCAACTCCGCACACCATCTTTGAGCCGTCAGTAAAGATGGTTGTGTCAAAACCTATAATAACCTTAAAACCCTTACTAAGGGTCAAAGTAGGAGTGCAGTAGTCATTGTCTACCGAGATAATATATGAGGGAATCAATTTCGTTGTGTTGCTGTGACCATAAGGTTTTGACAACCAGCCGTTTGATTCCTTCAGCCGAATAGCGCTGCAGGAAACTATGTATTTAATAAAAAGGTCGATTGGTAGAAGATCCAAAATAACGTTCAAGGCGTCCGTGGGATAAGTACGCAAGCTGTTCTCTGAACCTTCTTTAGCTTATCAATATCATATGCTTTGCTAAGAGCAGGCCACCACACAATCTAACCATATGATAAGATTGGACGTACTACGGCTGTGTACGTCCATAAAATCATCTTCGACTGAAGCCCCCATTTTTTGCCGAAAGTTTTGCTGCAGGCGTAGAAGGCAACACAGGCCTTCTTTACCCGTACTTCAATATTTAGTTTAGGGTCGAGTATGACTCCCAAATATTTTGCACTGGAAGACAATGTTAGGATTTGACCGTTGAGTCGAGTTAGCGTGAAGGGCGGTACTTAAGTTTTGGTGGTAAGGAGCAACAGTTCAGTTTTACTTTGCTTAACTCATAGTCCATAACTCGTGGCCCAGATGCTTACTTTCTTCAAAGCTGATTCCGTGATTTCACTAATCACAGAGGTGTACTTTCCTGACACCTATAGCACCAAATCATCCGCATAGGCTACCACCTTCACTCCACATCTCTCTAATTTAACGAGAATTGTATCCATGACCAGAAGCCATAGAAGAGGCGAAAGGACACCACCCTGGGGTGTTCCACTACTCACGTGTTTTGTTGCGATTGTATTGCCTAGAGTGGCTTGAATCTTTCTACCACTGAGAATGGAAATAATCCATTCTCGAATGAAGTCTTCTACACCGAACTTAACGAGCGATTCTTCTATGGATTCGGTAGGGACGTAGTTAAAAGCACCTTCTATGTCTAGCAAGGTGGCAAGAGTAAATTCTTTATAATGGGTTGTTTGTTCTACAATACGCACTACCAAATGGAGGGCAGTCTCCGTAGATTTGTCTTTAAGATAAGCATGTTGAGAGCTTTCGAGAGGTCGTCCAACTAGGATTTCACATTCTGAATAAAAACTACTTTGACCTGTCTCCACGACATGGGTACATGTTTGAGATGGAGGCATCCTTTGAAAATTTGTTAAAGCTTTTGAATCATAACTGGCAGTATGCCATCCATGCCTGGGGATTTATATGGAGAAAAAGTATTGATGGCCGACTAAATATTTTCTCTAGTTATAACGGAATTGGCTTGCTCCACATGAGCTACTTTTAGTTCTGTGGTTTCAAGCGGTTCGGGGTTATCACTCTCGCAACCCGGAAAGTGCGTCTTCATCAGTAGCTCAAGAGATTCGGCTGGAGAGGCTGTCCAGGTTCCAGGCGTTTTTAGAAATTAAGGATTACAATGTAAATTTTAAGAGAGTCTTTGTACGGTTGGTAAAACTTATGTTTGTGGCAGATATTGAAAATTGTCCTAGTCATTTCCCTAAGACTAGAATTTTCAAAGGTTTTCACCTTTGATTTAAGGTCTCCTATCGATTCAGTGACATTCGGTAAGTTGCTTAGTTTGGAATTATTGTTGACTAAATTTCGTCCATTCAGTACTTTTGGGATTTCTATAAGGTGGAGGGTTTTTCGACTCGAAATTAATTTGAAAAGGAATCCACTTGTGATCCGAAAACGAATTCAAAGGGGAAACTCTCCAATTCTCCACTAATAAACTACGGTTGTTTATGTCATAACGTTATACTTATATATTAATTCTTTTAATAAATTGTCTTTCCTTATAATTTTGATATTCTCTGGTGAGAAAAATGTCAAACGATCACTTTCATAATTTTATTTTTGAATCGGAAATTACATAGACACCGTTTAAGTGGACGAAATTGTAACATTTCTATTTATTAAATTTGTATGTCTGCTTTATTTTCAGCGAAACAGGTAAATTTCAAAATCTGTGTTTCTTCCTGCTGTCTGCATCCGTTTGTTGAAAATATACAAACTAATTTAGTTATCTTCATCTGAAAGAGCAGACATTACTACTTCACTATAAAATATAAAGTTATGATGACAAAACCAAATATCAACGAACTTGATAAATTTAATAAATCCAACACAAAAAATAACAAAACTTCAAACATTTACATTTTCACACCAGATTTTCATTTTCTGATAACAACACACTATTCCAAAACGGATATTGGTTAGATATTCAAAGAAGAAGTAAGTTAATACCTACCTATCATACCCGTACTATATTCCACCCCATTCCCCATATGGAAATAAAAAATATCGTCACAGAGACTTCACAAAAATTTAACAACACTTCCAGCTCCAGGTTCTATCCATCAGATCTTCTTTCTGTACCCAAGCCAAAAATACAAACTTCAATGACAATTCCCAATATTCTGTTATGATCCAAAGAGCCATTTACGCCGACACATTTCTATTGGATTGAAATTGGCTGCTGTGAAAATCCGAGCACAACAAAATATTTGTTTCGTTTTTTATTTGTACTTTTTTTTCCAATCGAAGCAAGTGATGCCCCAATTTTATCAAGAGAATTGAAGATTTTAGGGATTCTCCATCTAAAAAGGAATCGCAACTCACATAACCAACTGATATTATTGACTACAACAGCAGATTCGAATTTGAAAAGTGAGGTAATAAACGGACACCAACTGGATACATCAGAGACACAACAACATCAGAAATCAACCCAAACGCAAAACGTCTTTGGATGGTCCCTTGTTGTTGTTTGGCAACTTGTGGAAAGAAATCATCAGAAGAGACAAAAAGTGAATTTCACCAATCCATAGAATAAGACATTTATCGAATAATATGAAAAGTACCTATAAGGCCAGGTGAAATTAGTAAACAGTTTCTAAGAATGAGACCTCACTTATACAGGAAAAATTCATAAGTTTACTGTTAGGTGAGGTTAACGTGGCTGCGGATTAGAATCCACATACTTAGGCCAAAAGAAAGGCGCATTGTGATACCACATGAATCTACAGAATTACTTCTTACTTGTCGAACCATTTTGAACTTTTTATAAAGCGAAGGAGATATTTGATATCCTTTTTAGCTAGTTCACTGGGATTATGAAAAGAGTAGTCCCCTAGTTGAAGTTTGCGTCTGAGTGAAAGAGCAGGGCAAGTGCAAAGGAGGTGAGAGATTGTTTCCTCCTCTTCTTCGTCCATACAGCTACTACAGAAGTCATTTGAGACTATACACCAAGTCGTATTGCGTGTCTTTCTATAAGACAGTGTCCCGTAAGGACACCTATTAGGGAGCTAATATGAAGTCTGCTTGAGATAACAAGTCTTTAGAGCGCTTTAGGTCCAGTGAAGGCCATATGAGTTTGATGGCTGCGCATGTTGGTAAGTTGTGCCACCTAGAATTTGCTATCGCAAAAGTTGTTTCTTTTAGCATAAGTTTACATGTAGCTATCGGTATATTTATCTCCTCCCTTTCAGGTGAAATAGGCATGACGGTTCCATTTTTAGCGAGTTCATCGGCTGTACAATTTCCCGTGATGTCTCTGTGGCCCGGCACCCTACATAGGTGAATGTTAAATTGCTGCGCCATCTCCATAAGAGACGATCGACAATTGAGGGCCGTTTGAGATTTGGTTGAGACACCATCAAGAGATTTAATAGCAGCCTGACTGTCAGAGAAGATACGGATATCAGAAGTTGATATCACGTTTTCTCTTAACCAGGAGAGAACCTCTTTGATCGCTAAAATTTCCGCTTGAAAGACGCTACAATGATAAGGGAGGCGGAATGAGATGCTTAGATTAAGCTTGTCTGAGTACACACCAATTCCCTTATTTGTCTTGGATCCATCTGTATAAAAATGAATACTTTTGTTATCCAGAAGTTTTTTGTCTTCCCATTCATCTCTGGATGGAATGGATACCTGGAAGTTTTTTCCAAATAGGGGTTTAGGAATAGTGTAGTCTATGTACTTTGGTATAGAACCAAAGAGGTTAAAAATGATGGAGTGCCCCACATTGTTGTTGGTCCATTGAGATGAGGCGTCGAGTCTTATCGCTGTACTCGCTGCCACTTGTTTACTGAAGATGTCGAGGGGTGTCAGATGGAGGAGAGTGTCTAACGCTGCAGAGGGTGTGGTTCTCAATGCCCCGCTTATGCAGGGGCATGTAGTGCGTTGGACTCTGCTGAGTTTGTCGTAGTATGTGACTTTCTCCAGTGCAGTCCATCATACTGCAACGCCTTCAATATCCAGGAAGGCCACCATAGTATATTCCTTTTGCTCTAGGGAGTATTTGATAGTTCTTACCAGAGTGTGCAAAGCTGTTTCTACCGATTTCCCCTTTGCAGAAAGCATGCTGAGACATTGATAGTCTCTTATCAATGCTGTTGCGTATATGGATATCGATCAATCGTTCCAGAGTTTTGAGAATGAAAGATGATAGGCTAATAGGTCTTGAGGGTTGACATGCGAGCATTTTCCCGCCTTGGGAATGAAAACTACCTTTACATTTCTCCATCGCTGAGGTATATAGACCAGATTTATACAACTTTTGAAGATTATCTCAATGATGGGCAAAGTAATATCAATGGTATATTGTAACTCAGCTGGTACGATTTGATCTGGACTTGGAGATTTGTTATTCAGAGACTATGTCAATTTTTCTTTTGTAATCAGACCTTGAGGAAAAATTAAGTTAATACCCGACCCAGGACTGTTTGTTGTATTAAAGGATTGGGAGCTATCCGGGAAGTGGGTGTCTAATAGCAGTTTTAGCGTTTCTTCGCAAGAATTAGTCCATGTATCATCTGAGTTGTTAAGACAACTAGGCATGGTTGGATTTGTCAAGAGAATTTTCTTTATCCTTGATGCCTCCGAATATTCGTCTACGGAGTTACAGAAGGATCTCCATGAGGATCTTTTGGCTATTCTCAATTCTAGTTTATACTTTTTAAGGGATTGTTTATAGGAGTCCCAATCTTGTCTAGTCTTTTTTGCTCGATTGAAAAGCCTTCTACAACCTTTCCTGAGTAGTTCTATAGTTCTAGTCTAGTTCAGCAGCGCACCAATATGGTTTGTTCTTTCCCAGCACTGTAGTTAGGGGGCAGGCAGTTTCCATGGCTTTATTGAGGGCTGCTGTAAGCTCATCGACCTTTTCATCGAGTTCAAGAGCGCAGCGACCGTCTTATCGAGAATGGTACCAGGCAGTGGACCCTGGTGGTCGTGGCCCAAATACGCTGATACCAGCCAGTAGGTATGGTTATCTATTACCATACTGGCTGTGGTGACGTCTTTATCACTGAAATTAGGGAGTAAAAATACATTTAGATTACGTTTAACTAGTATGCAGGACCTTGGGTTAACTTTTCCTGTTACCTATAGCATGTAGTAGCCAGGAGTTCTCAATCCTCGAACCAGGGATATTACAATTCAGGGTTCTTGGATGAGAACGACATCTTCTCCAGTTTTTGTCAGGCGGAGAAGAAGGAAGGCTGAAGCCGTTTTAGAGTGTTAACGTTTACTGTTAAGAATTGTTAAATCACGTAGAACACTGATAAGTAAGCAAAGAATTAGAATTGTAATTGAAGTAATATCAATGGTTCACGGTAGGGATTTTTAACATGCGGATGAAACCGTATGGCATTAGAACTGGCCAAATCACAATTTAATATTTCACGGAGTAAGATTTCGGGCAAGAGGATATTTTTTTGTATGGGATAGAAATCTTAAAAAGACAAATTGTAAGAATCGGTACCGAGTAGTGTGAGACTCTTAAGGTCTACAAATGATTGTTCTTTCTTAATTTATTATTCAGCATATTGAAGTTTATAGTTGTAAGAAATTACAATATCTTTTAGATCATCAGCTCATGAGGTTTTATTCTTCTAAATGTCCGAACATTTTCTAGTATATTTAAGACGGTCTCAAATTCGGAGTTGGTATGAATAGGCAGTCGCTGATTATTTGGTACGGCGTAATTTTTAACACTTCTGTCGCCATTTCAATTTGGAGGTCATTATGTAGATCCCTATTTCTGACATTCCAAAACTCATTTATTATAACATAAGTTTGTTCTTGATAATTAGGTACCTACGAATTTTTCCTATGAATCAGTACATTCTTCTGCACTCCAAGTTCATCTCTTCTCTATTATTTTTGATGTTCTCTTTCCATTTGAGCTTTACATCCAAAATAATTTTTAAACATTTGAAAGTAGATATTGGCTTGAGGTATTTCTGTACTGTTTATAGAAATTGAAAATTTATTTATGTTTTTGTTTGTAAAATAATTATTTGTCGATCTTATTTCATTTAGTTTGATACTCCATTTTTTTTGTTGAAACACTAACTTTATCAATTTCGTTTTGTAATTTTTGTGTAGCCTTTGCAGTATCATCAGAGAAAGCGGACACGATAGTGTTTATATTCCCCGGAATATCTTTTGTATATTAAAAATAAAAGGTTGGTCTTAATGCACTTCTTTGCGGTACACAAACTTCAATATTATTCACTAGTTTCGAGTAATTTGGTCGTATAGTATTGTAAATAGGCGGTTCGTAACGTAATTTGGAGTACTGCAGCTTGTACACAAATCCCAAGTGCCAAAATTGTCAAAAGGATTGAACAACATCTAAAAATAAGTGCCTTCTTAAGTGTGGTGGAACATCAGTAATATGTTTATTTCTAAATCAAAACTGATGGTTCTTAATGTATTAGTCTTCATTCTTCTATTACATATTTTGTTAAGCCTTTTCAGAAGCAATTGTTCGAAAACTTTTGTCATGATTAATATGAGCGACATTGGTTTGCTACTGCTGTTAGTGGCTTACTTTGTTCAGGTAAAACAAGAACTTCTGCAACTTTCGAATAAAGTGGTAAATATATTATTTTATTGCATGCGTTGATTATAAATTGGAGTTTTTTAAATGCCATTGAGGAAATTTCTTTCAAAACTTCAGCAGGGATAAGATTATACTCTGCTAATTTTATTAGATACATTATTTTGACACTTGTTTCTTAATTCAAGAGGATGAATAGACCACAGTTGATGCATAATAATTTAAAAAATCTATCTGCTTGTTTTTGGGAAAATTCAAATTTTTGATGTTTGACCAAAAAATGTGTATGGAGACTATTATTATTTTAAGTCTTAAAAAAGCGCCTAATCGGCTTAAAACATTTCCCAATGATTTGGGCTGTAGATGCCAAAACAGACAGACGGACGGAGTTGGGAGCCCACTTTTTTCGACTTCTCCACAGTCCAAATGTCATGTTTGATTAAAATCTTGAATTCTAAATTCTGTACGACTACAATACTTGTTATATAATTCCTATATGCCCCAAGTTAAAAATCCTTCAGATTGTAAATCACAAGATTATGGTGACTTATTATGATAACCTCTTTGAGAAGTAATTTGATGGCATTGTTGAAGAGTTTATCATTCCATTTTAAGTTTTTTCTTGTCAAATGTCAAAACCTGACAGCTTAGAAATTGATAGCTGTGCAGATTTTTTAAACTAAAACCTCTTATTGAATAACTTTATATTTTATGACATGTTAGTCAAATTAAAACGTCCATTAACTTTGATCTTTGAATATAGAGAGCCCTTGCATTAAATATGGTATTCTGACTTTTTAGTAACTTATTTATGATGTTCGCATAATTAATAATCAAAGTTTCCCACTTCACATTACTGTAGACATGACTTTAAATCAAAGAGTGTATTAATGGTGAAAAAAACTAGCTCATCAGGTTTAAATTGGTTGAAAAGCTACATTGTTCATATAAGACCCAGACATTAAGTAGATTTACGAGATTTAAAGAAATAGCTCTTCCCGTCCAGAGAAAAGACTGCTTAATTGCTTCCAATTTTCTCAAAACCTAAAATATATTTTTGGATTTGCCTTCTTAGTGTTTAATTAATAATTGATAAGGACATAGGTAACTGAAAAAGGAATAATACTCAAAAACATACTAAATTGTGTCTTTAAATAATCTTTCTGTTGCTTTTAACTTTTCGATTTAAATATTTGTTTTCTGTGACTCTTGACAAAAGCAACATTTCTGGCTACGAGAACATTTCTATCACACTTATAAAGGTACATATGGTCTTTGTTTTTCCAATCTTTGATTTAGCATATCAAATCGTTTTTCTAAAAAATTGCCCCTCCTGCCTAACATTGTAAATATTAATCCCGTAACCCAAACCACGTTTTTATTCTTTTACACCAATCTTCTCACTTTTTAATCTATTTGCATTAAAATCGTAGAATGTTATTGTATTCCAAAAATTGTCCTTCAGCGTAAAAGATACCAATAGGCGAAAAAAACGTTAAAATGGCTGTTTTTCTGATTGGACTTGTTACATTTGGCGCTTGATATTAGAAACTTGGATTAAGTAACCAAAATATCAGAAATACCGGACATAAAGCATATCCCGAAGCATGTACTTGTATGTATGTTACTGGACTAAACAATTTTACTTCCTACAATGTTATTATTTACATGAGAAAATTTCGTCTGATATTTTTGTTTGTGTTTCCAACTTAACTTCTTTAAGTTTAGCTGCAACAATTATTATCTTAGTATGAAAAAAGTTGAACGAACAAGTGTTAACGCTTCATTTCTTAATCTAATTCCTTCTCTACAAATAACTTACATGAGATCCACAAAAACTCAATATAGGGAAATTTATTTTTTCACAGAACTAGAATAAACTCCCTGTTGAGCAGTCCTACGACTTTTCTACATCATCATTCCTGCTTAAGTGCATTGCTTCAAAATTCCAGGAATCGAACAGCAATGCAGTTATTTCTGAGCCTTTAATAATGTATTTCTCCTTTAAACTGTATATTAAATGCATTTATCTATCGCCTTTATGAAATTCCCCTTGGCTGGTATACATTGCGAGCGCAGTTGTACAACTTTCCGGAAAATGCGAACATTTACCAGAAAATTTTATTGGCAGCAAATTTTATGATATCTGATAAAGTGATTTCCACAGGGAAATCAAATTTTTGTTCCGTGGAAAGCGTTGGATTTTTCTTTTTCCCGTTGGTTTGTTATTAGAGAGCGTATTCTATGTGTTGTATTTTTTTCATCTTCCTCACTGTGGGTGGTTTGGTTGGTCGGTGGGGGCGGCTACGACCACGTCAACGGCAACAGTTTGCCTTTAGATAATTTCAATTGGAATCACAGGCAACGACCGACACGAACGTAGCGTTGCGAATTTGAGAAGCTGATGGAATGCGAACGTGAAGGTATTGCCTCTGCTTCCATTCCAATGGATTGGGTTGAATACATATTTTTGTTGGTTATTGTTATTGGTAGATACCTGTTCAGGGCTTAAATCGATCACAGTCAGTAATAGTCACACGAATGTTTGGTGGAAGGGTGGAAAGCGGGATGGTTGTTTCTTTTGATTTGATTGTTGCATTTTATGTTCACGCAGTTGTTGCCCGCAACTTTCCATCAAGAGTATCAACAATATCAACAATCCTTAAGGTACGTACCAATATGTTGCCGCTGGTGTTTCTGTTCATGTTTAAGTATGTCTCCATATATATATATTTATTATGGAGAGTACCTAGTGGGTGGTGTAGGCATGGATTCCCTGTTCCAGAGAGTTCAAAAGATTGTTTTGAATTTATGAACTCGTTCAAAAGAATCGCTGTTGTAAAGAACGACACTATCCAGAGACATAGTAAATGTAAAATGTAGGCAGCTCCAGCTAGCTACGAGATGTTGTTGGTACAACATTCCACGGAGTACTATTTTTATTTCCTTCTGATTGCTTCGCAATATGGTGGTATGATTGAAGCTGAAGCTAAAGGTATCGATGCGCAACGATGGGATCTGTGTTGAATAAATAAATGATTGGGACAAACGAATTGAATTGGGATTTGTGGCACCACACGGTACGGTAGTGTGGTGGCGAAGTAGGATGATGGTTCAGATAATAAAGTTGATTGTTCTTGGGGTTTTCAATTTTACTCATTTCGCTAATGAAATGAAACGTACGAATGTAACTATAGCAAAGTTTATTTGTAAAATGGAATTTACACATATGCGAATGAGGTGGGCCTTGTTGCTTTGTTAATTAATGGTAGCTGCAAGATATTTTTGTCTGTATGTGTTTTTATTAAGTTAAGTAAAAATTCATGCAAATTGGGATGGAACTTTTGTTTGGAGGATTAAGTAACGATAATTTCGGTGATTTGAATCAAAACCCAAGATATTGAAGTCAGCTCAATTAGAGTTTTTAAAGAAATCGATCTGAGTTACATAATTATATAAATTATTACAGAATTCGGCGAATGATTACTTTGAAACTTTTGCTTTACCCACATCCGACAGAAGGAAGTTAAACTAATTTCGCTAACCCTGCACCACTGTTTTGGGGAATGAAGAAAAGTCAACTAGCAAACAATTTATGATTTATATAACTCTAATTTTTTTAAAATTTTAATGCAGGTGTACGAACTTCAATCCGTCGATAAAAAAAACCTAGTTCTTAACATAAAATCAATCAACAAAATCGATTGTGAAGAACCACATGCGCAATTTTTAACGCCCATTATAAGCATTGAAGAAGCGTTTTTGAACTAAATGAAATGCAAAAGATTTCGTCGAAAAGGTTTCGGGTACGCAACCATGTGGGTTGCCAAAAAATAGGGAAATTGTTTAATTGCCGGTCGGCTCTCTATTCCCTGTTCCAGCTAACTGGAGGTCGAGGTCTCAAATGCCAGGGACACAGTTTTTTGACTTCTGTACATCATGTTTGAATGTAAGTTTTGCCATTATAGTTCCTATGTGTCGCAAGTAATAAAGAGCAAAACAAAAATTCTCAATCAAAATGTCTTAACAATACTTGTAACCTTGGAACGGTCGAATTAACGGGAAGAAACAAGAATTCCGATAGTCCTTTTAGCTCTGTTCATTTCAAAAATGTACTTAATAACTA
This sequence comes from Eupeodes corollae, assembly GCF_945859685.1. NCBI lineage: Eukaryota > Metazoa > Arthropoda > Insecta > Diptera > Syrphidae > Eupeodes > Eupeodes corollae. The sequence continues at coordinate 92,984,754 of NC_079149.1, read as the reverse complement.
TAATTTTTTTTTATTTTCTTTGTTTATTGGATTATTTAAAGTTTACTTACTTACTTACTTACTTAAGTTGGCGCTACAGTCCTGTGTGAACTAAGGCCTCACCCAACAAACTTCTCCATCTAGCTCGGTACCTAGCTAGATGTCTCCAGTTTCCGCGCTCCAAGTTGGTTAAGGTCATTTTCCACTTGTGCGCGCCACCAGATCCGGGATTAACCTCTACTGCGCTGTCCTGTGGGTGTGGATTCGAAGAATTTCCGGACCGGAGCATTGATTTTTCCTGCGCTCTACGTGACCCAGCCATCTTAGTCGTTGGACTTTTACCCTTCTGGCTAAGTCTACGTCACTGTACAGCCCTTACAACTCGTCGTTCCATCTTCTCCTTCACTCCCCTTTGATGCATACGGGATCGTAGATCACACGTAGATCTCAAACCGACCCAAGATGCTTTCATCCACTTTTGTCATAGTCCATGCTTCTGCACCGTATAGCAGGATGGGGATGATAATGGTCTTTACCACTCAATTGCTTTCTAAGCCCAAAGAAACAGGGGTTAGAGTTATTCTGCGTTTGATCTCAGCGCTGGTGTTGTTTTCTGCGGTTACAGCGGAGCCTTGGTAGACGAAGTCCTTGACTACCTCAAAGTTACGCCTGTCGATGGTGACGTTTTTACCAAGACATGGGTGTTGTATGTTTTTTCTTTCAAGCACGATGTTAAAACAATCGCATGACAGCGCATCACCTTGCCTAAAACCTTTTTTGACATCGAAAGGTTCTTTTAAGTTGTTTCCAACCTTTTTGGAGCAGCGTGAATTCTCCATGGTCATCCTGCACAAACGGATGAGTTTGGCAAGGATGCCAAAACTAGATATGGCTCTATACGGCTCATCACTGTAGAAGCTGTCATATGCGGCCTTGAAATCGATGAAAAGATGGTCACATATTACGGCAGAGAAGATTTTATAGGCGATATTAAGTAGACTGATTCCTCTATAGTTGGTGCAGTTTAGAGGGTCTCCTTTTTTCAGGATCGGGTAAACAATACTGAGGTTCCATTCATCGGGCATGCTTTCTTCCGATCATATGTTACAGATAAGTTGGTGTATGCTCCTTACCAACTTATCTCCAGCTGCTTTAAAGAGCTCGGTATTCAAGCCATCGGCTCCAGCGGCTTTATTAGACTTCAGCTTAGATATGGCAATATTTACTTCTTCTAAGTCGGGAGGACGGGATCGTTGGCTTTCGTTTCACCTGTTTATAAAACTTTCGAACTTCATTCCTGCTTTTAAACCTCTCAACATCTTCGACGGAATGCTTCTCATGCCATCTCTTTTTCCTTCTGAAAAGTCGGCGTTCCTATCGACTCTTCTGCTCATTGGGCTCGTAAGCAGCTCTCGTCCTTTTATGCAGCGCCGCTTTGCGTGCCTGTTGTTTGGCTGCATTTGCCTGCCGACATTCCTCATCAAACCAGAGGTGGCTTCTCTGATTGCATCTTAGCAATGTTGTAACTAGTTTTCAATACATTGTGTTGGCGGCATAGAACTTCGAGAGAGGTTACTTGTAACTCGGTCGGAAAAGGATTTGGCGATCTCTTGCGATTGTAGCCGTTCGACGTTGTACCTTCTCCCAGCTTCTGTTTTGCCTTGTGTTTGGAAACCCTAGGTGCTATCTTGGCTACAACGAAGTAGTGGTCGATGTTAGCTCCTCGGAAAGTTCGGACATCCATGGTGCTGGAAGCGTGTCTGGCATCGATCGCAATATGGTCAATCTGGTTGACGGTAGATTGATCTGGAGAAGTCCAAGTTCCTTTGTGGATGTTGGGGTGTGGAAAACGCGTACCGCGTATCTATGAGCCTGAATCAGTTGTCGGAAGTGTTGTTTCCCGATTATTCCACCAAAGATGCCTTTCCTTCCTAGCTTGGCATTAAAATAGCCCAGAACAACTTAAATATCGTTGCTAAGGCACTGCTCATATGTTTTGTCTTAGACCTCGAAGAACATATCTTTGGTGTTGTCATCTTTCACTTCTGTGGGGGCATGCACGCATATCAGGCTAATGTTGCGTAATGCCTTGATGCGTATGATCATGAGGCGCTCATTGATGCACCTATAGCTCAAGGCTTCTTGCCTAAGTCTCACTCCAATGACAAAGCCGCATCCAAATAAGCGCTGTTGGTTTTCTCGGTAGCAGTCACCATAGTAAATGTCGCAGGTTTTCATCCTCTTTTCGCTCGGCCCATCCCATCGTATCTCCTGTGTGGCGATAATGTCTGCTATATAGCAGGCTTTATATTCAGTTAAGATGTTAGAAATTGACTGCATCGGTAGGCAAGTTCAAAAATAATAGCGTAGTCTTAGCAAATCTTAAAATACTCATCTTGTACGATTTGTACGTACTTTCCACCTCCATCCAAAATTGTACTGAAATACTGCAAAACAATTTGTAACTACTAAATAAGTTCTATGCACGATTTCTGTAACTGGATTTTTAAACCAAAAGGTAAAATTATAAAATGAAAAATTTGGCTACAAAATTATCGAATAATTGTTAATAATAAATTAACTCTACATTTAAAAAAAAACGACGTCCTTCCAAAGAATATGTATTTTCAAAAAAAAAAAACAGTATTTCAAATTTTAAAACCAACGGTTTAAAATTGTCTAAGTAATTTGTCCGCCCAACTATGTACTTTCTTATATGCAATATTAAATTTGAAGTCTTCAGTACCCGCAAATCAGTTCTAGATTTTAAATACAAATTTTACTTCAAAATATTCGTGGGAATAAAATTTTGGGACAAAGTCCTAGAAGGCCAACATTAAAAAAAGATTCTGCGATGCAAACCAGCATTCGGGCCTTTCTATCGATATTTCTGAAAAATTATAAACAAGTAATAAAATCAGTTTGTAAGATAAGCTTCTTCTTACGGATGTACAAAAAATTCAACCTGTATTAAAATAAACAAAACAAACATAATTTGGAGTTGTGAAAAAGCAAGTTCCACATTCCAAAAGTCAAATGGTCATGAAAATGACTTTTTAATTTAGCTTAGGACATAATAAAGAAATCAATATAACAAAGAGGTGGTGTTCTTTTTTTCGGCAATATATCTGAAAAGTTATAGCAGCAGCATCAGCATCAGTAGCAGTTGCAGACAAGCACTAAGTCTTGCTTTTTGTGTTGTTAACTTGTCCTTTTGATTTCTTTGTCATTTCTGTCAAATTTGAAAGAAAGTTAAATATTATTATGGCTGAAACCAAAAATTTCAAATATGGTGAGCTACAAAAAGATCTTTTAGCTTAGGTGATAAGAGATCTTACCAATTTTAAAGTCTCCAAAAGACCGTGAGGTAATAGCCTATGCTTCAGGACGTCTAAGCAAGTTAGAAAAAGATGTTCTTTCGGTAAAAACTAATACTAAACATTGGTGGTGGTATGCTGGAAGAAGAAATGAAGGTTGAAGAGTTAAAGGTAGTATATGAACAAATCAACAAAATATACCTTGATTATCGCGTAGAGCTGGTGGAAACAATCGAAAAATCGTCATCAATCGTTGCGACCCCTCCAATCCATAGGAGCTCCATCCCGCGTATTCGGGGATAAGATTTCCAAGAATCGATTTGCCAAAATTCGATAGTTCTTATACTACCTGGCACGCATTTCACGACAGGTTTCAGGCTCTTATCCATAAAAACAGGAGTACTGAAGACATCGATAAGCTAAATTTCTAGCAGGAGTGCTTGACTGTTGATGCAAATTGTTTTTTTGCAGATTTGTTTGTGGAGGCTGCCAGCTATGATAAGGCTTGGGATTTGTTGAATGATCGATATGATCAAAGCACATTATGGTACACACTCAAATGCAAACGCTTTTTGGTCAATATTCCTTATCTCCTGAGACTGCTACGGGCCTGAACGATCTTTTGTACACAACAAAAGAATATTTTCACGCGTTTGAAAAAATGGATGTACCTTTTTCCAGTTGTGGACACCGTCCTTATTTGGTTCCTTTATGCTATGTGAAGAAAAATTAGGTAATAGAAAAGATTTACCTACATTTAAGGAATTTACCGAGGTTTTAGAGATCCGTGTTCGAACTCTTGAAGTTATTGTTCAACAGGAGCGTGAAGCAGCAATCCGGACTAAAGAGGAGCCATATTTAAAAACAAGGCCGAGCGTAGAACCAGCTAAGATAAAAGTCATGCATGCAAAGTAGGTTGTCAAACAGCAATCCAATCGGACCAATTAACTTGTAAGCTGTGTAGTCAAGGCATGCACACATTGAGAGGGTGCCATATCATATTTCTGATAATATTTAATAATTGGATTTTTCCAAAAAAATTACTTAAAATTAACAAAACCATTTAACATATGATAAAAAAGTTTGAATTCAATGTCTGAAAACCAATATAAAGCATATATTTGTTATTGTAAAATGTAAAGTTAAGGAAATAATTCTTGGTTTATATAAATTCCATCTTCAATCTGCCATTTTAAGGGGAAAGTTAACGCATTTGGTGATGATATAGCAATTGGATACAATTCACTTAATCCATTAAATTTGGTTTCGGATATAAACCATGATGTACATTTATTAAGGCTATGGTTTGCGGACCATAAACTTTTAGTCAGTAACAAATCCAAACTTATGATGTTTAGCAATGGATTAAATGACATACAATTATTGTTCCATGCTCCATTTTGTTCTAGTTTTAAACTCTTCAATAGCAAATGTCTAGTATCTCATTTAATAAATACCTTCAATTCTGAAGCAAACTGCATGCTTCAATATAGAAATAGTGAAAGATTTTAAGTATTTATAGGTGTAAAAATACCTTCGTCAAGTGCAGTAGCATTTTCTTTTCGCTCCTCAGTTGCCCTTTGCCACCTTTTTACCGACCCCAAATAATCAATTACAAATAAAAAAAAAAAAAAAACTATCAATATACTCGCAGCGCGTGTGATAATTCTTATCCGACCTACTTTACTGCCCATAGCCGTTTCCCATTACACCAGCATTTTTTTGTTCTTCTTCATATAAAAAATGATTGCTGTTTGCGTCATCACGGCTCTCCCCCTCCTCCAATCAAATGAGTGAAGTTACAAACGTCAGACTCATTAACGAATTTGAAAACATTAATTGTATGCTTTCTCGGGTTTCAACGGCACTCATATCTATTGCTTACGATATAAGCAATCAAGAACAGAAATATACGAGTGTGTACCGCGAGCTTGAAAGCCTAAATGTTAAATCTCAAAAAATTGAATCACTTCTCTACGACATCATTAAACAACCGGGCATACCGTCGTGTGATATCGCGAACGTATCCATTCGTGATGAAATTCATGCGGTAAACCTGGCTGCTGACTCTCTGCCACAAACCACCTCAGTAAATACCATTGCGGAGGACGAAATAATCAACAAATGTGGCCGTTGCTGGAAGTTATCGGACTGGAATTTGAGTCTAAGCAGGCTTGAATCTGCTAAAAATACATGGTTCGTGCTTAATAATTGTCCCGGATATGCTGATGCTACATGGATTCGCTCCTATTTTAAACGAGAATTCTGTGTCAATATCTGCGAAAGTCTTCAATTGTCTGAAAGAACATTCAACTTCCTGATTCCCTCCAAATATAACTGGATGTTTCATCACCAAAAAGGATACTTACGAATTGGTCAAATGCGGCTTTCCAGAATAAGTAGCAATAATAATTTACTTAAGTCTAACAAATCCAATCCTAATTCCAAACCTATTCCTAAACCTAATCCCAAACCTAATCCCAAACCTAATCCCAAACCTAATCCCCAACCTAATCCCAAACCTAATACCAAAAAAAATATTGAAACTAACTGGACTCTTAAAACACAAACCTTTCCAAACTTTTCTCTCTCTAACTAACTTTCGTCCCTTAAACGGAAAACTTCTCCTACATCTGTAAAGCCTCTCCGATGGTTGATGCTCCTGCTAAAACACCCGCTTATACAAATTTCATCCATTCTCACACCATTAACCCTACTTCTTCTTCATCATTTTTCCAAGAACCTCAAGGATTCTTAACCCAATGATCCCTCCAAATGTTAAGTTAACAACAAATTTATCTTAGGCCAACACTAACGATCGGTATGTTAGGTCCCGTCTTAAACACCACAAAATCTACAATAATGTTCGTCTTTACCTAGCTTTTCTGCACGACAAACCAGATTCTGTTTGCTTTGAAGGTAAACCAAATACAAACATTAAGGTTTTAATCTGTCAAGAAGGCCTCCCTACCAAACGTGATGCACTTATGGAAATATTCTTGAAATTTCTCCTCAAAAAGTTAGAGAAGACATAACCTCTTTTGCGTCGTTTATCTCTTCAAAACGACTATCTCATATCCAAAAATCCCGTGCAGATATGAAGAAATACTATCGCTCCTAACCCAAAGACCACTAAACCTAAATGGCTTAGCCTTTAATATCAAAATGTTAGAGGGTTAAGGTCAAAAACTTCTGCCGTCTTTAATAACTCCCAAAACCTTCCTTATGACATCTTTGCCCTTACCGAAACCAACCTCACACCTGATATCCTTAGTACTGAACTCTTCACTAACGACTATTCCATCTATCGAATGGATGTCGTGGAATATGCGAGTAATACACACGGTCGTGGTGTGGTTTTAGCTATCACTAGTAATTTTGAAAGTTCATTACTCCGTATTCCCACTTCAATCGAATTTGAAGGTGTATCAGCTAAGGTAACACTCACTGGCAGAGTTGAATTGGCGGCGAACTGCCTAGCAAAGAGATTTGCTTTCTCTAAAGAGCTAACAAATGGAGTGGCATTCACAACGAGCGTAGGAACCGAGGAAGAGGAACAATTCCTCATATTTTTTACAAATGACTTAAAATTTGTACTGCCTTTGGGACATTGCAGTATTTTTTGCCGTAATTGTTGGTCATGTAAAAATTTGGTCCGTCGAATATGGGCGTTGCAGGCCTTCCTGGCTTGCTTGAACTTATTCCGGTTTTCCTCAGTTGGATTGGCTTTAAAACAACGGAAACTTACCTTTTTAACCCTAATAACCTCTTTACAGCTCGCATCGAACCATGCGTTTTCCTTATGTCTGATGCTTTTAACCCTATTCGGGATAAAAGTTCTCATTCTCAGGAGAATCAAACTTGTGATCATATCGGCGCTGGCGTCAACGTCACTATCGAGGAAGCATAGTGACCAGTTAAAGATCCTGAAGTAATTGTTGAGACCGTCCCAGTTGGCTTTCTCGTATTGCCAAACGGTTCTCATAGGAGTTCTTTCTTTAACTGGAGAGTTTTTACACGAGAAATTTGCTGATATGACACAATGGTTAGATGTGCTTAGAGGAGATAGAAGACTAATAGTGTACTTACTAGGGTCAGAGGTAAGAAACAAGTCAAGAGTGTTTTCTGCTCGACCTACCACGTCCGATATTCGAGTGGGCTCGTTGACCAGCTGAGTTAGGTGGTTTAACTCAGCGAATATCTCTGCACACACTCCTTCTGGTGTTGACTGGCCCGAATGTTGAAGAATTGTGTATATTGAAATCGCCCGTAACAACGATTTCAGTGCGAGGATAGGACGAAACAATTCTTTGGATGGAATCAGACAAAGCATCAAATTCACGAGAAGTTGATACTCTGTCTAGATTTGGGCTTCGATAAACATATAATTGTATGTGATACTTTTTTAATATTATAACGACTACTACATGGAGAAATACCCTTGAAAAAAACAATAGAAATTCTGCTGATTTACAAAAAACTCCAATATTAACCTTAGGGTTTTTCAATTTTGTAATATAATTTTTCAAGTGACTTGTGAACCCTCTAAACTGATCTGAAACTTTTTTACCGTTTTTTAAGTTCCAAATGGCACACATCCTGGCTATGTATATCAAAAAATTAGACATTATTTTTTTTCACTCCGCCCTAATGTCCACAACACAATATAAAAATTTGTAAATGTGGCATTAATTCAATTTTAATTTAAAATTCAAATGCTACAACCTATTCCCTCTAATTAATTGTACAAAATATATATATTATTAAATTAGAAATAAGGTATCTAAAAATTGTTAGGAGAATATGATATTAATAAAAATAAAAAAAAGTTGACAAATGCGAATACAATAACTTCCTATGTGAAGAAAAAAACATTTTTTCAGGAAATTCTCCTCTAATATTTTGATGTCTCTAACTCAGCATTTAAGAGTCTTTCCATAGACCATGGAACTTGCTATTAAACGGCAGTAAAAATCAATGATACATTTAAATTACACTGCATCCTCAGTTCTTAGTTCTAATAAAATCATTATTACTTTTAAAAAACACAATGAAAACAAGTCCTTACTCCAAATCAAATTTTATAAATAAGAAGTTCATAAAAGTTATCAAAAAGTATTCTAATCAATACCTTTTATCTATGTGCAATAATTCTAAGGTTTTAAAATTTCTTCAATTTAGACATCGATTCTGATGTCCTCTAAAAATAAAATAAACTGTGTATTAAATTATTTGTAAACATATTTTCCAAGTGAAAAAGTCAAAGGTTTTAGTTATTTATTATAGAAAATCTATTTTAACGAAATATTATATCTTTCTAACAATATTGTTGGCATTTAGTTCCTAGGTTCCTACCTTACCTTATACCCATAATATTGAATTTATAGAGCAGAGCTATTCTTTCATTTCTTTTGTGTGCAATCTGATTGAATTTGAAATTGAAAAGCATTCTCATCTGATTATAGAAAATTCAATTATATTCGCATATTACCTGTCTCTTTATAAGTATCGATATTCTCCATCGTCATCATGATGCCTTGCAATTCAATATCATACAAGAATAGAAAATAAAGAATAAATAAAAGATAACATAAAAATGTAGACAAACTAAATATAAAAAGAAAAGACTATTAAATAAATAAATAGGTACTAAATTTTGCAATTTGTCTGATCATTGAAAGATTCTAATAAAAAACTATAATTTTAAATAACATACATAAATACTTTTGAAGAGTTATCTAAAAACAGAAAAATCGGAAAATACTAAAAAACTATCATGAATGCATTATAATTTAACTGCAAGCACAAATTTCTAAAACATTTTTTTTTTTTAGAAAATTAAATAATTTTTTTTTTTTTTAGAACTTGGAATCATTCCCTTTCCATTGGTGTGCCTATCTTTGAATAAGACCAACTCTACAACAAGTTAAGGGCAAAAATCCATGTCCAAACTTTAAATGCGAATATCTCGCTTAAAACGCATCTAAAAGGTATCAAAGTCGGCACCTAATGGACAATTTTTGAACTCCAATATTTCTTGATCAAGACCAACTAGATGGCTGAAATTTGATCTAGGAATCATTCCCTTTCCATTGGTGTGCCTTTCTTTGAATAAGACCAACTCTACAACAAGTTATGGGAAAAATCCATGTCCAAACTTTAAATGCGAATATCTCGCTTAAAACGCATCTAAAAGGTATCAAAGTCGGCACCTAATGGACAATTTTTGAACTCCAATATTTCTTGATCTAGACCACCTAGATGGCTGAAATTTCAGGATTGTGATCTAGGAATCATTCCCTTTCCATTGGTGTGCCTATCTTTGAATAAGACCAACTCTACAACAAGTTATGGGCAAAAATCCATGTCCAAACTTTAAATGCGAATATCTCGCTTAAAACGCATCTAAAAGGTATCAAAGTCGGCACCTAATGGACAATTTTTGAACTCCAATATTTCTTGATCTAGACCACCTAGATAGCTGAAATTTCAGAATTGTGATCTAGGAATCATTCCCTTTCCATTGGTGTGCCTATCTTTGAATAAGACCAACTCTACAGCAAGTTATGGGCAAAAATCCATGTCCAAACTTTAAATGCGAATATCTCGCTTAAAACGCATCTAAAAGGTATCAAAGTCGGCACCTAATGGACAATTTTTGAACTCCAATATTTCTTGATCTAGACCACCTAGATGGCTGAAATTTCAGGATTGTGATCTAGGAATCATTCCCTTTCCATTGGTGTGCCTATCTTTGAATAAGACCAACTCTACAACAAGTTATGGGCAAAAATCCATGTCCAAACTTTAAATGCGAATATCTCGCTTAAAACGCATCTAAAAGGTATCAAAGTCGGCACCTAATGGACAATTTTTGAACTCCAATATTTCTTGATCTAGACCACCTAGATGGCTGAAATTTCAGGATTGTGATCTAGGAATCATTCCCTTTCCATTGGTGTGCCTATCTTTGAATAAGACCAACTCTACAACAAGTTATGGGCAAAAATCCATGTCCAAACTTTAAATGCAAATATCTCGCTTAAAACGCATCTAAAAGGTATCAAAGTCGGCACCTAATGGACAATTTTTGAACTCCAATATTTCTTGATCTAGACCACCTAGATGGCTGAAATTTCAGGATTGTGATCTAGGAATCATTCCCTTTCCATTGGTGTGCCTATCTTTGAATAAGACCAACTCTACAACAAGTTATGGGCAAAAATCCATGTCCAAACTTTAAATGCGAATATCTCGCTTAAAACGCATCTAAAAGGTATCAAAGTCGGCACCTAATGGACAATTTTTGAACTCCAATATTTCTTGATCTAGACCACCTAGATGGCTGAAATTTCAGGATTGTGATCTAGGAATCATTCCCTTTCCATTGGTGTGCCTATCTTTGAATAAGACCAACTCTACAACAAGTTATGGGCAAAAATCCATGTCCAAACTTTAAATGCGAATATCTCGCTTAAAACGCATCTAAAAGGTATCAAAGTCGGCACCTAATGGACAATTTTTGAACTCCAATATTTCTTGATCTAGACCACCTAGATAGCTGAAATTTCAGAATTGTGATCTAGGAATCATTCCCTTTCCATTGGTGTGCCTATCTTTGAATAAGACCAACTCTACAGCAAGTTATGGGCAAAAATCCATGTCCAAACTTTAAATGCGAATATCTCGCTTAAAACGCATCTAAAAGGTATCAAAGTCGGCACCTAATGGACAATTTTTGAACTCCAATATTTCTTGATCTAGACCACCTAGATGGCTGAAATTTCAGGATTGTGATCTAGGAATCATTCCCTTTCCATTGGTGTGCCTATCTTTGAATAAGACCAACTCTACAACAAGTTATGGTCAAAAATCCATGTCCAAACTTTGAATGCGAATATCTCGCTTAAAACGCATCTAAAAGGTATCAAAGTCGGCACCTAATGGACAATTTTTGAACTCCAATATTTCTTGATCTAGACCACCTAGATGGCTGAAATTTCAGGATTGTGATCTAGGAATCATTCCCTTTCCATTGGTGTGCCTATCTTTGAATAAGACCAACTCTACAGCAAGTTATGGGCAAAAATCCATGTCCAAACTTTAAATGCGAATATCTCGCTTAAAACGCATCTAAAAGGTATCAAAGTCGGCACCTAATGGACAATTTTTGAACTCCAATATTTCTTGATCTAGACCACCTAGATGGCTGAAATTTCAGGATTGTGATCTAGGAATCATTCCCTTTCCATTGGTGTGCCTATCTTTGAATAAGACCAACTCTACAACAAGTTATGGGCAAAAATCCATGTCCAAACTTTAAATGCGAATATCTCGCTTAAAACGCATCTAAAAGGTATCAAAGTCGGCACCTAATGGACAATTTTTGAACTCCAATATTTCTTGATCTAGACCACCTAGATGGCTGAAATTTCAGGATTGTGATCTAGGAATCATTCCCTTTCCATTGGTGTGCCTATCTTTGAATAAGACCAATTCTACAACAAGTTATGGGCAAAAATCCATGTCCAAACTTTAAATGCGAATATCTCGCTTAAAACGCATCTAAAAGGTATCAAAGTCGGCACCTAATGGACAATTTTTGAACTCCAATATTTCTTGATCTAGACCACCTAGATAGCTGAAATTTCAGAATTGTGATCTAGGAATCATTCCCTTTCCATTGGTGTGCCTATCTTTGAATAAGACCAACTCTACAGCAAGTTATGGGCAAAAATCCATGTCCAAACTTTAAATGCGAATATCTCGCTTAAAACGCATCTAAAAGGTATCAAAGTCGGCACCTAATGGACAATTTTTGAACTCCAATATTTCTTGATCTAGACCACCTAGATGGCTGAAATTTCAGGATTGTGATCTAGGAATCATTCCCTTTCCATTGGTGTGCCTATCTTTGAATAAGACCAACTCTACAACAAGTTATGGTCAAAAATCCATGTCCAAACTTTGAATGCGAATATCTCGCTTAAAACGCATCTAAAAGGTATCAAAGTCGGCACCTAATGGACAATTTTTGAACTCCAATATTTCTTGATCTAGACCACCTAGATGGCTGAAATTTCAGGATTGTGATCTAGGAATCATTCCCTTTCCATTGGTGTGCCTATCTTTGAATAAGACCAACTCTACAGCAAGTTATGGGCAAAAATCCATGTCCAAACTTTAAATGCGAATATCTCGCTTAAAACGCATCTAAAAGGTATCAAAGTCGGCACCTAATGGACAATTTTTGAACTCCAATATTTCTTGATCTAGACCACCTAGATGGCTGAAATTTCAGGATTGTGATCTAGGAATCATTCCCTTTCCATTGGTGTGCCTATCTTTGAATAAGACCAACTCTACAACAAGTTATGGGCAAAAATCCATGTCCAAACTTTAAATGCGAATATCTCGCTTAAAACGCATCTAAAAGGTATCAAAGTCGGCACCTAATGGACAATTTTTGAACTCCAATATTTCTTGATCTAGACCACCTAGATGGCTGAAATTTCAGGATTGTGATCTAGGAATCATTCCCTTTCCATTGGTGTGCCTATCTTTGAATAAGACCAACTCTACAGCAAGTTATGGGCAAAAATCCATGTCGAAACTTTAAATGCGAATATCTCGCTTAAAACGCATCTAAAAGGTATCAAAGTCGGCACCTAATGGACAATTTTTGAACTCCAATATTTCTTGATCTAGACCACCTAGATGGCTGAAATTTCAGGATTGCGATCTAGGAATCATTCCCTTTCCATTGGTGTGCCTATCTTTGAATAAGACCAACTCTACAACAAGTTATGGGCAAAAATCCATGTCCAAACTTTAAATGCGAATATCTCGCTTAAAACGCATCTAAAAGGTATCAAAGTCGGCACCTAATGGACAATTTTTGAACTCCAATATTTCTTGATCTAGACCACCTAGATGGCTGAAATTTCAGGATTGTGATCTAGGAATCATTCCCTTTCCATTGTTGTGCCTATCTTTGAATAAGACCAACTCTACAACAAGTTATGGGCAAAAATCCATGTCCAAACTTTAAATGCGAATATCTCGCTTAAAACGCATCTAAAATGTATCAAAGTCGGCACCTAATGGACAATTTTTGAACTCCAATATTTCTTGATCTAGACCACCTAGATGGCTGAAATTTCAGGATTGTGATCTAGGAATCATTCCCTTTCCATTGCTGTGCCTATCTTTGAATAAGACCAACTCTACAACAAGTTATGGGCAAAAATCCATGTCCAAACTTTAAATGCGAATATCTCGCTTAAAACGCATCTAAAAGGTATCAAAGTCGGCACCTAATGGACAATTTTTGAACTCCAATATTTCTTGATCTAGACCACCTAGATGGCTGAAATTTCAGGATTGTGATCTAGGAATCATTCCCTTTCCATTGGTGTGCCTATCTTTGAATAAGACCAACTCTACAACAAGTTATGGGCAAAAATCCATGTCCAAACTTTAAATGCGAATATCTCGCTTAAAACGCATCTAAAAGGTATCAAAGTCGGCACCTAATGGACAGTTTTTGAACTCCAATATTTCTTGATCTAGACCACCTAGATGGCTGAAATTTCAGGATTGTGATCTAGGAATCATTCCCTTTCCATTGGTGTGCCTATCTTTGAATAAGACCAACTCTACAACAAGTTATGGGCAAAAATCCATGTCCAAACTTTAGATGCGAATATCTCGCTTAAAACGCATCTAAAAGGTATCAAAGTCGGCACCTAATGGACAATTTTTGAACTCCAATATTTCTTGATCTAGACCACCTAAATGGCTGAAATTTCAGGATTGTGATCTAGGAATCATTCCCTTTCCATTGGTGTGCCTATCTTTGAATAAGACCAACTCTACAACAAGTTATGGGCAAAAATCCATGTCCAAACTTTAAATGCGAATATCTCGCTTAAAACGCATCTAAAAGGTATCAAAGTCGGCACCTAATGGACAATTTTTGAACTCCAATATTTCTTGATCTAGACCACCTAGATGGCTGAAATTTCAGGATTGTGATCTAGGAATCATTCCCTTTCCATTGGTGTGCCTATCTTTGAATAAGACCAACTCTACAACAAGTTATGGGCAAAAATCCATGTCCAAACTTTAAATGCGAATATCTCGCTTAAAACGCATCTAAAAGGTATCAAAGTCGGCACCTAATGGACAATTTTTGAACTCCAATATTTCTTGATCTAGACCACCTAGATGGCTGAAATTTCAGGATTGTGATCTAGGAATCATTCCCTTTCCATTGGTGTGCCTATCTTTGAATAAGACCAACTCTACAACAAGTTATGGGCAAAAATCCATGTCCAAACTTTAAATGCAAATATCTCGCTTAAAACGCATCTAAAAGGTATCAAAGTCGGCACCTAATGGACAATTTTTGAACTCCAATATTTCTTGATCTAGACCACCTAGATGGCTGAAATTTCAGGATTGTGATCTAGGAATCATTCCCTTTCCATTGGTGTGCCTATCTTTGAATAAGACCAACTCTACAACAAGTTATGGGCAAAAATCCATGTCCAAACTTTAAATGCGAATATCTCGCTTAAAACGCATCTAAAAGGTATCAAAGTCGGCACCTAATGGACAATTTTTGAACTCCAATATTTCTTGATCTAGACCACCTAGATGGCTGAAATTTCAGGATTGTGATCTAGGAATCATTCCCTTTCCATTGGTGTGCCTATCTTTGAATAAGACCAACTCTACAACAAGTTATGGGCAAAAATCCATGTCCAAACTTTAAATGCGAATATCTCGCTTAAAAACGCATCTAAAAGGTATCAAAGTCGGCACCTAATGGACAATTTTTGAACTCCAATATTTCTTGATCTAGACCACCTAGATGGCTGAAATTTCAGGATTGTGATCTAGGAATCATTCCCTTTCCATTGGTGTGCCTATCTTTGAATAAGACCAATTCTACAACAAGTTATGGGCAAAAATCCATGTCCAAACTTTAAATGCGAATATCTCGCTTAAAACGCATCTAAAAGGTATCAAAGTCGGCACCTAATGGACAATTTTTGAACTCCAATATTTCTTGATCTAGGCCACCTAGATAGCTGAAATTTCAGAATTGTGATCTAGGAATCATTCCCTTTCCATTGGTGTGCCTATCTTTGAATAAGACCAACTCTACAGCAAGTTATGGGCAAAAATCCATGTCCAAACTTTAAATGCGAATATCTCGCTTAAAACGCATCTAAAAGGTATCAAAGTCGGCACCTAATGGACAATTTTTGAACTCCAATATTTCTTGATCTAGACCACCTAGATGGCTGAAATTTCAGGATTGTGATCTAGGAATCATTCCCTCTCCATTGGTGTGCCTATCTTTGAATAAGACCAACTCTACAACAAGTTATGGGCAAAAATCCATGTCCAAACTTTAAATGCGAATATCTCGCTTAAAACGCATCTAAAAGGTATCAAAGTCGGCACCTAATGGACAATTTTTGAACTCCAATATTTCTTGATCTAGACCACCTAGATGGCTGAAATTTCAGGATTGTGATCTAGGAATCATTCCCTTTCCATTGGTGTGCCTATCTTTGAATAAGACCAATTCTACAACAAGTTATGGGCAAAAATCCATGTCCAAACTTTAAATGCGAATATCTCGCTTAAAACGCATCTAAAAGGTATGAAAGTCGGCACCTAATGGACAATTTTTGAACTCCAATATTTCTTGATCTAGACCACCTAGATGGCTGAAATTTCAGGATTGTGATCTAGGAATCATTCCCTTTCCATTGGTGTGCCTATCTTTGAATAAGACCAACTCTACAACAAGTTATGGGCAAAAATCCATGTCCAAACTTTAAATGCGAATATCTTGCTTAAAACGCATCTAAAAGGTATCAAAGTCGGCACCTAATGGACAATTTTTGAACTCCAATATTTCTTGATCTAGACCACCTAGATGGCTGAAATTTCAGGATTGTGATCTAGGAATCATTCCCTTTCCATTGGTGTGCCTATCTTTGAATAAGACCAACTCTACAACAAGTTATGGGCAAAAATCCATGTCCAAACTTTAAATGCTAAATATCTCGCTTAAAACGCATCTAAAAGGTATCAAAGTCGGCACCTAATGGACAATTTTTGAACTCCAATATTTCTTGATCTAGACCACCTAGATAGCTGAAATTTCAGGATTGTGATCTAGGAATCATTCCCTTTCCATTGGTGTGCCTATCTTTGAATAAGACCAACTCTACAGCAAGTTATGGGCAAAAATCCATGTCCAAACTTTAAATGCGAATATCTCGCTTAAAAACGCATCTAAAAGGTATCAAAGTCGGCACCTAATGGACAATTTTTGAACTCCAATATTTCTTGATCTAGACCACCTAGATGGCTGAAATTTCAGGATTGTGATCTAGGAATCATTCCCTCTCCATTGGTGTGCCTATCTTTGAATAAGACCAACTCTACAACAAGTTATGGGCAAAAATCCATGTCCAAACTTTAAATGCGAATATCTCGCTTAAAACGCATCTAAAAGGTATCAAAGTCGGCACCTAATGGACAATTTTTGAACTCCAATATTTCTTGATCTAGACCACCTAGATGGCTGAAATTTCAGGATTGTGATCTAGGAATCATTCCCTTTCCATTGGTGTGCCTATCTTTGAATAAGACCAACTCTACAACAAGTTATGGGCAAAAATCCATGTCCAAACTTTAAATGCGAATATCTCGCTTAAAACGCATCTAAAAGGTATCAAAGTCGGCACCTAGTGGACAATTTTTGAACTCCAATATTTCTTGATCTAGACCACCTAGATGGCTGAAATTTCAGGATTGTGATCTAAGAATCATTCCCTTTCCATTGGTGTGCCTATCTTTGAATAAGACCAACTCTACAACAAGTTATGGGCAAAAATCCATATCCAAACCTTAAATGCGAATATCTCGCTTAAAACGCATCTAAAAGGTATCAAAGTCGGCACCTAATGGACAATTTTTGAACTCCAATATTTCTTGATCTAGACCACCTAGATGGCTGAAATTTCAGGATTGTGATCTAGGAATCATTCCCTTTCCATTGGTGTGCCTATCTTTGAATAAGACCAACTCTACAACAAGTTATGGTCAAAAATCCATGTCCAAACTTTGAATGCGAATATCTCGCTTAAAACGCATCTAAAAGGTATCAAAGTCGGCACCTAATGGACAATTTTTGAACTCCAATATTTCTTGATCTAGACCACCTAGATGGCTGAAATTTCAGGATTGTGATCTAGGAATCATTCCCTTTCCATTGGTGTGCCTATCTTTGAATAAGACCAACTCTACAGCAAGTTATGGGCAAAAATCCATGTCCAAACTTTAAATGCGAATATCTCGCTTAAAACGCATCTAAAAGGTATCAAAGTCGGCACCTAATGGACAATTTTTGAACTCCAATATTTCTTGATCTAGACCACCTAGATGGCTGAAATATCAGGATTGTGATCTAGGAATCATTCCCTTTCCATTGGTGTGCCTATCTTTGAATAAGACCAACTCTACAACAAGTTATGGGCAAAAAATCCATGTCCAAACTTTAAATGCGAATATCTCGCTTAAAACGCATCTAAAAGGTATCAAAGTCGGCACCTAATGGACAATTTTTGAACTCCAATATTTCTTGATCAAGACCACCTAGATGGCTGAAATTTCAGGATTGTGATCTAGGAATCATTCCCTTTCCATTGGTGTGCCTATCTTTGAATAAGACCAACTCTACAGCAAGTTATGGGCAAAAATCCATGTACAAACTTCAAATGCGAATATCTCGCTTAAAACGAATCTAAAAGGTATCAAAGTCGGCACCTAATGGACAATTTTCGAACTCCAATATTTCTTGATCTAGACCACCTAGATGGCTGAAATTTCAGGATTGCGATCTAGGAATCATTCCCTTTCCATTGGTGTGCCTATCTTTGAATAAGACCAACTCTACAGCAAGTTATGGGCAAAAATCCATGTCCAAACTTTAAATGCGAATATCTCGCTTAAAACGCATCTAAAAGGTATCAAAGTCGGCACCTAATGGACAATTTTTGAACTCCAATATTTCTTGATCTAGACCACCTAGATGGCTGAAATTTCAGGATTGTGATCTAGGAATCATTCCCTTTCCATTGGTGTGCCTATCTTTGAATAAGACCAACTCTACAACAAGTTATGGGCAAAAATCCATGTCCAAACTTTATTTCTTGATCTAGACCACCTAGATGGCTGAAATTTCAGGATTGTGATCTAGGAATCATTCCCTTTCCATTGGTGTGCCTATCTTTGAATAAGACCAACTCTACAACAAGTTATGGGCAAAAATCCATGTCCAAACTTTAAATGCGAATATCTCGCTTAAAACGCATCTAAAAGGTATCAAAGTCGGCACCTAATGGACAATTTTTGAACTCCAATATTTCTTGATCTAGACCACCTAGATGGCTGAAATTTCAGGATTGTGATCTAGGAATCATTCCCTTTCCATTGGTGTGCCTATCTTTGAATAAGACCAACTCTACAACAAGTTATGGGCAAAAATCCATGTCCAAACTTTAAATGCGAATATCTCGCTTAAAACGCATCTAAAAGGTATCAAAGTCGGCACCTAATGGACAATTTTTGAACTCCAATATTTCTTGATCTAGACCACCTAGATGGCTGAAATTTCAGGATTGTGATCTAGGAATCATTCCCTTTCCATTGGTGTGCCTATCTTTGAATAAGACCAACTCTACAGCAAGTTATGGGCAAAAATCCATGTACAAACTTTAAATGCGAATATCTCGCTTAAAACGCATCTAAAAGGTATCAAAGTCGGCACCTAATGGACAATTTTTGAACTCCAATATTTCTTGATCTAGACCACCTAGATGGCTGAAATTTCAGGATTGCGATCTAGGAATCATTCCCTTTCCATTGGTGTGCCTATCTTTGAATAAGACCAACTCTACAGCAAGTTATGGGCAAAAATCCATGTCCAAACTTTAAATGCGAATATCTCGCTTAAAACGCATCTAAAAGGTATCAAAGTCGGCACCTAATGGACAATTTTTGAACTCCAATATTTCTTGATCTAGACCACCTAGATGGCTGAAATTTCAGGATTGTGATCTAGGAATCATTCCCTTTCCATTGGTGTGCCTATCTTTGAATAAGACCAACTCTACAACAAGTTATGGGCAAAAATCCATGTCCAAACTTTAAATGCGAATATCTCGCTTAAAACGCATCTAAAAGGTATCAAAGTCGGCACCTAATGGACAATTTTTGAACTCCAATATTTCTTGATCTAGACCACCTAGATGGCTGAAATTTCAGGATTGTGATCTAGGAATCATTCCCTTTCCATTGGTGTGCCTATCTTTGAATAAGACCAACTCTACAACAAGTTATGGGCAAAAATCCATGTCCAAACTTTAAATGCGAATATCTCGCTTAAAACGCATCTAAAAGGTATCAAAGTCGGCACCTAATGGACAATTTTTGAACTCCAATATTTCTTGATCTAGACCACCTAGATGGCTGAAATTTCAGGATTGTGATCTAGAAATCATTCCCTTTCCATTGGTGTGCCTATCTTTGAATAAGACCAACTCTACAACAAGTTATGGGCAAAAATCCATGTCCAAACTTTAAATGCGAATATCTCGCTTAAAACGCATCTAAAAGGTATCAAAGTCAGCACCTAATGGACAATTTTTGAACTCCAATATTTCTTGATCTAGACCACCTAGATGGCTGAAATTTCAGGATTGTGATCTAGGAATCATTCGCTTTCCATTGGTGTGCCTATCTTTGAATAAGACCAACTCTACAACAAGTTATGGGCAAAAATCCATGTCCAAACTTTAAATGCGAATATCTCGCTTAAAACGCATCTAAAAGGTATCAAAGTCGGCACCTAATGGACAATTTTTGAACTCCAATATTTCTTGATCTAGACCACCTAAATGGCTGAAATTTCAGGATTGTGATCTAGGAATCATTCCCTTTCCATTGGTGTGCCTATCTTTGAATAAGACCAACTCTACAACAAGTTATGGGCAAAAATCCATGTCCAAACTTTAAATGCGAATATCTCGCTTAAAACGCATCTAAAAGGTATCAAAGTCGGCACCTAATGGACAATTTTTGAACTCCAATATTTCTTGATCTAGACCACCTAGATGGCTGAAATTTCAGGATTGTGATCTAGGAATCATTCCCTTTCCATTGGTGTGCCTATCTTTGAATAAGACCAACTCTACAACAAGTTATGGGCAAAAATCCATGTCCAAACTTTAAATGCGAATATCTCGCTTAAAACGCATCTAAAAGGTATCAAAGTCGGCACCTAATGGACAATTTTTGAACTCCAATATTTCTTGATCTAGACCACCTAGATGGCTGAAATTTCAGGATTGTGATCTAGGAATCATTCCCTTTCCATTGGTGTGCCTATCTTTGAATAAGACCAACTCTACAACAAGTTATGGGCAAAAATCCATGTCCAAACTTTAAATGCGAATATCTCGCTTAAAACGCATCTAAAAGGTATCAAAGTCGGCACCTAATGGACAATTTTTGAACTCCAATATTTCTTGATCTAGACCACCTAGATGGCTGAAATTTCAGGATTGTGATCTAGGAATCATTCCCTTTCCATTGGTGTGCCTATCTTTGAATAAGACCAACTCTACAACAAGTTATGGGCAAAAATCCATGTCCAAACTTTAAATGCGAATATCTTGCTTAAAACGCATCTAAAAGGTATCAAAGTCGGCACCTAATGGACAATTTTTTGAACTCCAATATTTCTTGATCTAGACCACCTAGATGGCTGAAATTTCAGGATTGTGATCTAGGAATCATTCCCTTTCCATTGGTGTGCCTATCTTTGAATAAGACCAACTCTACAACAAGTTATGGGCAAAAATCCATGTCCAAACTTTAAATGCGAATATCTCGCTTAAAACGCATCTAAAAGGTATCAAAGTCGGCACCTAATGGACAATTTTTGAACTCCAATATTTCTTGATCTAGACCACCTAGATAGCTGAAATTTCAGGATTGTGATCTAGGAATCATTCCCTTTCCATTGGTGTGCCTATCTTTGAATAAGACCAACTCTACAGCAAGTTATGGGCAAAAATCCATGTCCAAACTTTAAATGCGAATATCTCGCTTAAAACGCATCTAAAAGGTATCAAAGTCGGCACCTAATGGACAATTTTTGAACTCCAATATTTCTTGATCTAGACCACCTAGATGGCTGAAATTTCAGGATTGTGATCTAGGAATCATTCCCTTTCCATTGGTGTGCCTATCTTTGAATAAGACCAACTCTACAACAAGTTATGGGCAAAAATCCATGTCCAAACTTTAAATGCGAATATCTCGCTTAAAACGCATCTAAAAGGTATCAAAGTCGGCACCTAATGGACAATTTTTGAACTCCAATATTTCTTGATCTAGACCACCTAGATGGCTGAAATTTCAGGATTGTGATCTAGGAATCATTCCCCTTTCCATTGGTGTGCCTATCTTTGAATAAGACCAACTCTACAACAAGTTATGGGCAAAAATCCATGTCCAAACTTTAAATGCGAATATCTCGCTTAAAACGCATCTAAAAGGTATCAAAGTCGGCACCTAATGGACAATTTTTGAACTCCAATATTTCTTGATCTAGACCACCTAGATAGCTGAAATTTCAGGATTGTGATCTAGGAATCATTCCCTTTCCATTGGTGTGCCTATCTTTGAATAAGACCAACTCTACAGCAAGTTATGGGCAAAAATCCATGTCCAAACTTTAAATGCGAATATCTCGCTTAAAACGCATCTAAAAGGTATCAAAGTCGGCACCTAATGGACAATTTTTGAACTCCAATATTTCTTGATCTAGACCACCTAGATGGCTGAAATTTCAGGATTGTGATCTAGGAATCATTCCCTCTCCATTGGTGTGCCTATCTTTGAATAAGACCAACTCTACAACAAGTTATGGGCAAAAATCCATGTCCAAACTTTAAATGCGAATATCTCGCTTAAAGGTATCAAAGTCGGCACCTAATGGACAATTTTTTGAACTCCAATATTTCTTGATCTAGACCACCTTGATGGCTGAAATTTCAGGATTGTGATCTAGGAATCATTCCCTTTCCATTGGTGTGCCTATCTTTGAATAAGACCAACTCTACAACAAGTTATGGGCAAAAATCCATGTCCAAACTTTAAATGCGAATATCTCGCTTAAAACGCATCTAAAAGGTATCAAAGTCGGCACCTAATGGACAATTTTTGAACTCCAATATTTCTTGATCTAGACCACCTAGATGGCTGAAATTTCAGGATTGTGATCTAGGAATCATTCCCTTTCCATTGGTGTGCCTATCTTTGAATAAGACCAATTCGACAGCAAGTTATGGGCAAAAATCCATGTCCAAACTTTAAATGCGAATATCTCGCTTAAAACGCATCTAAAAGGTATCAAAGTCGGCACCTAATGGACAATTTTTGAACTCCAATATTTCTTGATCTAGACCACCTAGATGGCTGAAATTTCAGGATTGTGATCTAGGAATCATTCCCTTTCCATTGGTGTGCCTATCTTTGAATAAGACCAACTCTACAACAAGTTATGGGCCAAAATCCATGTCCAAACTTTAAATGCGAATATCTCGCTTAAAACGCATCTAAAAGGTATCAAAGTCGGCACCTAATGGACAATTTTTGAACTCCAATATTTCTTGATCTAGACCACCTAGATGGCTGAAATTTCAGGATTGTGATCTAGGAATCATTCCCTTTCCATTGGTGTGCCTATCTTTGAATAAGACCAACTCTACAACAAGTTATGGGCAAAAATCCATGTCCAAACTTTAAATGCGAATATCTCGCTTAAAACGCATCTAAAAGGTATCAAAGTCGGCACCTAATGGACAATTTTTGAACTCCAATATTTCTTGATCTAGACCACCTAGATGGCTGAAATTTCAGGATTGTGATCTAGGAATCATTCCCTTTCCATTGGTGTGCCTATCTTTGAATAAGACCAACTCTACAACAAGTTATGGGCAAAAATCCATGTCCAAACTTTAAATGCGAATATCTCGCTTAAAACGCATCTAAAAGGTATCAAAGTCGGCACCTAATGGACAATTTTTGAACTCCAATATTTCTTGATCTAGACCACCTAGATGGCTGAAATTTCAGGATTGTGATCTAGGAATCATTCCCTTTCCATTGGTGTGCCTATCTTTGTATCAAAGTCGGCACCTAATGGACAATTTTTGAACTCCAATATTTCTTGATCTAGACCACCTAGATGGCTGAAATTTCAGGATTGTGATCTAGGAATCATTCCCTTTCCATTGGTGTGCCTATCTTTGAATAAGACTAACTCTACATCAAGTTATGGGCAAAAATCCATGTCCAAACTTTAAATGCGAATATCTCGCTTAAAACGCATCTAAAAGGTATCAAAGTCGGCACCTAATGGACAATTTTTGAACTCCAATATTTCTTGATCTAGACCACCTAGATGGCTGAAATTTCAGGATTGTGATCTAGAAATCATTCCCTTTCCATTGGTGTGCCTATCTTTGAATAAGACCAACTCTACAACAAGTTATGGGCAAAAATCCATGTCCAAACTTTAAATGCGAATATCTCGCTTAAAACGCATCTAAAAGGTATCAAAGTCGGCACCTAATGGACAATTTTTGAACTCCAATATTTCTTGATCTAGACCACCTAGATGGCTGAAATTTCAGGATTGTGATCTAGGAATCATTCCCTTTCCATTGGTGTGCCTATCTTTGAATAAGACCAACTCTACAACAAGTTATGGGCAAAAATCCATGTCCAAACTTTAAATGCGAATATCTCGCTTAAAACGCATCTAAAAGGTATCAAAGTCGGCACCTAATGGACAATTTTTGAACTCCAATATTTCTTGATCTAGACCACCTAGATGGCTGAAATTTCAGGATTGTGATCTAGGAATCATTCCCTTTCCATTGGTGTGCCTATCTTTGAATAAGACCAACTCTACAACAAGTTATGGGCAAAAATCCATGTCCAAACTTTAAATGCGAATATCTCGCTTAAAACGCATCTAAAAGGTATCAAAGTCGGCACCTAATGGACAATTTTTGAACTCCAATATTTCTTGATCTAGACCACCTAAATGGCTGAAATTTCAGGATTGTGATCTAGGAATCATTCCCTTTCCATTGGTGTGCCTATCTTTGAATAAGACCAACTCTACAACAAGTTATGGGCAAAAATCCATGTCCAAACTTTAAATGCGAATATCTCGCTTAAAACGCATCTAAAAGGTATCAAAGTCGGCACCTAATGGACAATTTTTGAACTCCAATATTTCTTGATCTAGACCACCTAGATGGCTGAAATTTCAGGATTGTGATCTAGGAATCATTCCCTTTCCATTGGTGTGCCTATCTTTGAATAAGACCAACTCTACAACAAGTTATGGGCAAAAATCCATGTCCAAACTTTAAATGCGAATATCTCGCTTAAAACGCATCTAAAAGGTATCAAAGTCGGCACCTAATGGACAATTTTTGAACTCCAATATTTCTTGATCTAGACCACCTAGATGGCTGAAATTTCAGGATTGTGATCTAGGAATCATTCCCTTTCCATTGGTGTGCCTATCTTTGAATAAGACCAACTCTACAACAAGTTATGGGCAAAAATCCATGTCCAAACTTTAAATGCGAATATCTCGCTTAAAACGCATCTAAAAGGTATCAAAGTCGGCACCTAATGGACAATTTTTGAACTCCAATATTTCTTGATCTAGACCACCTAGATGGCTGAAATTTCAGGATTGTGATCTAGGAATCATTCCCTTTCCATTGGTGTGCCTATCTTTGAATAAGACCAACTCTACAACAAGTTATGGGCAAAAATCCATGTCCAAACTTTAAATGCGAATATCTCGCTTAAAACGCATCTAAAAGGTATCAAAGTCGGCACCTAATGGACAATTTTTGAACTCCAATATTTCTTGATCTAGACCACCTAGATGGCTGAAATTTCAGGATTGTGATCTAGGAATCATTCCCTTTCCATTGGTGTGCCTATCTTTGAATAAGACCAACTCTACAACAAGTTATGGGCAAAAATCCATGTCCAAACTTTAAATGCGAATATCTCGCTTAAAACGCATCTAAAAGGTATCAAAGTCGGCACCTAATGGACAATTTTTGAACTCCAATATTTCTTGATCTAGACCACCTAGATGGCTGAAATTTCAGGATTGTGATCTAGGAATCATTCCCTTTCCATTGGTGTGCCTATCTTTGAATAAGACCAACTCTACAACAAGTTATGGGCAAAAATCCATGTCCAAATTTTAAATGCGAATATCTCGCTTAAAACGCATCTAAAAGGTATCAAAAACGGCACCTAATGGACAATTTTTGAACTCCAATATTTCTTGATCTAGACCACCTAGATGGCTGAAATTTCAGGATTGTGATCTAGGAATCATTCCCTTTCCATTGGTGTGCCTATCTTTGAATAAGACCAACTCTACAACAAGTTATGGGCAAAAATCCATGTCCAAACTTTAAATGCGAATATCTCGCTTAAAACGCATCTAAAAGGTATCAAAGTCGGCACCTAATGGACAATTTTTGAACTCCAATATTTCTTGATCTAGACCACCTAGATGGCTGAAATTTCAGGATTGTGATCTAGGAATCATTCCCTTTCCATTGGTGTGCCTATCTTTGAATAAGACCAACTCTACAACAAGTTATGGGCAAAAATCCATGTCCAAACTTTAAATGCGAATATCTCGCTTAAAACGCATCTACAAGGTATCAAAGTCGGCACCTAATGGACAATTTTTGAACTCCAATATTTCTTGATCTAGACC
Source organism: Eupeodes corollae (assembly GCF_945859685.1). Classification (NCBI taxonomy): domain Eukaryota; kingdom Metazoa; phylum Arthropoda; class Insecta; order Diptera; family Syrphidae; genus Eupeodes; species Eupeodes corollae. Next base: position 92,958,525 of record NC_079149.1, on the reverse strand, counting down.
ACCAAGATGGCTGAAATTTCAGGATTGTGATCTAGGAATCATTCCCTTTCCATTGGTGTGCCTATCTTTGAATAAGACCAACTCTACAACAAGTTATGGGCAAAAATCCATGTCCAAACTTTAAATGCGAATATCTCGCTTAAAACGCATCTAAAAGGTATCAAAGTCGGCACCTAATGGACAATTTTTGAACTCCAATATTTCTTGATCTAGACCACCTAGATGGCTGAAATTTCAGGATTGTGATCTAGGAATCATTCCCTTTCCATTGGTGTGCCTATCTTTGAATAAGACCAACTCTACAACAAGTTATGGGCAAAAATCCATGTCCAAATTTTAAATGCGAATATCTCGCTTAAAACGCATCTAAAAGGTATCAAAGTCGGCACCTAATGGACAATTTTTGAACTCCAATATTTCTTGATCTAGACCACCTAGATGGCTGAAATTTCAGGATTGTGATCTAGGAATCATTCCCTTTCCATTGGTGTGCCTATCTTTGAATAAGACCAACTCTACAACAAGTTATGGGCAAAAATCCATGTCCAAACTTTAAATGCGAATATCTCGCTTAAAACGCATCTAAAAGGTATCAAAGTCGGCACCTAATGGACAATTTTTGAACTCCAATATTTCTATATCTAGACCACCTAGATGGCTGAAATTTCAGGATTGTGATCTAGGAATCATTCCCTTTCCATTGGTGTGCCTATCTTTGAATAAGACCAACTCTACAACAAGTTATGGGCAAAAATCCATGTCCAAACTTTAAATGCGAATATCTCGCTTAAAACGCATCTAAAAGGTATCAAAGTCGGCACCTAATGGACAATTTTTGAACTCCAATATTTCTTGATCTAGACCACCTAGATGGCTGAAATTTCAGGATTGTGATCTAGGAATCATTCCCTTTCCATTGGTGTGCCTATCTTTGAATAAGACCAACTCTACAACAAGTTATGGGCAAAAATCCATGTCCAAACTTTAAATGCGAATATCTCGCTTAAAACGCATCTAAAAGGTATCAAAGTCGGCACCTAATGGACAATTTTTGAACTCCAATATTTCTTGATCTAGACCACCTAGATGGCTGAAATTTCAGGATTGTGATCTAGGAATCATTCCCTTTCCATTGGTGTGCCTATCTTTGAATAAGACCAACTCTACAACAAGTTATGGGCAAAAATCCATGTCCAAACTTTAAATGCGAATATCTCGCTTAAAACGCATCTAAAAGGTATCAAAGTCGGCACCTAATGGACAATTTTTGAACTCCAATATTTCTTGATCTAGACCACCTAGATGGCTGAAATTTCAGGATTGTGATCTAGGAATCATTCCCTTTCCATTGGTGTGCCTATCTTTGAATAAGACCAACTCTACAACAAGTTATGGGCAAAAATCCATGTCCAAACTTTAAATGCGAATATCTCGCTTAAAACGCATCTAAAAGGTATCAAAGTCGGCACCTAATGGACAATTTTTGAACTCCAATATTTCTTCATCTAGACCACCTAGATGGCTGAAATTTCAGGATTGTGATCTAGGAATCATTCCTTTCCATTGGTGTGCCTATCTTTGAATAAGACCAACTCTACAACAAGTTATGGGCAAAAATCCATGTCCAAACTTTAAATGCGAATATCTCGCTTAAAACGCATCTAAAAGGTATCAAAGTCGGCACCTAATGGACAATTTTTGAACTCCAATATTTCTTGATCTAGACCACCTAGATGGCTGAAATTTCAGGATTGTGATCTAGGAATCATTCCCTTTCCATTGGTGTGCCTATCTTTGAATAAGACCAACTCGGCAACAAGTTATGGGCAAAAATCCATGTCCAAACTTTAAATGCGAATATCTCGCTTAAAACGCATCTAAAAGGTATCAAAGTCGGCACCTAATGGACAATTTTTGAACTCCAATATTTCTTGATCTAGAACACCTAGAAGGCTGAAATTTCAGGATTGTGATCTAGGAATCATTCCCTTTCCATTGGTGTGCCTATCTTTGAATAAGACCAACTCTACAACAAGTTATGGGCAAAAATCCATGTCCAAACTTTAAATGCGAATATCTCGCTTAAAACGCATCCAAAAGGTATCAAAGTCGGCACCTAATGGACAATTATTGAACTCCAATATTTCTTGATCTAGACTACCTAGATGGCTGAAATTTCAGGATTGTGATCTAGGGATCATTCCCTTTCCATTGGTGTGCCTATCTTTGAATAAGACCAACTCTACAACAAGTTATGGTCAAAAATCCATGTCCAAACTTTAAATGCGAATATCTCGCTTAAAACGCATCTAAAAGGTATCAAAGTCGGCACCTAATGGACAATTTTTGAACTCAAATATTTCTTGATCTAGACCACCTAGATGGCTGAAATTTCAGGATTGTGATCTAGGAATCATTCCCTTTCCATTGGTGTGCCTATCTTTGAATAAGACCAACTCTACAACAAGTTATGGGCAAAAATCCATGTCCAAACTTTAAATGCGAATATCTCGCTTAAAACGCATCTAAAAGGTATCAAAGTCGGCACCTAATGGACAATTTTTGAACTCCAATATTTCTTGATCTAGACCACCTAGATGGCTGAAATTTCAGGATTGTGATCTAGGAATCATTCCCTTTCCATTGGTGTGCCTATCTTTGAATAAGACCAACTCTACAACAAGTTATGGGCAAAAATCCATGTCCAAACTTTAAATGCGAATATCTCGCTTAAAACGCATCTAAAAGGTATCAAAGTCGGCACCTAATGGACAATTTTTGAACTCCAATATTTCTTGATCTAGACCACCTAGATGGCTGAAATTTCAGGATTGTGATCTAGGAATCATTCCCTTTCCATTGGTGTGCCTATCTTTGAATAAGACCAACTCTACAACAAGTTATGGGCAAAAATCCATGTCCAAACTTTAAATGCGAATATCTCGCTTAAAACGCATCTAAAAGGTATCAAAGTCGGCACCTAATGGACAATTTTTGAACTCCAATATTTCTTGATCTAGACCACCTAGATGGCTGAAATTTCAGGATTGTGATCTAGGAATCATTCCCTTTCCATTGGTGTGCCTATCTTTGAATAAGACCAACTCTACAACAAGTTATGGGCAAAAATCCATGTCCAAACTTTAAATGCGAATATCTCGCTTAAAACGCATCTAAAAGGTATCAAAGTCGGCACCTAATAGACAATTTTTGAACTCCAATATTTCTTGATCTAGACCACCTAGATGGCTGAAATTTCAGGATTGTGATCTAGGAATCATTCCCTTTCCATTGGTGTGCCTATCTTTGAATAAGACCAACTCTACAACAAGTTATGGGCAAAAATCCATGTCCAAACTTTAAATGCGAATATCTCGCTTAAAACGCATCTAAAAGGTATCAAAGTCGGCAACTAATGGACAATTTTTGAACTCCAATATTTCTTCATCTAGACCACCTAGATGGCTGAAATTTCAGGATTGTGATCTAGGAATCATTCCTTTCCATTGGTGTGCCTATCTTTGAATAAGACCAACTCTACAACAAGTTATGGGCAAAAATCCATGTCCAAACTTTAAATGCGAATATCTCGCTTAAAACGCATCTAAAAGGTATCAAAGTCGGCACCTAATGGACAATTTTTGAACTCCAATATTTCTTGATCTAGACCACCTGGATGGCTGAAATTTCAGGATTGTGATCTAGGAATCATTCCCTTTCCATTGGTGTGCCTATCTTTGAATAAGACCAACTCGGCAACAAGTTATGGGCAAAAATCCATGTCCAAACTTTAAATGCGAATATCTCGCTTAAAACGCATCTAAAAGGTATCAAAGTCGGCACCTAATGGACAATTTTTGAACTCCAATATTTCTTGATCTAGAACACCTAGAAGGCTGAAATTTCAGGATTGTGATCTAGGAATCATTCCCTTTCCATTGGTGTGCCTATCTTTGAATAAGACCAACTCTACAACAAGTTATGGGCAAAAATCCATGTCCAAACTTTAAGTGCGAATATCTCGCTTAAAACGCATCCAAAAGGTATCAAAGTCGGCACCTAATGGACAATTATTGAACTCCAATATTTCTTGATCTAGACTACCTAGATGGCTGAAATTTCAGGATTGTGATCTAGGGATCATTCCCTTTCCATTGGTGTGCCTATCTTTGAATAAGACCAACTCTACAACAAGTTATGGTCAAAAATCCATGTCCAAACTTTAAATGCGAATATCTCGCTTAAAACGCATCTAAAAGGTATCAAAGTCGGCACCTAATGGACAATTTTTGAACTCAAATATTTCTTGATCTAGACCACCTAGATGGCTGAAATTTCAGGATTGTGATCTAGGAATCATTCCCTTTCCATTGGTGTGCCTATCTTTGAATAAGACCAACTCTACAACAAGTTATGGGCAAAAATCCATGTCCAAACTTTAAATGCGAATATCTCGCTTAAAACGCATCTAAAAGGTATCAAAGTCGGCACCTAATGGACAATTTTTGAACTCCAATATTTCTTGATCTAGACCACCTAGATAGTAGTACCCGTGGCATGATGGTTAGTGCGTTGGGCTGTCATGCAAGGGGTCTTGGGTTCAATCCCTGCCTGTGACAGCTTAATTTAAAAAATTAATTTTCGCGGGTACTGCCTCTTGCGAGGAATTGACAAATCCTTCAAGAGTAATTCTTGTCATGAAAAAGTGCTTTCTCAAACTAGCCGTTCGGATTCGGCCTTAAATTGTAGGTCCCTTCCATTCCTGACAACAGTACTCGCACACAGGAATGGTTGAGAGTTGTAAGTCACTAGGCCCTTGTTCACAACGGACTGTTGCGCCACCCCATTTGATTTTTTTTTTTTTAGACCACCTAGATGGCTGAAATTTCAGGATGTGATCTAGGAATCATTCCCTTTCCATTGGTGTGCCTATCTTTGAATAAGACCAACTCTACAACAAGTTATGGGCAAAAATCCATGTCCAAACTTTAAATGCGAATATCTCGCTTAAAACGCATCTAAAAGGTATCAAAGTCGGCACCTAATGGACAATTTTTGAACTCCAATATTTCTTGATCTAGACCACCTAGATGGCTGAAATTTCAGGATTGTGATCTAGGAATCATTCCCTTTCCATTGGTGTGCCTATCTTTGAATAAGACCAACTCTACAACAAGTTATGGGCAAAAATCCATGTCCAAACTTTAAATGCGAATATCTCGCTTAAAACGCATCTAAAAGGTATCAAAGTCGGCACCTAATGGACAATTTTTGAACTCCAATATTTCTTGATCTAGACCACCTAGATGGCTGAAATTTCAGGATTGTGATCTAGGAATCATTCCCTTTCCATTGGTGTGCCTATCTTTGAATAAGACCAACTCTACAACAAGTTATGGGCAAAAATCCATGTCCAAACTTTAAATGCGAATATCTCGCTTAAAACGCATCTAAAAGGTATCAAAGTCGGCACCTAATGGACAATTTTTGAACTCCAATATTTCTTGATCTAGACCACCTAGATGGCTGAAATTTCAGGATTGTGATCTAGGAATCATTCCCTTTCCATTGGTGTGCCTATCTTTGAATAAGACCAACTCTACAACAAGTTATGGGCAAAAATCCATGTCCAAACTTTAAATGCGAATATCTCGCTTAAAACGCATCTAAAAGGTATCAAAGTCGGCACCTAATGGACAATTTTTGAACTCCAATATTTCTTGATCTAGACCACCTAGATGGCTGAAATTTCAGGATTGTGATCTAGGAATCATTCCCTTTCCACTGGTGTGCCTATCTTTGAATAAGACCAACTCTACAACAAGTTATGGGCAAAAATCCATGTCCAAACTTTAAATGCGAATATCTCGCTTAAAACGCATCTAAAAGGTATCAAAGTCGGCACCTAATGGACAATTTTTGAACTCCAATATTTCTTGATCTAGACCACCTAGATGGCTGAAATTTTAGGATTGTGATCTAGGAATCATTCCCTTTCCATTGGTGTGCCTATCTTTGAATAAGACCAACTCTACAACAAGTTATGGGCAAAAATCCATGTCCAAACTTTAAATGCGAATATCTCGCTTAAAACGCATCTAAAAGGTATCAAAGTCGGCACCTAATGGACAATTTTTGAACTCCAATATTTCTTGATCTAGACCACCTAGATGGCTGAAATTTCAGGATTGTGATCTAGGAATCATTCCCTTTCCATTGGTGTGCCTATCTTTGAATAAGACCAACTCTACAACAAGTTATGGGCAAAAATCCATGTCCAAACTTTAAATGCGAATATCTCGCTTAAAACGCATCTAAAAGGTATCAAAGTCGGCACCTAATGGACAATTTTTGAACTCCAATATTTCTTGATCTAGACCACCTAGATGGCTGAAATTTCAGGATTGTGATCTAGGAATCATTCCCTTTCCATTGGTGTGCCTATCTTTGAATAAGACCAACTCTACAACAAGTTATGGGCAAAAATCCATGTCCAAACTTTAAATGCGAATATCTCGCTTAAAACGCATCTAAAAGGTATCAAAGTCGGCACCTAATGGACAATTTTTGAACTCCAATATTTCTTGATCTAGACCACCTAGATGGCTAAAATTTCAGGATTGTGATCTAGGAATCATTCCCTTTCCATTGGTGTGCCTATCTTTGAATAAGACCAACTCTACAACAAGTTATGGGCAAAAATCCATGTCCAAACTTTAAATGCGAATATCTCGCTTAAAACGCATCTAAAAGGTATCAAAGTCGGCACCTAATGGACAATTTTTGAACTCCAATATTTCTTGATCTAGACCACCTAGATGGCTGAAATTTCAGGATTGTGATCTAGGAATCATTCCCTTTCCATTGGTGTGCCTATCTTTGAATAAGACCAACTCTACAACAAGTTATGGGCAAAAATCCATGTCCAAACTTTAAATGCGAATATCTCGCTTAAAACGCATCTAAAAGGTATCAAAGTCGGCACCTAATGGACAATTTTTGAACTCCAATATTTCTTGAGCTAGACCACCTAGATGGCTGAAATTTCAGGATTGTGATCTAGGAATCATTCCCTTTCCATTGGTGTGCCTATCTTTGAATAAGACCAACTCTACAACAAGTTATGGGCAAAAATCCATGTCCAAACTTTAAATGCGAATATCTCGCTTAAAACGCATCTAAAAGGTATCAAAGTCGGCACCTAATGGACAATTTTTGAACTCAAATATTTCTTGATCTAGACCACCTAGAAGGCTGAAATTTCAGGATTGTGATCTAGGAATCATTCCCTTTCCATTGGTGTGCCTATCTTTGAATAAGACCAACTCTACAACAAGTTATGGGCAAAAATCCATGTCCAAACTTTAAATGCGAATATCTCGCTTAAAACGCATCTAAAAGGTATCAAAGTCGGCACCTAATGGACAATTTTTGAACTCCAATATTTCTTGATCTAGACCACCTAGATGGCTGAAATTTCAGGATTGTGATCTAGGAATCATTCCCTTTCCATTGGTGTGCCTATCTTTGAATAAGACCAACTCTACAACAAGTTATGGGCAAAAATCCATGTCCAAACTTTAAATGCGAATATCTCGCTTAAAACGCATCTAAAAGGTATCAAAGTCGGCACCTAATGGACAATTTTTGAACTCCAATATTTCTTGATCTAGACCACCTAGATGGCTGAAATTTCAGGATTGTGATCTAGGAATCATTCCCTTTCCATTGGTGTGCCTATCTTTGAATAAGACCAACTCTACAACAAGTTATGGGCAAAAATCCATGTCCAAACTTTAAATGCGAATATCTCGCTTAAAACGCATCTAAAAGGTATCAAAGTCGGCACCTAATGGACAATTTTTGAACTCCAATATTTCTTGATCTAGACCACCTAGATGGCTGAAATTTCAGGATTGTGATCTAGGAATCATTCCCTTTCCATTGGTGTGCCTATCTTTGAATAAGACCAACTCTACAACAAGTTATGGGCAAAAATCCATGTCCAAACTTTAAATGCGGATATCTCGCTTAAAACGCATCTAAAAGGTATCAAAGTCGGCACCTAATGGACAATTTTTGAACTCCAATATTTCTTGATCTAGACCACCTAGATGGCTGAAATTTCAGCATTGTGATCTAGGAATCATTCCCTTTCCATTGGTGTGCCTATCTTTGAATAAGACCAACTCTACAACAAGTTATGGGCAAAAATCCATGTCCAAACTTTAAATGCGAATATCTCGCTTAAAACGCATCTAAAAGGTATCAAAGTCGGCACCTAATGGACAATTTTTGAACTCCAATATTTCTTGATCTAGACCACCTAGATGGCTGAAATTTCAGGATTAAGATCTAGGAATCATTCCCTTTCCATTGGTGTGCCTATCTTTGAATAAGACCAACTCTACAACAAGTTATGGGCAAAAATCCATGTCCAAACTTTAAATGCGAATATCTCGCTTAAAACGCATCTAAAAGGTATCAAAGTCGGCACCTAATGGACAATTTTTGAACTCCAATATTTCTTGATCTAGACCACCTAGATGGCTAAAATTTCAGGATTGTGATCTAGGAATCATTCCCTTTCCATTGGTGTGCCTATCTTTGAATAAGACCAACTCTACAACAAGTTATGGGCAAAAATCCATGTCCAAACTTTAAATGCGAATATCTCGCTTAAAACGCATCTAAAAGGTATCAAAGTCGGCACCTAATGGACAATTTTTGAACTCCAATATTTCTTGAGCTAGACCACCTAGATGGCTGAAATTTCAGGATTGTGATCTAGGAATCATTCCCTTTCCATTGGTGTGCCTATCTTTGAATAAGACCAACTCTACAACAAGTTATGGGCAAAAATCCATGTCCAAACTTTAAATGCGAATATCTCGCTTAAAACGCATCTAAAAGGTATCAAAGTCGGCACCTAATGGACAATTTTTGAACTCCAATATTTCTTGATCTAGACCACCTAGATGGCTGAAATTTCAGGATTGTGATCTAGGAATCATTCCCTTTCCATTGGTGTGCCTATCTTTGAATAAGACCAACTCTACAACAAGTTATGGGCAAAAATCCATGTCCAAACTTTAAATGCGAATATCTCGCTTAAAACGCATCTAAAAGGTATCAAAGTCGGCACCTAATGGACAATTTTTGAACTCCAATATTTCTTGATCTAGACCACCTAGATGGCTGAAATTTCAGGATTGTGATCTAGGAATCATTCCCTTTCCATTGGTGTGCCTATCTTTGAATAAGACCAACTCTACAACAAGTTATGGGCAAAAATCCATGTCCAAACTTTAAATGCGAATATCTCGCTTAAAACGCATCTAAAAGGTATCAAAGTCGGCACCTAATGGAAAATTTTTGAACTCCAATATTTCTTGATCTAGACCACCTAGATGGCTGAAATTTCAGGATTAAGATCTAGGAATCATTCCCTTTCCATTGGTGTGCCTATCTTTGAATAAGACCAACTCTACAACAAGTTATGGGCAAAAATCCATGTCCAAACTTTAAATGCGAATATCTCGCTTAAAACGCATCTAAAAGGTATCAAAGTCGGCACCTAATGGACAATTTTTGAACTCCAATATTTCTTGATCTAGACCACCTAGATGGCTAAAATTTCAGGATTGTGATCTAGGAATCATTCCCTTTCCATTGGTGTGCCTATCTTTGAATAAGACCAACTCTACAACAAGTTATGGGCAAAAATCCATGTCCAAACTTTAAATGCGAATATCTCGCTTAAAACGCATCTAAAAGGTATCAAAGTCGGCACCTAATGGACAATTTTTGAACTCCAATATTTCTTGAGCTAGACCACCTAGATGGCTGAAATTTCAGGATTGTGATCTAGGAATCATTCCCTTTCCATTGGTGTGCCTATCTTTGAATAAGACCAACTCTACAACAAGTTATGGGCAAAAATCCATGTCCAAACTTTAAATGCGAATATCTCGCTTAAAACGCATCTAAAAGGTATCAAAGTCGGCACCTAATGGACAATTTTTGAACTCCAATATTTCTTGAGCTAGACCACCTAGATGGCTGAAATTTCAGGATTGTGATCTAGGAATCATTCCCTTTCCATTGGTGTGCCTATCTTTGAATAAGACCAACTCTACAACAAGTTATGGGCAAAAATCCATGTCCAAACTTTAAATGCGAATATCTCGCTTAAAACGCATCTAAAAGGTATCAAAGTCGGCACCTAATGGACAATTTTTGAACTCCAATATTTCTTGATCTAGACCACCTAGATGGCTGAAATTTCAGGATTGTGATCTAGGAATCATTCCCTTTCCATTGGTGTGCCTATCTTTGAATAAGACCAACTCTACAACAAGTTATGGGCAAAAATCCATGTCCAAACTTTAAATGCGAATATCTCGCTTAAAACGCATCTAAAAGGTATCAAAGTCGGCACCTAATGGACAATTTTTGAACTCCAATATTTCTTGATCTAGACCACCTAGATGGCTGAAATTTCAGGATTGTGATCTAGGAATCATTCCCTTTCCATTGGTGTGCCTATCTTTGAATAAGACCAACTCTACAACAAGTTATGGGCAAAAATCCATGTCCAAACTTTAAATGCGAATATCTCGCTTAAAACGCATCTAAAAGGTATCAAAGTCGGCACCTAATGGACAATTTTTGAACTCCAATATTTCTTGATCTAGACCACCTAGATGGCTGAAATTTCAGGATTGTGATCTAGGAATCATTCCCTTTCCATTGGTGTGCCTATCTTTGAATAAGACCAACTCTACAACAAGTTATGGGCAAAAATCCATGTCCAAACTTTAAATGCGAATATCTCGCTTAAAACGCATCTAAAAGGTATCAAAGTCGGCACCTAATGGACAATTTTTGAACTCCAATATTTCTTGATCTAGACCACCTAGATGGCTGAAATTTCAGCATTGTGATCTAGGAATCATTCCCTTTCCATTGGTGTGCCTATCTTTGAATAAGACCAACTCTACAACAAGTTATGGGCAAAAATCCATGTCCAAACTTTAAATGCGAATATCTCGCTTAAAACGCATCTAAAAGGTATCAAAGTCGGCACCTAATGGACAATTTTTGAACTCCAATATTTCTTGATCTAGACCACCTAGATGGCTGAAATTTCAGGATTGTGATCTAGGAATCATTCCCTTTCCATTGGTGTGCCTATCTTTGAATAAGACCAACTCTACAACAAGTTATGGGCAAAAATCCATGTCCAAACTTTAAATGCGAATATCTCGCTTAAAACGCATCTAAAAGGTATCAAAGTCGGCACCTAATGGACAATTTTTGAACTCCAATATTTCTTGATCTAGACCACCTAGATGGCTGAAATTTCAGGATTGTGATCTAGGAATCATTCCCTTTCTATTGGTGTGCCTATCTTTGAATAAGACCAACTCTACAACAAGTTATGGGCAAAAATCCATGTCCAAACTTTAAATGCGAATATCTCGCTTAAAACGCATCTAAAAGCTATCAAAGTCGGCACCTAATGGACAATTTTTGAACTCCAATATTTCTTGATCTAGACCACCTAGATGGCTGAAATTTCAGGATTGTGATCTAGGAATCATTCCCTTTCCATTGGTGTGCCTATCTTTGAATAAGACCAACTCGGCAACAAGTTATGGGCAAAAATCCATGTCCAAACTTTAAATGCGAATATCTCGCTTAAAACGCATCTAAAAGGTATCAAAGTCGGCACCTAATGGACAATTTTTGAACTCCAATATTTCTTGATCTAGACCACCTAGATGGCTGAAATTTCAGGATTGCGATCTAGGAATCATTCCCTTTCCATTGGTGTGCCTATCTTTGAATAAGACCAACTCTACAACAAGTTATGGGCAAAAATCCATGTCCAAACTTTAAATGCGAATATCTCGCTTAAAACGCATCTAAAAGGTATCAAAGTCGGCACCTAATGGACAATTTTTGAACTCCAATATTTCTTGATCTAGACCACCTAGATGGCTGAAATTTCAGCATTGTGATCTAGGAATCATTCCCTTTCCATTGGTGTGCCTATCTTTGAATAAGACCAACTCTACAACAAGTTATGGGCAAAAATCCATGTCCAAACTTTAAATGCGAATATCTCGCTTAAAACGCATCTAAAAGGTATCAAAGTCGGCACCTAATGGACAATTTTTGAACTCCAATATTTCTTGATCTAGACCACCTAGATGGCTGAAATTTCAGGATTGTGATCTAGGAATCATTCCCTTTCCATTCGTGTGCCTATCTTTGAATAAGACCAACTCTACAACAAGTTATGGGCAAAAATCCATGTCCAAACTTTAAATGCGAATATCTCGCTTAAAACGCATCTAAAAGGTATCAAAGTCGGCACCTAATGGACAATTTTTGAACTCCAATATTTCTTGATCTAGACCACCTAGATGGCTGAAATTTCAGGATTGTGATCTAGGAATCATTCCCTTTCTATTGGTGTGCCTATCTTTGAATAAGACCAACTCTACAACAAGTTATGGGCAAAAATCCATGTCCAAACTTTAAATGCGAAAATCTCGCTTAAAACGCATCTAAAAGGTATCAAAGTCGGCACCTAATGGACAATTTTTGAACTCCAATATTTCTTGATCTAGACCACCTAGATGGCTGAAATTTCAGGATTGTGATCTAGGAATCATTCCCTTTCCATTGGTGTGCCTATCTTTGAATAAGACCAACTCTACAACAAGTTATGGGCAAAAATCCATGTCCAAACTTTAAATGCGAATATCTCGCTTAAAACGCATCTAAAAGGTATCAAAGTC